>NC_087548.1:21602306-22344806 GCF_963921805.1 Phalacrocorax carbo | reverse complement strand
GCAAGCAGTGGTGAACTCAGACAAAACTTTTAACCATATATTTCCTTGCTGTTCATGCTCTGCCTACTTGCAAGTCCTTTTAATAAATTTTTCTCAGCTGACATAATGCTGAAGAATTCCTCTCTCCTTTGTTTTGGAAGAAAATACGGCTTCTGACATCTCCTTTATGAGGAAAGGCTGAGGGAGTTGGGGTTGTTTAGCCTAGAGAAGAGAAGGCGCCAGGGAGACCTTATAGCAGCCTTCCAGTACTTGAAGGGGGCTTAGAGGAAAGATGGGGAGGGAGTCTTTATCAAGGCATGTAGTGATAGGACAAAAAGTAATGGTTTTAAACTGAAAGAGGGTAGATTTAGGTTAGATATTATGAAGAAATTCTTTATTTTGAGGGTGGTGAGACACTGGAACAGGTTGCCCAGAGAAGCTGTGGATGCCCCATCCCTGGAACTGTTCAAGGCCAGGCTGGATGAGGCTTTGAGCAACCTGGTCTAGTGGCAGGTGGCCCCACCCATTTCAGGGGGTTGGAACTAGATCACCTTTAAGGTGCCTTCCAACTCAAACCGTTCTGATTCTATATGAAAATTTTTCAACCCCATCAGTACTTTAGAAAGCTCTAGGCTGGTTTTCAGTGTAATGTCTTCAGTTTAGCATAACCAGGTAATATTAATGGAATTCATTCCCCTTGTGTTAGTTAACAGAGTGTGATTACATCTGACAAAAACCACTCAAGTCAATAAATGGGACCTGCAGTTGTCAGGTGGTGGAGATTTTTAGATATCTAATATAATGTGGAAGCTAAAACAAAGCCTTGAAGGAGCAAGAACACACACACACACAAAAAAAAAAAGATGCACAGGAGATAAGAAGGCTTTGGAAGGTGATGAAAAAAGATCAAATTCAGCGCGAATAAGGTTCCAGTACTGTGAAGTATAATTATTTTTCCCACTCTCTTCTTTCTATCTGCCAGCCAGTTACAAGCGGTGTACTTCAGAAGGCAATGTTGAAGCCAACATGTTAAACATGGAGTTTAACATCTTCATCAGCAAGAGATAATGGATCTGGATAATGGGACTAAGCAAACCCTCTGTGGGTTTGTAGATTATACCAAAATGGGGGGAGCAATTAACACTTGGAGGGCAATGTTGTTGTTTAGAGGAGCACAGACAGACTGAAGAAACGGAGTGGAAAGAAACTTCAGAAAGTTTAACAGAAACAAAAGCAAAGTCCTGCATCTGGGTGGAATAACTGCATGTGACCATAGTGGCTAGGGACTGATTCTCTGGGTAGCAAGTCTGTAGAAGAGAACCGGGGGTCCTGGTACACAAGCTGAACCTGCGTCAGCAATGAAGGCTAACCATGTACTGGGCTGCATAAACAAAAGTGTAGCCAGCAGGCTGGTGGAAGGTTAGGGGAGGTTAGAGGGAAGGCAGAGCTGCGCTTTTCTCAGAGCTGTACAGCAAAAAAGCAGGAGGCAGTAGTCACAATTTACATCAAGGCAAATCCCTGTTGGATATAGAGGGAAAATAATTCTTCATGAGGAGGGCAATAAGACGCTATGACCCTGCAATTAGCCCTCCTTGGAGCAGGCATTTGGACTAGCTGATCTCCAGAGATCCTTGCCAGCCTAAATTTGTCACTCAATCTGTGATTTCTGTGGCTGCATTAAAATACTACCTTCTTCCTCATGCTGCAAAGGAGTAGATTCAGCACTAGGTTATTCTCCTGGAGTAGAAGTTAGCAGTGTTCCTTACAGAGCTCTGTCCTGGGCCATTCACTTCCCCTCACTGCTTGGCTGCCTACTCTGTTCCCCTCAGACTTGTCCTCGCTGAGATTCCCCTTGCTGGTTGACCTCACTTCACTCACCCATTGCATTCTACTTTTGCCCTGTTGCCTCTTGTCTCCTGCCCCTTCTATGTCTTTCTGGTTAGCTCAGCCATTGTTAGCTGAACCATTTCACGTGCAAATACATAAAAGAAGAAAGCAATCCACAGCAGTAACATATCAATTGCAAACCAGGATAGTTCATGTTGCCTGCTGATCCAGGCCTTTCTACTTGCCGAGCCTTTACCTCATGTTGTTGGCTTGTTCCTCTGATGAAGGCTGATAGTTACAAGCCTGTGCTACCTCAAGAAACACACTCAATCCTGTGTGAGTAAGGCTCTCTGAAGAAAGCTTCCTGTGTGTGGCACTTTGTTAAATAGCCAGGAGTTATCTATACTCCATCATTGATTTATGGCTCAACTTTGTTGCATGCCTTCTTCTCTTGCTTTTTTTTTTTTTGCCTTTTTCCCCCCCTCATTTCTATAGGATATTAAATATGTTCCTGTGTATTACATTTCATTCAATAACAAAATATGCTTCATATGCACACAATCATTTTTAATAAGTTAATAATTAAAGAAACTCCTCTAATAAGTCTTAAAGAACTAAAAGCCAAATTCCTTGTTGTCTTTAGTCTTTAGATTTCCATATTAAAATGCATGATTGACATGTTCTATTACACTGACCTTTAAATGTTGGGTCTAAAAAAAGTCTTTTCAGGCTTACAGCTGAACATAAGAATTTCAGGTTAGGGTGAGAATGAACTGAAATACAGAAGAGCTTGCAAGAACATGCAGCATTCAGAGCTGCAGATGTACATCTGTACCCACATGCCTCAACTAATTGCTGCATGACTTAGAAGTTATTCCTTCTAAGGCATGTTCAGACGAAAACTGGAAATGTTTAGTCTGTGCCAGCTTTGTACCACAAAGGCACTTCACTGTGCTATGTTGTATAGTCCTTGTAAGGACTGAACTCTGGAGAATTCTTATACTGTGTTGCAAGAATTCTTCTGTGCAGTAAATATTGTTGATGCTAATGTTCAAGAAGCATCTCCAGCACTGGGCCTTGTGTGGTGAAGACATTTATGTCAGGCAAAATGTTGCTCAGGATATAGGGAAAGGAGGGCCTTTAAAACATGGACATGTTTGCTATGGCAGTGTTTCTAAAAGTAATGGTAGAAGCCCTAGTTTTGGAATTCTTTAACATTAGATTATTCAGATTCTTACTGTGGCAGTCTATGCTTAGAGATCTAGTGACATCTTTAATGGCAAGTGTATTTTAGGAGCTTACACAGGCCTGGCAGATATGACACAGGTCTCTTGGGAGACCAGCACCATCTCTGACTAGTCTGTGTTCCATAGGGCACCTAACACACGTGATACCTACTTTCACACTTGTATTGCAGCCCTAGAGATAGTACAGAAAGCAATAACAGCTTTAGAGCCATGGCACAGATGATCACACAAGACCTTTTGATTTCTAACACCTGTGTTTATTAAAATAAAGGAAATGGTGACCAGTAAAGACTGCATAGTACTCCATAGGAGGCAATACCTTAAAAATTCTAAGATATTTTTAAAAATTGCTTTGGAGACAAGTGAGGTATTTAACCCGTTTTCTTCATGAGTAGTCATGGCTATGAGTGTGTTTGACATTTTACTCTGTAAAAGGTCTAAAATTTCTTTCAGAGTTGTTTTTGAATATTCCAAATTCAGGCTGCTGTGACTCATAGTGCAGCTTTATCTCCATTGTGTTCTGTTGTTGAATATGGTAAATACCAAAAACATGCTTTTATGAATATATTGCCACTTAAATTTACTGTTCTAGTGAGTATTCATGACAAGAAACTAATTTCATCCATGACTACTGGAAAGTAAGCAAAACAGGGATGCAAAAATAATATCAGTGATTTAATTTAAAGCTTAGATGAGTATTTGTAGTGATTTTTGTTTTTTTCTTGTGCACATTAGTTATTTGTCTCCTCAGAAAGCTATATGAATAAGTGGGGCCACTGTATGTGCTTTAAAACTATTGTTCTTAGAATACTAGAAAAATAAGGAAAAATCATGTTACGGAATATCGTGAGGGTAACCCCAACAGCAATAGGAAAACAGCAGTTCAGTTCTATATGAAAACCATAAACATGCATTTCTAGCAGTAAGCAGATATAGGAAAGAACATAATACTGTCTTAAATCCCAACCTTTGAGTATTTTTGGAAGCAAAGCCTTGCATGTTACTAGCTTCTCTTATGTTTTTATTTATTCCTTTGCCTTTACAGGAGACCCAAATATACTGTTGATTCTCCAACAGTGAAATTATCCCAGTGGATTGGCCTAATTCTGCACTGATATTCCAGAGATTAAGCAGTTAGTTCAGTTCATCATAAAGAAAGGGGGTAATACGCACTTCCATGTGATAAGACAGAAACTAGTCTTTTATGTCTTAACATTTTGTGTGCAGCCTGCAGCTGCCAACAACAATCTCCATTTCAAAACCCAGAACCAATAATGCAGGCTAAATCTGATTCAAAAGCCTTTGTGTTTGTATTTTAATTAACAGTTTAGAGGAATAAATAATTGTCTCCTTCCAGAAGCTGAACAGTTCCTCTCCTCAGAATGTAGCCTGCACTATAAAACAGTAGCAGACTTAATTGAGAAAGGAAGTAGCATTTGCACTAGCCACATAGCTTGTTTCTTACATCATAGCAATTACAGTCTAAATCCTGCCATGTTACATGTCATTCAAAAAATGCCAGACCACATCTCAGCCTTTGATATCTGGAAATATGTATATATATTTACAGGAAGAATATTTTTATAGCCTCTATTGCATTAAGTAAAGAAAAAGATGAAACACATGAAATAATAAAAAGGAGATTAGAATCTTTCTGATCTTTCTTTACACCGAAAGAAAGGGTGAGCCAGCACATGATGCACAGTCTTTTATAAGTAAAATGAGATGAAAAATAAATAAAGTCCTTCCAGGAAAAAAAGGAATCATTTCACCCCATCATAAAATGATTCTGCGAATGAAATAACCTTTACAATGAAATATTAAGGGAGAATATTTCTATTATAGGAAGTTTTGAACAGAAGTAAAGAGATACCAGAAAAAGTTCTCTTTTTTGCAATAATGCCAGTCGAGTTCTCAGCAGAGGTAAGTGCACTTTGCTGTTCTCATTCCCTGAAGCTGTCCAGCTGTGGCAGGGAATGGTGTCAGCTTCTCCTGCTCTACCGATATAACAGATCTGCTTTGGAAGAGCAAATCAAAGATGTTTCTCTGGGTGTGGCTTATGTTGTGTCCCTGTCACCCCTGAATGGAGAGCTTTTATATTCTAGCTCATCCTCAAGAGTTACGGGGAAACAGCTGAAGAAAAGGAGGGGAAGCCACATAATCTGATAGATTGAATATGTGATACAATCTGTAAATTTGTCAATCTGAATACCTAGGATGGCAAGCTCTCATTGTTTCTCAGTGTAACATAGTTCTGCCACTTTTTCCGTCTCTGTCTTTCATGTCTGTATACTTCAGTCCTGGCCCTCTACCAAGAAAAGTGTAATTCAGCTGCACTGATTTACAACTTTGAAGTGTACAAGTGTTACTGATAAGTCAAATGATAGCAACAAATTCCACTTTTTGTCTTTTTGTGCTACCAACTGTTAGAATTTAGTCACAAGTCTCCTAGGGTAAAACGATCCTAATTACTCTTTACATTTCTGCAACTAGAATATCCATACTAGGTTTCCTGTAGCCTCATAAACAGCTGAAAAAACAGTGTAAGGTCTTTATGAAATGATGCATAATAATCCAAAGGAAAGTGGATTTTACTTAGAAATGCTTTATCCACTAGAACATTTATTTTGTTAATTCTGGAAAGTAAACAAAAAACAATATTCAAACTAATCCATTTACCAAGAATTGGTAATGGAAAAGAGTGCAAGTAGAATTACATCAGTGCTGAAAGTGGAAATGGAAACTGAATTGAAAAAATATAATCTGGCTGAATCAGAAAAGGCAAAAAGTTGGATAATGGGATTGCTCAAACAAAATGGGATTCTTGGCATAATGCCTTTTGATACCATAATTAAGACTTCACTTGAAACACAAGAAAATAGTCAGCAATGGGTTGTAATAATATTCTGTAGGGCCATTAAGCTTGTCTTTCAGTCTTCAGACCAAATTTAGAACTCTAATTTGCTGGAAGTAATGATCCCAGGAAACAGTGATGGGTGGGAGTGTTATGCTTTGGGCCAGCTCACTGACCAAAGATACAACTGTCTTCGTCTGCATCTGCTGGGTTTCTATACTAAGTGCGTTGGGAAATAATATAGTAAGAGTGGCAGAAGAAATATAATTTGCCAGTTCAGAGCAGCCAAGATTTCAAAATAACTATCTTATTACCTCATTCCTTCAAGATGCACTGTATTCTATGAATATTTCAGGAAAATGGTATAGAGTCCTCAAATTGCTCCTTTCTCAGTCACTGGCCAATAACTGCAGGTGAGCTTCGCCTCCAGATTGAGTGAAAATACTGCCTAATTACCTGATGTCTTCATTTTTTTAGTTTTCTGAATGATAAAGACTTCAGTCATTCAGCAGTATGGCAGTTAACCTTTTTATTACATCCAATATTTATTCCAAACATATATTGGAGAAGATTGACTCAGATACCCTTTGGCATTTAGAATTACTGAGGAAGTAAAGGTATGTATTCCTACACCTGGGGTAGGTGAGCCCATGCATTTCAAAATGTTACAGGCAAACTAAAAATATGGGAAAACCTAAGAAGTGTGTGTGCAAAGACTACAACTGCAACAGGTTAAATGGAATGCCTCAAAATACATTGTTTTTGAAACCTCAGTGGAATAGCGTATCTAGATCTAAGAAGTACTGGGTACCAGAGTTTACATGGTATGATATGTTGATACCTTGGACTTTGGAATGATTTGCATGTTTTAGACAACTGTCACAGAGAGGGACTGACTGTTGGGCTGACATGAGTTTCTTGAGAGCACAAGTGCTGTCCTGACTGACCAACTTGACCTTCTTCTATGACCAGGTAACTTGCCTAGTGGATGAGGGAAAGGCTGTGGATGTTGCCTGCCTGGACTTTAGCAAAGCCTTTGACACTGTCTCCCACAGCATCCTCCTAAAGAAGCTGACGGCTCATGGCTTGGACGGGTGTACTCTTTGCTGGGTAAAAAACTGCCCTAATGGCCAAGCCCAGAGAGTTGTGGTGAATGGAGCTCAACCCAGTTGGCAGCTGGTCAAAAGTGGTGCTCCCCAGGGCTCTGTTTTGGGGCCAGTCTTGTTTAATATCTTTATCAATGATCTGGATGAGGGGATTGAGTGCACCCTCAGTAAGTTTGCAGACAACGCCAAGTTGGGTGGGACTGTTGATCTGCTGGAGGGTAGGAAGGCTCTGCAGAGGGACCTGGGCAGGCTGGATTGATGGGCTGAGGCCAACTGTATGAGATTTAACAAGGCCAAGTGCCAGGTCCTGCGCTTGGGTCCCAATAACCCCATGCAATGGTACAGGCTTGCGGAACAGTGGCTGGAGAGCTGCCTGGTGGAAAAGCTCCTGGGGGTGTTGGTCAAGAGCCGCCTGAACATGAGCCAGCAGTGTGCTCAGGTATCCAAGAAGGCCAACAGCATCCTGGCTCGTATCAGGAATAGTGTGGCCAGCAGGAGTAGGGCAGTGACCGTGCCTCTGTACACGGCACTGGTGAGGCTGCACCTTGAATATTGTGTTCAGTTTTGGGCCCCTCACTACAAGAAGGACATTGAGGTGCTGGAGCGTGTCCAGAGAAGGGCAATGAAGCTGGTGAAGGGTCTGGAGAACAAGTCTTATAAGGAGTGACTGAGGGAACTGGGGTTATTTAGTCTGCAGAAGAGGAGGCTGAGGGGAGACCGTATCACACTCTACAACTACTTGAATGGAGGTTGTAGTGAGGTGGAAGCTGGTCTCTTCTTCCAAGTAACTACTGATAGAACAAGAGGAAATGGCCTCGGGTTGCACCAGAGGAGGTTTAGATTGGATATTAGGAAAAATGTGTTTACTGAAAGAGTGACCAGGCATTAGAACAGGCTGCCCAGAGAGGTGGTGGAGTCACCATCCCTGGAGGTGTTCAAAAAACCTGTAGACGTGGCACTTCAGGGCATGGTTTAGGAGGCATGGTGGTGTTGGGTTGATGGTTGGATCTGATGATCTTAGAGGCCTTTTCCAACCTTAATGATTCTATGATTCTATGATATAGTCCTCAAACACATTTTCTAGCAGCTGGCAATAACTTAGTGTTCACTCTTGTTTTAATTTGTGAACTGAAAAAGTACATGTTGTTCCATCCTAATGATGGTGTTTCTCAAAAGGAAAAACTCTCTGTTTTCTCCTGAGATCTTATTGTAATTGATATTTTTTTTTTTTCCATACAGAACTGCAAAAAGGCTCACTAATCAGTCTCATTCCTTGGGATGTTATAACCTTGAAGATGACACTTAAGATTTTTCCTTTAAGGACTTCAGTTAAAGGCAGCATAAGGGAATTATAAATCACTATGAACTATGCTTTAGCCACAAGAAATACTGGTGATTCTCTCTTGAGTATTGTCCATATTTCACTGCTGTCTTGATGAATTTTCTTTCACCTCAGAATGGCCTTCTATTTTAATATAAAAAGTTTCAAGCTTTCTTTGTGGTCTTATTTTTCAGGAATGAATACTTCTTTAGTATCTTATTTTGGTACTACTTTTTGTATTTTCTACTTTTTTAAAAAGCAGCAAAGATGCATTTATACCTTCTATTTCAGAAGCATTACTAAGATTTTTGCTCTGCCACATAACACCAAAATGAGGATATTAGCCTTTGCATTCATTACACTTTTAAGTAATGTCACATTACCTTTTGTTGTCTTCCTTTCCCTCTGTTCTTTTCATCAATTGAAGTTAATCATTTGCTCCTTACCATGACGTCCTGTATGCCAACAACAGATAAAGTAATGGAAATAAAACTTGATCACATTGAAACTTACGAAAATTTGTCAGGGAAAATGGACTAACCTTTCACAGAAATTGGGGACATTGCAAAAAGGTAGGAAGTAGAATGTTAAAACTTTTCTGACTGAATAATAAGGTAGGATGCAGTGTAAGACCAATGGGAGGAAAAATGTCCTTCAAAATACAGTTCTTAAAGAGGTTGAAGGGAATTTGACAGACTGCATGGTGCTGAGCCAGACATGTTTTTAACAGGAACACATGACTGTGTAGCAGCAGTCATGATAAACAGCAGAGTTAAAAGAAAATACAGTTTGCTATTCTGTTACTCTTCTTAGAGCAGTTCCACTTTATATAAAATATTGAATATTAATTGAACCAGAGAAAAGTAGTGAGAGGAGGAACTGTACCACCCAGCAGTTAAAAGTACTCATTTGGGAAGAATGAGGTTCAAATCTCTGCTCCGAAAAACATTTAATTATTTATACAGTCAGAACTCCACAGGATAACTTCAGTCACAGCTTGTCAGATCAGCTTAAAAGTTAGAAGAGTCACTGGGGAGATGGGACCAGAGAGTCCTGCCACTAAATAATGCATACCAAGGGCTTAAAACTGGGTCTTTTGCATCCTAAATCAGATCCCTAACCATTAAGCTTCTCTGAATTACTTTGTACCTCTTACTCCTTTTCCTGAGTAAAGATTTTTGTATGCATCTTTCGTATTAGTTTCAAATATCTTGGGTTTATCCTGATGTGGGATGGGAAAATAATAGTGTCTAGAACATTTTTACAACAAAGAAACAAACTTTCTGAAGCTAACTGTTATTTGAGTGTGTTTTGGAGTGCGTTTCTTTCCATCCTCACCCCCTCACTTCTTCAGGAAATTCACTGACTGTGAGAAACTTTTCCAATGCATCATGAATCGTAATGATGAATAGGAATCTTTGGACAAAATATATATCTCTATTCCTAATCCACTTTAGGTTGAAGGCTGATGACACATAAGCATAATTCTTAAGTAGGCTGTTGCTTTTCAACATAACAGTATGTAAGGACTGACCACCTGAAGAAGAAAAATAAAATGCAAAAGTACGCAGAACAGCTTTCTGCACTCGGTGAAGTACTCCAAACAAAGTCCTAGCTTAATTTATGTTAAAACAACCTTGTTTCTTGCTGGTTAATGCAGAGAAGATTACAATTTTTAATGTGAAAGAGGAGTCAAAGCATCACCCTTTGTATTTACTACTGTAATAACTCGGTCTGTTAATACTGGGAAGATATTAAACAAATGAGATGTGCCCTAACCAGAGGTAAGCAAAAGGGTGCTCTTCAGAACAGGTGGCTGTTGATGTGCAGAAGTATGACTGGAGCATGGAATGAGGGATTGTGACTTTGGAAGAATGGATTAAATGAAGGTATACCAATAATGAGTGGTTTTGCTCCATTTACTAGATGCATTTTCAATCAATCCATCCTGATGGTTGCCAGTACCAGGAATATCAAATGACTTCATACGCTCTTTGGGGAAGTTGCTTCTTATACCACATCCTTCCCTACTATTCTTCCTTTGAGATGTTCCATTAGGAAGGGAACGTCATGGCAGTAAAAATGATTGAACAGCACATATTTTATGACAAATATATTAAACAGTTCTGACCTTCTATACTTCAGGTATGACACAGAAAAATTACTTGATTTCAGGTCATTTTTCCAATTTGTTGTAAACCACTCTGATTATTGTTAGTTGTGATCCTTTTCCTCCAAAGCCTTTAAAGTGTTTCTGAATCCCGTCCATATTGTCTTGCTGAATCCAAACAGAAACACTGTAACCCAAGTTCTGTAGTGTGGAGGATATGGGTAAAGGCAAACCAAAGATATACATATTCCTATAGTGTTAATTAGTAATAAAGAGGCCTATTTAATATTTTTATAGAGGAGTATGAGTTTTAAACCTACTGAAAAACCCTGGAAAAGTTAAGGTTTGAGATAAAGGAGTAAAAAGAGTGTGAACTTAAAGTTTTGCATTAAGTCCCTGAATCCAGTGTTTGAACAGCCAGCTTTACTTTACCAGTTGCCACATACAATACTGTATGCCATCTAAGATCTTTTATGTGTCACTAGTTATAATTTTTGTAGTTTCATAATATAAAAGGTTTGTTCATAAATACAAATAATCCCAAAGAGGCTTTCATTAATAGCTACCTTTTGGGCATAGGGAGCATTCCATAGCTAACTTTTATTTAACTGAATAAATGCACCCAGACTATCTATATGTGTGAGGACTGGAGCAGAAGATATATCATGCCCCATTATTTGTTTTCAGCTTCTTCTAATTCCCTTTGCATATTCTCATTTCCAATATATTTGTGGGACATTTTATTTTTATATGTCCTTTCAGTTTAAAGTTAGATTACCTGTAGTTTTTATTTTTATCTCATACGATTGGGGTCTGATGCCTCCCATGTTCTGTCTTATTTTTAAATAATTAGAAAGCTCCTGATAGGTCTTATGGAGTTTATAAGTCTCTTACCCATAGGGCACTCTCAACACATACCCTATTTTTTCTTTTTTTGGGGTCACATTTTGCTGCTGTGCTTTGAACACTTCTCCTTAAATTACAGCTAGTGCTCCTTGAATCCCTGGACTATCTGTCAAGAGATACTATCTATCAGTTTCCAGAGTTTACTGAAGTCTGCTTTTCTGCAGGACACTATCCCTCTTTTGATGTTTCCTTTTCTTAGAATAATAATTTATTTTTCATTAAACTCATGCAAATTTTCTTCCACATTCAGATACGTACTTAATTCTGCTTTCTTTAATAGTTTTCCTTCATTTTATCAAATCATGTTTGTCTAAAAGGGTATTTAAGTGTCTGGGACTTAGATTGATATAGCATTAGACTTACTACGTCTCTCCCACAGTTAACTAGAGATAGAACCCTGCCATGACTCTACGGTTCTTTCTTCACACTTTTCTTTACCGTTTGACTCATTCTTGATGCTTAGAATAAGTACGTATACTGAAAAATTATATTCTTGAATTTTCCCTTCTGTTCTTTGCAAATGATTTGTACTTTTATACCAGCACTTATGTCACAGTTTGTTCTACCACACTTCCTTGATGTCAGTTCTGTCATGGCTTTGGCTGCATGCTCAGTTTCTTATCGCTTCTCTTTATTTCATACACTCCTGACATATGTAGAGACATCAGAATTCGATTCTGTAAGTCTTATGCCTACCTCCCTTATGATCTTCTTGCTGCTTTCTCCTTTCCCCTAGAAGCTAATTTTTTGCCTAGGCTATTGCTGTATTTTCCTTTCTTATAGTCTGTTATTACCTTCCCCTTTCAAATTTTAAAGCCTTCTTTTCTAGGACTGAGAATCTCAACCTAGTTATTGCTTTCCCTTTCTCTGGGAGCTGGACCCAGCTTTTTTTGCTACAGTTCTTCCTTCCTGGGACATTACTTGTGAAAGAGGCTAAAGCTTTCTTTCCAGTTGACCCCTGTGCAAAACAGTGCTTGTTCTAGAATATGTTTGTACCTGACTGACCACTACTCATGTGCTTATTTCTACCTTTCTTACCACAACTGAGCCTCCAGCATATTCAAGTCACTTCTGACTTACTACAGGTCACTTCTAGCATATTGTTAGTGCTCACATAGAAAGTGGAGGTAGCACTAAGAGAGCTAGATTGACTTAGAATAACACTTATTGTCCTCTAAGAGACAAAACCTGTTCCTGAATTATAGGCCTAATCAGCAGGCCGATTGCTTTACCCCTCACCGGAGAACCTCTAGTCTGCTTCACCCTTTGTTTCCAATTTTGGAATTGTGGATGTATCTTCCCAGCTGCAGCTACATTTCTCCACCTTCGCTGTCATGGTTTGTTGCTGTTTTTAACAATAGCATTAAATGGTTCTTGAATCCAGTGACAAAAGGACTTGGGTAGGAAGTGAGTCATTGCATGCTGACTGGGACAGACAGATATCTGACCTCCCCTGCTGAGAAGCAAGTGTTTTTCATCTGAGGTTGATGTAGATGAATACCAGAATATGAGTTCCCAAATCTGCCTTCCTATGCATTTGGGCTGTGGGAGAAAAAGGGGAAATAAAAATATTCTAATGAGATCTTCTAAATTTCTGCATTATATTGGCTGATTAACTTCCTTTTTCTCGTATGGACACATGATGTTTAAAAAGCTTCCCCAAAGTCTTCTAGCTTCAAGAATCGAACGTTAACATTTCCATGTTGGTACCATTCTCCAGTTTCTACATAAAAATACATTAATATGCTGACTTGTGTAGTTCACCAAGGACAGAGGCATTAGGACAATCTGTACATGGCAAAAATGCATATTTTATGGGGGAAATTGTATATGGCAAATGATCAAGAGATGCTAGATTTGTTCACTAAGTCTCAAAAATAATGAGAGCAAAATATATAAATTACATATATACAAAATATATACACATGCGGGGCAGAAAGATTTGTAAAGACACACTACCTGTGACTCAGGCAGGGGCACTGCTTCCAGGTAGTCTGCCTGGATAGAGGAGCCTAAGCAAACTGAGCAAGCAGCAGGAGCTTCCTGTAAGAAGGTCAAGCCACTGGCATTTGGGATGCAGACCTCAGAGGGGAAGTTCCTCACTCTGGACCTGTGCTGTGGAGAGCTGCCAGGGAGTCTACCTGGGACTAAGTTTTCTGCCCTGAAATGGTCACTATAAGAAGGTATTTAGTGAGTTGGTGCTTTATACCAGGTATATTTTCAGAATTGAGTGAAGCTACCTCACAACTGGAGATGTACATGCACATGGTACTGTATATCTAGATTAAAAAAAAAGACTGATCATATGACGCCCTTAAGCTGCAAGTGAAAAATTTCACAGGTGTGATTAAATCTATGTTTATAGAAGGTTTTTAATTTAGTATATAATTTAATATGGTTATGGAATCATTAGGGTAGAAGTTTCTTTAGATTCATGCTTTTTTACTATCTCAAAAGTAGTTATGCAATAAAATACTAATATCCTTAACTTGCTTACAACATCAATTAATAAATCGACCATTAAAAGCCATTACATACTAAAACCATAACACAGAGATGGTATATGTCATTCCTGCTACAGTTCAGGAATTAGATTCTGTCCTGCATTCACAAAGAATCAGGAGACATGCCTGTTTAAATATGCTATGTTACACTGAAAATCCACACATCACTTGAGCTAAACCTAGCTAAAGTCGACATGACACTATGGTAGCTATATTCTAAACTTATTTATTTATTCTGTGACTTATCTCTGCACAATATTCAATAATTTTATTCCAGCTAAAAATACTTCAGCATTTTATTAATTCACAGCTACATTTCCGTTAGTTTGGTATAAGCCTTTAGGTAAAATAAGAGTAGACATGAATGTGTTTTCACAAAGTCTCATAGTTTCACAGAATAACAAAAGATTTGAAGTTGTGTAAATTTTACTGCATATTACTATTTGTATTCTGAAAAATGTACACTGCTTCAGCAGTATATAACTTTTTTCACATTTTCCAAGATGCCTCTCCCAGACTTTCTTTTTTGTCAGTGAATCAAGATGCAGGTTTCCAGTATACCTGGCAAAGAAACTGAATGTTGTTTTAAGACACTATGCTGATGTTACTCATAGCATGAAGTAGTATTTTTTATAGTTGGGTCAAACATTTGAAATAGAATTTGGTAATTCTTTTAATATCAATTTTCTAAAGAGACTGTTGTGCTTGAGGAATTTGTAAACAAGAATTCAAGTGTGCTTTATTGGTCTCCACAGGTTTAAATGTGAGATTTTCAGAGCATTTCACATATGCATATGTTAATGACTTGAGCTTCACACCACTCCATGGGAAAAGATGGCATTATCCCCACTTAGCAGTGCAGGAAATGAAGGAACATGTTTGAGTTATTTAAAGGCATTAGGTGTCAATCTACATGATGAAGTGCTGAAATACTTAAGAAAAAAAATCTGGCTCACTGAAGCTCAATGATTTAGTCAAGAACATGCAGGAAATCTGTGGGCTCACCAGGAACCCGGAACCCCTAATACCCAGGGCTCTAGTCATAATCCTCCTTCTAGCACTAACAGTACAGTGTGCAGCTGCTGTGGGTAAGAAACTCCTGTTTTTTCAGTGTCTGTTTCCAACAAAGCAATGGTTGAAAAGAAAGTTTAGATCAAACAGCAGATTCTTACAGTAGCCATGCCATGGTTATTAGCATTAGTGGAAATAACATCCTTTTTTTCTGCTGATAGGATGAGAATCTTGATTCTATCTGTGGTGCATTTTAAAGACAATAGGTAAGCCCTGTCTTTTATAAGGAAAGGAGAAAAAAGAGAGACAAATTCTATTTGCATTTTTAACTCCCTTTCATGAAACACTATGACTTCACTTTTTGTAGTCCTGCAAAGGCTAGTGGGTTCACATCCAATAGCTGATTTAAACCTTTCTAAACCTATTCTTCAGAACAGAAAAATCGAATGCTTTAATCTTTTCATATGTTTTGGAGGGAGGTATAAGAAGACAAAGTAGTTATATGAAAACAGCCACTTTAAACAATTACAGAAATTTATGTAAAATAATAATAACAAAGTAAACTCACTTAAATAGTTATCAGACCAACCTGGAAGACAAGCTATATAAGATTAAAGGCTTATGCAATTCTTTACTTAAAAATTTAAATAAATCCTTGCATTTACTTGTAAGATACTGAATAACAAAAGAAAAAATTATATAAAAATGCAATTTCTTCTTATGCCATTATGTTCTGCACCTCACTAACAACATGGTGAAGTTCAGGCAGAGTTGTCCGCCCTTGGTTCTGCTGACTAAGTGTTCAGCCCCTAAGTTTCTACTGAAAAGCAGATTTGTAACCACACAGTTTGCTAGCTGGAGCTATTAGCTCACACAAAAACCCTGATGGAATGCTAAGGCTCTCAATATCTTTGCAGCTGCAAATCTATCCAGCTAAGCACTCCCAAATCATGGACCCTTCCCATGAGGTGTCACGTGTAAGAAGGCTGAGATTTTGGGGACGTGCTGATGTTTAGGTTTGTTCTACTCAACTGCTCAGTATTTGGAGTACTCTGATGGATATAAAAGGCTGAGCTTTCAATGCTTACCCTGTCTGATAAGAAGTAGGCACTTAAATCTAGGTTTCCACATGTGAAAATCTTCAGGTTGTTGTCTATTCTTGAAAGGGTCTTTCTTAATCTTATCTTTGAAGCTGTTGTGCTTTATAAATAATTAAATGTTCAGTGAAGCAGAGACTAGAATCTCTTGTTCCCACCTCAGTGCCCTAACCACTGAGCCTGAAAGTCCTTGTCTCCTTCTCTCTGGAGCAATTAATATTTAATTATTATCCCAAGTCGAGTAACGCCAACAGATTAGGATGGCTTTTTTTATAATATCCAATAGCCTGGTGGGTGGGGCACACTCCTAGGATGTTTCTTGTGCCTGTTCCACCCAGTGGTTTGGAAAAGAAATTTCTGACCTGCCAAAGGATTACTTGATGGTGGAGTAGGTCCCTCCATGTCTTTATTTTGCTTAAGCTTGAATATTTGATTTGTGTGAGGAGTCTCACTGGAGTCAAAATGAAGCACATCTGTAGATGTTTTTTGTTGAGGTCTCATTTGGTATTTTAATTAGTAATGTAGAAACTGAAGCTGATATTATTCAATTCCAGACTACATGATATATAGCTTACAAATAAGCAAGACCACCCGCAACATAAAACGTCTTTATAAACATGGTAAAAATTCAAACAAGACAAGAAACAAAGGTGACTCTGAAGGTTGATACTGCAGAAAGGTTATGGGAACTACAGCTGGGAAATTAATGTGGTCCATAGTTGTTTAAGAGAAAAGATGTTGTTGAAAATCAATAGCTTTGAAAAGCACAGGCATATAATGAGGGAGATCAAGATCAATGGAAACATTTGAGATTACAGGAAGGTCTCTAGGGTTGGATTTAACCTTTGTGGATTGCTCCAGTCATGTCCCTTTTTCCCAAGTGAAGGTTGGTGGGTGTTTTTTTGGTGGTGGGTTGTTTTTTTTTTTTGTGAGACAATGTATTAAGCTTCTACCTTCAAATGCAGAATGAAGTGGATAACTGACACTATCCTGGAGTAGTGATGTCTAGATACTTTCTAACATTTTCAGACTGTGTATATACTAGCATTTTTATGTGACAGTAAAACACAGTAGAAACCTACCATTAAGTGTCATTATGCAGATAGAAATGGAAACTGTTGCTGAATTAGATCTCCTGTTAATGTCATCTAAATTCAAGACCTGGCAAGGAAAAAGTGCTTCTTGAATGGATTGAAAATACCTAGAGAAAACTAAAAGAATGAAAAATAATAGTTATCTGACAATATTTTTTCATCAGTATGTCTGACTTTTATAACGTGACAAACCGTTGGCATGCTGAATTCAGATTAACCAATGTATATAATTTATCAACGTTTTCAAATCTGCATTTGTCCAAATGAGTTACCATGCCTGGTCTTGCCTGTGTCATTGAAATGTCCTTTGATGCTCTTTTATTTCAGTTTTCATTATTTATTTTTAGCTACTTTTAGGTAGTTACTTTTAGATTTTGCTTATTTCTAGTCACCTAGGAAATAATGTATACTGGCTACATCTGTGCCTGTACCTGAGATCTGATGTTACCAGAAAGTTGTTTAATCAAGAGTGCTAACATTGAAGAAGGCAGCTGTATGGAAAATATTTGCATTGACATTTAGACATCCACCCAAACCCATTATTTTCTGTTCTCCCTCAGGTGTGGGATCTCATTGGAAGTGGCAGTGAGCGTAACAGCAGCCACCCTAATGGATTTGCAGGCACAGTGATCTTAACAATACATTGCTGGGCACAAAAGATTTGTTAGATAAGTCTCATAAGCAGCAAAATCTGGTTGGATTGTCTAGCTTAGGCTGGTAAAATCCCAGCAAACTAGAACTGCATTCAGGTTTTCCTGCTTTCATGCCACAGGTGAAGAGCTCTGTATGAAGCCCAGTGCACCTGACTTGTGGTTGTCTTCTGCAACTTCCTTCCCCAAAGGAATTTGCACCAGCGATGCAGAGGCTGGCTGACTCCTGTCAGCACAGAAATGAATATGGAAAGGAACCTGTCTTTCTTCTCTACATGTCCTTAAAGGAATGAGAAACACAATAAAAGTAGTATTAACATTAATTGTAACTGAAAACTAGCAAAGCAAGATATACTGCACATGGAGAGGACAAGATGAAAGCTTTGTTTGCACAAGATAAATTTGTTTTCCTGGTGCCTGTGTTACCTCTCTCAAAGGTGAGTGAGGAACTAGGAACTCCAAACACATGGAAATTATGTGGGAGAGAAGTTTTGTACTTAGTTTTAAGGTTTCTGTTTCCCAAACAGACAGTCTAAGAAGCATGCAATATTTTAAAGACAATAGGGATAAACGGCTGCACAAAGAAAAGAAATTAACAGGAGACAAATAATTCAAATCAAAACTGTTAACTGTCTTGCGTTGTGGAGTGTGATAATGAAGACATAGTTTGCAAAAACTTATCTGTGTGTATTAAATCTCCCACTGTGTATCCTCCAGGATACTGTCAACAGCTGAAGTAAAAAAATAGTCAAATGTTGTTTAGCGCAAGGATAGACACACTCAGCTCATGCTCAGGTTTGCATTCATTGTTCAGAAATTGTAAGGGAGGTACAGGTGTAGTACTACACAGTACGTGTCGTAGATGTTTTGGTCCTATTTCCCTTTACAGTTACGTTCAAAACCAGTTCAACTGCACTCATAAATATGCAATGTTACATTTTCTAAAGTAGACAGGGCCTGCTGCTTCCTCACATCTATGAGCTATAGAGTGAAGAATAACTTCCTTGTCTGCCATACATCTGATGTGACTGATTGCTCTATTTAGAACCAGTTAAACTCCTCTGCTCAGAAAGCTTTCAGATTTGAGTCCATTTAGCAACTACCAGCTATAGAGTATAACTCTAGAAAGCCTCTTTCTGTAAGCTCCTTCAGTGTTACTAATTAAATGTTGTTTTCTACTGAGCTTACCTTTTCTGAAGTAGGATGCAGGACACCAACCTAAAGAAATAAAAATGCTTTGTGTCCAGCTATTTTTTTTTTTTCTCAGAGAATCCATTGGGTGGATTACTTAGTTAGAATTTAGCAATAGATTGTAAATGTTTTCTTTTCACACTTTCAGTTAGAGACCTCCTCCCACTGAAGTATAAACTTGTCTGTGGTAGAAAATAGTATCAGCTTGCATGACTCACTCTTTTAACTTCCTATAGCAAATAAAATATATAACATTTAAGTACTTAAATTGCCTTAGGGTTTAAGTCTTCTGCTTACTGAAGTTTTCCAAATTAAAGTGTGGTATAATCTATCTTATTTTATTACATTACAATAACCTGGATTTCTGGTTATTTTTGGGAGTACACAAGTCTTGACAATTAGAAATAATGATTGTTTGACATCAGAGCATTTCATTTATCTACACACTGAAATCTTACAAGATTTGTGAAGTTATTTATATAGATATCTCCTATCAGTAAAGTCTAAGTAGAAAACACCGGATCTCCTGAGTCTCAAAGTCTCTTGAGCCTCAGACTTTGAAATCAATCTTTCTCCTTTATTTTATTACCTCTGCTGAATCTACCTTGCAAGGTAAACTGATGTTAGAGTAAGATATTAGCAAGACAACTTGGCAATTTAATATTGTTATGATAAAGTGAGCATCCGTTTCAGGATTTTTTTGAAAATTTCCTAGGCAGCCCTACTGACTATTGCATGTGAATAGTTATGATAATAGAGCAGTTGGCTTTTGGCCATAGGAGGTAAGCCTGGAAGAATATTCCTGGAATTGCAGTTAACCATGAAACGGACCCTTTGTCCAGAAAGACAAACTTCACACTTGAATTGCTGACACGTCATGACCCGCCTACCTCCCAAACACTTCATAACAAATTGAAGATACTGTACGAGCCCACTGTGCAGAATTTCTGGCATGCATTTGTGTATCCAGTGCACATCTGCTCTGCACCACTGAGAAACAGCCTGAACTCAAAACTGCAGATCTCAAAAAAGCCAGCTGTTAACTTTAAGATGTGTGTTTTACATGCCAGGGTGGGAGCAGTATCTATGGCTCTGGGTGCTCTTTATTAAAGTTCCTCTGTGAAAACAGAGGTAAGGGGATTTCCTTCCTCCTAAAGGATCTGGTGCTTTGATGAATGCTGTTATACCATCTGTGTCAACAGCAGCTCATCCTGAAGGATCAGGTGAAGAGGATTTTTTTTAACTTTAATTTTCGCTTTACATCTGATGCCAGGGTCTTTAAAACACCTGGAATGAAACTACCTACAGCCTCCTGGCAAGCATATCCTTCCACTTTCTCTGGTTTATCTAAAACACTAGATCAGATGCTGATGGGAAGGTGCTAGTTCATTTCAACATGCCACTTTTAAAGGAAAATTCAACAGTTGCTGAGGATCTATTTCCCATTATGATTCTTTCTGTTTCTATCAGAGGTGTTTGGAAGTCTGACCAAAAAACCATAGGATTTGGTTGCTGAGGATCTATTTCCCATTATGATTCTTTCTGTTTCTGTCAGGGGTGTTTGGAAGTCTGACCAAAAAACTAGGATTTGGCTCTAGGTTGGTAATGTTACTGCCATCAGTCTGCCTGTTTGGTCTTGCATGATAGACCTGTGTGATCATAATAATATGTGACAGTTCAGTATTATTATCCTTATGCCAAACCCAGTGGGCTGGGCAGGGGGGACCACTTTTGCAGAGCATGCTTAGGCACAGAAGCCCAGCATTGCAGGTCCTGCTGCTTCAGCATCGTTCATAGCTTTAGTTGCACATGAAGGTTAGAGTGGAATGAATGAAGCAGCTCCCCAGGCTCCATGGGGAAGTTCCTGGGAACTTCTTAGTCAGTCTGAAACCAAATCACTGTTTGCAAGTAATGTAGGACTTAAACATATCTAAGGAGTAATAAAACACATAATTATATTTTTCTTACATGGAAGAGTGTTTAAGAGTTGATATGCAAACCTTTTAAGGAATTCAAAACACACTGAATATTCAGCTTCTACCTCTTTCAGTCAGGTATTAAATTCCTAGATCAGTCCCTTACTTTCTCTATTATATTCCTTTGCAATTCTTTCTCATGTGTATTTTCTGCAGTGTTGCTTGAAGTCTATTGCCTTTTGTGAGGTTTAAGTTCCAGTGCCAGCATCTGATCTGAAGTTTCTTCGAAAAAACTTTGCTCCATTGAACTGCACTTTACTCCTTTTGTCTTTCCCCACCTCATCAGAAAAGTTAGAGAAAGTAGGCCTTACAGAAGATGGCCAGTATTGTTCCATTCTTTGTTCAGGGATTGCTGGTCTTTAACTGCTGCTTCCAATCATGGGTGAATTTACTCATTATACCCCTTTCATATTTTATGCAAACTGCATGACACAGAATGCAGTAAAAAAGCAGTAATAAAGAAGTAATATACATACAGGTTTCTAAATCAAACATTGATATGTTCCTTTATGATGTAAAATGTTGAATAAATTACATTTTATTTTCAATACTTGGGTGGTGTTTTGCTAGCCTTGTATGAAAACCCTAGCTGGCTATGCCATCTGCAGTTGAGCTTACCTAGCAGTATTAATTTTAAGACCTTGATGTCTAGTGTAGCTGTAGAACACAGTCAATTCTTGCATCCTCTTCACAGATTGTCTGAGCAATCTGAGTATTGTACGTGTATTATGTCTGAGCATGTATAATAGATACTAGAGTCATAGGCTGAGAACTCTGTTTTTTTTAATATGATTTGCTGTGCTAATATCAGCAGTTTTAAGGAAAGGTGCAGATGGGTACATGCATATTTATGAATTCATACATGTATGTATAATTAAGATAATAAATCAGTAAAAGATATTAACGACAAAAAAACCCACCCTAAAAACCAACAAAAAAACCTGTACCTGGAAGTGTCCCACTGTTTCTTTGTAATAGGATCATTTCCTGATCAGGAATTTGCTTAACATTATTTAGATACAAATAATGTATATATGTAAATCATGTTTTGCTGTGAGTTTAGAGTATGAAATCAAGGTGGCTTTTCCTACCTAATAACTAGTTTCATCCTGGACTTATGTGGTTTGTTGGGCAGCCTATCTGGTCTACATTCAATTTCTACGTCCTTTTTAAGAATTTCAATATCTACAAGAGATTGCTGGTTTTATTGCCAAACAGTGGAAACATTCATTCATAGATCAAAATAAATGTGAAACTAATGTGATGTTTGAAGGTGTTACAGCATGTTAAATACTAAATGGTGTTTCAAATCCTAGTGGCTGACTGGATTTAAGTAATTTTTTCCTGAAGGTCATACATGATGTGACATAGATAAAAATGCTACAACCAAAGTAAAGGCTGGTTTTCACACTATTTGTCTTCACTTAACTAAAAGTAGTTTTAGAATAGATTCAAATAAGCTGGTGCAGATTTCTGCTTGGTTGCTCTTTTTCAGATTGTATAGATTCCACCTGATTAATAATGTGTTAAAATAAGAAAAACTAATGCAAAACTGCTATAAGTCTACACAAGGAAAACCATTTAACTATACTCATTTCATGTATGGAAATGTAAAGTGAGTGGAGCATACTGACCTTTTGTAGACAATTTGTACAAGCATGAAGGCAAAGCACTGAGAACCAGGCTGACTATGCACAAAGTTGTTTTCCTGCTTCTGTGAAATTATTGTTTCATGTCTATGTATACATGCATATATATATACGTTATACACATGTAGAATACATACTGCAGTATTCCTGTGGGAGAGAGCTAGATCACTTCATCAGGGAGGAAAAAATCCTCTTATTAAAGACTAATTTAAATAAGGCACCTTAGGGTTTTGAAAACCTCATTAAAAAATGAATAATAAGTAGTAAACTTTGGAAAGAGGCACAAATGCTTTGTCTTGTCTGAGGAAAATTCAGTATTCTGAACCTTCTCAGGAATATTTTGCAGTTCTGTGGATGAAATGCCCAGACAAGCTCTGAATTGCTTCCTCCTATAGTAAATAAAGAATAGCCAGGAAACATTGCAAAATAAAGTTTCAGATCTGTACCACTTAGACATATCAGGCTATTTACCATAGTGGGATTTAAAGTAGAAGCTGGTAAGAAGATTATATTCTCAGTAGCGCTGTCATAGATGCATAATGAATGCTTCTTCTGGATAAAGGGAGCAAAATCCACATCTGAGTAGTTACTGCAGCTTGTTTAGCTCTAGCACTTGCTTTCTGCTTGCCAGATATGGAAACTGTATGGGTGAAAGCAGATGAACAGAACCTGTAGATTTCACTGGATCAGTGACGGTGCACTACTGCTTCTGCCTCTGTTTCTGTGTATGTTTACTTAACCTTCCTCTGGGCCTGTGCTGAGGGGGAAATGTAGCATCCAGACTGAAAAAAAAAACAAAAAAAAAGTTTTAATTGCCTTAGTTTAAAGCAGTGAAGGCCTGGTGCCAAAAGAATAAGAGGAAATGAGGGAGGACCTTTGTGAATGTTGTCATGGCATCAGACACCTGCAGAAGGAAACGGAAAACTGAAGGGAAACTTTGCTATGGATATTTTCATACTCTTGCTTATTGACTAAAAAAGTGAGCCTTACAATTCTCTTTCCTCTCTCATCACACCTATTTGTGACATTGTTTTCCAGTGAAAAACTGTAATTATTTTTCCAATAGCAATGGGTTATTTTCTAATCTGATTTTTGAGGAAAATGTAATCACAGCTTTTGTCTGTGCAAATAAGTTTTGATTGTGTTGGCAAACTTCAGTCAGAGGTTAAGTTTACTAAGACTCTAACTGCATGGAAAGTGCATGAATAGGCAGTTGAATAAAGCTGGAGACTCTTTTCACTGTCCCCTCTATCCCCTGTACACCCTCTTTTTTGAAAAGGAGAGGTTTCAGGCTTTGCTGGATACTGGAGGACTCACCTGTGATAAAATACATCGATCTCCAAAAAATCTTCTTATTTTTCTCTAATCTTATTTTGAAGAGACAAAACCTACTCTAGTGAAGTTGTGGGTGAAAATAAACTCATATAGATACCTCACTTGCTATGTTTGTTCAGAGCTTTGTATCTCAAATTTATTGCTTAGTGTTTGCATTATCAGTAAAAAAATACATCAGTGAAAAATCATCCTCTGAAAAAAGGAGCATTACATCAGTCCTATACCAGATCCTTAAATTTCACATGGTTTACATAGTGAATACAAATATCAAGCTGTATGTTCTGAAGATAATGTGCATTGGTGAATACAGTTAAAACTGGCATCCGTTTTGTTAAGACTTCTTAAAACTTGCTTTACTGCAACACAAGTCATGAACTGCTTCTAGTGATGATCCTGTAGCATATCAAATTTTATTTATGTGACTTCGCACTTTGTCAGTAGTGTTCATCTGTACAGCACTGTGATTTGGTTTTGGGGTTATTTAATTTGTTAAACAAGATTTTCACTTTATAAGAATGCATATGCTCAAGTTATTGGGTAGATAAATACATTTTATTATGAGTTGTTTTCATCTGGTTCACAAAGCAATTGGCCTGAAGAGAAACCAAATAATTATAAATATCACTGAACCTGTTCATACACTCAAAGTGAAAGTCAATGAATCCTGATCATTGTTTTATGAAAATCTTGTTCAAAATATTAAGTTGAGAAAATCTGCTCAGGAAATGTGCATGTTGCTGTTGAATCAGAAGCTAGTTTTAATCTTTTGGGGATATAATTTTTGTTTGCTGTATGACTGCCAACTCCAAAATATCTTCATGAAGCTGTCCTAGCTTTAGAGCTACGATCACCTTTGGGTTAAGGCATCGTCCCTTTCATCCCAAGTAGATTCACGTTTATGGTATCTAGGGGTGCATGGTGAGGTAACACTTTAGGCAATCACTGGCCTTAGCCATCCAAACTATATTTCTTATGAAATAGTTGCTGTCTTTGTAAGTACATTGGTAAAACTGATGTTGTGTGATCTTAGTCATAGTTCATTCTGGTATACTACTGAAAGATGAAGTTAATGACCATATACATTAAGTGTGAGACTGTTACACATGATAGCTGAGGCCTACATACACCTCCTGCTGCATGGGAGCGCTGCATGACTGAACCAAGCAGCTAGTCAGTAGCATCTCGGATTGCCAAAGCCACATCTGCTACGAATGGAGTTGGAGTTCTCCGTGTTGTTGTCACCATTGTTTCGTGCAGGTGACCAAACTGGGAACTTCTACAGTATAAAACAAATTACTTTTAAAGATTACAGACAGCTTCTTAAGCACAGATTTAAGGCATGGCCAGCACAGAATCAGTCCTGCATTCACTGATGGGTGGGTTATATCTGTTTCCATGTTTACTTTCATAAAAGTCACCACAGGCTGTGTTATTCCATTCTCATCACTGTTCAAAACTGAGAGGCTATGTACATATGCTTGACTGGCATATGTCATACTGAGGGATTAATACAGAGTTCTGTAGTTCCAGTTATGAAAATGAAGTACCCATGGCACTCCTACTGCTGCAAAGCCCCATGGGCTCAGTCTTCCACCTGAGTTCATGTCATTGTAAGAGGAATCCCTGTAAAGGTGCATGGTGCTATCTTCCAGCATGAGAAGGCAGTCCAGCTGTGCCACAGAAAATGCTAACACAGGTACTGAAAACAGTTTATCTAGACCCGTGCTGTGCTGCAACAAGGATGAATAGTGCCTTGTGCCAGGCACATTCCTTCACAACGACTCAAACTTCTTTAATCTTTCACAGGAAAACTGTAGCAACCACTGGGTAAACAATTGCTGGCCACCAAATCTTCTTGCAGATCATGCCTTGAGATCATGTTTGCAATGTACTGTATCAAAACTTTTCACCCTGACACCTGTATATAATGGAGGAATCCGGCCTGTCTTGTTTTACTCTTTGCTAAGGAACAGTATATTCTGTCTTCCTTCTCTGAACTATTCCAAGTTCTTTAGTTCCATTTTCAATTTTCTGCTTTTGTGTTGTTTTTGTTAGGTTTTTGCTGTTTTTTTTTTTATAGCCAAGAATGCAGGCTGTAAAGATAAAGCTAAGAAGCTGGTTTCAGCTCAAGGATGCCCCTGGAGGAATCAGGTCCTCTCTATTTATAAAACTGTGCTATTTTCAAGTTTGGTTTGCAGACTTGCTTCCTTGGGCCACCACGGAATGCCAGCAAGCAAAGCAAGGCCTCGGCACAAAATGTCAGTGAGTGCTCCTGTGGGATCAACCTGAAGTTTTGCATACAATCATCAATGATGGCAATTGTGATGACAATGCCCAACTCCTTGGAGTTAGTATTTTGAAAAGAGCGCAGATGTACTGCTGAGGAAAAATGTAAATGTGAGTTGAAATTTCCATTACAGACTCCTCCCAAAAAGTGGCCGTGGTTGTGGGGAAACAGAGTGTCTGATTCTAACCCTATTGCACAGGAGCCAGCATCTGTAACATGGCTTGAGGGTAAGGGAACTGGTGCGAGGTGGAGCTTACCAACAGAGGGCTACATGCATGCAAGGACACAGTGCGGCTTTGAGTTAGCATTCATTATCTTTGCATTGGTTCCCCTTGTAACCGTTGCTAGCTGTACAAAAGTCCTGTCTACCAGTGGGTCCTATTCATTCTTTATTTTAATTTCCACATGAATCTCCTATTACCTCGATTTTTCTGCATCCTTAACACAAGTCTTGCAAGAAAACAAGTCCTATTTTCTCAGGTTCTGCTTCTGCAATCAAGAGGCAGGAGGCTGGACACACTCTTAGTCTGTCAGGTTTTAGCTGTTTTCTGTCTTCAGACTAATTTCTTGATTCACCAAAAAACACCCAAAATAGAAATAAAGTAACTCTGTGATATCTGGAGTTTGCTTACAGCATGAGCACGTTCTTCTATCTTTTCTTCTCTTTCTTTTTGTTTTTCTTCTTTAATCTCCCACCTTTCCTTACTGAGGATGGAGCACTGCTGTGTGAGCATTAAACAGCCAGTCTTGGCTGAACTATTGCAACACTCTTTTGAGGAACAACAGGTAGAACATGTGATGGGAGTTCCCCATATAGAGTTTGTATTTCCTGAATCAAGGATTGGCTCCAAAATATGGAAGGACTGGAATGTTTATTACAAATATTTACATGCCCATGCACGGATATTTTGCAGTTTGATCCTGTTCAAGATGAATAGACATGGCTAGCTGGTAGTTTTCTTCTGCATGTGAGGAAGTAAGGTCACTGGCTTTTTTTTTTTTTTTTTTGCTACAACTGTGCTCAGCAGCAGAGTGTTATAACTAAAAACATGCTATGCATATGTATTAGAAGTAAATACTGTGCAAGTTAAAATGAGCACAATATGTGGGTCTAGAATACAAACTTAATTTCTCTGAAAGTTATTTTCAACCCTGTTTTAAAGTCAAGATGAACGACACATTGCTGGAATAAACACCACATCTTGCCTGCTCTGTAATTAGTTATGTACGTTCTATACTATGGAAATGCAGTCAGATGTTTGTCTACTTGAGCAGGAACATACTACTAGTATCACTGGCCCAACTCCCACTGACTGTGGTTCGGACAACATTTGAGATGCACAGTGTTTGGTCTCAGGCAAATATGCAATCTATCCCCCTCTATTCCTCCTCAGATTCTTGGCTCAGTAACTATTTACGCAAGCCTCCAAATCTGCATGTAAATTCAATAGTCACTGTGGAAAATCAGAGCTGAGTCGCCCTGAATATATTCGTACTTGGGGACAAATGTTTTTGAAATTCCCAGCAAACTAATAGGCTAAAACTTTGTGCTGATACCATAGCTACCATGCTTTTGGAAGTGCAAAGGAGCAGGAATGTTTGCCTGAGAAAATGAACATGAATGCTTTTCCAGGTGTTATTTATAGCTGCACAAACAGGGGGAAATGTAAGAAAAATAAATAATAGATTTTTTGAAACTTTTAATTAATTTCAAGATGAAATTTTTAAGCAGCATCGTGGAGAAATTCTTATCTTTGTACTTCCCATGAAGTTCCCTTATTTCTTGTGTAGCAAAGCTGTAAGCAAACAGACATGCTCTGTAAGGAGACTGAGTTGGACATAGCTGGATTGTTGGTTTTGAACAGGAGTAGCAGCAAATTTTGTAATCCCATCTGCATCTCAAGGAAAAGAATACCGTGCTATCTACACCTACACAGCTTTCACAGGGCTGACTAAAGTGATTTAATAGGTTTGGATTACATTTTAAAATCCTGAAAATCTAGATTGAGGGAAGGCACTAGACACACTTCCAAGTGTACTGCTTGCACTGAAAAAGTCTAGTTCTAATAATGAAGTTTAAACATACATTTCTTTCACCATCAAATTCCCCTTAAATATTGCTTTGGTAAAGCAAGTAAGGAGTCCCAGATTTCTGATTTGAAAACTTTATTTGAGGTATGTAATTAGTATATCAAATTCAGTCTAATGCACGTGTAAAACCTGAAAAAAAGGGCCATCTTTTATATATCTAGCAGCAGAACTTCACCTACAGCTAAGCTATTTAAAAACATCTTTCACAGTATCATGATATTCGTTTTTTCCTGAATAATATTGCAAATTCAGATTTTAATGTGGGACATAGCAGTTGAAAGGAGATTAAATTAGTGGTCTCTAAAATGTTCACGTTCTCCAACTACTGATATGCTAATATTATGATGAAAGAGTAGACATAGGGGAGAGGAAAAAAGACCAAGAGTGAAAATTTTCATTTAATGACTTTTATTTTCAACTGGCTGTTCTGCACCGGCACATACAGAAGTGAGGAGCTCATATACTCCTCATCCACATTTCCTTCTTTGGGTGAACTATGTGAATATACTGAGGAGAAAAACTTGCCCTGACGAATTTAGCTATGCAGACAAGATAACTTAAGTCCACACTTTATAGATAAAGGACAGAAACACAAAGATTTTGTATGGAAGTTAAATAGATGTGTTAGCATAAGACTGTGCTCAAGCCAATAAGTCCTATTTCTCAGCAGTTTTTTGAAAGCTTTTGTCTTTGGAAATCATTCCTTAGGAGGGAATATTTGGTTTAAATATAGGAAACGTGTAACAATGACAGTAGAAGATAGGCTGGAAAATCTCTACCTCTGTGTTTACAAATACTGGTCAGTGGTAATTTAGGTTTCATACCATTATCATGATATTGAGTGGTCTCTCGAAGTGTCTTTGGGCAATGAGCTACATTCAGGGAGCATCCAAATGATTCAGTCCCAAGAGAAAGCAGTGAGGAAGTTGAGTAAAAATAGCCAAGGGTGAGGTGACAGGAAAGATTCATTATCTTACACTAACAGATACTTTGATAAACCCACACAGAGGTTAGAAGTGAATGAAAAGGGAATGATGAACAAGGGAACTGGTCTGGGGTTTTTTTGTGGCTGTGGGGGATGGTATTGCTGGAGAAGAGTGGAGGAACCATAAATGTGATGGCAATTCAGGCATTAAGGCAGTGTGTTATGAGAAAGCAGCCAAAACCCTAAGGCCTTTCTCATCCTGCTGATAAGCATTCACACAAAGCAATTGCAGAAAACAGTCATGGGCATTGCAGTGGGACACCAGTGCCTCCACAGTAACAGCAGCACTCCATGAAACTGATCATAGGTGATTTGGGCTGATTCTTCAGACATTACCAAGGGCTGAAGAAGAATGTGGTGACAGTGGACGCAGGGGAAGCCTGAGCAAATATGGCATTGAAGGGTCTAAGGAAAAAAGTTGTACTGATAATTAAGGGAATGAAGACGATGTAATTCAAATAACAATAGCTGAATTTAGGTGGAAACAAGTACACCTTCAACAGCAGTGGCACAAGCAAGAATTTGTTTAAAGACCATTACATGAACAGTAGCAGGCTAAAAGAGTTAGCTGCAAGATCGCTTTACCCTTATGTGATTTCTGTATTTAAAAAATGCCTGTAGAATACCTGCAGTAGTTCTTACAAGGATGTGTGATGACCTGATTGGGATTGAGGTAAAGGAACAAAAGTTTCAAGCTTGGAGAAATACCCAGAAGGCAGCCTGCATGGTGTGTTGTTAACATGAGCCCTAGGAGAGACACCAGCAGGAGCACAACTTTCTGGGAGCACTCTTCTGATAAAAAGTCTGTTATGGATTAGAAATTAACAAAATAAAGGGAATGGTGGATAAAGCTTCACTTTCTGCAGGGCATAGTGTGTTGCAGTTTAATCAAGGAGGCTAATCCAGATGAACTGAGGTCTGCCTCAGGTTACTAAACTGCATGAGGTACACAAAGTTCTTACGGCAACAAAAAGCTATAGGAATTCATTAATGTATGCTTATACAGTGCTTCAGACATACAGTAAATGCTTTCTAGAAAGGAATATTGTGAAGTTACCCAATAAAGGACTCTAGGGCAGGAGCTGGCAGATTCAAACCCTTGATCTAAATTTAGGTATAGCAGAAGAAACTGAAAACAAGAATATTCAGTGATTGTCTGAAGCAGTAACAGGATCAAAAAATTGTAGGAAAATACTTGGATTTAGGAAATACACACATTGTGCAGTAAAAAAAAGAAGGGTGCCTTTTAGCTCCTTCTCTTTTTAGATTTGGGAAGACTGAAATAGGTGACCTAAATAAGTCTGACTAAACCTCTTAAAACCCTAGAAACTAATAAAGGGTAAAATGAAAGGTCCAAAACAGTGGGTATGCTTCCTCATCCTTGGATTCCTGTGAGAGAAGAGCTTGTGTGGTTGTTCACCCACCACTCTGTCTGCTTGTTCCCTCCATGTATCTTCTTCTACTGCAAACACAGAGACAATTTCTCTTTCCCTGGTACAAGAGGACAGTTTGCCTTTGCATCTAAAGATCTGCTTGGCATATAAGCAAGCTCAAATGGGTATATAATTAAGGCATGGTGCCATCACTGTGCAAGTTAACACTTTATGGTCTCCAGCGTGTCTGCTGCGTTCCTTGCTCCATCACCCAAGTAAAATCTCTTCTTCTGTAGAACTTTACAGATAAGGTTTTGTTCAGTAATGAAGCTAACTAGCATTCCTAACTCTGCGTAAGGCAATCTAATCTATGTTTTAGTTTTTGGGGTAGTCTTCTTACACAAGAGGAGAACAAGGAGTCTAAGAATATGGTTATTCAAGTATCAGTCAAAAATGACATGGAGGAAAACTGTTCATAAAAACAAGCCTGTGGATACCATCATCTTTAAAAAACAGCCTATGTGAGTTAATAATTCTAGTTGCACTGAATTTTAATTTGATTCAGATGGCCTGCTCACCTGAACATCTGTGAAAAAGCCGAGTCTAAACTACTCACAACTTGAATTTAATGAACCCGGAACCTTTTTATCTCCACATCTCCTTACCCATCCTCTGCTACTCTGTCTCTATAAAGTGTGCACTGAGACTTTGATTCTGTACAATGAAAACTGTGTGCTTGGGCCTGCACATTGTCACAGGTGTTGCAGGACACGAGACATTCTGCCTGTGTAGACTGCAACAGAGAGAGACTGGATTTTAAATGTGTTGGACTGGCATGCCTGCACGCAGGACATCTTTCATTTGAAGGATGCTTGGTAGATGATCTAGGAACAGAGCAGGCTGTGAAGCTTGGTTTGTCTTTCTAAGAATGCGAGACCTGGTGTGAGAAGACAGCGTGGCTGAGTTTATAGGGCAAGGCTATGCCTGACTAGGGGAGGCAGTAGTAAATGCTCTTTACTGACAGTCGCCTGTCTCCCCTTCCAATGGAGCATGCACTCTGCCATACGCTCTAATTCAATAGCAGATTTACTGGCTTCAATTTCCATTCTGTAAGGGAATATAAAACAATTCTGCTGCTTGAAACTGATATGTTTATGAACTGATGGTCTGCCCTTACTTGACTGCAACACAGTTCAGAGCAGGGGTGACGCTTTGAAAGGGATGCCAAATTGCTCAGAGCAGCCCTGCTGAAAAACATATATATTCTGAGGCAGCTGGCAGACAATATAAATTAGCAGAATGCTTAATGAATACTTTAACCTATATAATCACAAAAAGAAATGGTGAAAAGATGGAATAATAGACATATTTTCTGGTGAAAAAATGGAGCACAACTGAAGTGATTCAATTAGAGTAGTTCTGGAGTTCTCTACTGTTTTTTGCTTCACTAAAACGGACCTGGTCTTGGATTGTAAAGCTGTCTCCAGGCTCACAGTATTTTGACAATCTGTGTTTAGACTTTGTTGAATCTCTTTCTTTAAGTTTCACTCATTTCATGCAAAGCATGAAACATGAGAGGGGAAGAAGTCGGAAACAACCAGCCTTGAGGATGCAGCAGAAGCTGTCCCGGAGTTCCTAAGCTGTGACACACTCAGGCTTGACTTTGGTGCTGGACAGTGTAACCAGGAGCTGGGGTTTATGAGGGGGATAGGGCAGGAAATGAGAGATAAACTTTAGCCACAGTCAACTCAGGTCAGGGAAATTCTCAGGACAGCTAAATAATCTGTAACCTGACCAAGCACTGAGGGATGTCTGGGAACATCAAATGTTATGAGGCGTGTTCGGCTTCCTAAAATGGAAGTGTTATCCCTGTGCTGCTCTGATGCGTATTCTGTACAGCTGGGGTAAGCAAACAAACAGTAAGCAAGTATGAACAACAATTGAAAACTGTTAGCTAAATTACCTGTGTCATTATAGAAAAAAACTGTCTTTGCAGTCAAAAATACTGAGATTTTTGCTTTTATTTCTGATGTTTGGACTGCTGAGCTGTGTTTATGTTTTATTGCAATAATAAAAAGATTTTTACTTTTGTCATGGACTGCCATCGAGGTTCAAATAGGCACTGTGCAGATGCAGAGCAGAAAGACAGATACAGCCCTAGACCAGGAATGGTAGGTGTTGGTGTCTCATCTGGTGAAATGCCTGTAATTCATGTCAAAAGGGATAGTTTATTGGACAAAAGAACACCAAGATTCCAGCATGGCTGAGTTAAGTGGGATTCTTTTAATGAATATGATAATTACTACAGCCTGAATGACTTCATATTTTTCAGTTGTAGGCAAATAAGTGTGGGAAGAAAATTGCGTTCCTCTATCAGCTATGTAATAAAAAGTACTTTTACATAAACCTGAATATCCAGAGGGCTCTATGGGCTCTATTATTCTTTTTCTCAGAGCCATGGGTATAAGTGACTCAGCAATTTGCTTGTGAAAGGAAAAAAGTAGTTATGTTAAAGTGACCTCCTTATCTCAGACAGTTGGTATCTAACTTGTAAACATCTGGAGATGAGCTGGTTAATGAGAAATGGTTAGAAGCATGGAAAACCTTCAGCTGAAAGGCAAATAAGGTTTTATTTCCAACTTCATTGGAAAGTGAGGTGTGTTGACAGCAAAAGCTGTCATTGGTACTCTCTGAAGTTATATGCAGTCTCTTGCAAAATCAATAAGCAGACAGCCTTTGTGATCCTACCGCTTGCTTTGGCTGCAGATGGGAAAGCTCCAATGTGATAATACAGAACAAAGTTCACTTTCTGGATTGTTGAATGTTAAGTAATGTGCTGAAAACATTGCAAGGTGAAAGATAGTACAGGACTTTCCAGACAACCTTTTCCCTTTTGGAGACAGCTTCCATTTTATTGTGTTCATGGTTGTACCTAAAGGAAAAGCTGGACTTTAAAAGGCTGTGAGCCTGAGAGCTGAATACCAACAGATGTGTATCTGACAAGTATTTGCTTGCATGATGCTTGTGAGTGTGATTGTACAAATCAGTGAACTAGAGGATCCTTGTGGAAGATTTGGAAGGCATGTCAGTGTATTTTGCAGGTGCCTAATCAGGCTGCAGTCATACTGCCAGTGTTGAAAAATTAGAGGGAAGGTTCCTGTGTACCAGAATAGCTCTTTTCTGTTGCTTTTCAGCACTAGCTATTCTTTTGTACCAGTCTGGAAGAAAAATGAATGTTGAACATATGAACAGTTAAATAGGACATATATGAAGGTCCATCTATTCTCTTAACTTGTGGGCACTAGCTGGTGCCAATCAATATATAACAATGGAGAACCTGCATGATAGTTCTTATCCAGGACAGTCTTCTGGGCTCAAGGAACTTGTGGTCAAGGAGCCCTTAGCCAACAGAACTATCATTCATATGAGTGAAGGCTACCAGTCATCATTTTTCTTCTTTGAACTTACCCAAATTCTTTCTAAACCCCTGCAAGTGTCTGTTACCTCCAAGGTGCTATGCCTAGAGGCTCTGCATTGCTTAACTGTGTTACTGAAAAAGAATCTTTTGTTTATTTTGAATTTACCACCTCACATTTCCATAGAATCATAGAATAGTTTGGGTTGGAAAGGACCTTCAAACATCATCTAGTCCAACAGCCCTGCAATGAGCCAGGACGTCTTCAGCTAGGTCCCATTGTTCAGAGCCCCATCCAATGTGACCTTGAATGTTTCTGTGATGGGGCATCTACCTTCTCTCTGGGCAACCTGTGCCAGTGTTTTACCACCCTCATCGTAAAAATTTTTTCCTTATATCCTGTCTAAATGTACCCTTTTTTAGTATAAAACTACTACCGCTTGTCGTATTGCAACAGGCCCTGATAAAAGGTTTGTCCCCATCTTTATTATAAGACCCCTTTAAGTATCGAAAGGCCACAATAAGGTCTCCCTGGAGCCTTCTTTTCTCCAGGCTAAGAACCCCCAACTCTCTCAACCTTTCCTCATAGCAGAGGTACTCTATACCTCTGATGGACCCGCTCCAACAGGCCCATGTCTTTCCTGCGCTGGGGGCTCCAGAGTTGGACGCAGCACTGCAGGTGGGGTGTCACCAGAGCAGAGGGGCAGAATTGCCTCCCTTGACCTGCTGGCCACACTGCTTTTGATGCAGCCCAGGTTACGGTTGGCTTTCTGGTCTGCAAGGACACACTGATGGCTTATGTCCAGTTTTTCATCCACTGGCACCCCCAAGTCCTTCTCCACACGGCTGCTTTCAATCCCTTCATCCCTCAGCAGGTATTGATACCTGTGCAGGTGCAGGACCTGAGCCAGGTGCAGGACCATGCACTTGGCCTTCTTGAACCTCCTGAGGTTCACGCAGAACCACTTCTTGAGCTTGTCCAGGCCTCTCTGAATGGCATCCCATCCCTCAGACATGTCAACTGCACCATTCAGCTTGGTGTAATCTGCAAACTTGCTGAGCATGTACTCAGTCCTATTGTCTATCTCACTGATGAAGATATGAAACTGTACTGGTCCCAATATGGACCTCTGAGGGACAACACTTGTCACTGATCTCCATCCAGATATTGACCTGTTGACCACTGCAATCTGGCTGTGACCAACCAACCAATTCCTCACTTACCAAACAGTCCACCAATCCAATCTATATCTCTGCAGTTCAGAGGGAAGGATATTGTGAGGGACCATGTCAAAGGGCATTTGACATTTAATATTGATATGTTTTGTACAGAAGAAGTTAAGAAACATCATGCTCTATCCACTGTCTCCCTTCTAGTCATAACTTTATAGATTTCTATTATGTCCCCCTGTTGACACCCCTTCCATATCCACCATCTCTTTTCTAGGCTACAGGATCTAGTCTCCCTAATGATTCCTCATAGAATCATAGAATCATTAAGGTTGGAAAAGGCCTCTAAGATTATCAAGTCCAACCATCAACCCAACACCACCATGCCTCCTAAACCATGCCCTGAAGTGCCACGTCTACAAGTTTTTTGAACACCTCCAGGGATGGTGACTCCACCACCTCTCTGGGCAGCCTGTTCTAATGCCTGGTCACTCTTTCAGTAAACACATTTTTCCTAATATCCAATCTAAACCTCCTCTGGTGCAACCCGAGGCCATTTCCTCTTGTTCTATCAGTAGTTACTTGGAAGAAGAGACCAGCTTCCACCTCACTACAACCTCCATTCAAGTAGTTGTAGAGTGTGATACGGTCTCCCCTCAGCCTCCTCTTCTGCAGACTAAACAACCCCAGTTCCCTCAGTCACTCCTTATAAGACTTGTTCTCCAGACCCTTCACCAGCTTCATTGCCCTTCTCTGGACACACTCCAGCACCTCAATGTCCTTCTTGTAGTGAGGGGCCCAAAACTGAACACAATATTCAAGGTGCAGCCTCACCAGTGCCGTGTACAGAGGCACGGTCACTGCCCTACTCCTGCTGGCCACACTATTCCTGATACGAGCCAGGATGCTGTTGGCCTTCTTGGATACCTGAGCACACTGCTGGCTCATGTTCAGGCGGCTCTTGACCAACACCCCCAGGAGCTTTTCCACCAGGCAGCTCTCCAGCCACTGTTCCGCAAGCCTGTACCATTGCATGGGGTTATTGGGACCCAAGCGCAGGACCTGGCACTTGGCCTTGTTAAATCTCACACAGTTGGCCTCAGCCCATCAATCCAGCCTGCCCAGGTCCCTCTGCAGAGCCTTCCTACCCTCCAGCAGATCAACAGTCCCACCCAACTTGGCGTTGTCTGCAAACTTACTGAGGGTGCACTCAATCCCCTCATCCAGATCATTGATAAAGATATTAAACAAGACTGGCCCCAAAACAGAGCCCTGGGGAGCACCACTTTTGACCAGCTGCCAACTGGGTTGAGCTCCATTCACCACAACTCTCTGGGCTTGGCCATTAGGGCAGTTTTTTACCCAGCAAAGAGTACACCCGTCCAAGCCATGAGCCGTCAGCTTCTTTAGGAGGATGCTGTGGGAGACAGTGTCAAAGGCTTTGCTAAAGTCCAGGCAGGCAACATCCACAGCCTTTCCCTCATCCACTAGGCAAGTTACCTGGTCATAGAAGAAGGTCAAGTTGGTCAGTCAGGACCTGCCTTCCATGAGCCCATGCTGACTGGGCCTGAGCAGCTGTTTGTCCTGTTCATGGTTGGTGAGCTTACTCAAGATGAACTGCTCCATGACCTTCCCCAGTACTGGGGTCAGGCTGACAGGCCTGTAGTTCCCTGGATCCTCCTTCTGGCCCTTCTTGTAGATGGGCATCACATTGGCAAGCTGCCAGTTGTCTGGGACCTCCCATCTTCACCAGGACTGCTGATAAATGATGGAGAGTGGCTTGGCAAGCTCCTCTACCAGCTCCCTCAGTACTCTCAGGTGGATCACATCTGGGCCCATAAACTTGTGAGTGTCCAGGGGTGCAGCAGGTTGTAAACTGCTTCCTCCGGGATTATGGGGAGTTTATCCTGCTCTCCGTCCCTGCCTTCCAGCCCCAGGGGCTGAATAACCTGGTGATAGCTGGTCTGGCAGTTAAATACTGAGAAAAAGAAGGCATTAAGTTAGAGCTTTTCTAGCTAGCTTTGTTGCTCTTCTCTGGTTTTCTTTTTCCCCTAATTTTACAGGTCCAGAACTGCTTTCCTGACAAGCTTTTGGCTCAAAATGGATTTATAATGTAGCATGTTATTCTGCCTCTTTCTTAGTAATTCTGGAACCTTGATTTTCTTTTTTTGAGAGAGCATTGAGTAGGTATTTTCATGGAACAGCTTATCAGCACCGAAGATCTTGGTTTTGACTAGAAGCAAATAAAGTATTTGGATGTTGAGTTGGGAAGCTTGATTTGCTAATGTGAAATAGTTTACAGCTCAGAAATTTTGGCCTTTCTGGAGTGGGGGAGTGGAACAAGAACTGGACAAGTAAGTCTTCTCCCTGACCTTGATTACTGCTGGAGCCAGAGGTGGCCAAGGTGTTGCTCCCTGCTCTGCTTTGGTATGGTCCAGTGAGTTTGGGGGCAGAGAGGCACTTGGAAGCTTGATGCAGCAGGACCAGAGTGGAGAACTTTCACCCACTTCCCATGCCACCACTGCTTGTGTGCATTTTTGAGCTATTCTATTCTGAATGCTTTCTGAGCTCCTGAATACAGCAGGCTGTGGTGGAATTTTGCCATGATATTCTGTTGCAAAATGCCATTTTTGCAAAACACATGAGTATCCAAAAAAGAACTTCTAAGTGTTTGGAAAACACAATATTTTACCTGGAAGACAGAAAAACTGTACTGTTACTGCCCACCTGGAATATCCACATCAATTTTATTATCAATCTACTGCAAAGTAAATCTAAGACAGACTATACAGGCTTTTGGGAAGGAAAAAAATGTCTGCTTGTCTTGGCCTCTGCTTTGGAATAAAAGAATTATACTGCTATTTTAATTTAAATATATATGTATTTATTTTAGTGTTTCTCTTTTTCTGTATATGTGTCTACCTCTGCCGGCTCTTTACCACTACAACTTCAGAATATTGCCGATTTAGATTTTAAGTACTTATCACAGATTCTTTTGCTTTTGGTCCATTATTGTCCCCCAAAGACCTATCAATTCACATGATCTCTCAAATTTATTATTATTAAATAACATTAAATTGACAGATGTTAATGACTATGATTATTAAAGGATTTGATCTGAAGATTCCCACAGGCTGTGGTATATTCATTGCTCATTTCCTCCAGTTTGCAAGAAGCCGGTGAAACTTCTTTGCAAAAGATGAGGGGCTTGCTTATCAAAATGTGGGAACTATCATGGCGAGTAGTGCAAAACTTGCAAAAGCAAGAACTAAAAGACTATCTCTTCAGCGTGTGTGTATTTGAAATAGAAAGGCCTGGATGACTATCTGTGTGCCTGACCCTTGCAAGATTCTTACCAGCTTCATTTTCTCTCTGCAAAATGAGAAGTAACTTAAAAACTTAAACAGACTCTTGCAGAAAACAAGTGGAGATTGGGAGTGTTAGTTGACAGCAGGCTCAATATGAGTCATCAGCGTGCCCTGGCAGCCATGAGGGCAAACCAAATTCTGGCGTGCATCAAACACAGCATAGCCAGGCAGGCAAAAGAGGTGACTATCCCACTGTATTCAGCATTGATGCAGCCTCACCTTGAATATTCTGTGCAGTTCTGAGCCCCACAATTTAAGAAGGATGTTAAGGTACTCGAATGCATCCAGAGGAGGGCAACAAAGCTGGTGAAAGGGCTGGAAGGCATGCCCCGTGAGAAGCAGCTGAGGACTCTGGGCTTGTCTAGTTTGGAGAGGAGGAGGCTGAGGGGCGACCTTATTGCTCTCTACAGCTTTTGGTCAATCCTGAAGTGATCAGGCTGTTGGACTAGATGATTGTTGCAGGTCCATTCCAACTGAAATATTCTCTCTTCTCTTCTCTTCTCTTCTCTTCTCTTCTCTTCTCTTCTCTTCTCTTCTCTTCTCTTCTCTTCTCTTCTCTTCTCTTCTCTTCTCTTCTCTTCTCTTCTCTTCTCTTCTCTTCTCTTCTCTTCTCTTCTCTTCTCTTCTCTTCTCTTCTCTTCTCTTCTCTTCTCTTCTCTTCTCTTCTCTTCTCTTCTCTTCTCTTCTCTTCTCTTCTCTTCTCTTCTCTTCTCTTCTCTTCTCTTCTCATGCTATGCTATTAATCCTGTGTCTTTTGTTTCACTTTTTCCTAAACATATGTTTATATATTTGGGCATACAACCTATGTCTGGAAATCTTTCCATGATTATAATGGGTTTTACATAACATCATCTGGCAAAAACCCAGTCATATCCTGGGCTACATCAAAAGCAGCGTGGCCAGCAGGTCAAGGGAGGTGATTCTGCACCTCTACTCTGCTCTGGTGAGACCCCACCTGCAGTGCTGCATCCAGCTCTGGAGCCCTCAGCAAAAAGTTTGTTGCAGACAAACTTTTTAGCAAGACCTGCTGCAATATGACGGGGTAGTAGTTTTAAACTAAAAAGAGGGTACATTTAGACTAGATACAAGGAAAAAGCTTTTCATGATGAGGGTGGTGAAACACTGGCACAGGTTGCCCAGAGAGAAGGTAGATGCCCCATCATGGAAACATTCAAGGTCACATTGGATGGGGCTCTGAACAACGTGACCCAGCTGAAGATGTCCTGGCTCATTGCAGAGCGGTTGAACTAGATGACATTTGAAGGTCCTTTCCAACCCAAACCATTCTATGATTCTATGGAAAAAAACATTCAACTGTTCGAACAAACCTTAGAAGTCAACTTTTCCAGTAGTCCCAAGAAGTGATTTAGTGTTGGGCTTGAATGATCCGTTCCGATGACACAGGCTTCTGCTCTGACCTGAAGGAGACCTACCTAAGCATATTCCCTCTAAAGCATTTAGGACTCTTAACACTTTAACAATAAGCTAACACTTAAATTTGAGTACATGGATCTGAATACTGTACGTGATCTGAGTCTTAGTATTTTTATATCAAATCTCTACCTGCAACATGGGATTACACAGTGCTTCCCAGTGTTGCAGAAACTGTTGAAGGAAAATATAAGGTAGACTATGAATTGAGCACATACTGTGATACTTTTCTCTCCCTTTTTTTTTTGGTGGTGCTTTTCTCTTTTTCATAGTTTAGGGGAGTGGGAGGGTTAGGATTTTTTATTTGTTTGGGGACTAGTTTGAATCTTGATTCTGTTTTGTCTAATTGGGTTTCTCTTGGGGAGATGAAATTAATTTGGTTTTTTCTTGAAAAGTCCCCACATGTGAATGTTGTGTTAATGTCTTATATTTCAATAACAAAAGTGACAATGTCTCACTTTATGGCACTCAGACAGCCTCAATTTAGGTGGAACACTTTGAACTGCCTGCATGGCTGGTGAAGGGAGAGAGGTCAAACTTCAACTGTTCCCGTGAGTGATTCACCAATGCCTTTCATTACCTATGTAGACAACCCTGAGTATCAACTGAAGCACTTAAGTCTGATGTCTTATACAAAACGGTGAAAATAACCTTCACAGAAGGATACAGTCATACCTTGAAGATTGAAAAGTCAGGCTTGTTTATGCACAAATATCTCAAGGACGGGACAGTGGAGGTCTGTGGGGTGGAGAAGACCCCATCAGTCCTGGAGGATTCTGAGCTTGTAGCATGGCTGTTTAGTGTATATGTGCTTCTTCACCCTTTCACCTTGCTCTTCTGCTGCTTCTGGAGCTACAAACATTTTTATTTCTGTCATAGTAAAAATTGCTCGGCAGCTACCACAAAGAAAAGATGACCGAGGCTGTAGTTAAATAAAGAAGCTGTATTCTTTTCAGCACTGACATTCTTCTCCATAATCATCAAACCTAGGTGAACTGCTGCAGAGGAGTGCATAATTGCCTCATATAGTTTGTCTGTTAGAGAAGACGGGGCAGAAAGGAAAATAATAATAACAGCATTACAGACCTGAGGGATCTCAGCTACCTTGTTCTTGAATCCTAGAGAAAGAGTCCACTGCTGAGTAGTCTTTGACTTCAGTTGCAACTCGTTGTGGTGGAAGGTGATTCATCTTCAGTATTAAATAACTGCTTCCTTCCAATACAGGATTATAATTTTCAGGATAGGAGAAGTTTCCTTGTTAACAAATACCATACTAATAAAAGAGTGTACAGGTTATATTATTTGTTTTTCATAATGGTTCCCACTTTTCCTTCTTGTCTTCTGGAATGAGCTAAGAAATAAATATATACAGCTATTAATATTCTGTATGTAATGTTTCTGCAGATCCAGGAACAACTTTGGAAGTTCTGGATGGAAGGTTTTCAGTGCTGTTCATAAGCCAGGGGCATGTTGTTGTTATTTTAGTGGGCAGATCCTTTCTATACTTTTTAAATTATTATTAATATTTTATTACATATAGCAAAGCAATATGCCATTCTGGGCACTGCACTAGAAAAGCAACAATGGAAACAATAACTGTCATCAGGTGTAACTATAGACAGCCTCTGGAAAAAGAATGATAGAAAATAGTAATAACACAGGCAAACGGGACAGAAATATGACATGAATGCAAAAGCTCCACCAGCAGCAGAGCACCTGGGATTTTAATTTCTATTTTAACTCTGTAGTATTGTTGTTTAGTTGTTGCTCAAATACAGTAAAAATATTTAAAGCAAAAAAGTATTTGTTTAAGGTAGTTATGAGTGGAAAGCCTACTGGAATGATCCGGGTGGTACAGGTTTGACAGTCAGAGCTTAGCCCTTCCACACCATAGCCAAGCTGCACTTTGGTAAACTGGTGTCAGTCACTCACTTTCGTACTCTTCAGTCCTTGGTCTAACCTGTACAAATCCAAGACTCTAGAACTCTTTACAGCAGCCTAAAGGAGTTGCAAGAAGCAGATATCTCTAAGAGCATGAGGTGCTTTAACTCTGTCCCATTTGCCTCAGATGATCCCCCTTCTATCAGTGTGAAATATTAAAAAAGCAAAGGCATTGCTTTAATGTCTGTATGTTATCTGAGTTTCACCTCACATAAAGAAAATTCTTGAGAAGCTCAGTAAAACAGATGAAGGCTTGTTTGTTTTGCAAAGCAGTTACAGTTACACTGATGAATTTGAACCTTTGAGACAGTGAGCTCTTAAAGGTAAATGGGGCAAGCATTGTGCAGAGGTAAAAGGGGGCAGACCATGTTCACAGACCTGTTCTGTCCTCCAGAATAATGTTTGTGGGAACACAGCCTCCCCGTTTTTGTTCTGTAATGGTAAAACAAGGAGAGGAGTCACCTTGTGTCCATTGTTTGATGTGACAGTATGCACTGTTACACTTGGAGAGCCTCTAGGCTGCCTGCCTGTGTCCTCAGCAGTAAAACTGATCTCATGAGGTAGCCAGTAGGGAATGTTTGCTATTTGTATGATAGCACTATCTGGTATCATAGCATAAAATCAATCCATAAATATATATCTCCTCTGCCTTTCAAAAGCTGCTTGGTTACTCATTTACACTTGGGATCATTGTAGTTCATATTGTCATGGGTTTGGGGATAATTGTGCAACAGTTAAAAGGTCTTAGCTGTGTCAATGACAGAAAACAATGCTTCTGTTTTTCTTAATCTGCCAGATAACAGGTACACCTAAATAATTTTTACTCATCCAAACTCGGAAATCAAGAGCAGAGTTTTCCCAGTAAGTCACTATAGAACAGGGTGATTTCTTGTGGTTTCTTAGGAATATTGTTGCACTCTGTGGAAGTCCTGACTGACTGCCGACATGTTCTTCCTGAGCAAGGGCTAGTAATTGAAGGAAAAAACTTCCAGACAGCATAATGTGTATACTGCTTTAAAGTGAGTAGAACATTAAAGCTAATTGCAAAGGAATATAATTTCTGAAAAATCATTTAGGAAGTCTTTTGATTTCCCAGAAGGGAAGATATCAGATGGCATATTAATTGCCGTAATTTTCTCTTCTTTCTCTTTGTCATTTGTGCTAGTCCCCACTGTTTCCAAAAGAGCATCTATCTTTTAGTCAGTTTATAGTGTTGTTTATTGCCAATGTTAACCAGCTTCAGACCATCTAGTGGAGCATAAATTTGCAAACTGACTTAATCTGTAAATCCTGATATTATATTTTGACTTTGAAAGGTATATAAACGTCCCTTTATTGTAACCATGTTTATATGTAGGTATGACAACTGTAATCGTCATTCCTCTGCCATTCTTTGTTTACCTCAGGAGATTTCTTCCTGAGATATTGGTTGGCTTTGTATGGATGGATTTTCTCTTGAACATATACACTGCAGATGCAAAACCCAGCCAGTCCATATGGTTGTATTTCAGAGAATATTATTTCATTTAAGCCAAAGCCACGCCACAGACTGTTTTAACAATATGCATGGTGCTCAGAAATGTTCTTCAGCACAATTTAATTTATTAACACAGATGTAGCCTAAGATGATGTACTGCATTTAGCTCATGACTTTGGATTTGCTTTTCTGCTTTGATCCTTTAGAGGAAGCAAGTTTCTCCTCCCTCCCCCTCCCACTCACTTCCGTGGGAAGATTTAGCTCACACAATTCACCAATCTTTCAATCCTTGACAATATTCCATGTGTATGTCTGCATTTCTGCCTTGATTCCAGGTCCCTAGACTGGAGATGGCACAGCAGGCCCATTCGTCTCCATGCACAAGCACTTCTGCAGAGCTACCAGGTGGTACCACATACTGCCCAGTGTCTGGGCTAAGTTTGACCAGCGGTTGACCATACTCATGTTTAGATGAGCTGTATAATACTGCACATTTTTGTGAAAATCATTTCATGTTGATTGGCATTAGAGGCATTTTTTGATGAAGCACTTTGCTGTTAAGAGATACAGGAAAGTACTGAAATATCCTCAGGGAGTTACAGAACATTGTGGAAGGGAGGGTGGGATTTGGATACTGTGAAAAGCATTTTCAGAAGTTTCTCTATTTTGCAAACAGTGTAAACAAACTTAATTGCTTACTCTTTGCCTGTTCTTCAGGCAACGTAACATCCTCTGCATTAATGCATTAGTCACCAAGCATGGGCTGTCCTAAATCTTAGCCATCTGGATTTCTTATAGAAGATAAGAAAGAGTAGTGTGGGAGCTAAAGAAAACAGGAAGATCCCATGTTGAGAATAGAAAAAGCAGTTGGATCATACCACCTCTTACAAAGCAAGGAAAAATATTTTATAACTAATTCTTTACTATGTGATCTCTGAAAGCTTCAAAGAATAGCTGTTGTTTTTTCTTTTTTGAATGTTGTCACTCTGAGAGAAGGTTGGTTTGTTAGCTGAGGGGATGAATAAACATTGATGAAAACTGCTTCTAGTTCTAACTTCAGATGCAAAAAAATCTCAGAAAAACAGCATTTTTCTCAACAATTGAGCTTGTAATTCTTATACACAGGAAAATAAATTATGTTTCAACTAGCTAATATTTTATAGTAAATGCATTTGTTTGATAAGTTCCAAAGTATGTATGGCGCAATTCTCCTCTTGTCCCACTTTATTTGCTGAGCTAATCTGTTTTGTTTTTTGTCAGCCACTGTTTATCAAGCACTCTGATTTTTCAATATATCTTAAATGAGATAAAAATGTGTTCAGTGTTGTTGACATCAGACCCCTGAAACCAGCTGCAGAGTTGCTATTGTTTGGTTTCAATGCTCACTAAAATGAATTTCCTTTCTGTTGAATCCTAGGGATATGATGAGTGACAGGCCATCTTTTTTTTTGTTCCTAATCACACAGATCTGCGTGTTCCTCTAGATGCCCTGATAAGCAGTGCATATGTGTGTGAAAGGAAGGGAAACAGGAATTCCTTTCGGAAGGGTGACAACCTTCATAAGACTAAAATGAGTTCAAGGCAGATGTTCCTGGCAGAAATCAACTGAAAACTCACATCTAAAAACTTGCACAGCTGCCAGCAAAGAGACTTACATTTATTTTGGCTCTTTTTCCAAACATTGATCTTGTTTAAGAAAAAAAATCAAACAAAAGCTCTATAAAGAGCTAGTTTTGTGCCAACTATATAGCATACTGACATGCTGCACCATGAAAAACAGGACTTGGCAATGTAATTCCAACAAAATATCATCCCAGCAGCCATGTTGCTATTCTTCAGTTTAATATGTGAATGTTTCCATCTTAAAAAGCACCCCAGGGACAAACTGTTGCATTTAATTAAGCATTTGTTGGTATTGTAAGCAAAGTGGTGGAAGTGAGATAGAGAGCCTTCCTCCCAGAGATAAAAAAGCTGTGTTGGATGGTACATCTACAGCTTGAGTATGGAGCCTTTTCCCTTTCAGACATCCCAGAAACATGTCACAGACACCACTGATGCCCTTGGTGTCCTAACCAATACATTGCTCTTGACGCAGGCTTCCTCCTGTGATTCTGTTCAGCACCAGACTCCCAAGGTTTCCCCTTTCCTTTCCTTGCCCTGTGCTCCTGTCACACAGAGCACTGCTGCTCCCTTATTTTAAGACTTCAGGTGACAATAATTTAGAACAACTTCTAATGCCCCAAAGCTCAGAGGCAGTAGTAATGGGTAAATGAGTTTGACAAGATAACAAGTGATGTGGTTTGGTATTTCATGCCAGATGAGACCCCCCTTGTGGAGTGCTGCAAATCTAGAGAAACACAATTGAAGTTAAAAGGGCTACTCTGGAAATCCAGTAGTTTAGCTGACTGAAGGGTTTAACATGAAGTTCTGAGAAAAGTTGGATTTGGAAATGGATTTGGATGTTGGATTAGATGATCCAGCAATTAGAAGAAGCTAACTTTTATGATAGTGGGGTTGAAGAAATGCTATCATGGAACAGAAGTATCTAATTATTCAGGTTCAAACTGCGCTTGAAAGATGGGGTGGAGGGAAAGAAATGAAGTCTTGTAGGACACTAAGAAGGTCACTAAACATAGGCTGTGGTATATCCAAGTGGAAAAGAAGTCTGGAGTCCAAGGAGATATCCTGTCTACTGCTTCTGGTTAAAACAGGAACTGTTATCCTAAGTGTCTGGGATTATAACATGCCAAAAAAAAAAAAAAACAAAACAAACCTGAAGCAACTAAAACCTGAATTCTGACATGGTTTTTCAAACTCTAAAAAGCACCACCAAAAAAAAAAAAAAGAGTAATAAAAAATAATGTTACATCTATGACTGTTTGGAAAGGGAAAGGGCTGAAGAATAGAATAGAATTGAATAGAATGAAATCCACTTACTCCATGTTGTCAAATGGCAGGAGAAGCAAGCCATTTTCATATTTTCCCTGTTTGTTAGCTATATCTACCTTCTTCTCCCACTTCTTCGAGTGGATAATTTCTTTTAAGCCTATCATATGGTCTTGGCATGCTTCCCTAAAAGTGACTACCAGAGCAACTTCTCTAAATGGTTGGTCGAATCACTGTCTTGCCCTTTTTTGTCAGCCCTTTTAAGGCTCCCTTCTGGAGCCTTAACAACAGGACAATAAGGATAAATATTCTGTGAGATACGTCCCTCCTATGGCGCTTCCCCCAGGGTCCCTTCTACTAGCTGAAATAGCCAAAAGCGCTAAGACATATGTGGCAGGAGGCTGGGTACTTTAAGAATTGAAGCAAGGATATGTACTTCCCCCCTTCAGACTCTCCATAATGTTTTGCTCACTAGGCAGCTCTATCCTGGGAATCCTGGACTAATGTGAAGCTAGACCTGAGCAGGCAGATTTAGGCTAACATCTGTGGTGCAGTGCTCAAGTCTGGTAGAGTAATATTTCCTTCTCAATTCCAGAGGTCACTGTTGTGTGTTTTCTAGAGAGCAAATTCCCACCTCTTCCCCTCTCTTCCCCAAAGAAATTGCTTAATCAGATCCGACTGGATCATTGCAGGGTAGCAGTGCTCAATACAGACAAAGTATCTTCCTTACTCTTTCTCTCTGGCTTGAAAGGTGCTTGATACTATGTACCTTTGAACAATTTGTCATTTCATCTTGAATAGTCATTGTCAGCAAATTATATCACCAGGATTAATATACTCGTTTGACATCCTAACAGCTCCTCTCCATTGGCAAACAGGACTGATTTAGTTTTGCTGTTTAATAAAGTTTGACTATTTTTGACCCCTTCCATATCTAAATCTTGCTTTTCCCCTTTTCCACTATTCCTCATGCTCTTCTGAGTCGTCACCCTCCACTTACCCTTTACTCCAGAACTTCCCTTTCCTCACACATCCTGCTGCTCCCTATTCTAATCCAGGGAACAAAATATTTTAATGCAGAATGTATTCAATACCAGGATTGCTTTATACAAATTATAGATCATTTGTTTATAGACTAATGAGTCTCCTGCCTGTGTTTTTCTTTGCATCCTTTGTTTTCTATGTAGAACATTTTATTAAGCAGTTTATTCCCAGATGATTAAATAGCACTGCTTTATCTTCAGATCTGAAAAAGTCTAGTTACAGAACTATGTGAGGACCCATTTTCCATAGCTTCCTTCTTTGAGCTAAAAGACTGCTTCTAGGAGAGTTGTGATGCATTCAGAACCACTTTAGGTAGTAGTCAGTTAAGAATTAGGTATCTGGGTTTTGATTTTTTATTTTAATTTCAATTTTTCAAATACAGATTATGAAGTTGCAAGTACAGTTTCAGATTATAAAGTAACTTTCTACAGTACCATATTTAGACATACGAGCAACAAAAATAGGTTTCTAATTACATAAAATGCAGAAAAACAAAAAGCAGTTTTTGCAAAACCGAAAATTTCACGGTTGCATGAATGGAACTTCCAACATGCAGAACAATGATGAAATTGCAGTCTTTGGAATACAGGCCAAAGGACAGCCTGTTTGTGACCCTCCTTCACAGTGGCAACAGATCTGCAAGGGCTGTCGAACACAGGCCACTGTAGCATTAATCTGTATGTGTTTTGATTAACTTCTGAGTGACTGAATCAATCACCTTCCTCAAAAGCATTGTTTGATGAGGGATACTGGCTTCTCTTCCTTGGCAGTTGGGTGAAGTGTTGTATTACTGCACCTTCCCAGTGGTTACCACCAGCTTAAAGAGTGGAATCAAGAGTCACATGCACTGAACTGGTGTATCCTGGCTCTTTGTTTAACCATTTGTTTAGTATTTATTTAGCCATTTATGTGAAGGACATGAGACATTGGTGTCTTACTTACCTGCACTGTAGATATCTATATCAGGGCAGGTTATCCAGGCTTTTTATAGCCAGTGGAGAGAAGTTCATACTTGAATAAAATAGTACCTCTTGTTTCCAATTTGGGATGAGATAACTGATGTGCTAGGACTACTTGCTTTCTCCACTGATTATCAACACCCATTAGTAGAACAACTAACTAGGATATGGACAACTTAAGATAGTCAGGCGAATCCCATGTTAGGCAACCTCTTTTCTGCGTAGGGATGAATGTTGAAATCTTCATCCACTTCTTAAGCTAAATATCCATTGAAATCAAGCCATTATTACTTTAGATGAGGACTCTCAAGCCTAGGGGAGGGATAAGAGGAAAGGGCAATTTGTCTATGCCTGCCCATCCCAGTCTATAAACCCAGACGCTTTCTAAATATTGGAGGGAAAGAGAGAATGTATTGGTTATTTGGGACTCATTAGCGTTGGTGTGATAATAGCAGTTGTATGCCTATAATCAACACCCATGTGGTTAAGAGACTATGACTGGGGAAAATAATATTTGGTCAAGGTCCAATACTTGGGGAAGATGATAGCTGTGAGCTGTCGTTATGCTGGACAACCAGCAGTGTGTGTGAGAGGGTTATTGCTGTATTGGGTTTGCATAGCAAGGTTTGGGACAGGGCAGGGGTGGTGTGGGGGGTGGTAGATACAGGGGTGGCTTCTGTGAGAAGCTTCCAGGAGCTTCCCCTGTGTCCAACAAAGCCAATGCCAGCCATCTGCAAGATGGACCCACCGCTGGCCAAGGCCAAGCCATCAGTGGCGGTGGTGGCACCTCTGGGATAATGTGTTTAAGAAGGTGGGAAAAAGCCTAGGCACTTGCAGCCAGAGAGAGGAGTGAGAATATGTGACAACTCTGCAGACACCAAGGTCAGTGAAGAGGGACAGGGAGATGGTGCTCCAGGCAACAGAGCAGAGAGTCCCCTGCAGCTCATGGTGAAGGCCATGGTGAGGCAGGCTGTTCCCCTGCAGCCCATGGAGGTTAATGGTGGAGCAGATATCCACCTGCAGCCTGTGGAGGACCCCAGACTAGAGCACTTGGGTGCCCAAAGGAGGCTGTGACCCTGTGGGAAGCCCATGCTAGAACAGGCTCCTGGCAGAACCTGGAACCATGGAGAGAGGAGCCCATACTGGAGCAGGTTTGTTGGCAGGATTTGCGACCCCATGGGGGACCCACACTGGAGTTGTTTGTGAAGAACTGCAGCCCATGGGAAGGACTCATGTTGGAGAAATTCATGGAGGACTGTCTCCCATAGGAGGGACCCCACACCGGAGCAGGGGAAAAGTGTGAAGAGCCCTTCCCCTGAGGAGGAAGGAGTGGCAGAGACAACAAGTGATGAACTGACTGCAAGCCCCGTTCCCCATCACCCTGCACTGTTGTGGGGGGAGGACGTAGAAAATTCAGAGGTGAAGTTAAGCCCAGGAAGAAGGGAAGGGTGGCAGAAAGGTGTTTTAAGATTTAGTTTTCATTTTCTCATTATCCTACTCTGATTTGATTGGTAATAAATTACATTAATTTTCCCCAAGTTGAATCTCTTGCCCAAGATGGTAATTGGGGAGTGATCTCTCCCTGTCCTTATCTTGACCCACAGCCTTTTGTTATATTTTCTCTCCCATGTCCAGCTGAGGAGGGAAGTGATGGAGTGGCTTTGGTGGGCACCTGGCATCCAGCCAGGCTCAACCCACCACAGTTGTGTTGTAGGAGAAAGTGTGTAAGTCACTGAAATGTGGAGATTGCTGCCAGATTCAACTTTTTTGCTGTCCATTCCCTGTGCAGGAAATCCTAGGTCACTTCTGCACGTTTATTAAATGGGTGGGTGGGCGGATGGGTGGGAGGGGACAATTTATTATGACACATAAGCATCCACATGGAGAAGAGGTTTGCCAAGTTCCTGCAGAGGCCAAAGTGACCAGGAAACAGGCTGCAAGAGTGACGTAGGGGAAACTTGGTGGGGTTGCACAAGCAGAACACTTAGCGAGGAACAGCAAAATGTCAAAGTTAACAGGCAGGAGGCTCTTTTGTGTGCTAGGGCGGAGCTTTTCTCCCCTTCAGCAAATTCACAGTGATAACGGTAGTAGACAATATGATTTACCTCTGCTTCTCCTAAAGACAACAGAAGTGTATTTGCTGTTTTACAATTGGTTATCCTGTTTTAAGAAACACAGCCTGTTTCCTCTTTCTCATCCAGAGCCTGGAAGCCAGATGCTGCAGATGAAGATTCCTTTGCTATCGTTGAATGCAATCTGTTAGGATTTTATGCATTAAATTGAGTGAAGATAGTAACCAGACCACACCAACCTCATGTCAACAGTCAACAACCTAATGCAGCAGATGTGTCAGGGGCCCACGGCCCTGGACCAGGATGGTGCAACTCAGCAATGTCCCTGGCAAAGGCTTTGGGTAGTGTAGAACTGAAGGAAACCCTAGCAGTACACTGCATGTCCCCAGCTTGGATTGAACATAGCACCTCATCCTTTCTGCTGTGCTGTCTGGTGTGGAGTAGGGCCTGCAACCAGAGGGGGAACAAAGCTAGGGTTTTATAAATGCTGCATTTGAGTAAAAAGTGTTATTTATTAAGTAACACTGGAACTAATCCACAATCTTTAAGATTTTCTCAAACTGTTTTGGAAGCTTTTATCTTGATGTAAAGTTTCTTTCAAAATTTGCAATGTTTTGGCTCTGAGCAGAACTTCTTTTACTGTGCTGCTTTAGCTTTTAAAAAGTGTAAATTTCTTCAGTCAGCTGCTTCTCATGGAAACCAGCACAGAATTTTATTTCTGGATGTACTGGTACACAGTTTTATTGCCTGCTTCAGAGGGTGGCACACAAGATATAGTAGAGAGAAGTAGCAGGATCTGCTTTAACGAATTGCATCCAGGCCTTCATTGTAATGCTGAAATCTGTCTTGCTTGCAAGTTCCCTTCTATTCTTTGGTAAGAGGGTGAGGAATCCTGGTGCTTTCACACTGTTATAAAGAACTCTGGGACATGAGAGTTGGAAAAGCAGTGTATTGTGCCTTTAGGAATTCTCATAAAATTTGGTGCAGAGGGGAATAATGCACTTCTAAACTTCCATGGGGTGCAGCTCTTGATTCAGGAATTTAAAAGGTTTTCTGTCTCTACCTATATTATTCTTTTCTCTTAAACTGGAATTTATCCAGGAATGGGTCCACTGAGCAAGGAGTTTCTTTTAAATTTTAAACCCATTCCTTTTCCAAACTAGATTGGCGTTGTTAATGAAATAATAAAAAAAAATCTTTTTATGCTTTTGTTTTCCGATTACTATATTTTCTTTCTTTTTAGATTTTTGGACTCTAGATGTGCAACCATGTTTTTTTTTAAAAAAGTTATCTGTCATCATGTTTCAAAAATCCAGACACCAAATGTTGTCCCTACCTGCTTCATGTCTGGTTCATTCTGGGCATGACTATAGCTATGAACTACAGTATTGTACTACAATATCTTCAGCTTTGCTGGGACTGGAAGGGATGACATAAATGCTGCAGTGTGTCATGCTAATCACAGCAAATGTATTTCTGTGCTGCAGACATTCAGGTTGGAGAGAAAGATAAACTGGTGGGGGTTTTGCATTCTATTTTGTTGGTTAAGTCAGTAAGTTTGTATGTATTTTTTTTTTATGTATTTCTGATGACCAAAGGGAACTCTCAAATCATCTGCTCTGCCCTCCTGTCACATGTACCATATTTGTTTTTCGTGCCATAGTTTGCATTCAAGTGTTACTTTAATTTGGCTAATTTAAAACTTCTAGAACTGTACACATTTTCTATATGAAGATATGAGAGGCAGCAACACCATCACATCATTTTGGAATAGCTTAAGCTGGAATGGGCCTTTAGTAGTCATTTGGTCCAACCTGCTGCTCAGAGCAGGAGTAACTTCAAAGTCAGATCAGGTTACAGAGGCCTTTTTCTGTTCAGTATTAAACATCACCAGGAATGGAGATCCCAGAAACTTTCAGGGCAGCCTTTAATTTTTCCTGTCTTTAGCTTCTGTTCGGTGGTGCTGGTTATACCACTTAGGTGTACCTCGGTTATATTAATAGAATAAAAAGGTTCTTTTGCAGCCACAATTATTCCTTCATGAAGGCAGACATTGTGAAGTCAGCTGAGGACACTGTATGGAGAAGAAAATGGACTGAGTTCTTCAAGGATCTATCTACATATACAGGTCTTCAAGGATGGCTTCCTCATGCATAACTCTCACACACAGACTTATGTATATCATACTTGTGCTTACCTTGAATTTTTTGCTACATAGAGAAAAGTCCTAGGGCTCCCACAACTAAGCATTTTTTTTCCCCCCCCAACTACCTGAAAAAATTGGAAATGTGGTCCCTGGACCTTACAGTGACATGTCATTGCCCATCTGTGGGTAGGAGCTCTTCTGTTTTCTACTTATCATCACTTCATCTCCTGTTTTCCCTGCCTCGTCTGCATGCTTCTTCTGTCTCCTTCCACTCTTGCATTTGAGAAAGAACTATTTAAAACAGAAAAGGGTGAACTCATATTTTTTTCATCAGAGACAACTTCATGGTATTATGGGATGCTCTGGTTACTTTGGTAACAATTTTTTTTTAAAAGTGAGGGATAGTTCAGCTTCTGAAAAAAACTGAAAAGCTCCCAAGTATTTTTTGTTAATTGTCTTGTAAGAATGTGGTTGAAAATCTCCATAGGAAATTCTTGAAAATTTTTCCTGGCTTTATCAAGGATGTCTCTCCTTCAGCATTAGTGTATTACACTGCAATAACTTGTGTGAAATCTGACACAACAGCGTGCAAAATGGAAGACAAGTCACTTGTTGTGCAAGTGAAATAGTGTTTCAAAAGTGTTAGGGCTTATTTAAATTTGTCCCAGTCAAACGTACTGTGTGAAGATGATGACATCAGCAATGCAGTCTTGTGCCAGCCATTCCAAAGAGGAGAGAGTTTAGTTCCACCAGATTTCTTTGCTACCATGAAGCTGTTGCATAGAGCATCCTGTAAGCATATGACAACGGCTACAGGGTGGTAGACATTGAAAAGTATAGTGCACATTTCTGTGGTGTGCTATTAAAACTCTGTTACTGGAAAGTCACTTGAAGGACACAGAATATTTTAGCCAAGAGTCATCAGGGTCCTTGTTTTAGTCCCTTCAGAATACAATTACATTAAATCTGTAAAAATTGCTAAGGGGCTTAAATTGGAGTGCTGGATCATTTAAAATGTTTGTTTCCCTTTTTATGTATGTACAGTTTCCTTAGTAACATAGAAATTAAAGCCCCTGGGTAGCATCTTGCCAGGTTTTCTGCACTGGAGTTTACTGAAGCAAAACATCATGGGCTTGACAAATGAAGAGCAAGCCTGTCCAAAGGATAAGGAATGCTGGTAGATTTGATGTGAGGAACTAGAACAGACAAATCCTCATTACCATAGATATGAACCTAACATCAGTTCTAAAGCACAGTAACATGTTTAGTTTAGGAAAAGCAAGAAGAAAGACTTCCTAAGAAAGTCAAGAGAATGCTGATTACCTTTTGAAGAGGTAATATTCACAGTATGTGACTAATAGAAATACAAATGTCACAAATAAATAATCTCAGAATGCCATATGCGGGATATTGGAAGGATTATTTATTAGCAAAGGGTGAACAGACATAAAAAGACAGTACACCAAGTAATGCAGAATGCATTTACTTGGAATCCATTTCAGATGGACTTTATTTCTCAGTTGTAGGTGGTGTGCACAGTTTACATATCTTTAACTTCACACTTCCTTTGCAGATTTTTTTTTTGTGCTGGATAACAAATTTGGAATTATTATTTCCTTTCTATTTTTGTGGGAGAGGGGAGGAAATAAGCAAGAAATGTTTAGCCTTCTACAGGAATGAAGCTAAGGGGAAAAAATCCTATACTGGTGTGTTATATAATTTCAGGAAATTTTTAAAATTAAAGCTTTAAAACAGTCACACATCAAAGTGTAGGATTTGAAATGTGGCAAGTACCAGATGTAGTACTGGTCCCCTCTTCATTTACCAACACAGGCTTGGACAATTCAAATTTGTAGATGCATGCTACAGATTTAGATAGACATGCACCATGATGCATAGTGCACCATAGCCAGTGCAAAATGAGCTGTCAGGATACTAAAACCTACCTATCTGTAATGGAGCAAAGTTCTTACACTTCATTCAAAGCAGCATGACTTGGCTGTTGTTTACCCTTGTGAAAATCCTGAAGTACCCTCTATCTGAGTCCGTAGGACTGTAAAGTCACTATAAATTGTATAAACCATGCCCAGTCCTGTATGTATGGCAAAAAACTTTGGGTGAAAGGGTCACCTGTTAGGACATCGTGTCCTTTTTAACTGTGTGGTCTCTGCAGCTTTGCAGGTTATTATATGCCAAATAAAACCTTTGACAATGCAATTACTGAACAAATATTTGATATTATGGATTTGAAGATCAGTCTTCTTCAGCTTAATATCAGAACTCACAAAATTTGGAAAATTACTTATTACAGAGTAATAGTCTTGCATTTCAGTCAAACGGGCAAATAACAGTGTCTGTCTACACAAAAGATCATGGCTATCGCTACGTAAGAAATTTATTAAAAGAAAAAATAAACATTGCATTCAGTGTAAACAGAATATCACTTGAACTAACTAAGTGTACAAAAGGGACGTTAAAAACTACAGGTTTCTCTGGAACAGCCAGCAGATTTGCTCTTCCTTCCCTTGTGAGATATCTTGAGGATGCTGCTTTCTGCCCATTTGCCTGCACTCCCTATTTCTCATTGTTTCCTTGAGTCTTTGATTTTTTTTTTTGTTTTAATCTGCCAGCTAAAGGAAAATGTAAAACAACAGCTGTCACTAGTGAAATGTCCCCTTTGCAACAGCTCTGCCAAGTCAGAAAAAGATGTAGATGATGGGGGAGGTTTTTAAAAGCACAAAGGTTCTTTTTACCGAGTCAGTGGGAGTTGTGTGACTAATTCTCACTCCTAGCTCTGACAATTTCCCTCTACTCAACAAAACCCATGCATACATGTATATATATATTTATATTTTGATAATCTTGGTGCTTATAAAAATAAATTCACAGTCCAAAAACCTGGATCTGCATTTTTATTTAAAATTTCTACTGACTTCAGTGGTAGCAACACTCAAGTAAAGAGTTCAGGATCAAGACCACATTTTGAATAGTATATTTGATCTTTTGAAATTGTGTGGCCAGAATAGTGGGTTCTGCTCTTGCCACTAGGGATCTGAAAATGCATTTTGTTCCCTTGCAGTACCCTGGACTCCTGGAAGGAAGGGCAGGAAGTGTAACACAGTTGCAGAGGCCAGCAGAAGAGATGTTTCTGAGAAAGAACATAGCGGTTGTGACAAGCAAGCACCTAAATCAAATGAGATCACAGGCAATGCGTAAAAGCAAACTAAATTCTGCTTAGGGCAGGACTGGAACGGAGAGATCAGCATGAGACTTTTTTGAATCCCTTGCTGCTGTCAAGAGGCATGATTAAAGACAAGAGGACATTTTATCTATAAATACATGGTTTATTGGTGCAAAAAGGTGCATGTATGGAAGAACTACTGGCACACAAATATTACACAGGAATGTAGTATTTAAGTGATAAGTCTTAATTTCGGTTCCTGGCAAATAAGACTTATTGTCCTTTATTTTAGGTGTCTGCTTTAAACTGGTTGTCAAGGCTCCCTCTATGGTCTTTGGAGAAAGAGAGATAGAGAGATGCAAGAAACAGAGCACTCCAATATTTTACACCTCTCTTTGGATAGGATGTAACACCCTTTGCAAGTCCTTGTTTCTTTTTTTTTTTTTTGTTTTGTTTTGTTTTGTTTTGTTTTGTTTTGTTTTGTTTTGTTTTGTTTTGTCTGTAGAAAGAGCCTAGGCAATCAGCTTCAACAAGAAACCTTTCTGAAAGTAGTCTCCTCTGATGAAACCCACTCAGATAAGGCCAACATCCTCAATCTGCCTTTTCAGAGAAGGCAACCTTAGGCACTAGGAGATTTCAGAGTTGCTTAGGGTCATGCAATGAGAAAATGGCAGAGAGGGAGGAATAAGGACAAACCTTACCCATTTGTGTTGTTTGCTCAGTTATTTCCAGATACATCAGTTTTATGACTTCAAATTTATTGTGAAACCTTCCTCTGAAAGGCAGGGCCTTGGGCCAAGTTAAATTTTTCTTCCATCCACAGTCAAATCTTTCTCTAGTCAGCCTCTGCACACCCCCTGACTGATGAGCGGCAGCCCATGCAAATGACATCATCCTGACGTTTTTTCCACTCTTTCTCTGTGTTGTCTAATAGTGAAAACGTCACCAGTTTTCTTGTGAAGTCCTGATTTCATCTCACGTGTCTTTCTGAACTGACAAGCCTGCATTCCTTCCTCTGATGAAAGGCTTTCACCGCTCTCTCATGGGACCTTCCCATTACTCCCTTCCCATACTTAGGAGTGTCAAGGTGTCTTCAGCACAGCGCCTGAAAAGAAGGCATGCATAGTTTAGTATAGATGTAGAGAAATAGCAGAAGGGATGTTTGTATCAGTGTATTAATATTGTAAGATAAGAAAGGAAAATAGTTTTAATTGTAATACACCACAAGCAATTGTTTTGCTCTTAACCCAAACACCCTATGATTAAGATGTACTCTAAACTTTCAGAAGGTCAAAAAACATTTTGGAGTAATTGGAGTTGTTGATTCCCTTTTGCTTCTTCTAGTTTTAGTCTAATCCTGATCCTAACCCTGATTTTCTGAGAGTTTCATTCAAGTGTTGATATTCTTCAACAATGTACTGTGCTACACAGTACATTACACAGTAATAATATGTGATTCAGACTGTCACAAAGAACCCAGTGATGTAATGAATTCATAGCATGAGATGTGAAGGCCAAGAAGAAAAATCTCATGGAGATTGCCTGTCTGTAGACTGTAGAGGTATGGCAGAAAACCAGTCAATGGCTGACGTTGGAAGTTGTGATGTCGATAAGGCATGAGAAATAAACATGACCTCAACATGTACGAAATTCAGATGAAGTAATGCAGCTGTGTGGTCCAGGCACATTCCTGTTTTGGAATGTGGCCAGCTGCTGTGAAATATTTAATATCAACATGTGCTGGTTTATGTTACAGGTATCTCCGTGGCCCTATGTCTGCTGGAAGGCTTGAATGGAGAATATTTCTTCCTCTGTGGCATGGAAACATTTGAGGAGGTGTTCTGGGAATTCCTAAGTACCTGGGTTTGTTCTCTGTATTTATTTGCACTTTGGTCATACAAAAGCCATCTCATCATATCAGAAAGCTAATTACAAGTGTTGTTTTAACATGTGCAACACTACACAACCCAGTGGTGAAATACAAAGTGGGAGGGATATTTTGTTCCCTCCTGCTTTCTTCTTGCAGGTTGCAGCAGTAGTGTTACTGTTGCTGTTACTGTAATGAAAGCAAAATGTAAAGTCACTTAATTTTTTCACTCTTTTCATCTTCCTGGGTTAGGAAGAAGAAGTAGGCTTTCTGTGCATGATTCTCTTTCTAATTATTCTGCTCCATGCTCCTTTATACTGTTACATATAAATTAGAAATTATTTTATTCCCAGGTGAAGTAATGTCAACATTTTCCCTTGTTGAACAATGCATTTTGATAGTTACAGACCTTGAGCAGCAGCACAAGCTAATGGTTAGGCCGCAGGTGTTCTTCAGTGACTAAAGGTTAGCAGAACAGCCAAATGTTGGTTGGCCTGCATACTTCCTCTCTGAACAGAAAATGGGAAATCACCCAACACATCACATTTTCCTTAGAGGAAACTAGTCATAGGAACAGGAAGACTGTGTCAATAAAAAAGGTACAGCTAAGCATTTCATGACTGTTTTTAGCCTTTAAATATTGTGCAAAGGCTAAAACACATGTGTGTTTTATATGCATATGTATGATAAAGAGTTGGTGTTATCGATCAAAAACACCAACCAAAAAAATTTTAAAAAATTTTAAAACCCAGCCCAAATTTACTGACTTTTATGACAAAGCCTACTACAAAAAAGAAAGAGATTGCTAAAAATCTCAGGATTGATTTATAGGTACTCAGGCTCTAATTCTGGTTGGTAAGACACATCATCGTTTGCTATCATTCTCTAATGCAGGCTTGTGTATAAAAATCACTAAGTCTGCAGATGTGGAGGGGCTACATAACCCTTCATCTTCCAGCAGACTGGCTGCCTGGGAAGGTCACTTGCTCTGGGAGAGCTCTTATCTCTCAGTCTGTTTTGCCAAAGTTGGGCCAGTATTCATTCTTTACTAGAACATCTTAGGAAGAAGGTTCAAAATGGTTACCTACTATGGAGAAAAATGGACAGGGTTTGTTTACATTTTTACTTCAGCCTGTCAGCTCAGTTTTAAAAATCTGCCTCCTGATTTTGTCTCCAATTTTTGGACTGAAAGTGTTCTGAAGTAGACGTGATGTCATTTACACATTTAATTACCTTGCAGCCTTGGCACATCAGATTGCAGCTGTGTAAAAGGCATCATTTACACCCACAAACACCTGAAACTGGCACTTTATTTGTTCTTACCTGGAAAATCATAAGCTGATTTTCAGACACCTTTTAAGAGTATCTCCTTTCTGCAGAGTGCAGAACTACCTTCCCAAGCTCTAAATCCCTTTCCCTGTAGCTTCCTGCCAAAAGTCTCAAAAGTTCTTTGTCACAGTAATTGTGTTGTGAGTGCTATAAATGCCTTGTGTTCATACACATGGGTGTGAAAGAGACATCTAGGAAGTGTTAGCTCACGGAGTAAATGTATGGAAACCAGCATCCTAAGATGTTTTGTCTACAGCAACAAAGACACAATTACCAAATGAGAAACTAGAGACAATTTACTTTTTAAAATACTATAGCAGTGTCTGATTACTGGAAAGTGAAAAAAAAAACCCAAAACTTTCTGTCTGAAGATGATGCATTTCCTTCCAGCTGCCTCTTAATCCCCCTGCGGGGTATGGGAGGAGGAGAATGCTTGGCTAGAAATAATAATGCTTCTGTATAGATGGTACCCAGATGCTTACAGGAAGGGGAAGGAAACATTTTAGAAACCTCTGGTAGAAGCAGGTGTAGAACTTTTCAAATACTGTAGCATTTTTCATTCCTGTTACAGAGGTGTAGGGAATATCGTCAGGAGTGGATGCAATTGCAGCATGGGTTAGCATGGATTGGGGAATGGTGGGTGGGGGAAAAGAGAGTTTAGCTAATCTGTGAGTCATCACATCACATGATCCCCAACGTGCACTCTTCCTTTTAGCAGCCTGGGGTGGGCTCTAGTGTCTTTATGAATCCCCCTTCATTCACCCTCATCCCTATCTCTGGACCTGTTACTATTGTTTCCATCGCTGCATTAGAAAGAAGCTCACAAGCCATTCAGTAAGTGGCTGTACTTGTTGACCTCCTTGTGAGTATGTGTAGGTCGTGATATTTGAGCTGAATGTTTGGAAGAAGCACTCTCTTTCAGTGATCATTGCAGAGCTGTTAGTCTTCCATGGTCAAAATGTAAATTGAGAGTGTTTTTAAAAAATGTCATTCTGCTGCTGCAGTCAATCTATTTTCACAATTTAGCTAGATGGCCACATCGTTTCTGTGGCATCCATAACCTGTAACTTTCAAAATACACTTGAATGAACTTTGCCATTTATAGTGTCTGAATAACTGGCACATAATGTCCTAACATCACAAACATCTTTTATCTCTCCACAGCCATGCTAAGGAAAACGCAACACTGTTCCTTAGCTAAACAGAAGCATGTAAAACAGTATTTCATGTCTGGACAGATTACCAGGTGTCCTTCAGCTTCCATGGGAGGAAAAAGGAAGAGTCCCTTTGTTTTACAGTGCTGTTATTTTAAGATCACAAAAGATAAAGGTGCCTGTGTAACACAGTTTATAAAATTACCCTGTGTGATGCAGGCTTATATCATTACTGCTGTCTTATATGGCCAGGAATGTACTAATTTTTTTCTTGAAAACACAGCTCCTGGGGTGTTAGGCATGTAGAGTCACACTTCTGATTGTAAATAGCAGTGCTATAGTTTTTCTTTCCCTTTCTTCCCTCATGTGAATTATTTACAAGAAGAAAGGATAAAAGACCCCAGCACCATGCATTGCCTCTACCAGCAAGCAGTATGGTGAATTCACTGACCTTGCTTCTACTCTTTTGGCTAAGATAATGTCAGTTAGTCCAGTTTTTATCCTCTCTCTACAAGCCTTTTTTTGTGGCCCTAAACAAAAAGTCTTACCTTCTACTTTCACTTAGGGTGAGTTATCTTGTACCACCTCAGAGTTGCTTTGGGAATACTGTGTACATGGGAAGCCACGACTGAGCAACTGCATAATTTCACAGCTATCCAGTAACCTTCCTGTGGCTGCATTGCCTGGGACATGATTCCTGTCAAAGATGAGATTACTGGTTCTTTGAGAAATTCTGATGGTTTGAGACCTGGATAACTACAGCAATGGCAGAATAGTAGTTTTTCTTTTTTCCTATAGGGATGATGAACAGATTGGCAATTAATATACTTAGATTCATTGAAATCCAGAGAGAGTTTTGCAAATTATATTATTAGGCCCATGATTCTACCCAAAGTGTCAGGAGACAAAATCAGGCACTGATTAAAAAGGATAAATCCTGAAGAGTCAGAGTTCATGACCGAGGTGTTGAAAAGCTGTAAGTTACTTTATATTTTGGACTAAAGTAATCTATAACTTAGTCAGACTTTTTAAGACATATATAGGTAAGTAAGTAAATACAAAATGTCCATTGATGAAGCTGTTATCAAAATTTTGTGTATTCCTTCTCTGAAAGAGGAATATATTTTCATATGTTTTTAGTGGGGAACTAGTAACTTCCCATTATTATAATGTATGCTTTTTATATATTATCTTTGCACGTGTAGAGTTGCCACTATGTTACATGAAAATGACCATTCATTATCAGGATTTTAAATACCAGTCAGTTCCCCTCCATGACGGAAAATACAGTTGAAATGCTCTCCTTTTCTTTTTAATATTTGACAATATTTTGGCAAGTAATTTCTGACAATTGCAGCTGTTGAAAAAAAGGGAAACTTTTATCAAAAATAATAAGAGGTTGCAAATATATCATAAAGCATTTAAACTGTATTTTGGAACATAACAATGTTATGATGATATATTTTTCCTTTCTTTCTACTCTTCAAATATAGAAGGAGAATAGCAAATATAAATGAAGAGTCAAGAATAAAGCTGCTTTTTAGCTTTGGGAATATTGTATTTCTGGTGGAATGAAGTAGGAGAGCACAGGAGGGTCCATCTACAATTTTCTTGCTGAGAATCCAAATTTGAGGCTATAACTTGTTCTGTCTAGAACCAAATATATATTTCAGCATTCCTGAAACTGTACAAATTCATAGAATAAATATTGTTCCAGAAGTGTTCCCTGAGGAAGAATATATTTTAGACAACCTATAGACACCACAATTTTAATATCAGGTCATCATATGTTTAGGGTCTAACCTTAGCCATAGAAGATGTGTAAAGAAAAGGTAGCACCAATATGCTGAGAGTGCCAGAACTGTCCAGGTGACCTAAATTTTACAGGTCAGTAATGATAGTACTTATTAATAATTAAGACATTCTAACCACCTGTGCCTATGCAATGCCAGCACTCTTTCTATTAGTCATTTGATAGAGAAACCTCTATTGCAGTTTTGGTCTCGCAGAGCCTGGAGAATCACTGAAGTCCTCTGTCTCTTGTAAATGTCAGGGTGTACACTGGCTCACTGAAGTTGCATGTTTATATACATAAGGATTTTTGCAGAAGCAACAACAGCCTGCTTGGGTTGTCCAGTGGTTCATTACTTCCAAAAGGCTGTATATGCCAGGCCTAATCTCCCCTACATATCCACTTTCTTGTTAAACAAACCAATGAAGATTTGTATGTCATTACAGCTGCCCAGAGCATTCATGGCCTAAGTAACTTTCCTGTTTTATAAGCTTTATTATATTGCCTGCAGTTTCCTAGCTGTGTTTCCCAAATCTAATAAACTCAGGACAGGTAAGAGTTGAAGCATTGCATGGAAAACTGGCAAAGTCCATAGAAAGGCCATCAGTTTTTTCCTCTCGCTCCTTTCTGCTCTGTGGCTGCTGCTTTTGAAATGTGCAAGAAGTCTAAAAGTTGTTCAGAAAAGGCTGTAACTGGCAGCTTGCGTTCAGCTTGCTACCTGATATTTGCTTGTGTACCAGCTGAAACTTGCCCAGGCTGGAGTGTGCCAATCCCACTGGGCTGTGAAAGTCGGATATTTACAGAGCAGTTACTTCCACATACTTACCCAGCGGAATGCAGAACCTCTTTTGGCATGTGCATGTGCGAGGTGTGCCTGGACATATCCGTATGTGAATGTGCTCTGAACTGAGTCTCTTTAGGCACAATCAAATGCCTGAAAGCTTCAGAAAATAAATTCTTCAGGCCTGAGTTCCCTTACATGTAATGTAAATTTAATAATGACTGACATGCATTAATTGTTTTGAAATGCTTGAATGCTGGGAATCACTTAAAACATCCTTATAATGAGAGAGGATCCCACTACAGCAGTTATTAGAAAGGATAAGAAGGTTCTTCCCTAATAGACTTTACAGTCTCAGTGTGAACATAGCAAGATAACTACCAACAGCTTACACATGCCACAATTAAAAAAAATCAGGGTGAGAAGCTCTATCAAAATGCAAAATATTATTATTGCTTTGAGGTTATATAATTTACAACATTAAAAGCAAAGCATATTGGTTTTCTATGACTCAAAAATAAGTTTCAAATGAATCATTGCCCACACAATGACAAAAGATGTGAGTATTGTCTGTTTAGATGTTTTATTCTGTTTATTCTGTTTCCTTGGCATTGAGGATAACAATATTTTTACATCAGGAGGATTATGTAGACGGAAAAAAAAGTTTTTAAAATAATTATAATTTATTACAGTTTAACCTTTGGTTGTCTTCTAATCATTCATATAGTAACAACCTACATGATTTATTTGTAAAATCTTAGGTGTTTACTGTATCAATCTGTCACAAAGAGTATTTACCTGCATGTGGATATTTACGAAAATATTCTTACGTAGTTAATTCTTTGAGATTTGACCGATCTGTATAGAAATCTGGAATTTAACTTTGTGCTTAGGAACTTATACATATTTTTATCCTATAAGTCTCTCTTTCCATTTTTTAATTCACATGTCCTGAGCTATGGAAAAAGGCCAAATGATAAGAGAAGTAAGGGTATTATGGTAGCAGATGAAAGCAGATGTGAAAGTGATGTATTTCCTAATTTGATAAAATGTGTTATCAGCCTTATTTTGGACAAGACATCCCTTTGTGTACATCTTCTTAGTAACAGTTGCCAATAGAGAGACTCCAGAAGTGAATATTGTAAGACTTAGGGATGTTAATTTTATGGCAGCATGTTTAGACCTAAATACATTTTTGACATTATCAAAATTGTTTTCAGTACTATCAATCTGCTAAGCAGGGTTTCTTCTTGTTTTAGCCTTTTACCTGTAACACTATGCCTATTTCAGGAATGTCTTTCATTTTAAAAAAATGCTACTTTGTGATTAAAAGGAGGAAAAAATGTCCTGTCTGAAGACACCTGTCCAATGCTATTAAGAAGTTCCAGGGCTTGATGCACTTTTGCAAAAATGAATGGGAGAAAAACAAACCTGAAAAAAACCTCTTGTTTTGTGAAAAACACTGAGCCATTGCTCCTTTCATCATGATTCCATCACCCAGATTCAGAAGCCTACGGTGGATGAATCAGTTCCTGTCAGAATTTACAATAGCCTGGAGGATGCATTTATGTGAATTGGCTAAAATTGTTCTTCTAGACAAAGTTCCCAAATTGCTCACCTCTCTTCTGTCCTCCAGTGTCCACTGTCTTCCTTGACTTAACATTTCTGTGCATCAGGTCTCCATCAGGTGACACATGTATCCACTGGGGAAATAGATGGTTAGAACAGATCACGCTCTATCTCAGTGAAATAGTTTGCCAGAGACATGTCTGTAATGAATTTATGAGGGATTTTTCTCTTACAGCTAAGAAATTTGCATTGAAGACATCCTGAACTTGACCTATTTGAAAAGAAATAGAAAGCAGGAACCGCTTTTCTGAAAAATTAAACTTACATAAACCCCTTCTGTGTAGTCTAAAAATGGACTGCTGTTACAGGGATGATGCGCTTGTAAGCCCAGATGTATTACCATTATGCAGGTAAATCCAGGAAAGTTCTTGTAATACTCTGAGCACCTTGTGAGCATTACACATTACTAAGATCCGTCAATATGGGAGGAACATTAGGAAGCCCCTGCAGTTCTGGTCCACGCACATGTCATTAGGTGTTAAAATCTTACTCTCAGTGCTGATGGAAACTTTTGCATAGATGAGAATGAGGACAGCTTGGGCCTTAAACTGGTCCTTATGAGGAAAGGAACAAGACTTTTTCAGCACTCTAACATTTAGTCTTCAATATGAAAGGAATAACTACTAAGGGACTTTAATCTCAGCCCTGCCACGTTTGATTTTATTCATGCAGAAAACTGAGCAGACTCATCAGACCAAATGCTCAGCAGCAATGCAGCTGCTTTCTGCCAGTGGGACATCAGAGTAACACAGAGCTGTCACAGGGACGCGTGCCACAGATCTTCCTTTGTCAGAGAGGGAAACGACTGTAATAGGAGCAGGCAGATCTGTGTCAGGACTGCACTTTAGCATCACACAACCATACAAGGCTGGTGTAAAAATAAGAAATGCTTGCAACAACACAGAGGCAGTGTTTGTACACAGGGCAGGAGAAGGCACTAAGCACGTTTGTTCTCTGTTTTATAATTCTTAAGCATCTGTAAGATCCACAGTTGGACGTGCTTGAAACAAGTAATATAATGCCTTTTTCTTTTAGCTAGGGAGGTTTTTCTGGACACTTATTTCCTTTGTGGGTAAATCAAAGACGGTTTTGTCTTAGCCCAATTCCCAAAGACAGTTTTAGCAAAGCCATGAAGAGAAAAACCAGTCTGATTCCTCCTTGGAAAAGAAAGCAAACTTTTTTCAACTTGCCACTTTCCTATCTCTCTATGTTGTGATGCTTGTAATTGTATTAGCATCATGTCAGAACATGTCAGAACAGTTGTTTTTGTAAGTCTGCATTTTATGAGCTCAGAGGCAAGACTACAAATCTTTTCCCATACTATTCTCATGCTATTATGAGGCTTTCTTCAGCTTTAATGAGAGTACAACTGATATAAAATGTATTTCAAAGGATCTTAGCTGCAGAAGTTGTTCTTCAGTCTAAGTATGTTATAGTACTGCATGCTATGTGATAGACTTTATTGCAGACGTTTATGCCCTATGAGAGTGTGGTGAAAGTAGTGAGGGGTATTCTTCTGAAATCGTAGTCACATAGCATAGGACATTTAAACAACTGCAAAATCATGCAGCATTATCCTGCTCTCACATTGTAAAATATTCATGATTTGCAAAAGTATTAAAGTCATGCTAAGGATGAAAATATTCTGAGTTAAAGCTGACTATGTATTTTATGATTCTGAATTATCAATAGTACAGAGACAATTTATAGGTACACAGATATATTTAGGCTAATTGAGAACTGGTTTTCAGGTGTAAATGGGTGTCTACAGTTCCCTGAAAGCAATTGTGTGAGCTGTCATGGTTGTTGAAAATGTAATTTATTTTTTCCGCAAACAAATGTGAAGTGTTTTTAACTAATAAAGCAAAAAGCAAAGCCCATGAAACAAGCCGTATGATAAAAAATTAATAATTGGCTTATATAATTGCTCTAGAATTAGTCCAAATGGTAGTACTCAGCGTGGGATGTTTTCAAAGGCAAATTTTCCAAACTTATTATGTAATTGTCACCAGAGCTGCCGAACAGAGCTGCTGAAATTTGTGCTGCCTTCCTCCCACAACTGGTGGTTGCACAGCTGAGATGTGTTCTGTGTATATACCTTCCTGTCTGCACTCACAAGTGTTAGTATAGCCACAGAGGTGCTGAATAAACCTTATTTCAGAGAACGTACAATGTGAGATGGTTAGTTTACTTCAAATAATAATATTTTGCCTTTTTCCAGTGTATTGTATGTCAGAAAATGACATCTGTATATAAAACACTACAATGTTCAGTGTGGTTACAAATGATTTGTTTTACCAGTTGCAATCTGAATTCCACTGGGATTGTGTAAGGCTCTTGGCAGTATTTACTGCCTTATCGACTGTAAGCAGACCAACAACATAGTAATTAGGAAAAAGAATGTGGAAGTTCCTTCCAGATAAACCCTATGTCTTATCAAACCTTTGAGGTTTTACTCATCATTCTGCTTTTTGGCCCTCCCACTAGCTCTTGAGTATCTGAGTTCAGCTTTAGAACGTCATTCATTAGCTCAGTTGATATCTAAGGGCTGGACTTACCAGGACAAAACAGACACTGACTATGGAAAGCAATGTTTTTCATGTAGTAGCCAGCTAAACAGGACAGCTGAAGTAGTTACCACCCTACATGGCCACTACATGTCCCAGAGGCTAATGCCCTCCAACTAGACATGGACATTTAAAAAGTTAAAGACTTGGCAAATTTAGAATTTCTGTTTACATTAAACATCACAGTTACGGTGTTTACATAAACACAGAGAATCAGGGCATTGCATGTAGAAGTAGGTCCTATTCATTGCCCCTGTCAGGAATGAGGCATGATAGGTGCTGAGGGGAGGGTCATAATTCTTCCAGATATCTAACTTTCATCTGTTGCTCTGTGTCAATCAGTATCTAGTATTTTACAGCAGCTTCCTGCCAAGTATTTAATGGAATTTACAAAGTCCAAGTGAGTTCTTTGGCTTATTATGAAACATATAGAGCAAGTCAGGACATGTCTAGCTGGGGTGTAATGAAACGTAGTGCAGCAATTTCCTGACCTGGTAAGTGACACGGCCTTGCTGCCTAGGGTCTAGAAACAGTATCACAGGATTTGCATAATGCTGTGCCAGAGTTAACTGGTCCTACGTGTACATAGCCCTTGTGGTGTCTCTGTAAAGTATTCCTCAACAGTACTATGTTAACAGAGCTGATGATAACATGGGTGCATCCATCTGAAAGCTATTGATATGGCCTTAGGTGCTCAGGAATGGGGTCTGCAAAATGCAGACCTCCAACAGGGAAGGCATCTTGTTTACTTGTGGGTGAAAGGCTGAGAAAAGGAATGAATCTCATAGACCAAATTCTGGGACTTTGGCTTCCCAGCTGGTGTGCAATGGACCAGCTCAATCTGTTCAGTATTCACAACTGCAAGCATGTTCCTAAAGTATGACCACCAATTCTCTTTCAGAAAGATTGAGCAATGCTAAAGGAATCATGTTTTCTTTCAAACCATCACGGTCAACAATGGTGGGTTCTAGTTCATGTTCTACTGCATATTTAACACAAAACAGGAAGTTCTTCAGTGAAAAAGATTCTGGACACCAGTGTTTCCTGTTATTAAGCTTCCAGTGTCACAGAATCACAGGTTGGAAGGGACCTCAGGGATCATCTAGTCCAACCTTTCTAGGAAGAGCACAGGCTAGACAAGATGGCCCAGCACCCTGTCCAGACAACTCTTGAAGGTGTCCAACACGGCTGAGTCAACCACTTCCCCGGGGAGATTATTCCAATGGTTGACTGTCCTCACTGTGGAAAATTTTCCTCTGGTGTCCAGTCGGAATCTCCCCAAGAGCAACTTGTGTCCATTCCCCCTTGTCCTCTCCATGTGACTCCGTGTAAAAAGGAAGTCTCCATCTTCTTTGTAGCTACCCCTTAAGTACTGGTACATGGGGTTGAGATCCCCTCTAAGCCTCCTTTTCTCAAGGCTGAACAAACCCAGTTCTCCCAGTGTCATGCTCAAACTTACACTTTCTCTGCCATTTTTCCACACAAAATTGACAACTGCTCAAAGAAGAAATGTAAAGTACTCGTTCCAGAGCACCCTTCTGCGTAGAAGCTAGGGCAGTCTTTTTAAGGAGTTTATAAAGGAATCAAATCCTAGTTGTTGTAGGTGTGGACTCCAGCCTTTCAGATACTAGATGGAAGAGAAATAAGACCATGATTTGCACAGAGCTCTGTCTCTTGCACATGCTAAGAAGACACTTGATAGGTGAAGCCTGGAGACAAGACAAGAACAGTGATCTTGTGAAACCTGGTAAAGCTTAAGTTTGGATTAGTTGTTGAGCTGCCCCAAACCATAAAGCCTGAAATATTTCTGAGCAGAGCCAGAGCACAGCTTTAGACAGATAAAGAGTTCTACAGTTAAAAAGTACAGTGATTAAGGACTTTCTGTATCTCCAGGGCTAGGTAGCAGCTAAGTGTAGCCTTTCTTGCAGGAAGGTCTATGTACACAGAGGTGAAGACTGGGGTTAAGGGCAAATGGAGTGATTGGCTGAGGAGACTGGGGTACTTTCTGGGCCTGGCAGAAGAGAACTTTGAGCAATTTGGATCTGGCAGAGAAAAGACAGAGTTTAAAGCTTAATCACATTTCTGATCAAAAGGTTTCTAGGTCAAGCGGTGCCTGTGTGAGGCTTTAGAGAGAAATTAAGGTATTATGAATAACTGAGCAGAAATGAAGGTTAGGTATGACATTTTGGGTTATCTTTTAATTTAATAACAGGTATTTATCTTCCTCTCCTGTCCCATCTTCCTTATTTTGCAAAAGAATCTGGCATCTTGACAATGAACGATAGCACAGGAAACCTAACTTCTATTCTCATAACACAATCCAGTTTAGGGTTCATGATTAAAATTTAGCCATTCAGAGAGGTGCAGAGCATGTGGCATTTAAAGATGCCGCAACAGTGCTGGTTTTGTTTAGATATTTCAATTATATCATTCAGTCTATGTTTTCTAGTAAAGGTCTAATTTATGTTCATTTCTGAATTCAAATAAAAGACTTATGTGCCACAAAGATAAGGCATTTACAGAAGGACCTGATGGTTTAATCTTCTCCCACTTATTTGGAAGTAACACAGTGTTGGGTATCGCACCGACCGCTGCCCCAGCTAAGATGCAACGAGCACTTCTAGTTGCTCAGGTGGAACTGGCTCCTGACTCACCAATGCAAGGTAGTGGTAGTGTTTGCCTTATATTCTGCAGCTGTTTGGGATAGCAACTTGCTCACATTCAATCTGATTTTTGAGCAACTTTGATTTATACCTTCTGTTTCAGGTCTATACAAAGATATTGCTGCATGTATATTTATGTAAAGTCTTTGCTTTGGGTTGCATTTTTTTTGTTGCACCTAGAATTGAAGGAATATGTGATATCTATCTGCCCTAACTAGCCAGGCCAACTTCTTTAATCTCACCCATAGTCCTGCAGATAAACTGGGGATCATTGGAAGATGAGGGATAGCACATGTATGGGCTAAAGCCCATAGATATTACTTGCTGCTAAGAAAGGAAAATGAAGGAGATGTTCATGTCAGGGTTCTTCTGCTGACTCCATCTGTGCAATGGACCTGGACACTGCTTGGTGAGAACAGGCAGCTGACAGCCATGCTGTTTTTGGGCACCCATGTCTGGTCCTTGGAAGTACTCCCCAGGATAAGAAATAAACCCTCAGTCAAACCAAGCCCAATTAGATCCCATCACCTGCAGGTATCAATAGCTATTGAAGTGTCCAAGCAAAATAATATTTTAAAATTAACCCCTTCTCCCAAGACTTACATTCAATATCTTTTGTCATTCATCTTTTATACAACCCTGTTGACTTCAATGAAGACCTGACAGACAATCTCCTTAAGTCAACAAAGCAAGTTCTGCCTTGGAACGGAACTATTTTTCCAGCATTTGTAGTATTTTTCTAAAGTTATGAGGGTGGATTTAGCTCAGTGAGTTCTTAGCAAGACCTGTAGCTAGAATGTCCCACATGTAAAAAAGAAGTACACAATATTTTTCCAAGAAGGAGTGTTTTCTTTGGTTAGCCTAGTCCTCCATAATCTCACTAACAGGGATAAAATATTGGTTTTTCTTTTCTTGTGCAGAGCTGTTAGCAGTTGTTGACAAGTTGCAACTTTCTATCAGGTCTCAGTGTATGTATGCTCTCTCATCCTGAAATGCAGCATATATACACAAGGCATCCACAGATCTAATTTGTGCATTTTGGCCATTTCTCTTCCCCATAGTGTGTGTGATGTTAGTCCCATTTTGCTGCTGTAATCTGTCATTTTCAGCATTCTTCCTGCTTTTTGCAAGACTTTATTCAAGTGATGACTGTTTCTTTCATATAGTCTTATGCCTTATTTAGCTTATTCAGCAGTTAAAATTCTGATTATTGCATTATCCATGTTGTTCTGTGATATGTCCAGCTTTGCCTGTCACAGCTTGGGGCTGATGTAGATGTCAGCTGAATGACCATATATTGGCTGGAATAGCCCCCTTCATGTTATGTAAAAGACTAACTTGTAGCAGGCAATTTCATTATCCTAATTTTTTTCTTCATTTTTAATATTCTGATAAATGCTTTTAATTTTGAGTAGACGATATCCTTCATAAATGTACATGAGACAACATTATATTTCAAAATACATACTAAAATGTCATATTTGTAGAATGTTTGTGTTAAGAAAATCCTGGATAAATGTGTATTCCAATTCTTCTGGATTCTTAAATACAGTCCTGACTTTAAGAACGCATATATTCTCACTCACTTTTGACATTGCTTTTGTTTGCTGTGTTTTGCTAAGTGTGCATTAGAAAGTAAACCCTGATTATCTTTAAAAGTGAGAGGAAGGAAGGAAAGGAAGGAAAGGAAAGGAAGGAAAGGAAAGGAAGGGAGGAAGGAAGGAAGGAAGGAAGGGAGGGAGGAAGGAAGGAAGGCAAAAGAAAATAGAAAGAGAAAGAGAGAGTAAGAAAAAATGCCTTTAATTTAAATTTTCGAATGTTTATAAATTCTTGAGAATTCTGGTGACATGTATGAACTGCTTGCAGCAACAAAAACTTCTCTTCTACTCTGCTGCAATTTTCTAATCACCACTGCCCCCTCTGTGCTTTCTGTGGGTGAACCACAAAAGCTTTCCCTCTTAAAACCCTTCTAATTATGCCCTCTTACATTTTCGTTCAATTAGAGAGATCCAGGCTGCAAAGACACTGAGATATGGAACTGTATTTTCCTAATATCCGAAGTGATCTGGAAACAGAATAGTTGTTCTTCATTTTGCTGTATACTTTGTGTGAAGCATTAGACCTGACACGCAGTTCCCATTTCTGTGTTAGTGCTATGAAGGTACACTGAGGTGTACTGAAGCACAGGGAACAGTGGCCCAGCAGAAAACACCATCTGCAAACTGAGGCAGGGATGATGTACTTTGAAGGAAAAATTGCTCTGCTTCTTGTTGTTTCTTATAAAAAAATTGATAGAAGGAAACAAAAGAGAGTTTTGCTGAGGAGACTGTTCCTTTCAGTTCTGTAAGGAAGCCTAAGACATACTGATGATGGTTTGTGCTTCTCTGATTGTAAAAAAATAGTATTACACTAGTAGCAAAATTTGGTTAAAGCATACTGTGTGGAGAGGATGATGCATATGTGCCATTTTCTGGAAATGCCTGTGTATATTTAATCACACAAAATTACTCACAGAAGTAAGGATTGGTACCTATACAGTTATAAGTCTGGAAAATATTAGGTCTAGATCAACATCAGCTACTACCTCTTTTCTGGAGGTATTAAAAAGGTGAAAGTATAATTTTTTCTGAGACATCCATCGGATCCCTCTGAATACCTCCTTTCTGATGTTTTTGCTCTAGTTTTTTTCAGGTTCCTGTGTTGGATACACTAATCATAGTCTGCTCTTGAAAGAATTGTCTGTAAAACAAAGTTGTTTAAACTTTTTTCCTTCCCCTCCACCCTAGCACTTTCTCATAAAAGCATTTCTCTCAAAGTAGAAAGGAACAGCCACCATGGTCAAGTATTTGGAAGAAGACCCACAGCTTAGGTTACACAGCTGATGTGATCATTTATTTATCATGACTGTGTGATATTTCAGCCTATATTAAAAATGCAGTTAAAATTTCAGACATTAAGGTTTGTAGGAAGAAAATTAGTCACATCTCTGGTTAATATTTGTGTTTTTAATTTAGTTAATGAAGCCTGGAAATGGATTTAGCATCACCCACTTGAGAATCTGGAGTGTTTCACAAGGAAACTGCTTCTTTTTCAGCTCACTCTGCCTTCCCATAGCATTTTGTTCTGCAGGGGACTTATTTCCCTCCTGACTATTACCTCTTCCTGACTCTTACCTCCTGTGGTTATGGTCATCTGCCATCTTGCACTGTGGGCAGAACCTGCTTGCAACTGTGCTTAACTATGCAAGCAACCCCAAAGGAAGACAGGCATTGCTAGTAGCATGCATACCTAGCTCCCCCACCTCAGAGGTAGCTAAACATTTCCTGTTTATTGCTTCCTTTGCTGTTCCATCTTGTTTCCCCAGTTCTGAGGTCTTTCAAAAGTGCGATGCACCTTCAGTTTGCCTACTGGAGTTGAGAGGCAGATGGGTCTGAGAGTGAAATATTTAAACAGAATGAGTACTTGACTTGTGACAAGTGGCGGGTTGCAGGAAATGCTCATTTTCTCCAGCACTGTCTGTGTTTTCTTTATCTCTACTTTCACTTTGTCTTCTTTATGTTTCCTTTATTCATAAAGTATGATAAGGCAGCAAAGAGCTCTATATTGACTTGATTTGGTGTGATGGGAGGTTTCATATAAAACCACACTCCGTCACAACTGCCTATGGAGGTGAAGCTGACTGCTTACAGTTCATAAACCTTTCTCATTGGTCTCTAGCAGATAGCCTTACATCATCAGCCTCATAATTTTTAATGGCTATTCCTCTATGAGAATGTGCATCAAAACCAACCTGGCTTTTGTTTTTGCACAAGGGAGCTGAAAATCCATGCTGCAAGATGAGATTCTGTGGAAAGAGTTTCAATATGCAAAGAAAGGGAAATGAATTTGACGAAAAGCACAAACATGATAATGTGGTTTTGCTTTTATTTTGTGTTTGTGTCCATTTGTCCCATCCCCATCTCCCCACCTTCTCATGAGGCTGAATGCAGCTCAAGCTGTTTCTGGTATGTTTCCTACAGCATCTCCAACCTTGATCTAACCAAGAAACACCGTCCCCATGCCTAAAACAGCTTTTCATTATTATTTTACAGTTGTATTTTTTTGTCTCAGTCATGCAACCACTGTGGGAGATGTAACTTACCCTTCAGAGAGGACCTCTGAGCATTACAGGCTAACAAGAAAAACTGATACACATTCATGCTTCAGTCTGCAGTGTAATGAATTCAGCAGTTGTATATTTTTAAAGTGCTGTGACACAGAGGTCAGGGGATTATATCCAGGTCAGAGCAGAGTTATGGAAGAGGATTAGGATCAGCTAGGTTTTAAAACTGCTGATCACATTTGCGGGACTAAATGTAATTTGTCTAGCTCTGATAAGATTAAAAACCAAACAAAATACGACCCTATTTCTCTTGAGATAAAACATCCAATTTAAATATATTTAAAATCTGAAATAGACTGTATTGTAATGTTTCAGTCCTCTTACTAGGTAAGTAATACCATGTAGTCGCCCTGCATGTGAAATGTACTTTGTGTAGTCCCATGGATTTGCTTTATGTTATGTGCTAGTCTTAGAGGTAGACATTTATTTCTAAGTCAGGGCATTGCCACGTGGGGCAGGTCTGAGAGAAGTGTTTCCTCTGTGTCAGACTCCAGCCTCTCTCATGACTGATACCGAAGATTTCCTGGTTATCCTAGCAGGACTTCATGCGCTTGCACAGCTAACCCTCTGCCATGGGCAGCTGCTCTGCCTCTGGGCACAAAGGTCTGGCAGGGTGGCTGCCATGTGCTAGAGAATTTAGCCTGGCTGATGACAGTCCAGAGAGGGATTTGTAGATGCCAGAGATGACAGCAAACTGTTTGTTGCTCTTTTTCTTTTAAAGATTAGATGGAATTATATGAATCATCCTCCAATTATTTTGCCAAGGACTGTCATAAATGCATTTCCATATTTTGTGCAAACCTGTAATTCTATTGAGTTTGAAATGATGTGTTGGACAAGGGAAGAGGGAGGCATACCACTATGTCAAATTCACACCCCTAACTCCAGGCAGTTTGAGCTGCCTGCTGGGTGCTCGGTGGGAGGGAGAGGAAGCCCAGCTCTCCAAGCTAGGCATGTAAGGTAAACGACCTCTGCTGCAGGGCAACTGGCCAAGCTTAGGTAAAAGCTTGGTTTCAGGTGCACTTAGTCACACATGTCTCTTACCATGGAGGGCCTATTATTCCAGCTGGGTTTCATGCCTTGTAACCCAGGGCTTATCTAGCTGGATGGGTGCTGACTGTTGCCTGAGCCAAAGCCATCTGCCTGAGCTGATAAGCCCAGCTGAGAGGCAATTTTTAATTGCTCAGGCTCAGTGCCTTGCCAAGACAGATATATAGGACACAGGCAGACAGACATGTCTTCAGTTATGTGAGGTTTACTTAGTCCTGCTGCAATACTTGCATAGAGCTGGTGGCTGAGGAGAAAACTCAATTTGATTTAAAAAAATATGCACAGCTATTGAAGACTTCCACCTCACTGATGTGAATCGTGTAGGCAGGATGGGGCTCTGAGTCATATTCCACATTGCTGTACCATAAAAGGGCTGCCTGCACATCTCCACTTAATTCACACAGGTCTGTGTGCAATGTGGTGGGGTCAGCAGGTGACTGTTGAAAGGAATACCATGTCCCTCGTAATTTCTGTTTTCAAAGTGGAGAGGAAAAACTATTTATTGGGTTACATGTTATTGGTTTGGGATGCCAACAAACTCGTGATAAACAGTGTGAACTAAAACTAGTACAGGCTCAAGTTTTCCTGTGGAGGAAAAACTTTACCTTGAGTATTTTTTCCCTGCTGCCCCAGGAAAAGGACTTCCCCATCATTCTCCTGAAAATGCTCTGCCAGTCTAGGGGTGTTTTAATCCTGTGATCTCATTCCCTGATATTCTAAGCCAATAAGATATGAAGGGGGTGTGTACAGACATATAAGGTGTGTATACAGAAAATTTGAGGATAATTGAAACACCTAAATTCATTGCTGATTTTAAAAAGGTAGACTCGTGTCTCTTCTGTCAAGGGGCTACTTGTACAGCTCTGGAGATATGTGCTACAGCTGCATGCACCTTCTTGGCCAACAGCTGTTCCCGCTACTCACGGAACTATCTGAATACCTCATCCTTCCCCCCAGAGGGTTAAAACTGTGTCATTCTGCAAATGAAATTCATCATTAAGCTAAGAAAAAAAACTACATCCTTTCTGTTTTTTTTTTTTGGTTTGCTTGAAAGTGCTTTGCCTTTTCTGTGAACAGTACATTTTGTTCATTCTAATCTATGAAAATTTTAAGAATATGTGGCATTTTCCAACTGGCAAAGGTGATTAAGTTGTCATTTATCTTCTGTGCAAGGTTCCTGGGGACGTTGGCTGTTTCATTACTTGCGTCTGTCTCAGTGAGGTGTCCAAGTACATAAACAGGGCTCCAAAATGTGCTGCAATGCAAATAATACCATAAAATTTATTACGAAGTTTCATATTTATGCTGAAACCTCTCACAGGAGCTGGACTTTCTTTACATCGCAACTGTTGAAAGAGAAAGGAATGGCTGTAGGACATGTCGTTTCAGAAATTAATCTCAAATTCAACTCATTTAGCTTCTGCTTAGTTCTGGTGGGAGGGAGCACTCCATCAGCCATAAAGAACCCTACAGGGATTACATGTGTATTGCTTTTCTAGGAAAAAAATAGCTTTCCTTAAAATATACTGACAAAGATTTTTCAAAGTTTGTTATGTTTAAAAATGCTAGTCCTTAGGGAAATTTGATTCTAATTCCTCCTGATCCTTGAGATTCTGCTTTCAAATTTCAATTTTTCTGCCTTATATTTTCATCAAAAATATAACATTTACATTTGCAGGTCTTTTGCAGAAAAAAATGCCTCTCCTATGAGGTGGATGTCTCAGGGTAGCCCTGGCCTGTACTGGAAACACTTGTACAGTTTAGTACCTTCAGCTGAATTTGCACCGCCATTTAGTATTACATAAATACATAATCCCTTCTGGAAAGTGTGACTGAGGCTAGGTGGAAAGCAGTCATAAAATGTTATTGTTTTAAAATAGACTTTTGTCTTTTCCAGGCTTAAAGCTGTTTGTAGGACTAGTGCAGCCTTACCTGAAGTTAACACTGTGAAAATATGAGTCTCTTAGAGGCAATGTACAAACAATTGATTAAATTGTCACTTTAGTCCCCTGTAAGGTCTAGGAATCTAGGACTGTGGCACTAACATTACCTTTTTGGAAACACCAAGCAAGGGGCAGCATCTTGCTGCTGGTGCTCTTTGAAATAGAGAATAATTGAGTGCTGTAGCCTCCCGAGGACTGAGTGACCAGATCCCATTCATTATGTGCCATAAGGAAAAAGATGATTTCAAGGTACTGCCTAATCTTCTCAAAATACCACATACCACACAGAGGCTTTTAATGTTCTCTTCTGAAGCACAGAGAAATGAGCCCTGATTTCCAGAGTAAAACTGAATATCTACCCCTGCCCGCCAAAAAAACAAAACAGGAAGAAATTAAACCTCTTTCTGAGAGACAGCAGAAGTTATTCAATTATGAAACTCACGCTGCTAACCAGGTGCTTCCTAGGCTGCTGTTGGAAAGAGCTGGCTCTGCCCTTGCTGTGCTGCTCACAACACCAGTGGAGGCAGCTGGGAGGGTGGCACTGCCCTCACTGCTGCACGCCCTGTGATCCCGATGACCCCCTGAACCACTGCCTTCACCTGCTTGATGTGCTTTATCACAGGGAATTAATATCTTCAGATAATTATAAAAGAATTTAAAATTTCTTGACACTACAATCCCTTTCACACAAGACACACAAAATGATGTGTATTTTAGATACATGGGCTTCCTTAAAATAGATACCCAACCTGTACACAGCTCTAGGAGGAAGACATCCTCACCTTGTAAAATTCAATGTATAATAGCTACAGATATTTCATTGTAGGTACTGTGAGTGGAGGATTAATTTTGTGTTTCATACTGTGCCTATACAATGCAAACGTGACAAATGAATGGAATACAGGCAAAAGGCCTGTGACCCAAATATCATATGACTTTTTCTATGTAGACTGAGACCCACATTTGCAGAATCCTGCATAGCTATATAAATCCCACAAGGAATAATTTCTGAATATTATTGCAGGCTCATAATACTCTCATTTCTGTTTATGCTTTCTTAAACCTATTCTCATTCCAGCATTACTTTTCTCCTCCACAGGGTTACCTTTTTTTGCTGCTTTATTGTTTGGTTTGTGACTTGTCTTTCAGTTACATTTCTTTAGTACTAGTATTTTTCACTCTCAGCCCTTTTATGGTGTATGTTTTATGCCTGTTTAACCTCATAGGCACGATTTCCCCCCTGCTATTCTGCTTGCCTTCTGTTTCTTTGTTTCACTAGTAATCTGCCTCCTAGAGTGTGAAGCACGTCTCCTCAAAATCCTCCCTTGTCCACCCTCCACTCCAGACACTCGTACTCACCCCCACACAGATGCCTGCTCTATTACTGCCTGACACCTACACACAGAAACTCCTGTTGCCACATTTCATCCCTCACCCCCAAAGAGAGCCTTTCAGACATGCTGTCATCCACAGAGACACTTATGTTCCTGGGTTCTCTCACGGACACCTTGTGTTTTACCCACAGAGACACAGTGCCATATTCTTGCTTTTCCTGGCAGAAAGCTCACTGTCACTTTTTCATGTCCCCCATGTCCTCTCAGTCCTGTTGTTTCTACTGTGTCTATCCCAAATACTTCTATTCTCTGCCCTTTTCTGCCCAGATGTGTCAGCCTGGATGGGCTTTTCGAGCTGCAGTGTGCCCTCTGCCACAGAGCTACTAACCAGCTTTAGGCATGTCACAGAAATTTAATTTTCTTTTTCCTTTTCTTTTCCTTTAATGGGCAACACTTGGATCCTCAGAGGTGTGTTGCATATGAACCTTTCTCACCGGGGATTACAAAGATCCTCAGGTTGAAAGCACAAAGAAACTACCTTGTTCTTTCATTCCCCGGCACCTTGTGTTCACCTTGAGTTGGGACAGGCTGCTGGGAAATCCCCTGGTACGCAGCAGAGCCTCGCAGAGCCTCCATTGTTGGTCTGCCTCAACATGACTTCTCTTGAGGTTTTTTTTAATTAATTCAGTTGTCTTTTTTATATGCCTGTTTCTCACAATTTTGCCTCCTTCTTAAATGCACTTCACAAATAAAAAGGGAAATTGATTCAGCAACAGTTACAATGACATTCTACTTATACAATTTGTTTTATATGTACTATGTGTGGTGGTGTTTTGGGTACTTGTAGAGATCCTCAAAACTTTTTTAGTTTTCCCAGTTGGGACTGGAAAGTGCAAGGCTGCAATGAACAGGGAGACTATTCAACATTAAAATTTAAATATTTGCATGTGCCTCTTTTGTGCTTTGGGATAGCAGGATCGGAAATCTGCAAGCATTTGCATTGCAAATCACATTTGGAAATTGGTTGAGTTTACCCAGCTTGTGAAACTGTCAATGCTTGACATGTGATAATGTCCTTGAACTGTGCAGGGACTGGAGCAATCAGGTTTTGCTTTGTGATTCTGCGATACACCTCTGTAGTTTTTTCATCAACTCTGTGGGCTGTGATACAGTGCCTGGGTGTAGGCTGCAGAGGAGCCCAAATCTCTGGGTTGGGTGCATGCTACATCCCGAGCCTGTGCAGTGGGCTGGGCACTGTGTAGCCTCTTTCCATCCCTCTTTGTCTCTAATCCCACATTTCCACAGAAATGATATGCAGACCTATGGCTTTATGGGACCTGAAGTGTATTCCCATGGGCATCTCTTGGGTGGCAGTGGACAAATAGCACTTCAGTATTTTAGAGCACTGTACTCCAGATAACATAATTTAGGCTGCTACACTAGAGTCATAAAGAAGGCATAAATTCTTCTTTCATAAGATGTTTATTTTTGCAGAAACATCTCTTAGCTGTGGATTTCTCCTAGACCTGTGCCATCACCTTGAGATATTTTGTAAGATAGAATGGGGTGGAGTCTGGATCAGGCTGAGAGAAAGTAAGGGACTGTAATAAGGAAGCTTTGTACTCTCATAAACTGTCGCTCTTAAGGAAGGGAGCTGAATTGTCAATGGAAACCAATTTCCTTTACAGGCAGCCCCTAAACGTGGAGAAAGCTTTGGCTTCTAAGTGCAAACTTAAGGCGTGCCTTTCTGCATCTTCTACCCCATCTTTATAGCACATCTTTATTTAGAAGCTCTAGAAATGGCACATTCTGTCATGAATGTAGTGTCTTTCACTTAAAAGCCATTTTTAATTTTAAAAAAATTGAAATATGGCTCACCAACTGAATCTTCTAATTTTCTCTGGACAGACAATGCTATCTTAGGACCCACCTTCATAATTTGGGATAGCGTGAAAACTGAAATATTGGTTTCAGATCACATCAGGATGGCCAGATTTTGCTCTCACTGATATTGCAACGGTTGCACTAGCAAAAAATTGATGCAATATAATGTGATTGCATAATAATACTTTTGAAGAGGATTATACTAAAAGGAATTTAATGTGTACATTTATTAATAATAAATTAGATTTTTAATAAATTAGTATTTGTGAATTTATTGCCGATAAATAATATTTAATAATAAGATGTGAAATCAAGAACTATATGCAATAGCCATAGTGAAATCATATGAAACTATAACATTGCCATAAAGTCAAAGCACAGGTTGAATTTATGTGTCTTGGAAACAGTCTCAAATGAACTTTGAGATTTTAAAGTTGTTTGAACTCTAAACTCAGTGAAACTAAGGAGAAGGTAGAGAGAAGCACGCTCACACACGATTCTCCTCACATGACAGGATGCAGAATGACCTCCTGGATTTTAGGACTAAGTCTAAGGAAAAAAAATTTAGAAATCTACTTGTAACCACAAATCATAGGATGAACCCCAAATTAAATGCTCTAAAGCTATAAAATCAATATCGATGCAAAACAGACGACTCAAACTGATTACTTTGAGATAATTTGTTTAGGATGACTTCTTTTCTGTAGTGTTCCTTCTATACAAAATCTGATTATTTTATATTCCTTATAAGCACAGGGAAGTCATCTTAATGGACATACTATTTTATTAAGGAAAGTAGCTTTATTTTTTATTTCTCATTTTAGTATGCAAGCTTGTCCATCAAGCATGCTTTTATTGTGCAGGGCACAGAATATGTGACTTTTAGGCATTTTGATATGTGTGATTATTAATTTTACTTTAGTTATGAAATGTAATAACCACTGTCAGTGTAAGAACTTGACACTTCACACTAGATATCCTACTGCTTCTAAATGAAGATGTAATTAAGCTGGCAAATAAAATCATGCAGTCTTTAATTTTGTGATGTATGCTATAGTAGGGTGAAAGTCTTAAGTTTCCCAAAGACAAATGTTGGTACAAAAGATCAAAAACACCACTGCCAAATCAGGATTTATGATGCCATTGATAAATGAAGTATACACTAAAAGGATTAGCCAAATAATAAAAAAGAAATCCCCTTCCCTCAACTTATAAGTGGAGAGAAGACGGAACAGCTTCAGAAGAAAGCTTCAGCGCACCATTAGGATTCTAACTGCTACATCAAATTACAAAGGTTAGTACCTCACTAAAAATTCTTTGAAAAATTCATTTCTATACTATAAAAAACCCCCATGCATAGCAATTATATAGAAAGTTATGATCCTCGTATTCTTTTGGTGTATCACTTAGACTTAACCAGATGTTAGTGTAACGTAAAATTTAGCAACAACTAACACAGGTTCTTTTTCAAACATAAACCCTCAGATTGTTGAAAATCCATTTGTATTATTTATTGGATTTTTTTTCTCACTGACGCTCACCCTGCAGTGATTATGAGTGCCTTGATATTTTACAGATAATCCAGTACAATTTGCTTTAATGAAGTGAATAAGATTGATGGGGACATGATTCTTCCACCTGTACATAAATCAGTGAATTTAAAGACTTTGTAAATCTTGTAAGAAGGCCAGGGTTTTCCATGCTAAGCTCCCATTTTGCAGATGGACAGTACAGCATGACTAATTCTTGTTGGAAGAGACCTCTGGAGGCCACCAGGTGCAATCCCCTGCTCAAAGCAGGGCCAGGCAGCATGTTGCTCAGGGTGGTGTGGAGCAGGGTTCTGCTTGCCTTCAAGCACGGAAACTCCACAAACTTTCTCCTCTTCCATATACTGTCAGAGTACATATTCTTTTCCTCACATCTAGTTGGAATTTCCCTCTTGTATTTGTTGCCTCTCATCCTAACCTAGTGCATGTCTGAGAAATGTCTGTCGCCATCTCTTCTGTACCCTACCTTTCTCTAGCTACATGTGGTAATGAGATGCCTCCTTACCCTTCTCTTCTTAATGCTGGATAAAAACATTTCCCTCAGGCTTTTTGCATATTTCATGTTTTCCTGTCTTCTGTCTTGGCCCTCAGCTGGATTTGCCTCTGTATGTCATTGTCTTTTTTATAATGGGGAGCCCAAAACTTGGTATACATCAAGAGTCCACAAGCACAGAGTTAAATAACAATCTGAATTCCAATAGCAGTTTAAAAATCTGTGTTAATATATGATAACAATTATTACATTTTTATTTTAAACATAATCATAATCATCATTTAATCATGTGTGTGCCACACAGGATCTTTTTCTATCCAGTTTCTATCAATATAGATTTTCTGTCAAATACATCGCTGATCCCACAGTGCTGTCTGGTCATTGGTGTCCTCAGACAAACATGCCTGTCCTTGTGGAGTTTGTTAGGCCATGGGCATTGCAACAAATGGAAGAAGAAAGCAATCCCTTAGCTCACTATGATCTCATTTCAAAGATGAATATTTGTACAATTGCATTGACATTGACAGAACTATGACAAAGCAATAATGTAAAAATTGTCATAGTAGCTGGACAAAACCCATGTTGAGAAGAGTCCTGTCTCTAAAAGTGACTAACAGTGGCTACACAGGGAAAGAGCATGGAAAAAACTAGGGTATGTCTCCCACCAGAATTTCTTCCTGCTACACTGAAAATACACATATTGCATTAACCCCTTGTAAATCTGTTGAAGTAATTTCTCTAAGAAAAAATGGAGGTTTATAGCTAGAGAGAATTGAAACTCTGCTGAAGACCATCCAGTAGATTTGTCTGGCAATTTGTCTGCATAATTCTTCATCAGGAAATGCCAGTTCATCTAGAATGAAAAATGTCATAGAAACACACCTTTTTCAACATTTTTTTTTTTAAACTCAGGCTGGACTTTTGGAGAAAACTAGAATGAGATAAATCCTCTCCAATTTATATACACAAGAAAGCAATTCATCTCCCCTAACCTTCAATGTCTAAATGTTAAATATCTAAGCCTGGGCTACTTACCCTCTGAACTGCCACTAAGAGGAGGTTCATTTCATACTAAAATTGATATACAGCATCAGTCAGATGAATCAGAACGTCTCTACTTTTCTCCATTGGTTATACAAGCAGCCTAAGGGCACTAGATCGGACTCACAAGTTCACATTTTAGATGTCTAAAATTAAGAAAGGGGAATATCAGTATAAGTGTCCCAGACGCCAGTCACTACTGCGGAGTACATGTTTCTTTCCACCAGAAATATTGGAAACAGTTTTGTCTAGCACTAGAAAAAATATTTTTGGAATCTCAAAGTGTGTAGGATGAAAAGGTAATTTTTATATCAATCTGTCACACACTTAGGCTTTTGGCAAGTAAGTTTAGCAGAGCATCTTATAAATTTAAAAAATACAGAAGCATTGAGACACTAAGATCACCTGGTTCTCTATATTAATAATACAATGTTACGAAAATAAAGTTCTATTCTTTTTCTGCATTAGTACATTATCATATGACCTTACTGACTATAAGGCAGTACCAATAAAACAAGTTTTTTATAATTTAAAATAACTTTTCTATTATATGAATACGATACAGTGCTAGTAAAATGTAATGGAAAATTGTGATGAGGATACATTCCTCATTTCTAATGCCAAGATAAAACTTCTGCAATACCTTTTAAAAAAAGGAGCAGAAGACACATGGAAAGAAAATTTTATTATATCTGTGCTGCCGTGTCATCTGCAGGAGTAAAGTTAGATCACTAAAGCAAGTGCTCAGCATTGACAGGTGAAGCATCAGTCTGATGTTGGTTTCTTTTGCATGTAGCCACCGTAACTTCTTAGGAAAACGTTTTAGCTAACCCAGAGTGCAGCAGCTGTTTTTTGCCAAAGATCAGTAGATATACTAAAGTAATGCCAGATGCCTACCTTGTGGCATATAATTCCATCAATTCATTTAAACTATTGTCAAAAATAAATATGCATTTTTTTCCTGACATTTTTAAATCCTCAGTTTCTCATTAACCGTTTACTGTGATTTAAAAACAAACAAACAAACAAACAAAAAAGAACAGTTATGGAAAGACTGAGCAAAGAACACTCATGGAAAAATTAAAAAATGTTTTGGATTTGAAAGCTCCCAGGAGAATCTTGGGTTACTTGCGCTATCCATTATACCTTTTGAAAGTGTATGAGAAGCACCATTTACAGCAAAGGCAGATTTGCCCGAGTTATGCTCCTGGACACTGCTGTCCAGAAATAGGCTTAGAAATGTGTGATGGGAGTAAGAAATTATCCCATGTATGCGTACAGTAATTTCCATAGTGAAGTCCATTGGAATCTACCCTGTGCTAGAATATGGAGACACACAGCAAGGATGATAAGTGTTGCAGTGACTTTACAGATGGTTGGACTTAAGTACAGAAACCCCAAGTGGCTTTGCAGAAACCCATGGAGGAAGTCAAAAGCAACCCAGGAATAGACTTTGCTTTCTGACACCCAGTCCCATGCTTTAAAAGGAAAATGTTACATCCTGTGACAACATCTTCAGTCTGGCATTGTCCAAGGCATGGACTGATGACCTTATAGGACTTTTTCATCACCAGCATCTGGGCTTCCACAATTAGTCATGACAACTCTGTTGACACTCTGATTAGTGATGGCTGCCTCAGAGTTTTAGGTGTGGTCTTGTTAAATGCCTAAAGCTAAAGTTAGATGTGGAAAAGACTTACAAACTCTGACCTAAATCGCTGCCATGCAGCATTGCTCACAACAGTGCATATTTCTGATGTTTCTATGAGCATGACTTCCACCTTCCTTGGTGTTCAAGGTTCCTTTATGTCCTTTGAGTAAATAGTCTACCACTTAATGATTCCCTTTCTCTTTAAGCTTTCCCAATATTCCATCAAAATTTTACCCACCTGTATTTCTATCCCCTTATTATCAGGTTTTGTGTGAAACCCACATGCCTTGTCTATTAAAAAGTACTTTCTTTCTTTCCCTCTTATTGGAAATCCTGACCCCATTTGAGTCATCAGGGAGTTGCCATTAAAGGATTCCACATTTCTCCCTTCCATTAAAAAAACCCAACCAAACAAAAACCCTCTCCCCATGTCATCTTACTAATATTGCCTGAGAGACCCAAGGGGATGTAGGGCTGGCTGTTGTGCAGGACAGTTCTTAACTGCTTTCTGTCATCCATGCATGCAGCCCTCTGAGACCTCAGACATGGAACCAGCATCTCCATCACTGCCAGAGTTGTCAGTGGTGTGCTGTGCTCAGCAGAAATGAAGTTCTTAGAAAATGCCAAATGATGCAGTAGATTATTGTCCATCACCTTCCTCTTTCACCAGATGCATTCCAGCATTATTTCTGCATTGAATCCAAAGGTTTAGATCCAGGATGGTGGCAATCAGGAGGAGCCCAGAGAAATACAGGGACCTGCAGTGAAATAACTTTCCTCAGTAACCTCTGTCATGAGGGAATAAATCTGTATCACTCAGTAGATTACTCCAAAGGAAAACAAAGCAAAACAAAACAACTTGCTCACATTTTTCTTCGGCTTGAAGGACAATAAGGTTATTTTCAGCACATGACTGTTTCAATAATTGCAGTTGCTACTGTGAATGACATCAAGCTAGAAAGAGGAAACTCTTTTCATACACCTCCATGTAGGGAAAGCAAATAATAGAATTAAGCATTTTCCTGAGATGCAAAACCTTCTGTCTGAGAAGGCTGGCCTTATTGAATAAAACAAAAGCCTTCTTCTCTTGTGAAGTGCAGCACTTACTCAGACCAAGTGTTTTTGCATTTTCAAGGAGGGTTTTTTCACAGTACACTCAGTCAATCAGTTCAGCTGGTGCAGTTCCTGCAATATTTTACACTGTAAGCAGCCACTGTTGTCTGTCCTTGTGGCCATGCATCCATCTCCACAACTGAGATACTGAAGATTGCCTTTACATGGCACAGAAAACAGAATCCTGGTTTTGTGCAGCAAAACAATGGTGATTTCACTGAATTAATGACTTCGATATCCTAAGGCATACAGGACCATAGAAGTGTGCATTGCTGAGTAAATGATGGCTCTGATAGTTGGACATTTAGTACCTGGCTAATGGATGACTTAAAAGTTTGGTAGTTAATAACAGAGTTGTAGCTGGTTCCTTTTGTCATGGTGGCTGACCTACTGAAAAGGTCTGGATTCATACCTTAACAGAGGAGTGGGGTGGAGAGGCGATGAAGTTAAGCTGGCACATGTACAGGAAGCAGCTGAGCTACACAACGTTCATAGTCTTTTTAAAAGGCACGTTAGAAGCAGACTGAGCACAAAACAGAGCCCAAAGATCTTCTAATCCCAAACTGGGTGTCATGTTTACAAAGTGGTCCCTAAATGTGGCAGCAGATTGTGAACATTTCAATGAGGTCACTTGCCTCTCAGGAGCAAAAGGGCAAGCTGTCTTTGTGAATGAATTGGGTTTAGGCTAGGAAAGCAGCTTGGGCTAATCACATGGCTCCCAATGTGCACAACTGCTGCACCTGCAACATTTGCTCTTACTCATTTAACTTCGAGTTCAGAGGAGGTCGATCTGCATCAGGAGTCTCTAATGGCATTTGCAACCCAAAGCAAACAGCTACTGTTCAGATCAAAGTTTTCCTCCAGTTTCAGCCTTGCTTGCTGACTGTGGGCACGGTCAAATTTAGTGCTTGGTATATTTGATCACTTGTTATGATTATCTAATTCCAGAAATGCTGTTAACCCACAGAAAAAAACCTCTTGCATTAGACGAAAAGGGATGGCTATTAGTTTCAGGTTTTGGGATCTTTCTCCTTATTTATTGTCTCAGGAAAGTTTTTTCTTGGTAGGTCAGAGAAATACTGGTATGGTGCCTTGCACTACATATTTATGTCTGTGGACATGTTCTTCCAGAGTGCATCCATGTTGCCATTTGTAGCAGCTTGAATAAGATATTCAGAAAATTTCATTTTACTAATAAGGTCAGGCTCTATTTAGGTAAAAAGTAATACATCTTTCATTATTATTCTTTTTATAACTTTATCAGAAGTTATAACAATAACTTCTAGTTGAATACTAGATACACTGGAAATCCAGAACATACAAAATGTATACAGCAGCAATTTTTCTCAGTTTCAGTGCTCACACTTAAAAACACTAAGTAATCATAGGATTCCTACTATTAATATGGCCCATGACATTTAAATGATTTGTGAACTGTGACCAGTCTTCTTACAAACATTACAATGGGTTGTAAAAGTACTTCTCAGGTGAATTCTATTTTATAAATTAACTAAAGATTTTATTTTCTGTTTTCCCATGCTTCTAGTGGTAACTTCAACATTGTGCTTTCTCTCCTGCAGTGCAAACCATATATAATTTAAAATATATTTCAGCTGTTTATTTTGAGCTGCTTTAGAAATGCTAAAGTTGGGAAGAAATATAGAAAGGGATGTAAACCACCGTATCTTGAAATGACATAGACTGCATTGAGCCTTCTTCACATATTCACGAACTTAACCTTGTGCATTTTTCTGTCTAGCTTTCTAGACTAACTTAGCTTTATCTGAGGATGATAGATCCTTCATTTACCTCATTTGTCTTTCCAGTTGATAGATATATTTCAGAATAAAAACAGTGTTGAACACTCTTTGCCTTTACACAGCAAGTTGGTCACGAAGGTTCCTTTGGGAAGATGTGACCTCACAGCTAAAATTCATGTTTCCATTAGTATGTCACATAAGTTAAGCTGAAGCAGCTGGGAAATCCTATACTGTTCCTCAAATAAAATTTTCTTTTTGCACTGAATGAGCAGAGAGCAAATTAATCCTAAATGAACTGTAAGCAAGCCACTTCCACCTTTATAGCACAAAACTGTCTGAAACTTAATATAAATTAAGAAAGGGAAATGACAAAGTGTTAAACGGTAAAGTTTTCATAAAATTTTGCATTAACAGATACCCTGTGTTTCCCACAAAATATAAAAACTTGGATGTGAAAAGGGGTTGCAATGAGATTTAGTGAAAGGGATGCCCCATACTGCCAAAAAGCCCTGTACCATAAAACATGTGGGATCAGGCTTTCCCAGGAAATCTCTGCTGCTAATTTACAAGAAAAATACCAGTGTGAATGTGTATATGTTCTCTGCGTGCCAGAACTGGGTCATAATGAAGCCTGCAAAAAATAGAGCAAATTGCTTGAGATTTTTAAAAGTTAAATAAAGTCTATTCAAAACTCAGAGGAAGTGTTTGTTGACTGTTGTTTGTTTGAACACATTCAATATCCCCACCTTCAAGCCAGAGGCCGTTTTTCCCAAGAGGCAGATACTTATTTCCAGCCCAGTTGTGGCTACCTTACTCTTCATGTTTGGGGAAAGAAAATTTCATGTTTTCAAGGAGTTTTCTATTAAATATTTTAATGGTTTAGGAAAAGCACCACTAATGCAGAATTGATCTGGCTTTTTTTTTTAAGTGTTTGAGGAGATCAGCAAAGGCTGTCATTTTTCTTTCCATGATCCCCTGCACTCAAAGATGTATGATAAGTAGGAAAAGAAGAAAAGCCTCCATTAGTTAAACTTTATACTGAAAAGAAGTTTTTGTTTCCTTTCTGAAAAGGAAATCAGAAAAAACCCTGTTGACCTTTGTACAACTTGATGGATAGATTACCTTCAAAGGAAAGATAAAATATTCCTGATAACAGACAGCAAACAGCTGCATCTGTGCATTGCTGGGATTTTAGACATGAGCCTAAAGTTTAAGTCCACCTAGATTTGCTGCAGTTGTTGAGGGAATAAACTCAATAACAAGTTGTCAGATACATCTCTTTTAGTGACAGTAGTAGAAGATATATTATTTATCTACCATTCTTACTGACTTTCTCATGTAAGAATGCATCAAGTATTTAATACTTTCCGAGCTGCATTTCCTAAGTAGGTGATTTTGATCCTAATGCTTTTAAATAGGAATCCAGTACCTAACTTTTGTAGATTTATTTAGAAACCATGGCATAGAAGATCTCCTTTTGTCTTGCTGGTGGTCTGCACTTAATCTCTAGATACATCAAGAAAATGCTTATGTTGGTTTGCATAGGCTCATTGCTGTCTAAGGAAGGGAAAGTAATTGCAGTACTTTGAATGGGAACGTGGGCAAGTAGTTATCCAAAGGGATATTGTCCAGTTCCAGCCCTGCAAAAAAGACAAGAGAAATATCCTTTCCTTTCTTCCACTTTTGAGCTAAGGTGGCAAACATAGTTAAGTATGAACACGTCATGAAAAATGTCGCATGATTCTGATTTGTTGTTTGTTTCAATTTCCATATTCCTTTCAGTTTGTTATCTTTCAGTCTTTCTCTTTATTCTTGCTTTCTAGTGCAAGGTACTCATCTTCTGTCTTTAGATTCTTCTTCATCCCATTTGCATGTTTTCTTACATGCTGTCCTTTCTTTTTCCTTCTCTTTTTTGCCATAATTTTCATACCTTGCTTCTTGTTGCACGGCTTGAGAGTTTCTCCTTAATTTTCATCTGTGCTCCATGATCAACATCCATCCATTTTCCTGGACTCTTTTCCTTACCTTTGTCCCTTTTGCAGTTCTCCTAGTGTAATTTCTAAACAAAGCAGTTGTGTTCTCGCTGAGCTTCCTTTTCTGTTACCCCTTAGGGTATATAGGAAGGCTCTAAGCACATCACAGAAAGGACAGGATTTCACATGAGCTTGTGTGATCTCAAGCCTATAAATCTGGCAACAGTTCTAAACTAAAATTTTTGTGGGGATCAAGCTGACTTTTGGCATTATGGGCCTCAAACCAGTTTTAAGGTCAGTTCTGTTACACAGGGTTTAGTTGTTTCTTTCAGCTGATACAGCCACTGGTGTGGGTAAAAGGAGGCAATCAGTCATACAGATTGACAGCTAATATGAAGAAAACTATTGCCAAGAATAAATCTTCATGTGCATTATCTGCAGTAGACATCAAGATCATAGGAAAACAATAATGACTCTTTATAAGAAATTTGGGCAAGTCATGACAATGTCTACTGGTCCAGAACAGCTGCATTTAAAAGTTCAGAGACAGAGGATTCATAGTTTCTTGTGCCACGAGGAACACTTTGCACAGCTGCAAGTAGACTCAAACCTGCAAATTCCAGACCCTGTTTGGATGGAAGTTCCCTGATGGTTCATATTGCAGAAAAATGGTCCAGGTGTGCTACTAGACAGCAAGTTTGGGGAGAGTAACAAATAGCTCAAAGTAGCTATACCAAAGTCCTCAGTATTTTTCAGAAGTGACACCTGACCCTGTGCAGAGGCCAAGTATGAATCCTGTGTATCTCTCATACCCCTTGTAAATTTTGAGGTGGTTAATTGGATCTTCTGCTTTCTGAAGTGTTCTGAATTTTATTCAGCATGAATACAGTTCAAAAAGATACCAAAGTAGTCCTTATAACAAGATCCCAAAACACTCCATTTATTGGTTTTGCAACACAGCCAGTATTATGACAGCACTGATATTTGATTGCCCCAGTTAGGAGAGCAGCCTTTGAAGTGCCGCCTAAACTGGGGCCAAAGGTAAACAAAAACGAGAGAGATTACACTGCATGTTAAATAGAATTTGCATTTGATAATTTTGCTGTCGTTTCCTATTGCATGTATTATACTTCATATTAAAGATGCTGTGATGTGCCCTGTTTACACAGTGTGCCTCAGAGTACGGGCTCCTGCCTTCAGTACCATGACTTCAATGCTGTGTTCAACCTAAACTCACTGGTTGAGAAGGCAGCCTGATTCAGACTATTGTGACTCTCTGTGAACAGTGAATATATGATTTTCAATTTGTTTTAGAACTTCTATTTGCATGTAATGGTTACTCCAGTTCTTCCTTCCCTTTTTATTTATTTCTTATTTGTTACCTGAAAGAATATTTCAACTGTTATATTTTCCACCATTGTTTTTTTTTTACTTTGAGTTCTGCTGCTACTGTTCTCTCTGGCATTTCTTTACTAGCTCCTTTTGTGGCTATGAGCCTGGAACACATTAAATTTTACCTGGTCATATGCACTATTTCATGTTGTTGATAAAACTTTTGATAAGCTTATAAAGACAAATCCAGGGGAAGATGTGGAAGACTGCAAGTCAGGCAATGTGGTGTACAGACTTTAGCTATTTGATCCCTAGACTGGAGCATTAAAACCAAAGTTAGGCACTTTGGTTCCTGACAGAATCTTGAGACGAAGTAGGCCTTTAAGAATCACCTCAGCAATTCAAGCTGAACGAGAAGATGATAAATAGGAGATGTTGAACACACCACCCCTGTGAAGCATAGGCAGAGTGCATTTGATTTCCGTCTCTCTGTGGTGAGAAGACATAGCAGTGGTGTTCCCTTTAGGACCCTACAACAGAACCAGCATAAGCTGACCCCCAGGACAAGACCCCTCATCTTGTCACAGAATATGAGTCTCCTGTCTGCCTCTATTGTCAGACCTAGGCCTTCTGAAGACAGGAATGTGAAGTTCACGGAGCCAAGGCAGGAGTCTTAGAGGAGCACCAGTCAGCAGTATAGTAATTGGTGCACTCATTTAAGAGTGGGAGCCCTGGATTTTGGTCTTGCCTTCCCTTGCTGCTTGCACATTTCATGTTAAAGTGAATCTTGGAAATGAAAGTACCATATACCTTTCTCGCCCTGTATCAGCAAATGGTGTGGTAGGTAAACCTCTCCCCCACTTCTATATACATCTGCTTGTATTGTAAGGAGGTCCTTGTCTTGATCAGTAGAAAAGATGGATCTGAATCCCTGCAGGTCAAGGAATGTTTTCCTGGGTGAATGCATTAACTTCTATCCTGTTGTTTAAAGGCTGTACGGTCCTTGACCTCCTCCTGGTATTCTGGTGTATTTTTTAGGAAAAGCAGCTAACACTATATTTAACAAAGAGCCTGAAAGGCTAGAATTCATCTGGCTTAATATGGACAGCAGATATCAAAGCCTAAACTAATTGTCTAAGATCCCTTTATAGTCAATGGTGAAAACTGGGAATTTACAGGGTTTTGTGGATGCTAAGGCAGATAATAAGGTTGATGAGCTATGTCCGGCAAGTGTTTCATTGGCCACAAATGGAGCTGAGGGTGAATAGTTCAGTCTCAGACATCTAAATTATAGAGTTTATGGCTAGGTGAGATAAATCCCATCCATAGGATCAAGCATGCCTGTTGGATTACACCCCTGGAAAAGCAAAATTACAAGCCTTTCTGGATTTCTATAGACTAAAAGTAAAGTTCCTAGAAAGTTCTAGGGGGTTGCTGAATTCAGGAAAATAAGCAGCAGTTGAACCTCATTTTTTGACTGAAACATCTGAAGTCTGGTTGTTCAAGGTGTCTAAATCCCATTTTGGTTCTGGCCCTTGATTGTAGTGATAAACCCAGCTATCACTGAAGTTTAAAAGATGGACTTAGTCCTTTGTTTTTCCTGTAAAGGACTTTGCCCTAATCCTTATCCTCCCCATTCTTTTACTGTTACTGTATAATGCTGTAACTGAACTGCTCTCATACACCTCTCAGTTCCTTTTTTTTTTTTTTGCGCTTTGTTGTGTTGAAATTAGATGGAATAAAAGGAGAGAAAACCATCTGAACAAAGAAATGAACTGCTATTCTTTGGAAATAATTTCCCTGTACATTGCAAGTATTCAGTTATGATCCTTAAATAGGCAAAGAACACAGGTAGAAATGCTTCTATAACTAATAGGTCATTTTATATCTTCTGTGTGAGAATGAATAGCTGAATGGATAAAGGATTATTTCCATTTAAAGTAAATTGTGGAAAGATATTTTCATGAATATGAACCAAAGTTGATATGAAAAAACTGTATTACACTAAGATGAACACAATTTATTATGCTTGCAGAAGAGTATACCATGTCTCAGAAGCTTAGCTGAGTGTACTTTAAAATAAAAGCAAAAAATATATATCTGGGGGAGCTGACCTTCAGCATATGAAAACTGTCTCTCCTTTTGGGTTAGTCTGATGCATGCTCATTCTTTTAAAGAGTCTTAAAAAAAAACAACTTGACATTATCCTTATTAAATTAAAAGAGACTAGCATTTCCAAGAAGCACAGGGGAGTGAGGACTTCAATCTTTCTGAAACTGGACGAGCAGCTCTAGATCCTTTTGATAATCCCACCCAAACAGCTAAATCAGCAGGCACTTAAAAGTGGTTATAATATTTTTCGCCTGGAGTAGTCCACATTAATTAAAGGCAGATTTATTTGCTGGAATCATGATTTCTGGCTTAACTATTATAAAATGTAAAACTAAATATGAAGACAAGATAAAATTCCATTTAAAAGGAAAGAAATAGCCTCTCTGGTCTTCGCCCAAGTGTTATCAATTAATCCTTGTATTTGATCAGAATTAATGCACTCTATATAGTTTTTGGAAGAGAAAGACAAACATGAATCCAGTAGTTCAGTCTGTAACTAAAAGTAATTGGTGATTCTTCTGTCCACTGAAGTGTTCCTTACATCATGATGCTATTTGAGGACTGGAGCTTGATGTTGGGAAAGAAAGAAAATAGAGGACAGGAGAGGCAGACAGATTTTTTCTGTCTATAAATTCTCAGGAAACCACTATCTGCATGCAGTTGGATGCAAAACCATATAAATTTTCCCCAGTTTTACTATCAAATGAAACTTTATAAAGCAGCTTTATATCCATTGAAGATACCTCTGATTTAAAAAATAATTTAAAATACTTTTTCATACTTTTGGTACCAATATTGCTTTAGAATTTTGTTTTCTAAAGAAAGGGTAAGAAACTTTCTTACTTTTCACTATGCTTGCTTGTTATTTCTTTTTTGCATTTTGTCAAGTTTGAAGCAAATAGACTGTCTCTAGAACTTCTTGTGCAACTCGGTGAGAAAAGGGCTGCAAAAGCTGAGTCTGAGACACTTTTGTGTTCCCATAGTCTATTCCCTTTGGCTGTTGTAGTACTGAGAGCTTTGACACACACCAGTGTTCTTAGTAGAATCATTTAAGCTGTCTACCCAAAGCCCCAGAATATTCTCCCCATCCTTGCACTTCCAGACGAAGTTCTAGATGCTTCATCTTCTCTGGTCAAGGCCACTCTCCATGGGGGTCTCTACAAGATATGTAGAGGTTCTGCCATGGCTAACAACAGATCCACATCACTAGATGATTCCCATATACAAGAAATCCTTGGAAGACAGCTATCGATCAGGTTCTCTATGTCTTTGGTTAGATAGTAACTAGACTTCATATAAGTCATGGAGCAAATCTCAAACCCAAAAACGCCCGTCCCGTCCCTGCTCCCCCACCCCCCAGAGGGTACTGTGGGCTTCCCTTCCATTGTCATGGCCAAATAATGTTCTTCTGTGAACTGCATTCAGTGCTTACAGGGCAGAATAACATCAGGCAGATATTCAGAGATCTGTTAACCACCTCTAATACTAAGCTGCCAACAAAAGGACCTAAGGCTGTGCCATTTGCCACTGGATACAAGGGGGATGAAACAGATGACGATGTGATTAGGTGTAGTAGTGTCATGCTTATAAATTCATTCAATAGCAGCCAGATTAAAATTATTAGAAGATAACATTACCATGATACCTGGGTCTATACTGCACTGTGTAGTACAGGCCAGCCCTGGCCAAGCGCACCAGGACAGGTTGCCTCTGCTTTTCCCCTTGCCCTGAGATATGATAGGATAAGGTAGGGCACAGCTTGCCAATCTCAGTGGTGATGCGCAAAGAGGTGAAGGTTCACTCTTCTCTCTGCAAGGGAGCTGCAGCTTGCCTCCTTTGTACCAGGACAGATGAGGTGCTGTGCTCATGGTCCTGTGCTCTACAGGTACCTAATTAAAAAGTGGCCAGAGTTGGACAGATGAACCTCACTGAATTAACCTAAGATGTACGTTACAGTTGTCCCTCTGCATGTGGACTCACAGAGGATGCAGGCTCTGTACAGCCCTGAGGTGCAGAACTGGGGCTTTTCAACTGAAGTTGTAGAAATACTGTTTTGAAGTCCCAGTGTCAACAAAAATGTTTTTATAAGATGTGTACAATATTTATGTTTACATTCGTAAACATCTCAGAGTGTATTCAAATACAACCAGTTTAAAAATACATTTCTGACCATATTGCTGTTGAGGTCAGGAGTTAAAACCAAATATAAATTCGAACCCTACACTGCCTGAGTCATTTCATTAATCTTCATGAACGGTATGAGTATCAGAAACATTTCTATCGGTTAAGCTAAAATCCAGAAAAGGTCACAAATAATTTTAGGTCACAGCTGTATCTAAGTGTGAAACAATTTTTATATGAGGCTTTTCTACCCCTTCCCTTTGACAGATGAGTACCAGTAACTCTGATCAGCAATAGCTATCTCCTGCTTCACAAGTGCTGGAGCGCAGCCTAGCCTTTCTTATGACACAGCAGGGAGTTCAGACTTGAAGCAAAGTATGCTGTAAATTTTCAGGCAGTTTCCCTTTTTATTGCACAGCTAGCACAGCCAGAGAAGCTCAGAATCCAGCAGGATATTAGCTTGGCTTGACTAAATTACGGGGAAAGATAAAAATTTTACCCAGTGAATTTGCTTACAGTGTAAACCAGTAAAAAATTTGTATTGGTGTTTGCCTCTATACTAGTAAATGAAATGTAGTCACGCCATAGACCTGACACAGATGTGTAATCATCCATACTGTGACCTTCACTTGCTTTTGATTTGGGTCAGCTAGCATAATTGCAGGCAAAGCCTAGTCTGATACTCAGGATGGACAAGGACCTGTTACCAATATGCAGTTTGGATGAGCTACCCTACAAAGAGGGGATTTGGGGAGGTTAACTGGATGAAAGTGATATTTTGCTGTTGCAGCTGGGACTCAAGGAGTAAAAGCCATCTCTGGATATTTTTTGTTTTAGAAGTAAGCAATTTGTCTAGCAGTTTTAATCCCCAGCAGGAGAGGAAGAACAGGGCTTCCCCTTCTGTCTTGAATGTGTCTCCAGTGGGAAATGATTCAGACTCCATCCTTACTTTCCATAACAGTTCAAGCCAAGATTTTCCCAGGGAAATGGAGGTTTTCCACCTTTGTATGGCAAATCATCTTCTCTGAGTCATGGTGCATGTGTTGGTGCTCTGTAGAAAATGGGCAAGAGTGACATCCGTTTGTAGCCAGGCATGACATGTCCCAGCCCAGGGCCAGGTACCCCTGTGAGCCAGATAAATCTGACCCATCTCTCCAGCCTAAGTGATGGAAGAGTTCCTGCTCCTGCTGTTTGCATTCACCTGGAGCTAACCCAGCACTTGTGCTGTTCCTCTCTCCATCGCACACTAGTGGCCCCTGACAGGGAAGATGTTTTAGAAGCACTCACCAATGCTGTGGTGGGATGGGGACCATCGGCCTAAGACCCAGCACTTGGCTATAGGAATACATGGTGCTTTCTTCTTCCCTCCATTCTATTTCTCCAGACTGTATTGGTAGCTGACATACTTTTTTGAACATGTAATGGTCTCATCTGCATTTCATGCTGATTGGATTTCCTCCACGCATTGGTCACAAATTGAAATTAACAAACTGGTGCATTCTGAACCGGAGAGGAACACATACCTATCTCAGATGTTTATCTCAGGAACAGCAGCACTGCAACACTAGGTGCAGAAGCAATCCTACTTTTACCAGTCATGCGGTTACACTCAAAATCTTGTTTATGGGCAAAGAGGAAGCACACTCTACATATATGCATATATAGTCAAGAATTTATTGTTAGTATAACTGAAATCTTAATAATCTGATCATTACTAGTCCATGTCTAATTGTTACAGAAAATGAAAGAATAGTAATAAAGTTAGAATACTTTTACATAGAAAAGATCCCAATAATATAGTTGAAATGGTTGTATACACCCTCCTTAGTTTCTACCCGTTCTTCTGGTGGTACGTTCACCCCTCCACTGCTCTTCTAATCCTACGGTAGGTAGTTCCATTCTGTTTGTTGTTGTTGTGGTGGTGATGTTACAGTGAGTTATCAGCACCTGGAGTCTTTTGCCAAATGGATTATGAAGTTCATGTGACTAGTTTCTTCTCCTTACTCCAGGGTCCACCTGGGGTCACTTTTATGTGACCTAAAAAAAAAAAAAGCTAACATGCTTTTACACCTTGTCATTCTTCATTGGTCTGCAGCTCTGTATTACATCCAAGTACGCTGTATATTGTGGCTTTTATGTATGTTAGATATTATTTCTTTGCTTTCTTTGTTAATTCTAAAACTAGTTTTGTCAAGCTCAGGGTCTGCATTTCTTTAACTGACCTTGGGGGAGTTGTCTGTAGCTGAGGGGTCTCCAATGTCAAGCTTGTGCCCTGCTTCTTTTCACCCCATGCCTGTACTGCTCTATGCTGCATCCAATGGCTCTGCTTCTCACGGCCTCTGCTATCATACTGGACTTGTATTTCTTTACACTACATTATTTTGTTAGAGTTATAAACATCTCATTCTCTACAGATTATTTGTTACTGTTAGCTATATAAAACTGGTTGTACCAACAAAGATAACAAGAGGAAAACAAATTACCATAGACACCAGGTCAATTAAAGAAATTACTGTCACAGCTAGAACAAGTAAACCAAAGCTGAAGGCAGGTCAAGAAAAGTTCAGACTGAGCAGGCCTGACAAGTCTTACTCCTGAGGCTTTGCAAATTCAGTACAAAGTTTATGGCTTGTTACTCACAGCGGTGATACTGTATTGAAAGTGTACATGGGTATGATCCTGTGTTTGCATTATTTGCAAGAGTGCTGATAGCCTATATATCAAAGCACTTAAGGTGTACTAACCTTTTCTCTGGCATATTCTAATGCCTGTATACACCAGCACAAACTGGAAATGGTATCTGAAGTATGACATTGGCTGTTGAAGTGTGATGACCTGCTGGATGGGCAGGAGTGGAAGGACATTTTGCTACAATGCTGGTGGAATGACACAGGTGATATCAAATTATAACGTAACTACTTTTGGTGGCAGGGGAAAGAGTAGAAGTGGCACTAATTGAACAGTTAAATGGTTTCTTAACATTTTCTGCAAAAGATGCTGTTACTGATTTTAAGGTTAAATAAATGCTAGGAAAATTTAGCAGAATAGTAATCTGTCCACAAACATATGTCATCCTTGGAAGTCATGGCAAAAAGTGGTGTTTGGAGAGTGCTTTCTCCTAGGTTGCTCTCTATTAATCTCTTTATAATGATGGATATCAACTGGGAGCTAAATAATGGTCTAACAACCATGACTACCTGACAGATTGTACATGATACAAGATGCAGAGAGAGGCAGCCAGCATTTCTCAGCCTCAGGGGTCCTGGGGCCTTTAGGAAGGAAGAATCTAGTAAAATTTTATTGTAATGCAATAGGAAACATTTTTGATCATTAAGACTGAGAAGGGATTTCTGTTCTGTACAGTTCCATCCTTCCTCACCTGGAGGATGTATAGAACAGCAAGGCTCTTCTTATTTGCATCAGACAGGAGGATCAGAAGAGCTATTTTTAGTTGCCTGTGATTTTTGCAAGAGGCAAAACAATTGGATTCACCTGAGTCAGTCTTGGTTTTAGTGAAAGTTGAATTCTCTATGTTTGCTTGTCTATATTATAAATGTAAAGTGAAATGCCTCCATGTGTATATCTCCATCCTCCAGGACTATTCCACTGGTTGTGATCCAGTATTGTAGGACACAGAAGACTGGTAGTGGTACTCAGGTAAGTTAAATTTAGAAATCCTGGACCAAGACAGAATGGTTGTGAATCCCATTGCACAGCTAAAGCATCGATCCTGACAGAAAGGTCGAAAAAGCCTAAAGAGGATAATGTCCTTCCTAATTCATTTGCTGACCAGTGAAACAGCTACAATGAATGTCTGACTAACACAGAAGGTGAGGGCATCCCTGGAGGCTGAAAACCAAATAACACCTGGGACAAATGTCCAGAGTCTGATCTCACCTTTGTCTGTTGGGCATGCGATGTGATTACAAAATACAGTGCAATCTGAAGCCTCTGTTCAAGAGACAATTGGGATTGGAATAACAAAGGCGTGGTAGAATAGCAATTAGCTGCATTGTTTGAGTCATGTTGAGTAATTTGCAGAATACCTTCCTAGGCTGTGCCTCACTCATCCAAGTCCTTAGTACAGCCTTTCTCCCACGATCTGCGACTTTGTTCATGAAGAAAAAGTAATGCATGTAAATAGAAAAGTGTGGCACCAGAACCATAGCAGTTTGGTTACATTGGTATGACCTCAAAAATCAAGAGACATCAAAAAAATTTTCTAAACTGTTGGGTTTTTTTAAATCTGCAAGTTACTAGTTGCAAAAATAGCTGCCTGGGAACAATTAGGTGGAGAATACAAAACATATCTCTTAGATGAATTCATTGTTCTACTTGTAAACATCCGTTGGGGGATCACATCCCAGAATAGCCGCTCAGTTTTGCTACATATGGAGGTTAAAGTTTGCTAGTTCCTATGCACTGTCAGGCCATAGTTGCTCTGCATGTGTATACAAGAAACACACCTTCTTCTGTATTCAGGTACGTAACTAATAAACATACACCCAGAGTCAGGGAAATATTTTTCTCATGTTATAATTAGAGCCTTTAACCATGAATTTTCTGCAACATAATCAGAAATAAAAATAATTAGTAAGCAGATGCCTATAATTTGCATTCAGATAGGTATTCCAAAACTACTGAATTAAGTCTTGCTCCTCTCACAATGGCTTTCCCTTAAAATATTTGCACAAAAACAGCTTTAAGGGAGAAAACCCGTTTATATTATGTAGGTTTGTCGTCTCTTCTTCTGCTGTCTTCTTGTCTACTCCTCAGCACATCTCTTTCTTCAAGACACCAGTAGAGCAGTAAACCTTCATTTAGAAAAATGCAGACCTGTAAGCCTCCTATTTCCCACTTCTGTCCCATTAGTCTAAAGAGGCCAACTCTGCTGACAAGGTAATAACATTCTCTATGGCCACCACAGGTGTTGGGTTATTTAGGTTCTTTAAAAGAAATGCTGAGACCTAATACAGTTTAACCTTAACTCAACCCCTCTAGACAATTAGGAAGTTTTACAATTTTCTGAGTCATGAGAACCATGCCAGCAGTGCCTTGCATATGACAAAGGAACAAGAGAGACTGGAAGGCTGCTGTAAAAGAAAAATATTAATTCTATGCATATGTATCTATCTATATTATTTTATAGATATATAATCTTTTGGTTTTTATATATGCTGTGAAAGGCTGCTCTTAGAAAAGGAAGATAATTGTGACATGCAAATTTACAAACTAACATTGTTGGACATTCAGATGGAAAGATTTACCTTGTCTCAAATGTCGTCCTGACATTTACCTACTGATTCATAGATTTCTGTTTTCCTGGCTTTGGTCAGTTTGTATTGCTTCAGAATGTTCATCCTTTTGTTTAAACATCCTCACAGAGAAAGTTGTGTAATCTATAATGGGCATATATACCTCAGTTAAATATTTAGTGTTATCTGACAGATGCTGGTGGCTTGTGCACAGCACAGGGCCAAATCTTACCCAGGGCATTTCCACACACATTGAAACATTCAGTTCTGGTGCTTTAATTAATATTACTTTTACAGATCAGAATAATATTAATTTCTTAAGTGAAGGTGCTTGAAATACAACTAAAAAGCTTCCTTTCTCTATTTTCTTAACAAGTTGTGCAAATTCAGGCAAATCTGCCAGAATTAAGATTAAAATCCTTTAAAAGCTGAGGAATGATCAGACTGTCTAAAATACCTCATTTAAGCCTTTACTGGGTGCTTTAACCTAGTAAAAAACTTATTGTTCTTTCTGTAGGGCCTGTTCTTAAATAATTACCAGTTAGCTAGAAAGCTCCAAGCTCTCCTTTTGAGCTATAACAACCAAGAAACACTTTTCCTCATCTGTTTCTTCTTTACATTCATAGAGTAATAGCATCATAAAATCATTTAGGTTGGAAAAGCTATTTAAGATCATCAGTCCAACCATTAACCTAGCACTGCCAACTCCACCACTAAAGCATGTCCCTAAGCATCACATCTACATGTCTCTTAAATACCTCCAGGGATGGTGACTCAACCACTTCCCTGGGTAGCCTGGGCCAGTGCTTGACAACCCTTTCAGTGATGAAATTTTTCCTAATACCCAATCTAAACCTCCCCTGGAGGCCAACTTGAGGCCATTTCCTCTTGTCCTATCCCAAGTCATTGAACTACCAAGATGACCAGGAGACTGGAGCATCTCCCTTATGAGGAAAGGCTGAGAAACTTGGATTTGTTTAGCCTGGAAAAGAGAAGACAGAGGGGGGATCTTATCAATGCTTATAAATATCTGAAGGGTGGGTGTCAAGAGGATGGCACTGGACTCTTTTTAGAGGTAACAAAGACAGGACAATGGGCAATGGACACAAAATGGAGTACAGGACGTTCCACTTAAATATGAGAAAAAACTTCTTTGCTGTGAGGGTGACAGAGCAGTAGAACAGGCTGCCCAGACAGGATGTCAAGCCTCCTTCCCTGGAGACATTCAAACCCCACCTGGACGTGTTCCTGTGCACCCTGCTCTAGGTGTCCCTGCTGAAGCAGGGAGTTGGACAAGATGATCCTCCGAGCTCCCTTACAACCTCTACCATTCTGTGATCCTGTGATTCTGTTGCTTATTACTCAAGAGACCAACATCCACCTCACTACAACCTCATTTCAAGTAGTTGTAGAGAGTGATACGGTCTCCCCTCAGCCTCCTCTTCTGCAGACTGAACAACCCCAGTTCCCTCAGTCACTCCTTATAAGACTTGTTCTCCAGACCCTTCACCAGCTTTGTTGCCCATCTCTGGACACGCTCCAGCAACTCGATGTCCTTCCTGTAGTGAGGGGCCCAAAACTGAACACAGTATTCAAGGTGTGGCCTCACCAGTGCCAAGTACAGGGGCACGATAACTTCCCTGCTCCTGCTGGCCACACTATTCCTGATACAAGCTAAGATGCTCTTGGCCTTCTTGGCCACCTGGGCACACAGCTGGCTCATGTTCAGGCAGCTGTCAACCGACACCCCCAGGACCTTCTCGGCCACACAGATTTCCAGCCACTCTTCCCCAAGCCTGTAGTGTTGCATGGGGTTTTTGTGACTGAAGTGCAGGACCTGGCACTTGGCTTGTTAAACCTCATACAATTGACCTTGGCCCATTGATCAAGCCTGTCCAGATCCCTCTGTAGGATGGGATTCACCTCCCATCTCTTACACAGTTGCTACAATATCTTCAGACTACAACTTCAGATGACATTTTAATTGTAATTGTTAACTAAATTAAAGCATTCTTAAAAAGAAAATTCAAGGCGACTTTCATGCAAATGAGCTTGGCAGTTTCATGGATTGTCATCAGAGTTTCTATAATAAACTATGCTGATCAACAGGAAAAAATCCTTCATTTTTCATAAGCAGCATCTCCATTGTAGTGAGTATTATACCACTGTTACATATATAGAACCAAAAGCTGTGGAATGATGAAAACCAAAAAATACCATTTGCCTTCTGAACTTGCAGCATACATAAGTCATTCGCTGCATCCTGGTACTTGGGCAATGGAGGGGTACTTTAAAGGCTCACAGTTTTGCAGCCTCCACTCCCTGATAGATGTCAAGTTTACCTTGATGTCCCATTTGGACACCTTTACAGAATTTGTCAATTCCTATAATAAATAATATTTTTAAAAATTTCTGTAATCCAGCAGCTTGTTTACAGCTCCAGTCTCACTGCAGTGTTTCCTGATGGGCTTGTCCACTGTGTGCTTTTAACATCTGTTCATAATTTCTTAGCCCTTTAGACTCTGTTATGGAATAGACAGTTTATAGCAATTTTAGTAGACTAATTTCCAAGTTACAATTACTTTGGCTGACATTAAAAGTCTGTGCCAGTCTAAGATCAATCAGTGACTCAGAAAAAAGACCCTCTCCTTCCTTTTCATTGAAGACTAGGATGTGTTGGAACCCTGGCACAGAAGCAAACTGAGGGGTTTACCTAACAAATCGCTGTCCCAGTACACATTTCAGCATTTTCAAAATGGCTTAAGGTTTTCTTCACAGACTGCAGACAGAGCACTTACTGTTGAAAAGCCATTTTTGGATTTTAATTATTAATATTATACAAAAGTATAAGTACTTATATAAGAAGTATAAGTACTCTGGTATTTGATAGAGGTGTGGCTCCAGAAGTTAGCACTGAAGTTTCTCCATAGGTATGGCTAAAGGCAGGGACATCATTAAGGAAATTTTGAAACAGCATTGCCCCACTGCTTTTAAAATACCTTTGGGATTATTTCAGTAGCACCTTGCTAATGTTGCAACAGTGAAAATACTTAGGTCAGAGACATTAACATTCCTTTGGCTATGCTGCTTCTGTTGCATGACTAGGCAACCGAGCCCATTAAACTAATCCAGCGCTGGTGTTTTCCCCCATTTTGTACATCATGTGGCACATCCTTATAAATCCATAAACAAAGCACAACACAACAAAGCATCTTTTTTTTTTTCCTTTGGCTTTTTTTTCTTTTGAGCAACAACTCCATTACTATATATAACATAAAAGCCCGGTTCTGAAAAGTGACTTAAACTTGCTCAACTTTGAGCACCTGTGTGGTGTCACTGGTTTCGGCAGAGATTAATTGCATGCTGAAAGTGAGGCTTTAGGAGTTTGTTCAACTGAAACCTCACTTTGGCATTTTAATGTGCTGGATTGAACCTCAATATGTGTTTTTTTCAGTCAAATTTGCACCTGATCTCTAGCAGCAGGTCTGGAGAAAAGTGAGGTTGCAATCAAACTGTTTTTGAGACCAATCCTAATCATTAGTGTTTTGGAAATGTAAAGTAATCTGCAGTCTTGACTACCTCTATTAAATCCAGTGTTACTGGATGTCAGTAACTGCTACTTATGAGGGACAATAATTATACACAGCTGTGATTATGCTTTAAGTGATTCAATGCAATATTTTGGCCTGGTCCCCTTTCTAGTCTTTCCTCACTTACAGTAATAGAAAATTGTACATAAGCTTACAAAATGCTTGCTACTGCTAGATCTGGCTGCACACTGGCAGACAGAGACGGTACCCATAAGTCATTCACATATTAGATGGATGTTCTGATACCTCCGTCCTGCTCATATTAATGCATTAGGTCAGCTTACTAGATGTACTTTCTTGATATTACATGCTAGTTATCAGTTATGTATTTCATGATTTTTCAGAGCTACTTGAGAACTAACAAGATTATACTTTCAAATGGCCTCTTTTGAAAAGTGTTTAGTGCCTGGTGTTTGGAGCGCAGGAATGGGAATCAGTAATCTTAAATTTAAATTCAAACATTTATTTTTGGATTGTTGCATGACACAGCCTCTCTTTGATTTAATTTCTCTCACTACAGACTACATAATAACACCACATAAATATGTTTTGATTCTTCACTGACTTATAAAAGCAATTGAATAATCTGGGTGATTATGCCATGTGAATGCTACCATTCATAATAATGAGAGATTACTGCATTTTTTCAAGTCCTGGCTCATCTGAGGCCTGTTGACCTGCTTTTATCACAATTAGAGAGAATATGATGTGTTTCAGTAAAAGTTTAATGCTGTGTCAAGACTTAGTCGTTACGTTTTTTTCCTTTGTTGCCCTGTCACCAGCAGCTCTGCTGCTACGCTTCAGTCATTCATCACGCAGGGAGCTTCCCCCAAGCTTTTCACAACTGTCTCTGTTGCACCAGGAGCTGTTTTCCTCCATCCTAGTCTATCTGACACCTACCTGTAAATAAGTACAGCATTAGGTACCTGTTTTCTGGGCACAGCAATCTGTTTTCAGAAAACACACTTTGCCCCAAAGAAAGATTCACTCAAGTGCTTTTGTGGCGTTGTTCTTATCCTGCTTCCTCCTCTGCTGTCTTCTCAGCTGCACTCACACAATACAGCGACAGCAGCAGCATCCTCCACATCCCGCAATGAGCTGCTGGTCCTGGCAGCTGGTAAATTACCAGACCTTAAAGCTGGAATATTTTGCTTATTAACCTCTTGCATTTTTTTTTCCAGATTTCAGTTGTGCTCTTATTTAAACAGCTGAGGTCTTCCCAGCTGCTAAAGTCAGAGGTTAATATACTAGAGGATTAGCGGTGGGGACTGAAGTAATTTTCAGATGTGACAACACTGGTTTCTATTTCAGGCTTTTCTGGAGAAAGCAGCTGCAAGATTCAAGTCTGAGCTGAAATAAAGAGGCAAAAAGGCAAAGTGGGTAAATTAGAATAGTAGCTGCTGGGAGATGAGATGTAGCATGCAACTAAATGACATTTTTCTTTGTGCCTGCTAATGGATCCATCTAATAGATGATCCAGCTGACACCAAGTTTCGAAATCCATTTTTAGGCATCAGTATAAAGAATTCTAGTTCAGCTAGGTGAAAACCAGTAAAAATAACAAAGGGGAATTGGGCACGGAAACTCAGCTTCTCAGTCACAGCGATATCCGTTTCAGCCTTAGCTACAAATCAAAGAATCTGTTAAAGGCCTTCAATAAATCCTGACTGAATAACAAAACATAATGTAGGAAAAATTATACACACTTCCCTTTCTCAGCTGCGTTGTTCTAAAGGGAACTTCCAGCTTCTTTGTGTTACATGTCAGTGAGTGGATACTACATTAAAAGGTCATTGTGCTGATCCATCATGGTGATTCCTGTGTCCCTACCATGTTTTAATCTCGGATCTGTATTCAGTCTGTAGGAGTATGGAGGTCTCGAAGAAATTTCTTGTCCTGTTCATACAAGGGTATTTCTTCCTTTGGCCACTTACTTATGGTGCTGAGTAACAGGCAGAGGCCTCACATGTATGTACAAGAAGCAGGATGTCAGGACAGTGCATGTAAATTTTGTGCTCTTGCTTGTAGTCTGACTCACACCTCTCTCTGTCAAACTGAGTCTTTGAGGTCCAGCTGCAGAGTACAGCGTTGGGCAAGAGACAAGAAACATGAGCCAAGTAGTATTTGGAGGGCATCCTGAGAGAGCAACGAGGTACAAATCAACAGTCAGAGTGGTGCTCACACAGAATCAAAGAAGAAATGCCTGCTGAGGCTTTTTCCAATGTTTCAGGCTAGTGGTTAGGCTGGATCTTGAAGTCTCTCACTTCTTGCTTCGCAAGTATAAATAGCAGATACCTCCTGCTGCCTGGAGCTCTGGTGGATTCAGATTACTTATAATCCCAGCTCAGTTTCTTCTTTGTGTTTTTCCCTTGACAAGCTCACTTTTGCATGGCTATGCTAGTTTGACAGTGACTGCCTTTAATATCCTCACAGACAGGCAACTCATGGCTCACATCCTGTATATGAAAGAACAACTGAAAACTGAAAATAACAAAATGGAATAAGAAAATGTAGGGAAGAGTTTTTCCAAAGCGATATTGGCTGTTACAGGACTAACTCTTATTTGAAATAATTGAGAGCTGGTGTCATGGATTTAGCTGGGATAGAGATAATTTTCTTCACTGTAGCTGGCATAGTGCTGTGTTTTGGACTTAGTATGAAAATAATGTTGATAACACACCAATGTTTTAGTTGTTGCTGGGTAGTGTTTGTACTAGTTAAGGACATGTCTAGCTTCCCATGCTCTGCCGGGAGCACAAGAAGCCGGGAGGGGAGGGGGCACAGCTAAGAGAGCAGATTCAAACTGGCCAAAGGGATATTCCATATCATGTAACATCATGCCCAGTATGTTAGCCGGGAGGAGCTGGCCAGAGGAGGCAGGGAGCAATCGCGGCTCGGGGACTGGCAGCATTGGTCAGCGGGTGGTGAACGGTTGTATATTTGTGTTTCTGGTTTTTTTCCTTTTTCCCTTTCCCTTTTTATTATATTATCATAATCATTATTATTATAATTATTATTTTATTTTAATTATTAAACCGTTCTTATCTCAACCACAAGTTTCTTTTTTTGCTTTTGCTCTTCCAATTCTCTTCCCCATCCCACAGGGGTGGGGGGGGAGAGCGAGCGGCTGCGTGGTGTTTAGTTGCCAACTGGGGCTGAACCATGACAGCTGGGGACATAAACTTGATTTGTGCCCTTTCCTCATCTGCATTAAAATATGGCAAAAATTGCTTTGCACATAGCCATCCTGCCATAACCGGTAACTGAAAAACATAAGGTTAATACATGTACAGTTCAACAAGATTGAATTATAGAAATACCAGTTTCAGACCTAGAGGGACAACACTCACTTTCATTTACTCAAAAGGCCTTTCAAGAAACTTTAAATGTTTTTCACAAGGCTTTTCCTTTTCTTTTTCATCCCATTTTGCAAAATTCCTTGTTTTCTATGACAAGTGTTCATAAGAAATCAGGGTTTTTTAAAAAAAACAAACAGTTTTGTACTATCATAGTTCATCAAGTACATTATGAGAAAACATCATATTTGGCCCAAAACAGCTTGGTTCTCAAAGTTATAAAACTCAAATTTTTGTGTCATCTCATTGTTCCTGAGACCTCACACATATGCCCTCCCTTTCTCTTACTTTTTAGAAAGGTTTTAGGACCTTTGGGGCAACATCTTTTTCTGGAATCAGTTTTTACAGCATTTAGCAGAGTGTGCTTTGACTCTGGCTCTGGGGAGAAAAATAATTTTAAAAATCATTATTTCTTTTAATCTTATTTTAAAATCAGCTTTCAGAATTACAAACTCAAGGGAGTAGACTGATAGACTGTACCTAAAATATTAATGCAAACACTTTGAGCGGCGATGTAAAACAGGCACTGTACACGTGTCATGACGTAGGCATCTAACCATCCATGTGTGTGTGATATCTAATTTACATAGCTGGCTGGGAAGACATGGGAGTGCAGTTTTTGTAGGACCCAAATCTGAAGTTTCAGTTGATGCTTTTTACATTGGTAGGTTAATGTGTCTTTCCTAGTAAAGAATTTCCCTACCCCATGTTTTTTTATAACAGTAATTGCAAATTAATAATTAAAACCCACCCGCCACCCCAAAAAAATGTTTGTAGAGATGCCATGCTAGTGTGGCTTTTTTAACATGCTCTGTAAGAGCAGAGGTGGTACTGTGATCAAGCTGCTGGTATAGCACTGAGAATTACTCTAGGAGATTAACAGTGTTCCTCTGTAAAGAAAGGTAGAGAGGGTCTCTGTGTTTCCTCAAGTTACTGTTAAGTGCCAATTATTATCAGGTACTTAACTATAAATAAAGGTATCATATACTTACTATGGATGGGGATAACATTAATAATTACTAGCATGTACAAAAAGGACAAATCAGACACATTCCCTGATGCTGAAACACAGCCTTTAGAACACAGCCTCTTCACTTTTGGGATACCAGGGGTTTCTTTACGGAAGTACAAGTCCCACATGTGCTAAAATAAGTAGCCTTCCTCCACTCTTGCAGATAGCAGCTTATCCTCTCCAGTCACAGTAATAAGCAGCTTCATAGCACAAGCCCTAGATACTGGTTTTCACGCTTGAGTTGGATGTCCCTCCCCAGTGGAGTCAGCCAGGCTAGAGTTGCCAGGGCTGGTGCTGCTGGACCTCCCCACAAAGAGAGGCAGCAGCAGGGCTACCTGCACAGCTCCATCTATCCTTCTGCAGCAAACCTGCTCAATGTTCTGATGTATTTTCGACCAGGTGCAATGCATTACACTCTTGCCAATCAGACAAAAAAAAAAAAAAACAGAACATCAAAACAGTAGAAGGTAAGGTGTTCCTTGTTCTAGTGGATGAACAACCAATCCTGGTTTTGGTGACCAATGTCCTAAGAGATTAAGAACTTGATTGAGAATTTAGCTACAATAGTTTGCTTTAGATGGCTTACATCAGTATATCCACCTCTTAACATACAAGGTTATTGCCTATTCATCTTCAGCGTATACCTGTACTATGTAAGACACCACTGCTCTGTTTTCTACTAGAACCATTTTCATATTTGCCGAAAAAGTCACAAATATAGAGCCCTTAAATAGACTGAATAACCAAACGGCATGGTTAAGGGTATGAAGAGAATCTCATTAAGTGAGAAGTGAAAGCAGGACAGTACTGGTAATGGATCTTCAGCAGAGATGTATGCCAAGGGTAGCTAGTAAAACTACAAGGGAATGGTGAATTGTGCCTTTTGAAATATAAAAGCAAAGGCCTGGTTAATGAAATTCATTGAACTTCTAAAATTCCATTCTTACGATATTCTTAGCCTTTCATAGTGGTTGTCAGAGGAGCTATTACTGTTACACAGAAAACTGTGGTTATAGTCCCTTCATACTTTTTATCTAAGGATATCAAAGTGCTTTTCAAATTGAACAAAGCCTCCCAAATATATATTCTATATCAAGATCATTATTCAAGTATTGTATGGGGAAAGGGAAACATGATGGTATTGGATACCTTGCCTAAGGTGACACATGAGGCTTGTAGCAAGACAAAATGGGAAGCAATATTTTCTGATTTGCTAACATAATTATTACCCTCAAATAACTCATGTCTCACTATATCTGAATGTTGAATACTATGCTTTCAAATGTTCAGCTAGCACCCAGATTAGGTGAGCTGCAAAAAACAGCAATGTGTTTTTATGCAGACTATAGATTATAGAATAGATTTTTATCTGAATGTTATTATAAACAGAAATGTCTTTAAATATATATTTTTATAATATTATTTCCTTTTTCTGAGGGACAAAGAGATTTTCAGTGACCATCAGCCCTGCACTGTTATTGTCTTATGCTAGACAGACCAACTGGTAGGCTTTGTATATTCTGTACTTCATCACTGAAAAAGGGTGATTCACTTCCATTCCAGCTATGAAAAAATTAATCTTTGCCATAGAATTTTACAAACTACTTCTAATAATTAAAGCCATAAATGTACGCTTGCTGCTTCAGCCAATAAGTTGTTTCTGCCTCTCAAAGAGATCTAGGGCTTTTTATATGCTTGTTTAATAAAGATGCAGGCACAGCAGTTGCAAAGTGTTTAATCCTTGAAGGGTTTTTGCTTCAGAAGGAAACAATAAAAGCAAGCTTTCTTGAAGTATACGTTTGAATTTAGTTCATTTGTGTTTAAAGATATTGACTAGAGCAATTCAGAGGCTTAACTCTAAATGCAGGACTGTCTGGTTGGGGAAAGAAATAAGCCGGGAGGAGGTAAACCTCATTAAGAGTTCCTAGAAAAGAGGTTCTGCTTATGGAATGTGGTCTTAGATGAACAAATACTCAGGACACAGGACTATGACACCATGGTGTGTTCACTGCCAAGCAATCACCCAGCCACTTTCTTACTCCCCCTCTTCAACAGGACAGGGGAGAAAATAAGATGAAAAAGCTCATGGGTCAAAGGAAAAACAGGGAGATTACTTAAAAATTACCATCATGGAAAAAACAGACCTGGATTGGTGAAAATTAATTTAATTTATTGTCAAATAAAATAGTTTTGGATAGTGAGAAAAAAAGGCCAAATTGAAATCAAATACCAAACCTTTCACCCTGTCTCTTCCCAGGCTCAACTTCACTCCTTCATTCCCAACTCCTCTACCTCCTCATCCTCAGTGGCACAGTGGTGTGGGGAACTGGGGCTGTGGTCATTCTGTAACAGCTTCTTTCTGCTGCTCTTTTCTCCTCACAGTTTCCCCCTGCTCAGAGTGAGTCCTCTCCATAGGCTGCAGTCCTTCAGGATAAACCTGCTCCAATGGGGGTCTCTCAGGGGCTACAGTTCCTTCAGGTCATTTCCACTTCCTCTGGCATGGGATCCTCCACAGGCTGCAGTGTGGATATCTGCTCCAGCATGGGGTTCTTTCCATGGGCCTCAGGGAACTATCTCCTTTAGCACCTAGAGCACTTCCTCCTCTGCCTCCCTCTCTGATGTTTGTGTTCATACTGTTGTTGCTCACTCTTGGTTTTTTTCTTCACTCCTCTCTGCTCCTTGGCATTTTTGCCCTTTCTGAAATACTCTTTGCCCAAGGCGCTACCGTGTTGGCTGAGGGTCTCAGCTGTGTCCTGTTGTGGATCTGGTGGAGGCAGCTGGAACCAGCTGTGTCCAGAACAGGCCAGCCCCAGCCTCCCCTCACTCCTGCAACCCTCTGCTGCCAAAAGGTTACCACCTGTACCCAGTGCAGGGATGTTAAATAGGCACTGTCAATACTGACTGGATAAATACAGAAGGAAGGCTTGACAGCCACTGAAACCCAAGGCAAAAATGGGTGTGTGAGGGAAACTGTGTATTCAAACCAAAATGGTGGCTGTGTGAGGAGACCACGAAGGCAGCGACTGCTGTTTCCAAGCTCAGACACAGGCCCGCAGCTGCTGCTTGGCAATGTCCTCACCTTGCATTAGGGCTGCCCAGCTACTGTTCCTATTTGAAGGCACAGGGAAGATTTAGTGCAGCTGAGGCCAGGTTACTCAGTAAGCTGCCTGATCTGGTCGACATTGGTCTGCTTTAGAAAGCAAGGGGAGCTATGTCCTGACTAGTCTCCTGTCTGGCTGCCTGGGGTTACAGCACCCACACAGCAGGAGGCAAGCACAGGTTCCTGTCCCTTTGTCCTCTGGGGTGGCATGAACTAACATTTCCACTGCCTTACCTGGCTGGGAGGTATTCCAGAGCTGGACTTTATTATGCACTACTTCTTTAGCTGTCCACATGTGAAATATTCATGAGAACAAGATGAGAGCTTGAGAAAGACCCTATAGCATCATTAGGGCACTAATGCAGCTGACAGGAGACAGAACTTCTGGTTCTTTTTCTGATGAACAGTTATACAAAAATAGCACTTAAATATTCCCAGAGCACCTACTGAAGCCTAGACTTACTTCCTCCCAGCTAAAAGTGTTAGCTGGGAGGTTGTGGAGGTGGGGCAGTACTGGCTTCTCTGCCTGTGGTTTCTGAGAGGCTCAGTTCAGTGTGTTTGGTCTCAGCAGCCTGCCCCCAGACCTAGCCTTGCAGTGGCAAGTGGGAAGAAAGTTCACCCTGAGAGAGTAGTGAGGCGTGCTGCTGACAGCTGATCCCGCGTACCTGCATACATAGAGTCACTCCATGAGCCCGGTGGATCTTAGCACCTGAAAACTTCAGTGCATAGCACTTGGACCTCCAGGGTTCGTCTGGCAAAGGCCTTGATGATCTTAATCTTTGAAAACTAGAGATCTGAACTGACAAACACATGCTTAATTTTTTTTCTGGATCTAGCCTTACCTGACTTGCACAGATATACTGAGCAAGTGCACTGGAAGATAAGATGAACTAGTGACTGCTCTGCACATTGACACAGTCAGGATTTCTGGCAGTAAGAACATTTACAGAGTGCCTACTTTGGCTAAAGATAGGTTTATTTATGATATAGTATGATAGATAGATCATGTAAACCTCCTATTTATATATGGTCTCAGTGAAGGATACACATTAACGACCCTTTTTGTTTTCTGCCTTAACAGAAGCCTGTATATGTAATTCTCAAGATCAAAGGTACTTTTCCCCCTCACCTGTTAAAAAGCAGATTTTACATGTTTAACGTGTACTAATATAATTAGAATATAGCATTCACAAGCAGAAAAGTTGATATCCTGCTAAAAATTTTGTCTTTAATGTAAAACAGAGAACTTTTAAGGTTTCATCTCCTATTAAAATGATAACATAAGACAATGTTTTATGTTTTGAGAAAAAAACCCATAAATATTACTTTGAAAACATACACCATTTGTTTGCATCTGATTTTTTTTTATAGAGGGCAGAAGCCCAAAGTCCCCATTTTGGATATAGGCAGTATAATTAATAGACTGGATGAAGCAGAAGCAGAGTGTACAGTGGTGTTCTTTGCTAATACAATTGAATATAAACTTGCAGTATTAAATGGTAATGCATTCATTTATATAATCCAATTAATGTTTTTGTCATCTATGTCTGCATCTTGAAATATGCTGCAGACCGCTTCATAGAGAGACAAATAAAAGAGGAACTGAATTTTTGAAGTAGTTTATTGTTGATCAGTGCAATGACCTTAGCTGGGCAGATAAATATTGTGCCAGTAATATGACTTTCAGCTACTGCTACACCCATTTCATCTTTTATGACTTCAGGTAGACCTATACTAGACCAACTAGCCCTGAACTCTGAATTAGAATCAGAAGATTTTGTTGCAAGAGGCCTGAGATTAATGCATATAGAAATACCAGCTTGTTTTTGTAGAACAGATATATCACAAAGGAAATCATTCTGACCCACTTTTATTTCCTGTGTTTGGAACTGAAGAAGTTGAGAATATATCCAAACTGATGGAATATACCCAAAGGTGATAGTCATGTTTTTAAGTTCATGACTACAAACTTAGAACAAAATTAATTTCTCTAAACTTTTACAGGGTGAGAAGAGGTTTTATGACATAAAATGTATTCCTAAATTCCCTGTATGTAATTGGATGCAATTAAAAATGAGATGAATTTATATTAAAAAGTAGGCATAAGACCTTGCTAACTGCAGAGGAAAAAGTTTCAATCGTCCACAGAGAAAGGAAGCTGGAATTAGTAACTGATATATTAAAGATATCTAGAAAAACCATTCAATATGGGATAAAATTGCTAGTGACCAGTCAGAACAGGTTTTTGGCAAACAGTAAAATGAGTGAAACCACGTGAAACGTTTAAGTGCAAATTCCTTAAGCAATAATTCATTAGGAAAAATCCAGAAGTCCTATTCTTTTCAATCATATCTACTAAAAAAACATCAGCTCTTTACAGCTCATTGGAGTTAAAGGGCACTTATGAATACCAAGAATGGAAGCTTGTCTTCACCTCTTCAGCTCTTCAATTGTCATCTGCTTTACCTTGCAAAAGAAAGTAGTTGATTTGGCCTGTGAATTAAAAAAGTCAATTTTCTGTTTCCTTCAGGCTATTCAGATACTATGAAAAACATTAATTTCCTGGATAGCAGTCAAGTTTTTCAGAGAATGCTTTCTGAGTATCCCAGTTTCCCTGAGGTAAGACAAGTTTAACAATAGTTTGTTGTAGCCAGCAACGGCTACAACTTGTAGCCTGGGATGACTGAGGGGTTGCGAACCAATGCCAGACTGAATGAGAATATACTCCTGACATACAAAAGCCTGACCTAGGTCCCAACTCAGCTCATCAGCAGTCAGGCACATTGCTGTGTTGATGCCTCACAGCTCTGTATTGCACTGGATGCTGCAGTGCAGGCATGCAGCACCTTTACACAGGGTCAATGGACCAGGGTCTCCAAAGGATTTTACTAAACCTTGGTTAGGAAAGCTGGCTGAAAAGAAGGGCTCGTGATGCTCTTGCTGCTGCTCCCAGGCCTACGCCTAGGACTAGAGAGTAGAATCAGGAAATCCCCTTGCAGTCAGGTGCCCTAATCACAAGTTTTCTCTTTTATGCTAACCCATTTTAAAACCTATTAATATATTTGCATGATGAACACAAACTCAAGAAAATGAGTGGTGGGAAACTCTCTTTGGACTAGAGAACTATGTGTGGATGGAAAATGGAAAAGATAGCAAAGGTTAGCACCCAGAATGCAATCTTTTATGAGAGTGACCCATTCTTGTCCATGCATTTATTAAATAATAACTACTGGTTATCAGCAACTACAATCTCTCTTTAGCAACCAAAGCATTGCTGCATAGCAGTGAGGCAGATCCAGGTTTGTGGGGCTCTTTTGTAGAGTATTTTATTCTTTCTAATGACTTATTTCCACATAATTTTCCTGTTTGCTCCCAAATGTTCTTTTTTCACAGCTCCTGTAGTCTGGATTCCTTACACAGAGATCTTTTTTTTCTCATTTCGAAACAGAAAATTGTCCCACCTCCTAGAGAAATCATTATTGTAATAGAAGTCTCTGAGCTTGGCCTAACAAATTAAATATTTTTCCGAGCAATTAACTGGCTTTTTTTTTTTTAAGTTTCTTTTGGAGACATCCCTTTTCTTCCTTGAAGCTGCAATCCCCCATCTCACCAAGTGTGACTACTTGATGTGTCTTTTTTCCTATTTTTGCTTTGTATTATTAACCTACCAAGTGTAAGTTTTCTTTCATGCATATCAAAAAGCATTGCAAATATTGAAAGAACAAAAGCAGTTATCAAAAAAACCCTTTCATGTCCCATATGTATGATCTCTAAAGTTTTTGACAATCTGTAAAGCAATCCATTCAGTGTGTAGCATAGTTAGATGCCTTTACGGACCTCAGCGTGCTGCTGCCTAAACATTTTATCTCCTGCTGCAGGATAATTTGAGCCCAGGCACTTTCCCACTTACTTTTCATGCAGTAGCTTTTCTTGGGAGTATGTGACCTTGATGTGTGGCTAACATCCTGACATTTATTCAACAGCTTCACTTGATAAGGCAGGCTGCTTCATTAAGTCTATCCCCATGTATTTGCACCTCAAGCCATAGCTCTGAGACACATTTCAGCTTAAGAGTTTGTCTCCCATAATGGTCCTTCATGTTACACATCTAAGTTCTTCCGCTCTCCTAGTGCAACATCTTGTCTTTGCTTCATGTTGACTGAAGTTTGAAGAGCGTTACCTTCTTAAGGCAGAGTGCATGCACACACCATGTGGTAAACCAGACACTCCATGGGAATCCCAGGAAGGTCAAGAGATAGCTTTCATCTTCTGTTATCTTTCTCACAGCTGCCTGAGACACCATGCCTAAGTACAGATGTCCCAGATGTTCTTGATAAGAATTTCACATCCCAGTTCTCAACATTATTGGCCTTACTCTGCTTTTAGCATGCTTCATGTATTTTCAGTGGTTTATATGCAGTAGTGGTCCTGTGGATGCTTATGCTTCAAAGTGCAGATGTTTGGTGGTACAAACATCTCAGACCCTTGTGGTGGCTTTGAACCAAAGGGAAAAAAACACTCCAAACTTGAGGTCTAGAAGGAGAATGTATGCACTGGATCTTGGAACTCTAAGCAGCTGTGGGAAGAACGCATTATCAAGAAAACCATACAATACCGCAGAGAGAAGCAAGTATGAAGTCAGGGACAGAATTTTCTTTTCTCTCCAGCTGCTGTTTTACTTATGAATTGTTGCATCTTTAAAATACCATGAGTTCCCTTAAAGTCAGAACTCATCTGTGGATCATGTATGAGCCTAGCTTTAGAACTGGGTGCCAGCTACAAATAGTCTTTTCCTGCAGCCAAGTAGCTTAGAAAAAACAGAAAGAATCAAGACATGTCTTCAACTGATGCTGTTATTACAAAGGGTATTGCAGAATATTTGCATAGATTCCTTCTGGCAGTTATATCTTCCACTCATATTCTAACTCCTTACTCTCCTGTTCGCTATGTTCAAAGTGTCAGACAAATATAAAGGAACACACACCAGCTGCAGCAGCATCCAGCAACAGACAAATTCTAAGTTATTTCAGGGGTATGTTTCCTTTTGCTGCCCCTGTAGCCACCCCGTGTTGACCATCTGAAAAATCACAATGTGCGTGTGATACTATAAGGGGTTTTCTCTCCCACTGCTTGGAGATGCTGCTCTGGAATATGCAGCACTGCAACATCATTTAAAACGGCAGCACTCTGACTCATAACACCATTCTTAACTTGACAACAAATAACTGACCAGCCATCCATCCCTGCCCCTACAAAACATTTTTACATGTTTGGTTGATAATTTCTTCCTGCAGAATTATTCTGTAGGAAAAATTGTAAACAGTCAGAAGTTTTAGAATAAAAAAGCAAAAGAAGTAAAGTTTATTAAGATAAGAGTAACTTATATTCTGATACAGCTATGCCAACCAGGAAGAAACTCCATTAAAACAAAGATACTTCTCAGTTTCCTCTGCCCCAATCCTATCTACATGGAATATGTGAGACAGCTTTTAGTTCACCAGCAACTAGAGTGGGGAACAGGGAAGACCTGGCTGATGATATGGACATAAATGCAGAAATTGAAAGAGGCCCATTAAAGCATCAGCATCATCCTAAATCTGAGTAAATATATATAAAAAAAAGAGATATGCTAGGGATAGTCATGGTCACTAAGGCTGATAGGAAACTATGTAATGTTCGTACTTTTCACTTTGACTCCATAGCTGACATGCTTTTTTAGGATCACCACACTTTAATAAAGCTAAGGGAAAAATGCTATTTGATACATGCACAAATATTACATATAAATATAACTATAAATATAAGGCAATGTCTTAGTGCTCCAGGAGTTGCCCCTTCATTAACTTTTTTATTACTGGCCAAATATCCCAATTCATATGGTGCCTTTTACAATTTTGTGATAGTGATCACAATCATGAATCTGGCAGTGTCCTGAATTAGTAGTCCATGATTTCTCCAAAGCAATCCAAAAGCGTTGTATAGCACTTTGCAATGAGGGGGCTGAATGGGAATGCACATTATTAATCACACTTACCAGCTTGGAAAGGTCACCTATGCAAATTCCATTATTTTCCATGGAAGAAAGCGTAGCATTCATTGCCTCCAAATAGTTATGACCCCACCACCACCATGAGGCTTGCCAACCCCAAAATAGCTGTCACAAGCTGTGTGGTTGCCCACTTCAGCCAACAGTGGAATAACATCTTGATATTGGCTGTCACATCCATCTGCTCTCATCCGCTCTGCTGTCAAGACAGTGGGGTAACATCCTCATGTAGTGCATTAATATTTCACAAAAATATTCACAAAATATTGATAATAATATTTCACATCAACATTTTGCCTATTCCACCTCTATTAAAGCATTCTAGCTGAGTTGGTGCCCACTGCGTCATTCAGTACAGTGTTTCCAGAAGTGTGTGCTAGTGTGTCTCACCTAGCAACCATAGTCCATGACAGGCCTCTTGCATCCCTGTTCATTCATTGAGGCTGCATTGTTCTTGACTGGGAACAGTTGCCTCCATTTTCCCTGGTCTCAGAGCACCATTTAAAGCAAAACGTTGCCAACGTGTCCTAGCAGCAGCTTATCCAGGGACACAAAAAAGAAATTCTTTCATAAAGAGCAGTAGCTCTTGGCCACAGTCAGGGCAAGTAAATGCACATGAGCTGATCTACTGTCAGGAAATTAGTTTTGCAAGGCCAGTAATCCACAACAGATCTTTCCCCACAAATGTAGCAGAAGGAAAGCACAGAGCAGCTTGGTGAGTTGTGACATTGTGGAGGGCAGATACACAGCCAGCCATAGTATGTCAGTAATGACTCAGAGCAGCTGAGGACTGTCACAGGCAATGTATAATAGCAGAGTAGAGCACCAAATAAATACTTCCTTAATGGTTAGTACAACCTCCAGGCAAATCTTAAGACTAAAGAATCAACACATTTAAGAGGAGCTCGGCTTGGACCTTTGGCTTGGAGGCTAATCCTAAACTCACTATGTCTGTAACAGAGCTTTTGGAAATGGCATCCTGTGCTCATCTTTGCTACGTTTCTGCTTTGCACCTACACAAGGTCCATGATCTGCCTCTATGGGTAATGCCATTACTAATATCTACAATCTTGGCCAATCTCGGATGTTGTTAGGAATGGAAACCCATGTGGAGAAAAAAGCCTAATCTCCATGAAGAACACTGGCAAATACCAGTGATTGCATTGCCCATGTAGTCTAATCTGTTGAGGAAACTGTTCATTTTATGGATTACCATTGCTAGGGCTAAAGCCCGGGCAAAACTGGCAATTTCAGCTCTATTGGACAGGGGCTACAGGTATCAGATTTAGTGGTTTGTCTGAAGTGAAAAAATGAAAGGTTGATTGCTGTGTACACAATCATTAAAACCAGCCTTTAGTAGAGAATAAACAAGAAGGGATACATCCTGCCCTGAGCTATGGTTGTATAAGCTTGACTTCCATACAGGAATACTGAGTGAAATTACATGGCCAGTGATATGCAGAAGTCCTTGGTAGTCTCAGTTGACCTGTGGGTAAGGCCTCAGTTTATGTTAGTCCCAGGTTGATGAAAACAAGGTACAGTGATAAAAAAATAGTGTCTCATTAATACAGTGGGCACCAGAACTACCACCAGAATCTTGACCAGCTTTGCTGCTCAAGGTTTGCACTTGATTTATTCAGCATAAGACTGTAGTGCTAACCTCTTTTTAAGATACCTGAAAAGTATCAACAGGGAAATATCAACCTTGACTTTATAGAATGCCATTTTGTCTTATTTTCAAGGATAGTTAGAGGAGATTTAAGTTCAAAGAAACAGTGAGCTGTTTTGCTTTGCTAAACTGGCCTCTAATGATTCTGACGGCAGAAAGTGTGCCTCCAGTTTGACTCATTCTCTTCCCCTCAAATACAGTCTCAGTTTGTCATTAAGGAATGTTACTAAAGCAGCCCTTGAGAAAGCATGCTGAGTTTTCCCCCAGTTATAGTGGGAAGTATAATTACAGGATAAGCTGCAATGAATTTATGCCAATACATTCAACTCAAGTCACATGTCAGAGGAGAATTAACTAAAAAGAAAAGCTAAACCATCACCTGTTCTGCATTCTTGAACTACGCATTTGAATTAGACACTTCTGTTTCTGCACAGAGAGAAAGACATTTTATCCTCCCAAAATAAACAGATGTTTCTTCCTCTAGGCTTTCAGTTAGCGGAAAATAATTGTACTGCTAATCTCTCTTGCTGTAACGAATTTATGAAGAAAGGATATGCTTAATGTAATCAGACCTGTTGTTCAAAAAGGTGGTGGATTTTTTGTACTGTCATGGGCAAATTCCCCTCATTCTTACCCACTGAAATTGGGCATGGATAAGGGTTTATTAACAAAGTATTTGTTTAAAAGATAACACTCCATGTTTCTTATTCTGCAAGGGAAAGCAAGGTATGAAAACAGGTCCAGTTTCAAATTTGTAGCACTTCTATTTTCATTGGAAATATATTTGTGCTCCTTTCTCTTTATCAGAATCTAAACATGAAATGCTTCAAAATGGCTACAACATCCATGTGGCTTGAAGAAAATATATATTGTGACTGTGAACAACAACTCCTTTTGGCATGAGTGTAACCCCATCAGGAAGTGGCTAGAGATCAGTCACACCTGTGACCACCAAAACCTCAGGCAGAGTTTTGTTTACCTTCTGTGTACACAGAAGCATATTTTTAGGGAAGAATAAACCCCAAGGGATATATCCTGCCCTATGCTAGGATTTTGTGAGCCTGGTCCACCTTCTCTAGGCCAGAAGTTGTGCTCACTTTTCTAGAGGTGACTTAAATCCACAGTAGCCCTCTTAGATGCCTAGCTGTATGATTGAGCTGTGGGTTATTAAACAATGAAATAACAAAGATTCAGGGAGTGCCATGCATGGGAAGGTACAATGACACAGGGCCTGTGAATTTGCATTGCTACCATGCATTTGATTCAGCTACTGAAACCTCTCTCAGTGCCTTAGTACCTACAGGACAACCTGCCCGAAAACATGCCCTGTTTTCTTAGACACTTGGGCCAAACTAAGCTTTAGATATTTAAGATGGGATATAGGCAGAGTGAAGGTCTTCATACTAAAAATTTCCATTCTGAAACCAGTTCTCTGATTACTCCGTAACTCTGGAGGCACCTAAACTTCATAATGGCTTCAACAGTCATCTTTAGTGTTTCCCAGAAGCTCTTCCTTTTTGGTGTGCATGGAAGCATCTAATTCCTGCTAATATTCAGCATTTCTTTTCTTCCTGGCCCCTAAACTCAAACACTGCTTAACCACTCTGTCTATGCTAAGGAGTTAGCAGAACATCCCTCAACAATTAGGTTCACTAAAAATATGGTGGTTGCAACTGATTTCCTTAATGCTATGGACCAAAAAAAAGACCCAGTAAATCCAGAATTAATGATCTTGTCCAGAATGTGGAGAGTCCATATTTCCATATCCACCCCTAATGGAAGACACTAGCTCGAGATCTTTTCATAGGACTTCTGATATTAGTAACCTCCTTTATTTTTTCAGTTTGTCTCCCAATCACATGGCTTTTCTGAAAGGTGAGGATATGGCAGTTTTGCAGTTAAGAATCTGATTTTTGTGTGGGAATTCCTGTTATATCTCTTGCTTCTTCAGTAAATATCTGAAGAACAGGAGGAAGAAACAGAAAGAGAAATGGATCAAAATTTCTGCAGATGAAACAGTCAGTGTATTAGCTTCTGATCATGACAATGCTAAGGGGTAAAACCTGGCAAACTTCTGCTACAATGTGCCTCTTCATTGCTATCACAACAACGGTGACAGCTGAACTACCACAGTGTGTTTGCAGCTGGAGCTGGAATTAAAACTGAAAGTTTGCTTTCTTTTTTTTTTAAGATTTCTTGTTGAGTAGTCCTTCCCGTTAAGCTGTTTGGAAGGTCTACTGTATAAAAAAAACATCAGGGAAGCATGATCAAGAGTGCATATGAAAAGTGAGAAATTTTAGAAGACCTAAAGAAAAATGAGGCTAAACCTTTAAGTCTCTTTCTACAAATGCCTGTTTCAAAAGTATGGTTTTGACAACTAACCTGGACTATACTTTTAGACAGCAAAATTTAGGTAGGATGAATCTTACTGTTAGAAGTCTGAAAGTCTGCATAGCATTCTTAATTTTTTTCATGATTTAACACAGCAACACCATTTTTCTTTCCTTTTCTAAAATTATGCTTCACTTCTCCAAGTCAAATCAGCTAGACTGAATTAATGTTCTGTGTCACAGTCACCTAAAATGGAAAAAGCAGTTCTAACTGCAATTTTCTAAGCTGTTTCCAATAGATTATATTTTATGGGAATCCTTCTTCAAACTTCCTTCTAGTACTGCAATATTCTCTAATTTCATTTGGTATGTTTGTCGTAACTTACAGCATTCACTGTTTCTCATATTCATAATAGAATTTTTGTTTTAATAATCATATAACCTGATTTCACTACATTTATTAAATATTTAGAAACTATTTGCAAATAAGCTTCAGGCTAGCCTTTTATCAAATGGAAATACCTGTCTGCATTATGGGGAGATGAATCAAGTCTGTGGAGTTTCAGAAAACTTCAGTTAGTGAATCCATAGGAAGAAATAAACCTATATCAAATATGATAGGAAAAGTGAGTGTTTTCTAAAGATGTTTTTGTGATGCCTTGGCATCTGCCTTTTGTTTAGTCAATCAAGTGAACACATTTACTGTTGACATATTTGATCATAAGTTTAATAAGGTAGATCTAAAAAAGAGAGGTGAAATTAGAGTTTTAGAAAGGAATAATGGAGAAATGGTATATAAAAAAAACCTGTGTGTATAAAAAAAATAAAATAATTCTCACACACAAGTTAGGTATTTCAGCTGTTTAATTTTTTTTTTTTTTTTTAAGAAAATGGATTTAGACTGTGCTTCTTGTCCCAAAGTAAATGAATTTGGAGGTTGCTTCACTAAAACTTGTCCAGTCTCCTGAAATGGGAAGAAAAGCTTCCCCTTCAGTACCGTGGGATTTTTACCAGGCCTCAGAGGCCAGTGAGACTGTTCTTAGTGTTAGAAAGGGATCACATCATTTGGTACGAGTACCAAACTAGTCTCCAGAGAAGGTCTACAGTAGTTACAGGTAAGTTGGAGGTCAAACCTGTGATAGAGGAGCAGAGCAGTGGGAACAAAACTCCCAGGCAGTTCTGTTAGGTGATTAATGCTCTCCAAACATTTCCTCTCACAAACCTATTGTAAGCATTTTCTCATAACAGGGGAAAATAGGTGCAAACACGTGTTCTGTACTATTGCTATAAAATTTGAGAGGGCTGAAAAGTCCAGTATCAGCCCTTCTATGTCTACCTAACTAAAAACCTCATTGGTAGTGGCATAGAACAGGGAATTATTGATGAATCACAAGTTACAGCATTTTTAAAGGATGCCATGATAAAATTAATAAAATAGAATTGCTCAAATGAGTAATTTAAATCTTCCCATTTCAGGGTCTGCTTCCCAGTTTTATGCCAGTGTGATGAACTTTACTAATTCAGTGTGTATTTATAAACCATAGATAAGGAACCACAGAATCACAGAATGGTAGATGTTGGAAGGGAGCTCTGGAGATCATCTTGTCCAACCCTCCTGCTTCAGCAGGGACATCTAGAGCAAGGGGCACAGGAATGCATCCAGGTGGGGTTTGAATGTCTCCAGGGAAGGAGACTCCACAACTTCTTTGGCAGTCTGTTCCACTGCTCTGTCACCCTCACAGGAAAGAAGTTTTTCCTCATATTCAGGTAGAACTTCCTGTGTTCCAATTTGTGCCCATTGCCCCTTCTCCAGTCACTAGGCACTATTGAAAAGTGTCCAGCCCCATCTTCTTGAGACCCACCCTTTAGATATTTATCAGCATTGATAAGATCCCCCTTCAGTCTTCTCCAGGCTGAACAAACCCAGGTCTCAGCCTTCCCTCATAAGAAAAGAGCTCCAGTCCTCTGATCATCTTTGTGGATATCTGCTGGACTTGCTCCAGCAGTTCCCTGTCCTTGAACTGGGGAGCCCAGGGGTGAACATGGTACCAGGAACCCAAACTGCTACCTCCAATGTCTGTTGCACCTAGGGAGGTATAGCATAAATTGATATAGGTGCAGATAAAACTCCAAACAGAGCACAAGCAAGACAGTTTCACAACCACATGGCTGAAAAAAACATCACATGGTACAAAAGAGCAAAGGATGGACTAACTAAAAAAGATTCTGATCCCATCCTCTTTCTTCCCCATAAAAAACATGCCAGGGAATGTTTGATTGAAAAAGGACCCTAATACAAATTATCCAGATATTTCTGACAGGGACAACATGTTGCAAACTGGCTGCTCACCTTTTGTTTATTGACATAAGAATGTTTTGTATCAGCAATGATATGACTGGGAAGAAATAGAAGTTGCATCATATGCACCATGAGCGCATTTGGGAAACAGGGACCAAATTCTCAAATCTGGACCCAGGCATAAATATCTTTGACTCCAGATGCCTAGGCAGGGTGTCATGGAGATCATCAAAGATCACTCAGGCGGTCCCTGGTCAGGGCCCTCCCACCCTCCTCAACTTTCTTACTTTTTTTCAACTTTTCCCTAACAAATCTTTTCTTTTTTTAATATAGTACCTACACAGAAAATGGGAAAATTATTTTATATGTCTTGGTGCTGTAAAGAATGGACAAATTGTCTATTGCATCAGAAATATTCTCTTAAATGGAATGACTTCAAATAGAAAAAATTTTAGACACAAAAAGTTCAATCTGTGGAGTTCTCATAGCTCACACATATACTTTTAGGGCTTTTTACTCTCATACTTGCAAAGACAAAACCAGCACCCTGATTAAAACAGGGTCAAGCTTAATGCCCTTCTCAAGAATGAATTGGTTCATCAACGTGTTCACAGAGAAAATGTTGCTGCAAACAAGCTGTATAATGTGAGACTTAAGAAAGCCAATATGTTCAGCTTATCAAAGCAAAGGCAAATAGGTTACTTGGCCGTTGTGTGTGACAGGTACTTCTACATGGAAGATGTTTGTCAGTCAGGACATTCTCAGTCTTGCTGACAAAGTCATAAAAAAATTCCAGTGGCAAAAAGTCAGATTGGACAATTCTAACTTTGAAATAAAAGGAAAATTTCTGCCAGGTCTTTGCAGGACAATTAGGCATTTGGAACAGTGTATAGAGGGAGATAATGAACTTACTGTAAATTGAAGTCTTTAAAACAAAGATGTCAGATATCTTCTCCAAAAAATGTACTTAAATATAGGGTGGATTTTTGCAGCTTCTGGGAGATATTTTTTGTCTGTATCACTTGCATGGGAGCTGAGGGAAGAGAGCGGGGTGAGGAAGAGCTAGCTCATGATGTTTTCTTCTGGCCACAGGGTATGTGAGACTCTGAAAGGCCCAGATGCCCCTGCATGGGTTTTGGAGGAACAGAATTGCCTACATGGCCCTCACCATCCTCAGAGTACTTGCAGCAGGACAGTAAGAAAATGTCTGTAATCCAGTCCAAACACCAACCATGTCCTCATTCTGAAGTCATGTTGCTTTCTCATTGTCTCACTGTTCCCTTGAATTTTGTGTTATTTTCTGCACAACAGCCAGATTTCAATAGAACACCGTGTGCCAATATCCACTAACAGAAAAGGAGTGGGGGAAAAAAGAGTGATTTCAGCTCCACTTATTTACTTGTGGTGTAACTTTACTGGTTTCTGAGACTAAACTAATGCCTTATAGTTCTGAGTTCTGCAAGGTACTGAATAGTCTGATTTAACACAGTTAACATTAAATACCTGAATAGTTTAGCCAATGTCAGTAAGACTAATTATTAGTTTATTTTTGCAAGCTTAAGTGTTTTTTGTGTATAGGCCACAGTACTAAGCATATGAAGGAAGAAATCCTCTAAGTGCTTTTCTATCACTAAAAGGTCATTAATTTGCAGAAAAATATTGGGGTGGGAGTCCAGCCTAGAGCTCCTTAACACATTTGTCAAATCTTTTTTCTTCAGACCTCAAGTAATGCTCATGGAATACCTGAGAATTCACAATAAATGAACCTTTCATTCACTACAGGCTGAAAACGGCTTCCCAAACTGAAGAAAATATATTTCAGCTAGGAAATTTGCTTTGGTCCATTCATAGAAAACTTTGAAGATAACAAGGCCTGTGTATAAAGGGGAATGTACAACATCACCAGGACCATTGGGGATACTTAGACATTTACTTTGCAATTCAGTAATTTATTTTCCCAGACTGTTATTAGAACCAGGAATTCTCTTTTCTGGAGAGTGTGAGAAGTATGCCACAGATCTCAACAGTGGTAATGTTTGCTTTTATAGGTCTCTTAATTTAAATAAAATGTCCTTTCATTACTGTTTATATTGGAAAAAGGAGGATATATCTTGCAAGTATGAAGGCTGAAAGTAAAATCTGTTATATGCTGGCCAGGAAACTGAAGATTAGTACTCCTTGGATTTGTTACATGTCCTAAACTTATTTTGTTATATGTTCTAAACTTGTGGTCTTGAATGGATCTCCTAGATCCACAATAATCTTGCCAGTTAAAGTAAGTGTGTTTACATTGTGGCAATATTAACAGCAAAGTTTATTTAATGCTAAATGATGATGCTATCATCATTTGCATAATAAAAGCATAAAGATATACTGGATGATATTCCAGCATTATTTTCATTACTACAAAATGCGTTTGCTTTATTGGATCCAGTATAAATTCCCAAATGACAGAGAATGTGTTTCTTCTAAAAGCTCAAAAAGATTTCAGAAGCAACTTCAACAGAAAATCCTACATCCCACACCTTAAATTCACCAACCATAACATAAAATTCTAATACTTGCCTAAAGGTGTTCTGACTTATGTATGTCTTCTTTTTTCCATATTTTTGTGTGAGGGAGGATTTATGAACTATGACAGCAGGGTTTATGAAAGTTGAAGTAAGTAATCAGGATGATACTTTTCAATATTTCATGTTAAATCTTCCACCTATCCACTATAGCAAGGCTGGATGGATCAAGGGGAACTATTTAAAGGCTGCTACAGTATTTACTTCCTGTCATGAAAAGCAGATCACACCTGGTAAATTCTCTGATGAAGAAAAACCCTGTAATCTCAAGGGAACTCTGTGTGTGATTTAAAAAATCATCTGGGTTAATCATTACCACATTTCTACTGCTCTGTTCTCAAAGTGAATGTCTAAAACTTGAGTTATGGCTTTGGCTCTAGCTATCTCTTGTTTTTCAGTACCAACGGGAGTGTTCTCCTATTGACTTCCTCAGTGAGGAAGCCTTTTGTTTCATTTTGGTTTTGCACACTGAAATCCAGTGCTGAGTCTTGGAGGTGCTAAGTCATGAACTTTTATAATGAGACCAGTCAGGCACTTTATTTTCCAGTGCTGGGAGAAAGCATGGCAAATAGTTGTAAAACACTTCAAGTAAAAGTTGTGAACCAGGTAGTAGAAAAACAGGCAGTAAAAAATATGCCTTTAATTACATTTGTAAACTATTGTCTTAGTACCACTTTCTTGTAATCAAATTGCATTTGCCTTTCGATAGGTGACATTCCAGCCCTTCGTGTCAAGACACTTGTAAAAATCCCATGACATCCCTTCCATCTCACATCATTCCAGCAGAAGCAGGTGAGACACCTGGAAGTTACACCCAGTGCTGGGCCCCAACTTTCCTGCAGGTAAGCCCAATACTGCAATGTGGGTCATATAAGTGGGTTGTAACACGTTACACTAAAAGTTTTGCCTGTGAATCTAAGCAGCGTCCTCCTGGGGCAGGTCTCACAGATGCTGTAACAGCCAAGTAGTGTAGATGAGTGGCTTTTTTGACCTCATTGTTATCTCCAATGCTGCTTTACCCAGTAGGTGAATGCAATCTCCTGATGTATTTTTAGGAGAATGGTAAGAAGTTACATTTTGCACCCACACCTTTCTTACTTCTATGATTGCAGCTAGTGTTGTGAAGATTTCACAGCTGTTTCCAGCATATGCCTGGGTGACACCAGCTGCTCTAAAGACTACCTCTTCTTTCATGGGTTCAGTGCAGAAGGCAAGCATTGCTACTACAAAGCTTCCAATTTTTCTGCCAGCACACTCCATTTTGCTCCTATCCATTGTGCAGTGACAGCCTGAGCCACTAGCTCATAGAAGAAGGAAGAGGAAAAAACATAACTGGAGCTGCTTATCCTAAGGTATTTGTTGTGAGAAACTAAAGAGGGTCCAGTGCGTTAATACACATTTCTGAGATCATCAGAGAATCACAATCTCAACTTCTGGGAGCTCCTGGCAATGTAACTTCATACCGAACCAAAATGACCAATGGCAAAGGTTTCAGGTCTGGCTTGTGTTTACTCCATCTATTTCTCCAACAGACAGGGAGAGGGATTGAAACAATCTCCTTATATGCAATTGTATCTAGAATGTGGATTTATTAAATTAGAATAAATCTCTCTTTAAAAAAGTAACAAAGAAAAGAAAAAAAAATCTATGACTTAGGAATATGTGTTTTTGTGTGCGCACAGTGTGCACCTGCTCCTGATACTTCTGACACAAAACAAGGAGCCAGGAAAAAACAAAGCCAGAGGTTTTCCTTAACCTAAAAGGCTGTGTTGCCTTGTGGCTTCTCCACATGTTTAAGGACCTAGGAGAACTATTCCCAAAATTAATGCTTACCTGTAGCTTGACCTTCATGCCTCAATGACATAGTATGTAATAAGGTGGTAAAGATTCCAAGCACTCCAGGAAAGCCATGTATAACCACTGAAAAAAAACTAGGTGTACACTCAAAATGTTGAGTTTGTTTGTTTGTGCTGCTTTTTGGTTGTTGCTATTACCATCCCTCCCATATAGTCCTGTCCCTTTCTGATGTTTTCTTAATGGCTGTCTGAGAAGGCAACTTTCTTACCAGTGCACTAACCATTTATGATGTATCTGTACAGCATGGAGCCCTGGACAAAAATGTAAATTGGCCCATATCTTGCATCCTAGGCAGAAATCTGCACCACACTGCACCTCCCTATGGAGCTTTCCTATATAGACATAACTGAGCTTTACAAACATTAACCAAATGTTTGTATCGTTGTTGTCATGGTGAAACAACTGGATTTTCCAGGCTTATAGCATGTCAAAAAGATAACCCAAGGAAGAGAGTCATTGAGAGTATCTAGACAACCACAACTATGGAGAGATATTGCTGGAATCAGATACAGTAATCTGGAGGATCCACCTCCCCCCTCCCCTCCATCCTCTTCTGTGTCTGTTTCACAAGAAGGCTGCTCAGGAGAAAAGAGGAATGTCTATCTGGTAACAGGTCATAATTACCTTCAGCACTGTTTACAGAAAACAGGCTGGCTACTATAAGCAGACTGAACCAGCACAGCACAAAGCCTGCTCAAAACACTTAGCTGCAGCATTCAACTTGGTAATGGTTCAGGTCTCCAGGGAAGGCAGAGCCACAGGGGTCAAACATTAAAACAACATTAGTTAAAAAAGCATGTGTGTTAAGGTCACGGTTGGAAGAACATGACATTTTTTCATACATCTCAGGAAAGTATAGAAATACAATATGCCCTCTGTAGAATGCTCACTTTTTGGATGCAAAGTAGGCTGTGACCATGAATAGTTATGAATTATACTTAGTTAATGCTGATGCTGTGCTCTCTAAAGGCTTTTTCTTTTCTTGCCATGTGGGGATGCCCTAGAAATTCAACCAAAGAAAAGATGTGGGCAGGAACAAAAGACCTCAGCCAGTTGCCAAATTTGTTCAGAACAGTATAACGAGTGTGGTCCTAGAAAGGAGGAAATTGCTGCTGCACAGTTGGAGTCAGTTATTTTATTCAGTGTCAGAACAAGGCTTTCTAGCAGGGTTCCTACATGTGGGGCAACTTAACAAATGTAAGAATGGCTGTATTCAGCCAGACCACAGTCCATCTATCTAAGTGTCCTACCAACAGTATATCCATTGGAAAGATTAGAGGATTGGTACCAGAAGACATTCATGCTTCCCAAGAGTGCCATTTTGTGTTGGGCTGGGGAGCAAGCTTAAGCACTGGAGTGTTAAGCGTCCATGATGCTTACCTGTGAGCATGCCCTGAGGCAAGGTTTTGGCTCAGGCTAACTCTGCCTTTGAGATAGTGGTCAGGCACTGTTCAGGGATTATTTTGTACCAAGGACTGTTCCCACTACAAGAACAAGCAATGCTGCATCAGGTCTGGCGCCAGTTTTTTGCAGCTTTTCCTCTACCAATAGTCCAGCACACATAGCTGCCCTCATACTGCACTGCAGTGTGCACATTAAACCCCCTCAGTTTCATGCAGTAAAAACATGACTAGGAGTGTTGCAACTCTGCACATTATTCACTTACAGCTACTCCCACCTCCAAGCCCCCAACAGAAAACTTATTACAATGTTTTGGGACCACAGAAAGCACAGAAGAAGCCTGGGACCAAGTACTATGCAGCTTGGACAAAGTTGATGGGAATTGACTGGCCTCAGTAATCTGACCCTTTTTTTATTTAGCAATTTGGGGATAGCTTTTCATTTAAAAGTTCTCAGTATTTATTCTTCAGTGAATTTGTCTGCTCACTTTTTGAATCCGTGTAAGCTTTTGCCACCTGTGACCATGCTAGGACAAATTGTTCAGAGCTTTGATCTGGGAAGAACCACTTCACAAAGTACCACTTTGTTTAACACATGGACTTTTGGCCTGTATGTCTGGTCAGGTGCCTTCTGTGACCTTACAAAGCCAAAAGTCCAAACAAATCCAGAGAAATGGGACACCTCCAATGACTTCTTACTACTAGGCAGAATGACAAGAAGGGCTGGAGGACCTGAAACATCCAAATGCAGAGATCTCTGGGCTCTGATTGACTACTGTCACTTCAGCACTCGCACACTCATACTGCTAAGGACACAGCTGGTCAAGACATTGTGGGTGGTGTCCTAATGACTAGACAATTCTCTCATAGTTCTGGCACAGGTAAGGAATTCTTTTGCAGACCATTTACAAAGACTTTGTAAGTTGGCTTTAGGGAGTTAAAGATATAGTGGGTGTTAAGTTATTGGGAATCAGCACTTGCTTTATGGCTAAAAAGTTTCTATGTAAATGAGCTCCATCTTTGGAAGTGAACAGACAAACTTATGATCTTGCTGGGAAACCTGAAAAATTGTTTCTCAGAGGACGTAGAAATACTTTTTTACTGTGAGGGTGACCAGGCGTTGGAACAGGTTGCCCAGAGCGGTTGTGGAATCTCCATCCTTGGAGCTTCTAGAAAGCCATTTAGATGTGGTCCTGTGGAACATGCTTTAGGTGACTGTGCTTGAGCAGGTGGGTTGGATGAGATGACCTCCAGGGGTCCCTTTCCAACCTCCACAATTCTGTGATTCTGCGATTCTCTTAAAAGGCTAAAGAAATTTCCATGAAGCTGAAAAAAAATGAAAAAAGCAATCATTGTAAACCTGGTTGACCTACTGAATCCTTTGGATTTGGGAGAAAACAAGTGCCAATTATAGTGAACAAACGGCACCTTTGTCTCTTAAACTGGTCTAGGAAAGCCTTATTGACGGCAAGCTCATGGAGTTTTGCAGAAGTGATTTAAGTTGTGAAGTAATCTGCCAAGCTCAAAAGTGGAACCTCAGCCTGCCTCTACCGGTTGCAGTTGCACAGAACACAACACAAAGCAACATCCCTGCTGCACCAGCAAGATTAGGAAAGCTTGCTGGAGGGTTAATTTTGCAATGAAACAGCCCCATTTATACAAAAGCATGGCTAACAAGAATGATCATATATGCCAAAAAAAAAAAAAAAGGCAAACCAATTTGATCCTTCAGCATTTTCTCCCCCAGAAAACCAGATCGAGATACTTGTCTTGAGTCAAATGCATGTGACAGCTCTTTTCATGTAACAAATGATCTTACAGTGTTGTTTATTTAGATCACTGCACTTCCTAAATATCTACATTCTGAGGTAAAATTGTAACTGAACATTAGATCCCTCAGGTTTCCCTGCACATTATAACTTCTTTAAGAGGTTATTCTTTGAGATGCATAGGGCCAGCTCTTCCAGCTGATGATGCTGCAAAGGAAGCACAAAGGACTGCAGCCTGGGGTGTTACCCTGGATTAATGCCTCTGATGCTGGGTCAGGATCTTGTTCACAGGTTCACAGGTTTGCCTTCTCTACACTTGTGAGCTCTCAATCAGCAAATACATAAAAATAGGATGAGATTAATGAAAACACAAGAACTGTAATGCCTTGGATACCATTTGTAATTAATTTTGATAACCTGATAAAGTAGTATAAAAACGGTTGCTATAGCAACCTAAAGTCGTGTCAAAGAGTTGGATGTGTTAATTGGCATGCACTGTGAGTAGCTCATTCACCCATTTCTATTGCTATGGAAACATAGTTGTCATTTTACACTGTTGACAAAGGGCTGAGTTATGTTTTTAGGTTTTTTCTTCCTTCCAGCATCTAGGGTTTATTTAATTACATTTAATAAATGAATGCAAGTCCTAGTGTCAGGGAGATGAAGGATTTCTCACCCGAATTCAGTATTTACATTCCAGAAATTCCATGCACTCTTGATTTCCATGTTCTTTGTGCTTTGAAATTTGAACACAGACTCGGACTGTATATGTTAATGTACTGGCTAAGACATACCCTCACAAATGCACAGTGAGCTATATTAAAAGGACGGCATGTGCTGCAGTTCAGTCTTCAGGATGCTTGTCCTCATAATGTTTTTCACACAGAGTCTGTTCCAGTCTTCTCTTTAGCAATGTGGAGCAAGTCCATATCACTTGGCTTGGGCAGTTTTAGTTTCATTTGACTTGTCTGCCTCCCTTGTAAACCTTTCATTTCATTGGTTTGTTAGGCCCATATTTCACTTATGCTTCAGATCCAGGCTTACTTCCCTTCTCTGTGCAACCTGTCCAGCCTCAGTCTCTCCCTAGCTCATCCATGGATCCCTGTTACAGCTTCATGACGACACTTGCCTCCCCCTGTGCTGTCATCATCCTTCTCCCAAATCTGCCCCTTGCATTTTCTTCGTATGTGTCTGGGGCCTTCTTAGCACCCAAAAATGAGGTCAAAGGAAACACTAGCAATGCAGTTTCCCTGTTTCTGACTCTGGTTCCTAGTCAGTATTGTCTACCCCCCTGGGGGATTGTCTCAAACAGTTCTGGGCTGAGCCATACACAGGAACAATGTCTAGGACATTTACACCATAACAGCACAAGACACAACCTTGGTATCTATGCTACAAATTTGCCAGATTTTAAATAGAAAACAATATACATTTCAAAAATTTCCAGGATGTTCTAATATGGGGAAGACAATACATTCTCTCTGTCTTTGTTCTCAGAGAGTAAACTCTTTTGATTGAAATGCTCCTCATACTGCTGGACTGATTCATATCTTTAAGAGTGAAAGTTGCAGATCAAGTGGACAAAGCATACTAAAGCTACAACTTTTAAAATAAAGTATTCTGACAACAAGTACCAGGTCATCCTAACCACTTTTCATTGTTTAACCCCAGCCAGCAACTAAGTACCATGCAGCTGCTCACTCACTCCCCCACAGTGGGATGGGGAAGAGAATCAGAAAAGTGAGAAAACTCGTGGGTTGAGATAAAGACAGTTTAACAGGTAAAGCAAAAGCTGCACACACAAGCAAAGCAAAACAAGGAATTCCTTCACTACTTCCCATGAGCAGGCAGGTGTTCAGGCATCTCCAGGAAAGCAGGGCTCCATCACGCATAACGGTTACTTGGGAGGACAAACACCATCAATCTGAACATTCCCCCCCTTCCTTCTTCTTCCTCCAGCTTTATTTACTGCGCATGATGTCATATTGTATGGAATATGCCTTTGGCCATTTGGGGTCAGCTGTCCTGGCTGTGTCCCCTCCCAACTTCTTGTGCATCCAGCAGAGCCTGGGAAGCCAAAAATGTCCTTGGCTAGTGTAAGCACTACTTAGCAACAACTAAAACATGAGTGTGTTAGCAACATTATTCTCACACTAAATCGAAAACAGAGCATGTACCAGCTACTAGGAAGAAAATTAACTCCAGCCCAGCCCAAACCAGGACAGCACTGCTGAAACATCAGCTACACATTGTACCTATAAAAATGGACGTGTCTAACTTGGAAGAAGTTAGGTGTGTAGTGCTTTCTACTGCCCTAGAAATCTGTCATTAAGGCTTAGTTTCTGATGTCATCTGTCAGTCAGCTTATCAGCAGGGATAAGCTATACTAACAACATGAATCACATCAGTGTTACAATGGTGTCCCTACATCTTTAACATGGGCTAGGATTACAAAAGACCAACACATTGAGAACCAGCCTCTGGCCGGGGGTTTTGGAGAAAGCTGTCAGCTGGCTGACCGCAGGGTGTTTCCATTAATGACTGCCTGCTTGCCTGAATTCTCACTGAATAATACTGTTATTAATAGTGGCACCAGTGTCTTCTTTAGTGTAATTTTCTATTTAAAACAGAAATATCTTAAAAAGGCATAAAGAGAGAATTTTTCTTTGGTATCAGTGGTGTCACAGATCTCACATAGCACAATTTTCCTCTTGTCAGTTTTGTTTTGGGTTTTTTTTCTATCTCAAAGCACTATGGCATGTGACTGTCAGTAAAGGAGTAACTGTCAGAGGAAGAGAGGACCAGAAATCAATTGGAACTCAGCCAAATTCCATCCTAGGTGTTCAAAACACAAGTCAGCTCTATAAATCCAGTTTACACCTTGTTACATTTGGGAAAGGAGTGGATTTCCTTCTTAGAATCTATTTTCTTTCTGAGAATTTTAAATAATAAACACATGTTTCTGACTGTTGTTATCTGCCTTTGTAATAGCAAATATTAATGAGAAGAAACATTGTCTTTGGATTCTTTGCAACAGCAATATTGTACAGTGCTTCTGTATCTTAGGATTGTTAACTGGATACCGCAAAGACATCTTCAGTAGCTCAGTTCACAAAATCATTGATCAGCATTACATCCATAAAGATTTCTAAAACCAGTTCTATCTGGAGCATGCAAAAAAATGCAACTCTGTTCACGATGTGTGAAAAACTGACAGCACAGGAGCTGAACTAGTCAGAGGAATGACACAAAAACCTAAACAAAAAGCATTAATTTACATACTTTTCCCTAGACTTTCAGTGAAATTAAGGCATGATTATGAAGTTATTAAAAGAAATGCCTCCTAATCGAAGGGGTGGTGTTATTCCCATAGCTTCTTAAAAATATTTTAACACCTTTCAGTATCAACTGTCCCTGTAAACAGTCCCACTTTTAATATTAATTCTTTCTGCAAATGATCTTACCACCTCAATTAGTTCTATTTCCCTAGTGTGACAATAGGCAATAAAGAAAACAAAGGAGATATTTCAAATGTAGTTCAATCATACAGTTTCTTCAAGAAAATAATTCACTTTAAAACTAGATCAAAACTCATACATTTCCAGTGAAAAGAACAAATTTTCTGTGTTCTACATTGAGACATTGTTCACAAGCAGATCCAGAGGCTGCTTTAATGACCCCATTCTTCAGACTGTTCCATATGAACAATGCAGGCATCCATGGACATCTCCCTTTCCCCAATTACTTGTTCCCACTATCAAGCTGCTATTGACTCCATTAATCAGAATGACATGGCTAATCATGGAACTAATTCAATCAATAAAATTATTAGTTTCAAAAACTAAATTTCAGAACAAAAAATGTTGTTTGGAGGGCTTAATTTAATCCATAGCCTTTCACAGAGGAAGTTGGATGAAGGTGAAAAGAGAAGGATAGAAAGCTCCTAAAATAATTTTGCAGCAGGAGAAACTGTAAGGTTGGATCACAGCCACAGTGAGGCTCTGCCAGCCCCCAGGAGACGGTCCCTTTTGTCCACCCTGCACATTGCAGTGGTGTGCAGAAATGCCCAAGTTGACTCCATGTAATAGTCTCAGCAGCATAAATTTGTTTCAAACTACTTTGTGTAGGCTACTTCCTCTTTCCCACCTAGCTCAGCTAGAGCCTTCTGATGTAAGTGTAGTCTGTGCACTGGAGTACTATGCAGCAACTTATAGTCCAGCTAAACTTAAAGTGTTAAGATATGACCCTCATGATTGTGTCATAGTAAGTAATGCTTGCAGTTGCCTTAGAATGCAAAAAACTATCTCACCAAAATTCTGATCTCAGTTTTCTTTTCAGTGTAGCAAATATTTCATCCTTTATAGCTACTAATTGCTGAAGAGCATGTTTTGCTACAATTATTTGTATTATGTCTTTTTTAATGTATTAAGTTTCCAAGGGAAATGATCTATCAGCACTGCACAGATAGTCCAGTTACAATACAAACACTTTCAGTATTCATACCACACCCTCACAAAACCCCTTTACGTGAATAGTTCTTCTGAAAGCAGCATTAATTGGTCTAAGGTATCTCAGCTTTTCTCTGTCTGTCAGATTCGCAGCTGGAAATCACTGCATTACAGAAAGTAACCACTGTTTTCACTCACCTGAAAACAAACATTGTTGAAATACGCATTTGCATCATTCAGAACTTCACTTCTCGAAAGGCAGTTTTATCACTGTATGTTCATGTTGGGAAAGGTGCCTAATGACCACTTGAAAAGCTTCAGAGTCACATTCACTTTTGAATGCTCCAGAAAGACAAAAGTGAGTGAAATAGAAAGGGTAGTAAATCCAATGTACTTAAGAAATGGGTTTGAGAGCAGTTCAGCATGAAGAGTTAGTAAATGAGTTTTTATTACAGAATGACAAGTGTAGAGGGAAAGTTCCAACACCAGACACATTATCTGTTATGAAGAAGCTTGGCAGGTGGGGTTGGTGATATCCATAGGCTGCTCCTCCATATTACAAAGAAGCCTAGGTACAACCACAAGTTTATTTTAAATAGAGCCTGTTACAATTTAACCAAGTGGAAACTTTCCTGGTTGTTTTGATGCAAGTAGGTCTGCACTCTACACAACTCCTTTCAGCTCAGGTCAAGAACCTTAGACCTGTTAGCTGTTGGATACAGCCCTCATGCGACCTGGCATGGGAAAATGATCCTCCTTTCCACATGGATCCTGTGGCAGTGCTGAAGCATGCCTAGTGTCACCACACTGTTCCCAGCAGTGAGGTATCAGGCAGCTGCACAGGCACACAGCCACAGGCAGTGGGGTCCCACCAGCAGCGTGTCACGGCCATGGAAGCAAGTCTTATACTTTATTTTCTACTGTTTCCTGCTCCCCTGCTGCAGCCCTGGCACATTCAGTTATTATACTTGATAGGTGTACACAGGCCAGTGTCACGGCTGGCAAGAGGACACAGAAGCTAATGTGCAAAGGGTTGCTAATAAACTTCCTTCTCTATCCAGCTTCCCCATACTTTGATATATCTCCCCTCTTACTAGGGCAAAGCGTATTACTCCCTCATTTTCACAGAGCTGTGTGCTGTTTTACCAAGTGGCTGTACAAAAATCTTTCATTAGCTCTTTATATCAAATGCACTAGAGAGGGTATCTAATACTGTGTCACTGATGTGACACTGAGAAACCTTCCTCTAAAAGAATATGTCAATACAGTTGCAGATAAGAAGCTCAGTGTAAGTAGTGGAAAAAGACAAACCAAAGCTAAAACACCCTTTCCTTGCCAGGAGTTCTTGGGTAGCACAATGCTCACTTTGGCCAAACACTTTTTCATAGAATCATACAATTATTATTAAGTTTGGAAAAGACATCTAAGTTCATCAAGTCCAACTGTCAACCCAACACCACCATGCCTCCTAAACCATGCCCTGAAGTGCCACATTTACACGTTTTTTTAACACCTCCAGGGATGGTGACTCCCCCACCTCTCTGGGCAGCCTGTTCCAATGCCTGACCACTCTTTCAGTGGTCATTTCCTAATATCCAATCTAAAATCCAATTTAAAATTTTAAATGGCATGTTTTAAGAATCCCAGGACTCAATGTCATTTGGCTAAACATTTTCATTAATAGGTTATGAAATTGGCTTCTAGAGAACTAGTTTGTTGAAAAAGTGCTGTGTCAGTTGAGAAACCGATATTAATCTAAATCATTTGGACTCTAGGTAAAACTAAAGAAATTTCATATGCAATAGAACTCAGCCACAGACTGTATTTTACCTGAAGCTATTAGGTCATCAAAATTATTTTGTCAATGTATCAGTACATTACATAACCCCCAAAATTAAGGGTTGCCCGGGTGAGCACTAGAACTAAAAGTCTAGCAACATAGAACTAAAAATCTAGCAACAAACTCAGCTGCCTTGTAATCCCAGATTGTCTGGTAGAAATATCAGGCTTAGCCAAGAAAGATCTTGGAGTAAGCTATGTGATGCTGCTGCAAGGCGCTTTACTAGAAAACTTAGTTCAGATAGCAAACTGCAGGGGAATATATTCTACCTAGTATGACCCAAGGGTGTGTTTGCATCCAAAAAGGGTGAGCATAATGTAAGTTTAAACTAAGCAAGAATATACAGTAAACCACTATTCCAGTACCTTTGTCCAGAAGAGTACAGATATTGCTACTGTGACTTTGTGTAGGTGCCGTACATTACTTCATTCACTTACTAATACTTTAATGGTGAAAGATCGCTGTTCAAATGCAAGAAAGTGTCTGTAGTCTTTAGTAATCTCTCCTGTACTTTGTGAATGATTTTTCTCAAACTTTGCAGGCCAAGAACTGTCTGTCTGTAAGTGAAAATATTTTGATAGCTACCAGAACTCAAGGAATAAACACCAATAGTATTCAGCTCTTCAGGAATGGTTGTTTCCACACTGTTTCCTATGGGTTCTGGCTTCTGTTAAACATAGCTGCGCTGATAGCTGCTGCTGGTGGAAAAAAATACACCCTATTCTCAGATACTTAGAGTCAAAAAGATTTTTTTATCACTATGGACAAAAATGAATCCAAGCTGTTATATGGAAATGTACTGTGCTATTTTCACCTCTTCATAAATGTAGCAGCATTCTAAAGTTTGAAAGTTACACTTTCCACAGAGAACTTCACACTCCTTCAGACAATAAAAGTTCAGTGTTTGCAGGCTGTCATTGCCAGCTGTTTTCTTGAACTTCCTTAGGATTAACTGACCTTTGTAAAATTCTACAGAAGTGATTTTTTATGGCAACTTTACTTGCTGTAGTTGTCACTGTATGGTTGGGTTTATTTGAGTTTCAGAGATGTGTTGGGCCCAGTAAAACATTGCCTCTCTCTGTTATTTGCAGGGAAGTACTGAGGTCACAGTGAGTATCATGTGAAGAGTACTTCATGTTAAAAATAAATACCTCGCTCACCTTGCACAGCAGGAACCAGATTTACGTACTTCAGCTGGCAAAGTTTGCTTTAAAAACCAGAACCATAGCACAATCTAGCTTGGAGAGAACATCTGGATGACACTTAGGGCAGCCGACTGCTCAGAGCAGGGCTAACTGCAAAGTCAAATTGGATTGCCGAGGACCTTTTCCTGTAAATTCTTGAAGGAAGAGATCCACAGCCTCTCTGCACAACTAGTTCCAGTGCTTAACTCTTATTGTGAATATTTTATTTTGCTTTGTGGAGGCATGAAGATAAATGGCAAAACCCTCTGCTGAGTTAGGGCAATTTTGCATCACGTAAATGAATTGGCAACACCAGGATCAACACACTTAAGGCATTCTCAGGGACACCAATGCTGCCAGAGAAATACCTCATCTCTTTCATTCTACATTTGAGGGCTCTGGGGAGGCAAGGCACTGGGGAGGCAAGGCCATCCATGAGATTTCTATAATCAGCCAACACACAGTGCTGTTCAGGGAAGATTTCTAAGGTAGGGAAATCGAGCCAAAAAGCATCTTAAAGACATTCATAAAACACATTTACCCATATTCACTTCTGCAGTGTGTTCAGAGCTGAAGTTGAGAGAAGTCCCTAAAAAATGTTTACTGTATCAGCTGAAGAAGTTCCGGTGGTTGAGGCCATATTTTCAGGCAAATTATTAGGCCTTCATTCACTTGGCTGGCAAACAGAGGTGAGAGTTTTGGCAGGCAAAGCAAAGGACACTGTATTACCATGGGAACACAAACTTCACCTTCCTTTGATATTAATGCAGCTCTTCATATTCATCAGGAATGTGACAATGAGTAATGGCTCTTGTAACTTGTCTTTGATGTTGGATCAAGCTGCTATGCATATACTATTCTAGTGAAGCACAGAAGTCAAGGTGCTGACATTACTTGATTTTCTTTCAGTTGTAAGATGTTTGTTCCCCTGAGGGAATCTTAAAACAGGAAATGAAGGGAGCCTTTCATCACTATAATTGTATATTGTCCCAAAGGCCTGTGCTCAGTGCTGCCCAGGAGCTATAAGAAAAGTCAAATGATTCAAATTTGCTGTACACAAAAAAATGTGCATTTTTTGAAGGGTTTGTTTCTGAAGCACAGGCAAGTTTCTACACATGAGGTAAAAATGGCTTAGGGGATTAAGTCTCCAACAAATCCCACTGCCTGAAAGTCTTTGAAAGTGATGACATACATGCAATTACAGAGCTGGTGTTTACAGAGTCAGGGAAGGTCCCTCCAGCACACTTAATTAGAGGTTATGTTAGGATGTGGTTACAAACATTCACCTTCATCCAGACACTTCCCAAATCCCAAGCTCCTATTGCTAAAATGCCCTGGGTTTTATAACTGTGATGTTGTGCTTACATGTGATGATGTGACAGGATCACTGCTGAGGCTGAGATTTTTCTGGAGATCACAGAAGCTGCACAGCAATTCCAAAATGGGTAAACATGCTCAGCATCATTTCTGAGCTTGACATTCAGTTTTGTTTGTAAAAGAAGCAGAGCTGTTATTCTTCCGCAATGAATGTTGTCTTTTGTACTCCTCCACATCTCAATTTGCCACATCCTAGGTGGAGCAGCTAAAAAATGATATAAGAAATATTTGTGGTTGTAGTATATTGAGATGAAGTAGCAGGAGAGTAAATGTATGTACCAAGTGCACATTTATAAGGCTAACATGGAACATGAAGGTTGCAATGGGTTATTAGCAATACTAGGAACTGCTTAAATAGTTCAAGAGTTTTACCCACAATAAGTATTGCTCTTGTTTGAATTTCTGTAGACATCTGTTCTTGATTACTATGTCATCTGAGAGCTGCTAAATCTTTTTGTTCTAATCCTGTCAAATACAAGTTCAGGATTTCAGGTTTAAACAAAACCTATCTATCTCACATATTCAGTTTGGATAAACCCTGTAATTTGAAGACAGTTAAACCACTCTAGTGCAAGCTTTACATTTAGTGGATCTAATATCAAAGTTATTCTGCAATTTACCAAACTTTTGGAGTTGTTGTTTATAGGAAAGCCCTGTGGCATGGCTCCAGTGAAAGAACAGCTAGCTTTCATTGTGAGCTCTTTCTTTATTTTGTATCTGAGAAAAAAAACCAGATCTTTTCAGATCGATTTTTCACTACTTTATACTTGAAAAAAAAGTTAACCTGAAGAATCAAAGTTGTTTTTTTTTTTAAACAAAGTAAATACTATAGAAATTTTTTTCAGGTGCTCAGTGTACATTTCTGGCTCTAGATTTTTCAGGAAGGTAAGCTTTCCTTTTGGTAGATTTAAAAAAAAAAATCCGTATGGAGCATGCTGAAGTACTTTGAATGTCCAGTGTTATTCTGGAATTTGTACTCATTTTCTTTAACCTGTTGTGCATTAGGAATGCCTAGGTCATCTGAAATTTCAGTTTTCATTGGGACATTTTATACTACTGTACACTTTAATATCATCGTGCAAAGTAAAATGGTCGTTTCAACTTCTATTTAATCTTTGCCTTCTCAGATAAAGATTCTGTGACTTTCATTTTTGGTGTAATAAAGTTTTCTAAATAGCACTTTTTCCTCATTGTTTCCATTGTTTTATAGTGCCATTCTCCTCAATGCCCCTCACTTTATTCCACTTCCTCACAAGACCATATCTGAATTTTCTCCCGAGAGTCTAGTAAAAAGGGAGTTACCATGAGAGTGGCTTTTTCACTCACAGGCAGGAGCAGAGATGCTCTATTTTGCCAACCTTGCTCTATGGTTGTGGCCACACTACTGCCGTAGCTCAGCAACCACGGCCCTTTAGTGTATTTTGCCTTGTTACAGGTGGTGCAGGATAGGAACTGCCCTGTAGTACTTTGTAAGTAGCAATAAATTTTGTGACTGCTGCATGACTGTTTGCTGGATGGGACTTTGTTTTGGTTTATTGCCACATAAGAGATTCCTGATAGGACGTTTAAGTGTGTTATTATTTTCTTACAGTTTTCTTTTCACTTTTTAAAGTGTTGGGTTTTCTTTCAAAACAAGTTATTGGGTTTTTTTATATTAACTATTGATATATTTTATAAACAGACGGCAACTCTCTGGAACTCTCCTCTCCTAGTGACATAATGTTTCTTATGCTAACGACAGATGTTTAACTGTCCCTTGCCATTTTGTTTTCCAGACTATTTTCTTTCCATGTTACCAAAAACTTAGTGCGATGGCCTTTCAAGAAGCAAGTTTTCTGCTTCTCCTGCAGGACGGAGGGAAACTAGGCAGTTCTGACAATCTTAATTTACATACACCCTAATTATATTTTTTAGTGTTTTACTGTATCACTATGTTTTTGTATTGGCTCTGTTTTGAGATTATTATGGACAAGAAGTAGAATGGTTTGAGAAGTAAAGATTGCAGGGAGCAATAGGGTGGTCCCATAATAATATATGGGACACTTTGTTCGTATAAGGAATTCAGGTGCAACAAGAAGATGAAAAGGACATTGTTGAACCATTTTGTTTAGAGCCTGTAATTCAGAGACTGATTTTGTGAGATGAAACTAGGGTAGCAGCAGATCTGGTTTACAGGATCAGTGAGGGATCTTAATGAGTAGGATTGCCTTCAGTGAGACATATGTTATGCACCTGAAGGCCAAATCTGTACATCACATTACTTGTCAGATCTCTTTGCTTTTGGTCTTCATTAATTCCTAAACACATTCAATTTCACATAGTACATTTCATCATTATTGCAAAGACCTTGTAGAAATATTAGCTCTCTGTATAATTTCACTGTTATATTTATTTTATTAGCCACATCTCCTCTTTATTCTCTGTTATCCTTTTTACTCATGGAAGAATAGCTCTGCAATATGATTGCTTCTTGTCTTATCATCATTATGAAAACCTGTAAGAAGATTATTTTGTATCATATGACATCTTATTGAAGGGCACTTGACCTGAAATAAAGCTCCTTGCTTAGAGAGAATGAACTCAAAGCTAAGCAATGCAATTCATATCACATTCTATTAATTTGATCACCTATGTCCCAAGGGTGATTCTGCCAACCTTTCCTAGAGGCACCCAGTTCTAGCTGCAAATCAGGCCTGTGAGATACATGCGTTTGGTCCGCAAGTTGGACAATGACAACGTCCTACAGTTACTGAAAGGAAAAAAAAAAAGAAGAAAATCTATAGCTGCCTATAGTCTTTACAAATTAATCAGCTCATGGGTTTTATTGTGCTATGAATCTTCTCCTTTAATTACAGTGGAGCTTAGATTGGATATAAAAAGGTATAGACTTCCAGATTGTATTCAGTAGTTACCATGAGGTCAAAGTTCGGCTTTGTCCCCATTTGTTTGTTGAGGCCAATATTGAAACTCAAACATAATATAAGCATACTAATGCATTTTCTATTTGGAAAGCACAGATACCTCATTCTTCCACCTTGTCTTTCTCTAAGATCACTGCAAGACCTATGGCAAACAGTATGGTTTAGTGAGGAGAGAAATCAGGACCGTAAGCTCCGCCACAGGGCTGCTGTTTGACCTCCCTGCCCTTTGCCTAGCCTGCATCTTTCTGCTGTATGCTCTGTGGGCACTGCAATGTAAGGCTCTGGTCTGGTTTGGCCCCTGGTTGATATGTAATCCAAAAATTAATAAGTAGTAATAGACCAGGTGATTAGAACCCAATTCTGTTTCATGACTTCTTCTGAAATTTCTGTTCTGACACAAAGAAAGACATCCTTCAAATATATATTTACTAACAGAATTGCCTCAAAATACCTGTCCTTGCCTAGCATATATCAAATTTTCACTCAGGTTTTCTCTCATTTCTGGTTGGAGATGCTTAGAGGAACCATGACCTCTTAAACATTTCTGTGAAAACATTTCTTGCAACCGGTATTTCTCTTCAAAACAGATTTCACTTTAGTGAAACAGTATGTTTAGATAAAGATAGGTTTAGATTGTCACTCCAATCTTCAAAAAGGGCAAGTAGGAGGACCTGCAATACTATAGGCCAGTCAGCCTCACCTCCATCCCTGGAAAGGTGATGGAACAGTTAATCCTGGATGTCATCTCCAGGTATGTAGAGGAAAAAAAAGTTATCAGAAGTAGTCAACAGGCATTCAACAAGGGAAGATCATGCTTGACCAACCTGGTAGCCTTCTGTGATGGTGCGAATGGCTGGGTCAACAAAGGGAGAGCAGTGGATGTTGTCTATCTTGACTTCAGTAAGGCATTCGACACTGTCTCCCATAGCATCCTCACAGGCAAGTTAAGGAAGTGTGGGTTGGATGAGTGGACAGTGAGGTGGACAGATAACTGGCTCAACAACAGAACTCAGAGGGTTGCGATCAACAGAGCAGAGCCTGGATGGAAGCCTATAACTAGTGTTGTTATGCAGGGGTCTGTGCTGGGTCCAGTCCTCTTCAATATAATCTCAATGACCTGGACGATAGGACAGAGTGTGCCCTCAGCGAGTTTGCTGGTGATGCCAAGCTGGGAGCAGTGGCTGATACACCAGAAGGATGTGCTGCCATCCAGCGAGACCTGGACAGGCTGGAGAGCTGGGCCGAGGGGAACCTCATGAAAGTCAACAAAAGCAAGTGCAAGGTCCTGCACCTGGGGAGGAACAACCCCATGCACCAGTACAGGCTGGGGCTGAACTACTGGAAAGCGGCTCTGTTGAGAAGGACCTGGGAGTGCTGGTGGACAGCAAGCTGACCATGAGCCAGCACTGTGTCCTTGTGGCCAAGAAAGCCAACAGTATCCTGGGCTGCGTTAAAAGGAAGGTGGCCAGCAGGTTGAGAGAGGTTATCCTCCTCCTCTACTCTGCCCTAGTGAGACCATGTTCGGAGTGCTGTGTCCAGTTTTGAGCCCCCCAGTTTAAGAATGATGTGGAACTGCTTTATTCTTTTTGGTGTTTCAGGCTTTTCTTCTGTCATTTTCTTTATTTCCTCAGAACAGCCCCTATAATTTACAAAGTTTAGTAAACAGAGCAGTTTTTACTGAGGACTATATACATTTATCAAGATATGAGAATAAATCAGATAACCTAGTAATAATGATGCCTGTAAACAGAACAAAAGGTCCTCTTTTAAATATTTATAAAGGAGGGAAGGAACTGTAAAGGCTGCTGATGGCCCTGAAACTAATGAAAAGAATATAAAAAATATTTTTTTTTTCTCCTAAGAGAATCTTTCATTAATTTTTGCATGTTTTACCACACTGACAATGAAAACACTAATGCTAATGGCCTGGAGAATAATGAAATCATAGAATCATAGAATGATTAAGGTTGGAAAAGGCCTCTAAGTTCATCAAGTCCAACTGTCAACCCAACACCCCCATGCCTCCTAAACCATGCCCTGAAGTGCCACATTTACACTTTTTTTAACACCTCCAGGGATGGTGACTCCCCCACCTCTCTGGGCAGCCTGTTCCAATGCCTGACCACTCTTTCAGTAAATAAATTTTTCCTAATATCCAATCTAAACTTCCCCTGATGCAACTTGAGGCCATGTAAGTAGTCACCCTCGACCAGTTTAATACATCAACCTTTGTCTTATCCTTGTAATCAGAAGCTATTTGCAGAAATGTAGTAAGAGTGTAAATGACATGATGTTATGTGGTGGGAAGGGAACCATGGCAACAGTAATGAGCACTTACTTCCATATTGTAATCAATACAGATATTTTACCTTGTAGTGGGTGGTGAGCAGGTCTTTAAAACTGTGCAGTCAAACTGCAGAGACATGCGCTATATTATAGTAATAGGGTAAGTGCATTTTGCACACATCCTTGTTTTCAGTGTTACTGCCTTGGACCAGAACTTCCTGTTGCCTTCAGTGAATGTTTGGAATACTTTAGGGACTGATGGCCTGGTATCTAACAAGTAGTTTGCTCTGGGACACTTGCTTTACTCAGACAGGCTTCCTACTCATTTCACTTTCAAGTATATACATAAGAAGGGGCTTCTCTGTGTATTATTATTGTTATTGTTATATAAAATTACTAGTGGTAATCCTGACATTTTCCAAGTATATACACTTTTCCATGCTTTGCCATGTATGTGCTCTCCAGGTCCATCCTAAATGTTCTTGTTTTTATCATCTTGACTAAGCACAATGTCTAGTGCCTGCATGTCTAGTCTACATAAGACACTAAACCTCCACAGCAGGTAAGGACAGCTGTGCTCTTTTAGTTGGAGGGTGTTTAGATGCTTTGAAGCAGGCACCTATACAAAGGTAGAATGATCCCTCAAACCTTTTACACAGCTGCTTGTTTTGTTGTGTCTTAATGAATTCTACCTGAAATAGTCTTTCAGATGCAAAGTCCTATGTGGAGTCAACATCTAGCTGTCACACCATTCCAGCTTCTACATGGCATAAAGACAGGCTGTGGAATTGTTATGTATTGTTCCATTTTTTTGTTTGTTTGTCTTTTGTTGAAATTTTTGGCACTTGTGAGAGGGTAGCAAATGATATGAATGGCATTCTGTTTATGGTGGGAAATCTTTATCGAGTAGGAAGACTTTATATCATTTCCTAGCTATGGTCAGACTTTCATTCCAATCTCTCTGGCTTGTTTGCTCTACACTCACATCCCCTCAAAACAAGCCATGAAGGCACTGGTCTCCACTGGCCCGAGACATTTTCCAGGCACTCACAGTTCTCTTTCTGTGCAAATTCTTAATGACCCCAGTCTGACCAACATACCAGCTCCTTAAGTGGGACTTAGAATCCAGAGAGGTTAGTCTTACCCTCTAGTTTAGGTACATAATAAAGGTGTAATTCAGGGGATCAAAGCTGCATGATGAAGTTCCTCTTGTGGTTAATGGAGAGAAATGGGTGCCAGTTTAAAACACTTAAATCCAAAGGCCAAAATTAGACAGTATGAATATCTCCAGAAGTATTCCTTACCTAATTTTTGAAGTTACCCAGCTGAGCAGAGGTGCTTTGAGACTGTTAAACACTAAAAGTACCACTTTACCAAGTAAAATAACTTTTCCACTGTTTTTAATGCTCAAACTATACTTTATGTTTCTTACAGCAGTCCAGTGATTACTGTAGAAAGTCCCCTGAGAAGTGCCAGATCTGGTTTAAAATACCTTAAGGAGGTCAAATTTCCATTTCTCAGGCCTGGTAGTACCTTATCCACCAGGCTAGAAGCCTCCCTACCTGTTAGCACTGAACCACTGTGCAAAAACACAGGCAAGGTTGACTGAGCATGAGTGAGAGAGAGTCCTTACCACCATGGTAAGAACATGATCAGAAGGGTAGCAGCCCTGTGCCCCAGCTGAGCCTTCTTCCTGTATTCCCAATCTGAAATGGGTTGTGCCTTGATGAAGTCAGAAGTAGCAGACCCTTTCAGCCCTAAACTGCACAGGCAGGTCCAGGTTGCAGGGAATTTTGGTGGCCTGAAGAGAAAAAAAAGTATTTTAAAATTATCTCTGGAAAATTTTATGGGGACATTTAAAATCATGGGAGAAAGGGAAGAAGTTCCTGGCTGATGCAGTTGGTCCAGGGGGCTGCAGCCCTGTGCTCAGGGTCCAGCCTGCTCTGGGGTCAGGCCCAGAGTCATGCAGGACTTCTGGAGTCACCCTTTATAGGTGGTGTGCTGCTGGAGAGCAAGTACACTTTGCTGGAAATTTGGTCAATAAGTAAATGAAAGTATACTGGAAATTGCTTTAAGATGCAAGAATCTAAATTTTGAAAAGCAAACCCCTTAGTAAAAAATATTTGCTAGTATTTTCCTAAACAAAACTCTAAGCCTTTTAATAAATTCTCATTCTAAGCAATGTAGTAGTTACATCTTGTGAAACTACGCTACCAGATAAAAGACAAAAATAAAAGAAAAAGAGCTGTGCAGGAAAGAAGGGAGTTGGAGCCTCGTACTGCTTTTTAAGTCAGTCCTGATGGTGAAGATAATTCTTTGGATGGTTTCAGTATTAGGTCAACCAAAATTGGCTTACGAAGAGCATGGGAGGACTTATTCCTAGATGCATTTCTATTCCAAGGCAAATAGAGAAAATATTGTTGATAAAAGCTTCCCAAAAGGCTGACAGTAAAGAAACTACTGCAAAAAAGAATGAACAGCAATTAACTACAGTCAAGGAAGTCACACGCTTTATGTACTCTCTCAGAAGAGTCTGTTTATGTGGACAGAAGTCCTCATGGTTTGCATTCATTACAAACATACCTCATTGACAATGGGAAGATAATAAAATCTGTTTAAGATAGCAAAATTTCATACAAAGACATTAATATGATGAGTAAATTTGCAGTACCATATCAGCTTAAGTCATAAATTAGTTTGTGTAAAAATCCAAACTCTGCTCATAGGGAAAACAAGGAAAAGTTATACAAAAAACCTCCCAATGCAGATTGAATGACATCTCTTGGCCTTTCTGAAAGTCAGCTTTCTAATGCAAAATTTCTTTTTACTGAAGTAGCTAACGCTAAAAAGCAAACACAGCTTCCTTCCATCCCTCCCCTAAAACCAGTCCAAATTGCTTTCCCATTAGACATATGTTCACTGTGGCATTTTAAATAAAATGAATATCAAAGGAATTAGTATGATGGGTAAGGACAGAGTTTATTAGAATCATCCATTTGTGATTAATTTGCTGTAGTTCATAGCACAGCTGTTGTGTATTCTATTTACTTTTTAATCATAGAATCATAGAATGATTAAGGTTGGAAAAAGACCTCTAAAATCAAGTCCAACTGTCAACCCAACACCCCCATGCCTCCTAAACCATGCCCTGAAGTGCCACGTCTACATATTTTTTTGAGCACCTCCAGGGATGGTGATTCCACCACCTCTCTGGGCAGCCTGTTCCAATGCCTCATCACTCTGTCAGTGAAGAAATTTTTCCTAATATCCAGTCTAAACCTTCTCTGGTATGATCTGAAGCCATTTCCTCTCATCCTATAATTTGGGTTAACTTGGAGAAGAGACCAACTTCCACCTCACTACGACCTCCTTTCAGGTCCTTCGTAGAGAGCAATGAGGTCTCCCCTCAGCTTCCTCTTCCTCAGACTAAACAATCCCAGCTCCCTCAGCCAATCCTTATAAGACTTGTTCTCCAGACCCTTCACCAGCTTCGTTGCCCTTTTCTGGACATGCTCCAGCACCTCAATGTCCTTCTTGTAGTGATGGGCCCAAAACTGAACACAGTATTCAAGGTGCGACCTCACCAGTGCCAAGTACAGGGGCACGATCACTGCCTTACCCCTGCTGGCCGTAATATTGCTGATGCAAGACAGGATGCTGTTGGCGGCCCTTGGCCACCTGGGCACACTGCTGGCTCATGTTCAACTGGCTGTCAACCAGCACCCCCCGATCCTTCTCTGACAGGCAGCTCTCCAGCCACTCTTCCCCAGGCCTGTAGTGTTGCATGGGGTTTTTGTGACTGAAGTGCAGCACCCAGCACTTGGCCTCATTAAACTTCATATAGTTGACCTCAGTCCATTGATCCAGTCTGTCCATGTCCCTCTGCAGAGCCTTCCTACCCTTAAGCAGATCAACACTTCCACCCAATTTGGTGTGATCTACAGACGTACTGAGGGTGCACTCGATCCTGATCATTGATAAAGATATTAACCAAGACTGGCCCCAAAACTTTACTTTTACTTTAATCTAAACCTTTTGGGGGTTTTTAAGATTGAATAAATTTCTTAAACTTGTTGAAATAATTCTCAAATATCTTCAGAAAATAATTTTGATTCTGCATATCACATGCAACTCTGAGTGCACCTCTTAAACAATTGACCATTTTCCTCTGTTCAGGAGTTGGATGGGTAGTCAACATAATGCAAAAATCTATCTATAACAACATTCATAAAAGAAGTGAGAGCAATAATGATCCTTTTGAACTGGACACAAAATTTCAAAGGAATAGTTGCAAAATATTCTGCCCAGCTGTTAGATTTGCAAAAACCATCACAGAAGTGTGCACACATCAGTATTCTGTAGGCACTGTAAGGTTTAAAGAATTTTTTTTACTTAACAACAGAGTAACATGATAATTTTAACCTTTTGATCCTGTCTTCATTAAACATGTAGAGATCTTTAGGCATTTGCAGACAGAGCTGAGAATCACATTGTTCCTTTTAAAGACAATGGCAGCTGAAAACACTTGACTTCTCATGTGTCATGTCCCAGTGCCATCCACACCAAATCAAAACCTCATTCACTTTGACAACATTGCTAATAATATGTTAGGGATCCTGACATAAAAATGAATCTTTATTTCAGAAGCCCAAAAGTGAATTTCAAGAGTCTCCTGAAAGGTCATTTTGGATAAGTGCTTATCTAAAACTATCATCTAGCTTGCTTTGGCTTTACCCATTGATGGAATACATTGGACTGATAGTCACTCTGGGCCAGAAACATGAACCTGGAGATCACAAAGGAATATAATTTTTCAGATTTTCCTTTTATTTTCTCCTTTCATTTCATTGTGCTAATAGAACAGAAAGTAAGGTCTCTGACTGCATTCTGTCAGCTCACCTTTTGGTCCTGACAAGAAAAAGCAGAGTTCAGAAAATGGAAGTTAATAATTCCGTACAAATATACTGCGCTATTTTAGAACCTCTGAAAGGTATCATTCTGTTTCGGCTTAGACAACGGTTTGTATTGGTGCTTCTTTTTTCCTGGTCCAGGAGTGTCTAAGACATCTCTAAACATATCTAAATATTTAATTCACCTACCGGCTTGCAGTGAATACAGACAAGGAATGGAAGCAGAAAAGACATGGCTTAATTTATGCTTTTTATATATTCCTTTGAATTTATGGTAATGTGTCAGAATATTGCCCCTAAAGAGAATCATTATGATATTCTGAGAGCCAGATACTGTACTCAGATTAGGATCTTGTTGTGAGTAATCTTCACTTTAATGAGTATATTCATAGGTATATTACAGTTTATCATCTCAGAAATCAATGAAGGAACTTATAACAGAAGCTAAAGCAATTTGTTGTTGCCCATTGCCCTAACAGATTTTTAAGTAATTAAAGGAAATTTAATAAAAAAAATGTTAAGGATAGCAGGACCTTGTAACTTATAAAGGAATAAACTTCATTTTATGAAACTGAATTGAAGAGGTTAGTAAATGGTTTACAATCAAAACCTAGAAAAAAGTGTAGTTTTCAAAATGACTAAAGGCTGTTTGCTTTCCTAGAAGTCTCCCTGGAATGACAAGGGGTCACTTAACGCGATGGGTCATTTTATTCCCAAATCTATGCAGTTGTATAAGCTGGGTAACATTAGCACCCCTGCTCCGTAGTTACTTCATTGCCAAAATCTCAGAGGAAAGACCTATGCCCTTCACGGTTTACTGAACTGACTTTCCTGCAGGAGATTGGAAGGATTAAGGAGTTTAAGAAAGAAAATAGTATTATGGTTTAGTGGCTGGCCATAAGGGTGGCAGAGACTGCTCTAGTGTAGCAGAACTGAGAGCTCTGTGTCAGCCTGCTGCACACCTGGTGGTCTGACCACCTCGAGGTGATCCAGCTGGGCCAGCATGCTGCTGTCTGCCAGCTGGGGCTCAGAGCGCAGGGGACAACATAGTGTTCAAACATGCCTCTGAGAGCTGAAGGAGCTTGTTTAAAATGTCCATTTTCATAAATTCCTACATGCATGTGTCTTTGCATTCATGATTTTTGTGGCTATTTCAAAATTCTTAAAACTGTATTCTCAGCAAGGTTGATAATCCTCATTTCTCAGTGTGGATGCCGAATGGATGCTGCATTTCCTGCAGCATAATGAAGTCATTTGGAGGGCATGCCAGTGCTATGATTAGTCTCAGCTAATAAATTCAATTTTTAATAGAGGTACTGGATCCAGTTGGTCTGCCTAGTCAATTCATGTAAGCAACATTTGAATCACATGCAATCCAAAACACAGGCAGTATTCAGAAAAGTCAAGCAAGTGTTCATAGGGTCTAAACCACTAAGCTGTAATACAGGTTCATAACCAGAAACATTTTAGCTCTTTATAAGGTCTGAATACATAGTTATCATCTTCAGGCTCGCCGTTGTGCAGCCTTTCACAAGTACTTTAAAACACTTCAGCACAAAGAAAGAAAAGTTTTTCTTGATTCCTGGAAAACTTTGGGGTTTTGAACAACCTCTACCTTAAACTGTGTTCTCAGCATTGCTTTCAAATATGCCTTGCATGAGACTGAAATTAAGCAGTTGTGCACAGTGAACAGGTTATGCAAGAGCACCCCATGGATAAAGCAAAAAGTGAAATAATTTCCTCCTCCTCATTCTTACAGGTTATTTTGGTGGATTCATTGTATTAATTTGAATTGGCTTGTTTCACAGAATTGTTTTGTTTTTCCTGAGAACTGAGTTAGAGTGTGTGTACGTGTGTTGAGGGGCAGGAGGGAGGAGAGAAAAGGTGCTTTGCTATTTATGTTCATTGCACATAGAGACACGATACCCATTGTACAGAGTGTAACAGAAAACAGTCTGGGTGCGGTGCTATACACAAAGACCAAAGCAGATAAGTCTAACCCCATGTTGGGAAGTTCTCAGTGTTACTTCTTTTCTCAAATACTGATGTCTTAGAAGGCTTGTAACTGCTGTGATGGGTTGTATCTACACTAGCATATTAATAACAGCCAGGGCACAGGCCCAAGTAGTGTCCTGTAACCATTGTTTCGTTGTTAGCATGCACCATAGCACAGTTTGACCCACACCAGCCAGCAATTTCACAGACATCCAGGCATGGTTCAAGGGTCAGCAAGAACCAGAGATGGTTCCCACTGAGCAGTGTGGACACAGCTGCTCTTTTAAGGAAAGAGAATTTAATTATATTACCATAACCTGTGCCATGCCTCTTTCTCTGAGGCTGGAGAAAGACTTTTGAGCTATTTTACTTAATTGTGGGGATTTTATGGAATAAAGCAGCATAGCCCCCTTGGATGTGTACTAGCTTGCCACCTGAGAGATCTTGGTTGAAGTCTGTGCTGTACCATTAACTGCTAAGTTCTCAAAGGTGTTTAAGATTACTCATTTCCAACAAAAACAAGTCACTTAGTTACATTTGCAGATCTCTGTATATCCACCCACAGAAAGTAAAGTGGGGAAAGGAGTGATTTCCTATGCCAATGAGTAGAAACAGGGAAAAATGCAATGTAATGAAATCCTATGGTCATGGAGATTATATTACTTCAAAAGGTAGAACTGGTGTGCATGCAAGGAGAAGATTATTTGTTCTTTAACTTTCTTTCCTATGTCCTCATGTCCTAACCTGATTATCTGTTTATTTTTTTGTGAATTCATAATACACAGGCTTCTGAGGATGCAAAACAGAGGCAGTTTTGCAGTGCAACATGACAGTGCATAGAACATAAACTTCTTTAAAAAAATAACTTGTCAGGTATTTAAAACTTTTACCAATTGTGTTGACTAAAATATCATAAAGAGTTGTGTGAAAAATATAATACAATTTCAAAGACGAAAATAAGAAAATGGTAGTTTCTATTTTTAAAGGTAAGGAGAAAAGAGGAAAATGGCGGTTTATATTGTTTAACAGTTTTAATGATAATATTGTAATGCCTCATTTCCAAATGAGGAGGTGAAGACTTGCTCCCTAACTCGTATATTAGACTCTGGAAAGCAAACAGATTAAACTAAGCTCATCTGGGGTACAAGTTACTTCAGTATCTTCATGTATATGTGTGTTTTTGGCAGCTCAGCATTAGACAGACATTGAATTAGAAAATGTCTATGACCAGCACTTGACTGTATTTCACATAACCGCATAACTAGGCATTACTGGAAATGTAGCAATTGTGATTACCAGATGCTATTCTAGAGTCTCTAGTGGAGTTTGTTGTCATTCTGTGGCTGTGTTTTCATTTTCCAGGGCCTGAAGTATCCCTTCTCTTTCTTAATTTAGCTGTGGTGCCTCAGAGAGGACTCCATGTGCTATAGCAGTAACAACAGAGGATGATTACTGCATGCTTGTACTAACAACACTTTTAAATTATACAAAAATCAGAGTTCTTTATTTTAAACCTAAAATCACTTTTATTCAAAAAGTAAGGAAAGCATCAGGAAATTCCATTTCTTATTCTTTGAAGTAAAAGATCAGCAATGCCCCATCCAAAACCTGAAATGTATTCTGAGGTACTTCCAAAATAATTTTTTAAGTATTGTGTATTATGAGCAAGCATAGTTTGAAGGCCTTTTGCACCCTCTCAGGTCCCTTTGACATCATAAATCACAATGGTCCTGGTTTATATAATTAAAAAAAAAAACAACATGGAGATGTAACTTCAAAATTTATTATTTGCCTAGTTTTTAATTATACACAGTTCTTACACCGAGGTTCTACTTTACTTTTTCAGTATACTCTCCTTGAAAATTCCTTATTAATGTAGAGAAAAGCGATGCATCCAAATTTGTCCCTCTCTGGATTGACGTTCTCAGCATCTATTATTTCACTTCCTAGTCTTTCTGACATTTTCCCATAATATTTTCTGTCCTTCAGTGCATTTATCTCTTTCCAGTGCTGAATTTCCTGGTGATTCTTGTTTCCTGATAGTCTGAATAAAGTAATGCTTTTTGTGATTCAAAACTCCTAGAGGTGATGTCATTTGCAGGGTGGAGGGTATGTAAGAGGTTGCTTTTCACAACATACAACAGTGATGATAACACATCTGACTGCAGATGCTGTAAATCACAGAAGTATATTTACAACTGCAAGCCATAGTTTTTCTTTGCTTACTTTTTTTTTTAATTTGATATCTGTTGAGTGGCAAATGTGTGTAACACAGACAGTTCTTTTGGTCCAGCCCACAAACTCTCCTTTACATATTGTCAGTCTGTAGAAAAGATTGCTATGCAGGCATACATGCATACATACAATCACAGACGTATTAACACCTATTATCTGGGGAATGGACACATCACGGCTCATTTGCTACAAATAATTTGGTATGCAACCTCTTGCTTGACAGTAAGGCACATACATAAGCAGGTTACTCACCAACAAGAAATATTATGTTGTTGTTTTTTCTTGGATAAACAGAGATGCCAAATCACAAATCAAAGTAATCTGTTTTCATTACAGTAATGTCAAGAGAAATCTCGTTATTGGTTTATATCTCCACCCATACAGGTGTACAAGGACTCCTCATAGTAACATGCAAGAATTTTCTCAAGGACATACACACTGCATGTCACATCTGCTCTTAACAGTCTCTGAAGGGGTATTATGCTTTCTCAGAACTAATGCAAAAATGAGTGCACCTGTCTTTGACTTGACTATCACAGTATTTGTACTTTTCATTTTCTGTTAAAGCTTCCTCGTAAAAAAAGTAATTCACAACTAAAATGGTCTCCTTCTTGTCAGGGTTTCCTCATCCTGAATGCATACTTTGTCTCTCTACTCCACATTCATAAATAGTTTGAGAGCTTTCAAGCATCTGAGGTCATTGTGCTTCACACAATTGTTCTTTGTTGTACTCTGTGAAGGAGATTACGTGAGGGCAAGCTGGAATTCCTGGGTATCGTATTTCTCACTATTGAAGGGCTATCTCCTTAAATAAAAAAAGCAATAAGGTTATCTAAAGTGACCTTGGCAATTGTTCATGTACTTTATGGCATTATACAATTAGATGTGAGTTCAAATCAAGAAGTCCTTAAAAATCATAGGGGTCACTTTCAGGCCTGATAGCAACTCTAAACTGGTCAAATTTTGCTCAATGAAGGATACATTTTCTAAAATATATCTCTATACATCAAACAAAGTATTTAATTAGTATTTTCCTGCATGATGTAACCCTGTCTGTTATGGTACTCCATTGTCATCCGTTGCTGAGCTGTTAATCCCTGTAAGCATATTAAAATTAAACACATGTAATGGAAACAAGTTGCTGCTCACTAGGGGTAATTCTTAGTAAGTAGAGCCAAAAAGCAAATTACAAGGAATCTCATTACTGCTAAATGAATATTACTAATGCAACTACTTGTTGGTAGATAATAGATAAAGTATTCAACACCATATAATAGAAAAATATGCTAAATTGCATTTCTTTCCTTTTAGCTTGATGAAAACGAGACATGCAACTGAGTGGAAGGGAAAAAGTCTGTCTCCCCAATTAAAAAAGCTTTTGATGTCATTCCTTAGTGAGAGACATAGGAGATCTCCAAGCTTCCAGGCTGCTAGTTTTCAGAAAGTAAGATGCTGTATAGTGGAGGAGAAGTGTAATACCAGTGGAGAGGGAAAGGTATCACAGAGACTGTACTTCGTCCTGCACTCCAAGGAATTCAGTGGGAAAGGCAATTGTTGTGGCTGCCATGGGAAAAATTTCAGAAGAGTCTACTTTATTAGAAGTCCAAAAAACTAAAGACTCAAAGTTAGAGCACATCATGCTTCTAATTAGTGTGCAGAGTGGTCTGTGCTCTTGGGCCTAAGCTAATTCACTATATCGTTCTTTATTTTAAATTATACTGAAAAGTGTGTCTGCTTGGAAACCAAAATTTGTGAATCTGGGACAGTGAATGCACAGCAGGTGAAACGCTTCCTTCCCCCAAATTTTAACTCTGCTTAACTGAGAGGCTTCCCAGTGCCGGAGAACCACAGATGTGGATCTGGCAGGCACTATTTAGCCACTCTCAGCAGGCCCAAAACGGTAAATCCTCACTGAATGTAGAAGCTGTAGTTTGCATGATCTTATTCATGTTTCTTCCCAATTTACTGAGATCCCAATTACACAAGGTGTGGTAGGGGGCTGTCAAGAAACTGTTGGATTCCAGTGCATTGTGTTTCGCTGATGGCAGATGACAGCAGCTTGGCTGGAACCCCCAAGAAAACCACACCTCTAACCACACTTTAAAAAAAAAAAAGAAAAAAAAAGTCAGAAAACTTGGTAATAGTTAGATGATGGTTGGGGTTTTTATTGTATGTGTGGAGTGTACCTGAGCAGAGCTAAACTTAATGAAGACTTTCATCAAACATATTCACAGGGGATTGGCCATAGTGTAATCATAAAGAGAACAGGAACTTTCTGTGCATAATTTGTGTGTATAATTATCCTTGTATAACCATTATAAACATTCACTATTTTATATATCCATTACATCCTTAGCACACAGCTTAGGCTGCATGCTGCCCCAAGAAAGAGGAGGCACTTCCTGCTTATTCTCCTCCCACCACATCCCCCATGACAGTGGAGACAGGGAAACCCCATAACTGTTACCTCAACTACCACGCCTTTCCTATGATTGTAAATTACAACTGAGAAATATCTTTTCAACAGCTTTCTGATTAAAGAATAAAACCTTATTGATTTAATGTAAAACTTTTCCAAAGAGTGACAGTTTTGTTTCACAAAGAAAGACTACAATGTCAACAAACATAATTTCAAATTACACAAAAATTTCTGTTTTGGTTGTGTTTCGAAGCTACTACATTGCTTTTTATAAGATAAAATGTAGAACACTTAAAAGGTGAATTTGTCAAAATGCATTATTTCAACTGGCTAGAAACTGTCAGGTTTTTTGTTTGTTTTGGGAGTTTAGGGTGGGGTTCAAAGGTTCTAGGAACTTTTCTAAAAGGCAAAATGTTTCAGTTAAAGAATCTGCCACAACAAGCAATTTAATTTGACAAATGCTTGAAAATTTACTAATTTCAGGCTGCAGTTAAAAAGAAGCAGAGGTACAATAATAGCCTTTTTTATTAATATCTATTTCTTTATGGTTACCAATGTATAAAAGTATTAGATGGATTTGCTGTGTTTCATGAGATTACAGCTAGCTGTAGTGCTTCAGTAATGCCTCTGCAGAGACCAAGTCACCCGAGCAGATGTTAGGCTAATGAGATTTCACATGAATACCTGGTCTGCAGTCCAGCATCCACAGCCAGTTTTGGGCTCACAGGAAGTGTAATGAAACCTGAATGCATTGTATTTTATTGTATTTGGCCATCTTTTTCCACTGTTTGAACGAAACATTCCCATAGTCACAATAATTTTGCATGGTCCTAAGCCAAACAAAAGGCAGAAGGAAGCAGCACCTCAGTTCCTCCTCTGTGAATGCAAGCGCAGTCAGCATGTTTTAAATGAAGGAATGTTAACTGAGACCAGTGAAAGAGTGCAAAATACAATAACCAAAAAAGTCTCAAGCATTAAGCTTGCAGAGCTTTCAGCAGACAGTGTAAACATATACATTTAATATATCTTAGAGTCAGCGTGAACAGGAATTTTGTACAAATTCCCTGCAAACCTATCAAGGGCTAAGTATCAGCTGCTGGTGATGCTTGTAACTCCAAACTCCAGTTTAAAAGCTAAAGAGGTACTTACAAAGTTCAGAAAGGTCACAGATTTCAGTCTACTTTAATAGTCACTTACAATCAATGTATCTCCCTGTTGATTTTGGACTTGTGCCCGAGGAAGTGGGGAAGGAACTTAACACGGCCAGAAGTGTCTAAAACCTTCCCATTTACTAAGAAGGTCCATTGTGTAAAACCTTCATCTTTGCTAAGAAGTTCTATTGTCAAACATTTTTCTAGGTTTTCCCAGTTTTCAACAGCTATTCTCTTTCCCTCTTCTTTGAAGAAAGATAACATCCTGTCCAACCTCAAGTAGGGAACCCCCCCACTGTGCGTGCGTGCATTTAAGCATGAATGCAGTCCTATTCACAACTCTTGGAAAATACTAATGTGCATTTTTAAGCAACTGTACTTGGGCTCAAACTTTTTGACTCAAGTGTCAGGGTGTCCAGGAGTTTACCGTGCACCTTTTTAGGAGAGGAGAAGACAGAATAAAATCCAATACACCCTAGTTAGGGAGAGAATAGAAGTACAATGAAGCTGTATGTATATGTATAAATCATAGCTACAATCACAGAACTGATCTGATTTTCTGTTGAAGTAGGCTTGAGAATTCAGAAGAGGAAAAGTCCTTAGAATAATAAAGCTACTTCCTTTGACACATAAAACACTGACCTCCTGTTGGTTTCTTTCCCTACTTTTTTTTCTGATTTTTTTTCCCTTCTGTCATAGGTGTTACATCTTCTGAGAAGAAGACTAAAAGCTGGTCTTGTTACAGATGAGTGTCTTGATATTGGATATCTCCCTGATGTTTTATCAGCTGTCAGTGTTTCAAATGACCAGGGGCTGAAAGAATTCTGTCAAGGTCATTTGATTATCCCAAGTTTAATGAAACTCAGTTAAGAATTTTCATGGGATGACTAAAAGATTCAAAATTAGTCTGTTATCAAAAGGTTTTCCAGCCCTCTGCTGCATGGGAAGTAGTCATAGTGGTGATTAGACAAGCCACATAAGCTCATCTAGAATATTTCTGAATCATGAGGAAATATATAGCAGTTTAGTGCCTTCTTCCGGAATGCTGCTAAAAAAATTAAGACTTATATTATCGGAGTTACTCATTAATAAACACACTGATCATAAATTGTTAATCATAGCAGCAAGGGCAAATTTACCATTACAGTAACCTGACCATCACAGAAATGTTGAAGACATAGACTCAGATTCAGCCTACTTAACATTAGGTACCTGGCAGAAATATATGTCTTAGAATTGTGCTAGCTCTGTGCTGTTTACAGACTGGAAAAAAGTTAAAGGGAGTTTCCTTGGGCTACAGAAAGGGCTTTGGTTAGATACGCTCTTCACTCCTACAATCTCTAATTTTAGACTGGATAGTCTAGGCCAATGTCTTTGTTCCTTGAAGATTATAGTTCTGTGTGATGAGGTGAAATTAATTATAAACTTACGAGGTTATTTCCACCACTTTAGAGTAAACTACAGTAATCTTCACCTGTATGCATTGTAGGCAATAACTGAATACAGACAGAAACACTGTGCAAAAGAAACTGTAAGCAGCCCTGAGGACATCAGCTGACTTTCTCCAGCAATAGTGAGATTCATGTCTCTCACTATCATCTAAGTCAGCTTTCCCTGGGTAATAGTGCTTACTGGTCACATATACCATGCTATCGTAGTCACAGGACTGGGACTTTTTTGTTGGTTTTTAATATCTATTAGGGAATTGATCTTGGAAGATGCTGAGGAGAAGATTCTTAGAGAAGACAATAGATATGAGGGCACTTCGCTATCTGTATTATGACATCAGGGGAACTCAAGGGAGAGACATGAATGAATGAGCCATATAAAAGTACAATGCACAAGCTCTGAAATACCTGTAGTATAACTAGCAGGTGTAGTCAGCATAGCAAAACCTATTTTCCAGACAGCCTTGCTCAGTTCTTTAACCTTACACCACATATAAAGCAAAACATATTTTTCCTTCCTAATATTTTTAGAATACAATAAGGAAAATTAAACACAAATAAAATGTATAATTGCAGTCATACACAACTTAAAGAACTTTGAACTAATCAAAATGCATCTAGACTTTGTGAGAAATGTTTTATTCCCTTTTATTTGTTTCGAATAACATCTCCAAATGAGTAAAGCAAGACAGAATATAGCCATAAAATCTGTGATGGCAAAAACAAGGCTGGGGTTTGTAAGCACTCTGGAGGATAGGATCAGGATTCAAAATGGTCTTGAAAAAAATGGTAAGTCATTCCAACACCTTACAGTATGAAACTTTGTGAGATAATAACAAAACAGTCTCAATAGAAAGAAGAAGCCAGTAAATGGATGCAGAAGACAAATACTCAGGTAGGCAGATATAGTACACAAAAGGATCTGGGACTGAGGTGACAACAAACATAGCAGAAGTGAATAATTTTATGCTACAGGTGGGGGTAGTGGAAAGGCATCTTTTATTTTAGGATGTCTGTAAGGCAAGAAAGGCAACTACTGCATAGTGGTGATGAGGTCTCTGCTTCAGGGGAGATCTTTATGAGCAGTCCAGGCTTCATATGTGCAGACCCCTTTATGGGCAAATACAAGTGTAACAGTTATTAATGCAAGGTACTCGTGCTAGGGAGAGGGAGAAGTTGTGTGTCTGCCTTAGTACAGCCATGAGCCCAAGTTTATAAATTTTACTGACAGTCTGGATTTAGAAGCTCGAGTTTTCTGACATGCGCATAAGAACTTGCAGAGTGAGTTGGCTTTTCTTCTGTTTTTTACTTTTTTGTTGAGACCACAAGCAGAAGAAAAAATATCTGTCTATAATGTGCATACATAATGACAAGCAGAAAAAAAGAAGACATTATTAAATATCATGGGCCATAGGTGCATCACTGGATAGATGACATAGGTCAAATTGGGAATTGCAGGACCCAGCTGGCTGAAAAAGAGGTAACATGCCAATAAAGAGAGAGTGAGGCTGGGTAAAAATCAGCAGGAGAGGACTAAGTGGAGGAAGGTGGTAGAGAAAGTGGGTGCTTTAAAGTCTTTAGTCATGGCTGTCTTACTTGTCACTAACAGCAACAAGCAGTGAGGTGGAACAAATCAACCACACATCCATTATCTCTGCTGGAAAAAAAAAAAAAGGAGGAAAAAATACCAGCCACTTCCAGATGAAGCTGTATATGTTTCTGTACACATGATATATATTCCCAAAATAGAGTTTGACTAGGATGCTGGCTGAATATGTTCCTCTCAGAACGTCTCTTGGGTTTTTTTAAATACCATTTAGTCATCAATATATTCTCATTTTGTTTTATCCCAAGGGCAGCATCATTTCAGTAGTAGAAGTACTCAGAACACCTTCATTTATCACTCATTTAGGATTACCTCTGAGGGAGAGCCTTGCCTTTCTTATTTAGCTCTTCCTTCCCCACACCTGTGGGCAATCCAGGGCAGCCCACTTATAGTTTGGGTCACACACACATCTCCTGGACCCTTCCCCTGCTCCTTGCTCTTTAATGTTAATGAAGGTAGGGTGCATGGCTCCAGAGACTACCACGGTTAAGACGATAGTAAATTAATCTGACAGGTGGCTGACTGGTCCTTTGTGTTGTTTATCTGCTTAGGCACAGAGAGAACTGCAACTGCCAGCAAAAGGGAGTGAGTGGCTGGGAGTGGTGGAGGGGGGTTTGTGTAGCCCAGCTGCAACCTGTCCCCAGCCCTGCTTCCAGCAGTGCATCTGGGTGACTGCAATGGGGGATACCTGCAGGTGAGAGGTGTATTCCTCACTTTAAAATGTAACAGAGGTGCTGCAACCAAGAAGCGTGGATGAGTTTTTTTGTTACTTATTGTATATTTTTGCTCTTCAGTTTTTGCTTGTCCTCATAAATATGTTTTTTTCCTTTGCTGTCTTTCTCAGCAATTAAGTTGAATGTTTTCTTCTTCTGGTGGAAGTAGATACTGGCCATGTTATTTTGGGGGTGTTGTAAGAAAAAAGGCCTTGGTTATATCTTTTTCAAAGGGGGAAATGCTGTGATTAATGCTGTATTACTTCCTACAGATTACTTCACGCTCCATAATCCTAGCAACTTGGATTTTGCTTATGTGTTTTTTAAGTGGAAGGCACATATTTAAAGGAGCCTAGAAAAAATTGCACCACATGTCTGGTGCTGCATATGCAGTGGGAAAGCCAGCAGGGAAAACTGCAGGCTCTATCCAGCCTCCTTTGTGTTTTCCTGAGGAATAAGGAAGCAAAGTAAGTGGTTTTACTGGAGCATTTTATGTATAAAACCTGATGAAAGATTTTACCTTAAAATGGGGTTTGTTGTAAGGTTGAATTTTTAAGACATCACTTTCCTGTGTCACTGTAGTTTGTGTCAAATAAGGTAACCGTGATCACAGCTCTGCCTCCAGTGGGAAGGTTTTTATACTGCAAGAACTAGCCTTATAGCACAGGTACTGGATGTACTTGTATTCCTGATGTGTCAGCAGGCATGAAAAGTTAAACTAGAGAGAGCACTTTGACTAAACAAATTCATTAAAATATGTTGTCTTCCTGAAGCTAAAACAGATTAAGGAGACCTACTAGTTAGGTAGGAGGTTTCAGCTTTACTTTTTCCAGCAAGGTAATCTTCACCCAGTGAGAACACAACCAGCCTTGAATGTAAGGATTCCTCTCCTTGCTACGCTAGATGAAGCAATCTGCTCTGAACCCAAACAAATGCCACAACAACTCCAGGTTCTTTGTGTGCACTTAACTGCTGTATGGTGCTGACATAGTGACTCTGAGTCAAAGAGCCTGGTGGCTCTTTTCCCCTTAGTTGCACCACTTGGCTCCAGTGAAAAATGTCACCTTTCCCACTGAATCTCACCTCATACATGTAGTCAAAAACTGATCAAAACCTGTACCTCTCCATTTTCATATAACCAAAGGGGACAGCACTTGTTTTGCTGTGGAACAAAAAAGAACCTGGAAAGTGAGATGGGCCCTGTGGGAGGGAGTGCTCCTCCTCTGGCTTACTTTTATGCAAAGTCAAAAAGCTACACCCCTCTAAGCTCACTGAAGTGGCTAGGAAAAGCTGCCACTTTAGTTATATATCCTGTATTTTTTCCTGCATAAAATCAGAGAACTTCAGTGACTGGGCAGTGAGATTAAAACCTCTTACAAGTACTCAAAAAGAAAAGCATAAGAAGGAAATGAGCATGGTGGGTTGACCATGGCTGGATGCCAGGTGCCCACCAAAGCCGCTCCATCACTCCCCTCCTGAGCTGGATGGGGAGAGAAAATATAATGGCAGGATCTTGGGTCCAGATAAGGACAGGGGGACATCACTCACCAATTACCATCACAGGCAAAACAGACTTGTTTGGGGAAATTAATTTAATTTATTACCAATCAGATCAGAGTAGGATAATGAGAAATAAAATCAAATCTTAAAACACTTTCTCTCCACCCCTCCCATCTTACCAGGCTTAACTTCACTCCTGATTTCCTCTACCACCTCCCTGTGAGCAGTGTAGGGGGATGGGGAATGGGGGTTGCAGTAGTTCACCACATGTTATGTCTGCTGCTCCTTCCTCCCCACACTCTTACCCTGCTCCAGTGTGGGGTCCCTCCTACGGGAGACAGTCCTCCAAGAATAAGACAGCATGAGCCTTTCCACATGTCCTTTCCATGGACTGCAGTCCTTCAGAAATGGACTACTCCAATGTGGGTCCCCCATGGGGCCAGAGGTCCTGCCAGAAGCCTGTTCTAGCTTGGGGTCTCCACAGGGTCACAGCATCCTTCAGGCACACCCTGGTGTGTGGCATCCTCCATGAGCTGCAGGTGGATATCTGCTCCACCATGGACTCCATAGGCTGCAGGGGGTCAGTCTGCCTCACCATGGTCTTCACCACAGGCTGCAGTGGAATCTCTGCTCTGATGCCTGGAGTACCTCCTCCCCCTCCTTCTCCACTGACCTTGGTGTCTGCAGGGCTATTTCTTTCTCATATTCTCACTCCTCTCTCCCAGCTGATGGTGCCCAGCTGTTTCTTCCCCTTCTTAAATCTGTTACCCCAGAGGTGCCACCACCGTTGTTGATGGGCTCAGCCTTGGCCAGTAGTGGGTCCGTCTTGCAGCCGCCTGGCATTGGCTCTGCCGGACATGGGGAAAGCTTCTGGCAGCTTCTTACAGAGGCCACCCCTGCAGCTCCCTCGCTGCCAAAACCTTGCCACGCCAACACAATACACTGACTTCCTGGCCTTTAAAATAATTTTGAGCTTGGTATTTTCTGGAATATGGACTGTGCCTCAACAAAATAAAAATATATGATGTGAGATAGCTCAAATTATTTCTTCAGGTACTGTCAATTCTTTTTCCTGCAACAGAGACAAGATCAATAGTACTAAGCAGCAGAAGTAATGCAAAAGATTTGATGTCACAGTGTTGCAGTAATAATTTAAAGCCAGTCAGAAAAGAAATTGACACTATCAACACTTGCTGATTCTATGAAATTTGAAATGTCAGCAGAGATAGTGTTTCTCTGGAGCCTGCACGAATCCTTTCCAGATTTCTGCCATGGTATCCATCCCTGAGCCCATCAGGCAGGTTATGGGGGATCCAGACTGCCAAGAGCCAATGGATCTGGAGCATTCCCAGTGTATTACTGACAGTGCAGTCAGCAGTTCCAACACTTATGTTTGCAGCTCTGTTAGTTGGATTGGCTGAATCTCCTGGATGAGGAGCACTGCAGTTTCAACATGCCAGGTAGTGAAGCAGACAGTTTTGTGTTCTCACATTGGGCTGGCTGCCTGTCAGGGTTTCTGAGGAATTTGGGCTACCACCCAGATTTGATGGGACTGTGCTGCAGACAGTCTCTGCTAATGATCTGGAACAGAACATTATCCAATCCAATGTTTGACCTTAAAATAGAATGAGGAGGGAAAAAATGATTTTCAATGAAGCTGGTTTGAAATGAAGCTTCTTAAGTACTCCATGTAATGGAATTTGCTTGCTCAGGCTAGCTCTTACAGTTATTCACAGCAGCATTTCTAGGTGCAGAGAATCTCATACTTCAATCACTCCGAACCTAAATGCCTTGCTGTTCCCAGGCAAGGTCCATTTGCATTAAGAGGAATTTGCAGACTTAGAACAACAGGACTTTCTGTATATGAGCAGATAGACCTAACCCCAAGCTAATGAGTACAAGGAGTTAACAGCTGGTTATCTGTGAAATGTATTGTCAGAATTTAAATAAGTAAGGCCTGTGGCTACTTTATCACTTGACTGAGAAACTTTGCAGCACTGTTATATATGGGATGAAGCACTCAACAGTTAGAAGTGAGGAAGTTGATTAGACAATTTATCTTGTAGCCATCTTGCTGTTTGGTTATTAAAACCAAACACTTGCAGCTAGGCATACTAACAGCAGGAGAATTTCCCATCTGTGGTGTAATTGCTTTTGACAGTTTGTTTCAAAGTAAAAAGGTGCTGCTGTGTCATAGTGAATTTGTTCAGGAAGGTTCCTGCATGGCAACTTCTAACTACTGATGTCCTGCCAAAGTTGTAATTGAAAACATTGCCTCTTTACTTTGCAATAAACTCACCAGGACTGTGTGCTTGTAAAGGAAGGGCACAGGGGAAGTGGGGCTGAGATCCTACATTAAATCATTTGCTACCAAACTTGTTTTGCTTTAAGGTAAAATAGCTTTTTTTTTTTTCCTGAATTTTCAATAAATGAAAAAAGCTTCCTCCAGATTAAATTTGCCTCACTTAATTATTCCTCTTTGTCTTTGTTAGCTCTATTTACATTTGCTTAATTCAAGAACCTTATTTTCAAATGGAGCCATCTGAATGTTCTGTAATGTTTTGCAAGCTCTAGTCGTGAACTAGATCTTGAAACTAGTCATGAAGTTGAGTGGCAATTGTGTTTCTCTGAATTGATTTATTGTCATTTAAAAACTTGCATAAATACTTGTTAGAGCGTGGAGATGGACAAATGAGTCTGGTAGGTTTGAATTCTCTGGATTTTGGATAAGAAATTATACAGCTTGCAGAATTAGGCCCTGCTTGTTCTTGCAGGTACCCACTCTGAAGTCTCAAAGAGCAATATTCGCCTTATACACTGCTGAATACAGGTTTCGGACTTCAGTTAGGGCTATCAGTAATGTTGGTGCTTTCACTCCTGCTGCCTTCTGAAGGTTGTCCTCTCCAACAGCAGCTATTCCATGAATGAGGAGAAAGTACTGAGATTAGAGTGTGGGGTGGTACATGTTCTGTAGGGGAAGAGGAGCTCTCAACACAACTATTAAAACTGTAGTTAGACTATTTTTATTTAAAAATAAGAAAATCAGTTTAAGGGAATCTATAATTCTTAACAGCTTGTGCAGTGACACTGGTGCTTTGTTCTCAGCTCCTGTCGACCCTTTCCCAAACTGACAGTGATAGTTTCTTATAACTGGTGAGGTTGTGATATTACTAAAGAGGAGACACCTGTTGCAGAAATTAACCCGAGAGATCTAACTACCTGGAAATGTTTGTTATGTAGTGATACTAATAGCATGGTGTTCTGGATGTGGAATTTGAAGGAGGCAGGACATTGCAAACATTGGGTAACATTTTGAGACCGTTGCAGTGCTTCCATATTCAGTTTTATCCTCTGCTGGAGGGATTTCAAAACCACATCAGTCATGCTGCCCTGGGTACCAGGGTACGGCTGCTCTGCATATTCCTGTAGCTTGTTCAAAGGTCAGTAGTGTCATGGTTTTTAGCTGGGATAGAGTTAATTTTCTTCACAATAGCTGGTATAGTGCCATGCTTTGGACTTAGTATGAGAATAATATTGATAACACACCGATGTTTTAGTTGTTGCTGGGCAGTGCTTGTACTAGTCAAGTATTTCTCCAGCTTCCCATGCTCTGCCGCGTGCACAAGAAGCTGGAAGGGGGGAGGGCACAGCTAAGACAGCTGATCCAAACTGGCCAAAGGAATATTCCATATCAGTATATTAAATGGGGGGAGTTGGCTGGGGGAAGTAGCAGTCGCAGGCAGCTTGAAGACTGGTGGTGTCTGCCATCGGGTGGTGAGCAGTTACATCACTTGTTTGGTTTTTCCCTCCTCCCAAGGTTTCACCTCTCTCTCTCTCCCCCATTATTTTCCTTTTCATTATATTATTATTACTGTTTTATTTTAATTATTAAACTGTTCTTATCTCAACCCATGAGTTTTCTTACTTTGTCCCTTCCAATTCTCTCCCCCAGCCCACTGGGGGGGGGGGGGGGGTTAGCGAGCAGCTGTGTGGTGCTTAGTTGCTGACTAGGGCTAAGCCACAACAAGTAGGTAAAATGGCTAAAACATTCTTAGGAGTAAGGACTCTTCCCCTCCGATAAGTGTGATGATTACCTGGCTGTTGAATCAGGCTGCCACTTGTTTTCTCTTTCTTGTCAAATGAATCTTGAACCCTTTTACTGTGCAGCAGTACAGCTTAAACAGAATGGAGAGACTTCTAATGCAGAACAGGCAATAATAGTTGGGGTGTTTCCTTATAGACATGCAAGCTTGAAACACCTCAAGCAAGGAAAAGTAGTTGAACCTGGCTCTTCTGTTTACTTGTGAATGCTCTTTGGATACACTCTAAACGAGGATACAAATATGGAGGTCTCTTCAGTGGCAAGAATGGATCTTGCTCAGTATTTTGAGAGGAAGGAGGAAGCTTCTGGGCTGCAGAACCTGACTTGGAAGGGGCACTACCTTGCAGAGTCCCTAAAGTGAGCTGATGTGAGATTTGTTTGTGTAATCAGATTTTCCTGCTGGCTATGCCTAGGCAGTGTGACACTTAACTTGCAGACTTTAAAGACTTGTATTGGAGCTAACCCAGAGTCCTTCATAACACATTCAACATGCTAGACCATAGCCCCTCCTTCCTACCCTGCCCACCCCCACAGGTCATAAGACTCTCTGTACTGCAGTACTGAGGAAAAAACTTTTCACCAAGTGCTGTAGTATGTTTTCATAAATATATTTTTGTTTATTTGCAAAAATTCTACTGTCTCAATGTAGTTTGAATTTTAAAGCAGGGTTTCCTTTGGCAAAATTCTCACTGAATTCAGGAGTTTTGCATTGAGAGACTTAGTCTCTGGAACACTGAGGGATAGAGTTGCATTTGCTTATTCTGATATATTCCAATAAATATGACTAAACCTGATTCTTGTAATTTTTTTTTTCTTCCTCTGGTGATTCATATCTTAGAGTCTATTGTTAACATTGGATACATGCCACTTTCACAGCTGAACATATTGCAGAAATCTAAAAACATTTTTGAAAGAACTAGATGACAAAATTATTAAAGCTCTTGATGGTATGGAGAATATTTGTAGCTCATGAGTGGGAGAATCCATTGCATACTAAGCGTTGTTCAGAAATGGTAGCTTATATGCTCCTTTGCTTACTGAGGAAAGGCTTTTGCTATGTGTATTTTTGAATATTTGAAGTTAAGGAGGTAAGTCACTTGCCTCATGGGAAACAGATGTGTGGTGGAAAAAGGCTGTTCTGTTAATAAGGAAAGGGTGTCAATAAGGCTTTGTTGTCATAGTAAATGTATGTGGCACTTCACAAATGCCTATTGTCCCCAGCCAGTAGAAAATTCCTCCTCTGGATTTCTCTCTCTGCCCCAGATTTAATTCTTACCCTGATAACTGAGGTGAGTCAAGTTTCCCAGTGAGCGGCCATGATGAGGGGTGCCTGCTTCCTCCAAATTAGTTGGACAGGAATGTTTCCCTTTGCTTTTTAACCCTTTCCACAGTAAGGAGACTCCATGTAGCAAAACAATTGCAATCTCCACTTTTCTGTGAATAAATCCTCCTACCAGCATATTTATGTCTGAAGACTCTTAAATGTTAATTCGTGTCAGCTGGATATTTGCTCTCCCACCAGAGAGAGCACATGACTAACTATTGTATTTATCTAACTTTGGGGTTATTGTCATCCTGACACTGACTGTAGTATCTGAGTGCCTTCCTCATGCTTCACTGTTAAAAAGCCAAGGTCGCAATGGATTTCACTGTGCATGCATGGCCTCTTTAGTGGGATTGTAAGAGACTGTTACTTTCATGACGATGTTGGCAGGGATTAGAAGTAAAAATATGCATCAGTTTTGCAGTGACTGAAATGCCTGAGGGGATCTTATGGCTTTCATAAAGGTGGTTCATACTTATGCTTTATGCAGCTGAATCACTCCAATGAAAAATGAGTGGTCTTGAAAGTTAGGAGCAGAGCCTTGCACTCTTGGAGACCTCTGAGCAGAAGTGTGGTGTGTTTGCAGCAACCTCTGGATGGACTGCTGTGCTAGCACAGCAGTGCTGGCTGTGTGACCCTCACCTCTCTGGGTGCTGGCCTTCACAAGCCCCTGAGGCCGAGAACGGTCTTTCAGCTGCACTGTAATCAAGGGGTACGGTTGCAGTCATCTAGACATGGCCTTGATGTGTGTAGCCTAGAGAAGCCCCAGTAGCTCTATAATCCTGTCTGGGAGCCTGGTATATACTTGATTGCTGAAACCCAAGCTGCTGCAGCTTCATTGCTATGAGTTCCTTGGCTAGGCAAATCAAAGTTACTATGGTTATAAGCAAGAGTTGCTTGTGCAGATGTATCTTGTAAAAGACCTCAATTTCCCTGTCTTGATTTAATCTTTGATATCTAGTTACTAAGGATCTAATTATTTTCTTAAAAGTAGCCCTAGGACATGATGTCATTCTTTGTTACTGAGGACTGGTTCATGTGAAAAGATGGGTCTTGCATTATGCTCTAAAAATAGTGAGGTCGCTCCAATCAACAAAAGATAAGATTTTTCAAGTTAAGAATAACCCTGTGTAAATCTCACACAGACAGAGCATACAAAACCAAGGCAAAGTTCAGGAAACACACCCACAAAGTCTAACTGTGGGAAAAGACATCCAAAATACTTAACACTAGGTCAATGAGAGTGTCTTTTCCATAAAATATTTACCAAAATTTAAAGTTTTCTAAGAAAAACTGTAAAATAATTCTGTAGAAAACCAAGGAGGTGTCCTGAGCTCTTGGCTCCAGGAAAGGTTGAACTGAGCTAGAGCCAAAGCATTTTTTTGCAAAGTAGTATCAGAGTAGTGTTTCAGCATACTCCAAACAAAAATATTGCAGTTCCTCTCCTATGAGACGTATCAGTGTTTCAGTTTTATTTCCAAGGAAACAAAACATCTGTCACATTCTGGTATCGATAATTCCCCAGAACGAAGTAGTGCAACCGAACTCATGTGTGTTAAAAAAAAAAAAAAAAAAAGAAATTATCCTTGTCCTGATACCCAAGGGCTCCCTGACCAGCTCTTCAGTCTTTGGAGCCCTGAAAAAAAGTTAATTTTAGGCAAGGTAGGAGAGAAACATCAGGTAAATAAGTCAATAAAAATATAACAGGTAGAACAATCATAAGATGAAATTTGGGCACTAAATTTGGGCTTAATAAAGTCAGTAGAATCCAGTTTAACTACCTTTTATAGCAAGAAAGGTATGGAAACAAGTAAGGGCAAACCATGCTCACTGAAACAGTATTATAAGCTTGCATAGGGGAAATAAAAGTATCTGAAATATTTAATATATGGGGTGTTCTGTGAAAAGCGAAGGTAGTGGGAAGTAAAAGAAGGGACTGCAATGGGAGCATCTGAAACTGCCACCAGAGTCAAGACCTCTGTAGACCACAATTTAGCAGAGGTGGCATTCTGTGTGAAGGCAGAGGTCAGTAACAATATCTTAAAAGTAGGTCATACACCAGCACTTATATGGGCCCATGTTAGTTCCTGAAAATCTGAAGAGTCTGGATATTTGAGGGGATGGTAGGGAGGGTGGGTTGTCTGCTTATGTTAGTGGACCATAAAAGGTATGTCTTGACTTAAATATTCAAAAAGCAAATTCCTAGCAAAACAGTTCAAGGCATTGAATCCTGGATTTATATTTGTTATGAACATAAGGCATACACTATTACTAGTTTCTTGGGATTCCCAAGGCAAGTTGGAAGTTCAAGATTTTGGTGGTTCTGGAGAAGTTTGCCAAAATAACGGCTCAAAGGCTTTTCTGCCAATATCTCAGCCAAACATTGGGCAGATTCATAATGCAACCTATCACTGATAGCAATTGGCAATGCTAAGTGTTCCCTAAAATCAGCCTTTCAGCTGATTCAGCATTTCAGATCAGCTACCAAATTCCTTTGGTTGTTTTGGAAAATGCATACAAATATGAAAATCTCTGTCAGTCACCAGGCTAGAACCAATCTCTCCTAACTTCAAGCATTATTTCTGAACTAGTTTATTTTAGATTACTTTTTGGTGAAATAAGAAATAATGACACTTCTGATTCATGGCTCATTTGTTTTTTAGAAAGAGGCATCTGAAGTAGATTGGGCAACCTTAGGGTGTGGATCTTTCACCTGTCTCTGTTCACTGCAAGTGTAGCTTAGCTGTAGGCAGCTGTGTAGAAATGGAGGCAACCAGCATAGTCTGGACAAAGACAAAAAGAGAGTCCTTTGTTCCTTCATAACTTTGGCTGTCATATAGGTCATGTTGCATGTTGTAATTATTGCTAGGACGCTAAAAACATTTGGCCAGGGTCTTGGTACTATGAATTTTCATACAGAGAAAATTTTATGCTTGAGATGTCTGAAATTTAAAGTCTTTTGCTTCTTACAGAGGGGAAAAAAAACCCCAAAAAACTAGGAGTTGAGGAATGATGGATCGAGAAAAAAATTAAGCCAGGCAATTTTGTTGTATTACCTGGCAAAACAGAATAGCATGATTAATTTGAAAGAATATGTGAAAACCAAGAACAGAGTTTCCTTAGAAATATTAGTTTCTTCTTGCTTTTATTCCTTTTCAGTTTTCAGTATCTCCTCACAAGCTAAACATACTATGCTGTTTTATGAGTTAAAGGGATATGCTCACAAAAAAGAAGACAGATTATTGCTATTGAAAGATTTATGGGATATTTTCAGGTGTTCTGAACTAACTGGTACAATCTTACACAGGTGTGTCAGTGATCACTTTAAAAAAAATCTCCAGCTAATGCATGTCTATGTAATGGCTTAAAAAAAGGCATTAACAGCTTAAAAGTGAAATAGCTTTCTTGGGATTTTGAACAGGCAAAAACGTAAGGGGAAATGAAAGAATGTCTTTCCATGGGTCAGAGGAAGTTTATCTATAAATAGAACACCCATTTATTTCATAACTGGCAGACAGCAGAAAACAGCTCTTGGAGCAGAATTGTTGTAGAGAAAAAGCAGAGTGAACTGCATTGGTGCAAGCTGTATGCATCTACACCAAAATGCTTCTGCTGGGGCTGGAAAACCCAAACCAGACAAGGCTTTACCTCTTAAGATTTTTCTTCTCAGCTGCAAATACTGAGAACTTTACAATTCTCAATTCTGCAGGCAGCCTGAAATAATTACTCAAATGCCTGAAGTGTTCCAATTTATGTCAGTAAGCTGCTAGATTGGGAGCAATACTGTGATCTCATATGACCTAAATGTCTTTACACTAGTTCCAGGATACTGAAAGTGGCAGTTCAACCCAAATGCTAAAATCCCTATTTTAATAATTGGAAGACAAATAGCTCTTCTATTGAACATTAAAATAAAACAGTAAATGAGTACCATAACAAATACAGAATATTTTTATGTTATTCTTCTGCATGTTTCATTTAAGAAAAAGAAGCTGTAACTATAGGAAATCAGAATCCATGGGACTGCCACTTTCTGGTAAGTTAAACTCAACTTTGTATACGGGACCTTATTTACAAATGTGCTGGATTTTTGCCAGCCAATGTACAGCTTTTATGCAGAAGAACAAAGTGCTGCTGGAAAACAGACCAATATTAATATAACTGGTCCTCACACCAGTTATGTATTGTTCTTCCTGTCAAACTACTTAAGTCATTGTAGGAGCAGAATAGGCACCTGATGATTTGCTTTACTGAGGTATTAATATATTAGCTCTAATTTTTTGCAAATTATTTGTTTGTCAACCACAACTTTGGGGTAAAAAACAAATAAACCTGCCTGTGCATGTTCACATTTCTCACACTGGTCCCACTAAAAAGTTGAGGACATAATTTAGTTAAAATTTCCATGTTTCTGAACCCTAGCCTTGATGGGACCTGCTGAGCATGTGACCAGACTGCCATACTCTGCGATCCTCCCAGAACTGTGGAAAGGGGTGAGCTTGTTGTTGTGCTAGACTACATAGACACATAGACATACAATACACATAGACAGTGTATTGTATAAGGGAGTAGTTTCAGCTGTTTTTCTGTTCATTGTGTAACTTTCTCTGTACCTACTTCACCTTGAAGTCATCACTTACTTCCAAGAAAAATGAAAATCCTGTGGGTATATATCTGAGGAAGAGGTTTTTTATGGTTTACATAACATCACTTAACACATGAAATTAGGTGTCTCAGATTACCTTGCTTGACCTTTGGGAGGAACAGTTTGTTTTAGAAAGACACTCCCTATTTTAGATTCATCTGAGAATAAAAATATTTTCCAGGCTCCCTTTTAGCCTCTGAGCAAAGAACTTAATGACTTGCAATGCCTTACTCGCACAGCTACATGCACGTGCAGCTCAAGCAAATGTTTTTCTTGCATCCAGGTTGCTGCAAATAGCAGTCACATGTTGTAGGTGCTTTATGATTAGTGCTGACTGAACAACCATAACCCTTTGGCTCTGATTCCAGTTCGGTCTATGGTCTTCATTCACCAAGAAACACATGGATAGTTGTATCTTAAATCTTGGCTTCTAATAAAATACATAGAGGGAAGGTAAATTTAGGAGCTTGAGTTGGGATTGTGAATGTTTACTCTGACCAACACACAGCTATGCTCTCCAAAGGGTGCATCTGGGAAGACCCAGTGGAAATACATAAGCAAGAATGTTGGCTGCTGTGCTGGGGGTCTGTTAGTCACCAAGTTATTTACTGTAACTGATCAGAACCTGTATCTGGGAGCTGTACACAGAAACAGAAAGGCCTGGGAGTTGGTAGCATGCAGGTGTATCATGATTACATGCATCCCTGGCATCTTAGGTAGAAGCTGCCTCAACCAGCCAAGTGAGTGGTCTCTCAGCATGCTGCAAATTAGAAACATTTTTTTATGGCCTGTTTTGTAAAAGATGGATAACTCTGGTCTGGTCTCCAAGGAAAAAAAATCAGTGCAGAGATAACAACATTGTCCTAGAGCAATCATGTCCAGATGTATCCCAAAACTCTTAATTCCTTTGGCAAAATAAATAATTAAATTAATTGAACGAGGGTTTCAACTGCTCAGAGACTTTTGTTACCTTGACTTAACTTACTCTCTTGGCTTTCTCACTGAGCTGAAGTGACTTAAATCCATTCTTGTTCTGTTCCTAGCACAGCCAAGGATCAGGCAAGTGAGGCAATGTACAATCCATGTCTGATAGATGGCTTAAATGTCATTAGCATACAAATCAATCCAAATCACAAAAAATATAACTCCCTTGGAGGGGTAGAAACAGCATCTTCAGTTGGATGTCTAAAGGCAAATAAGGAAATAGAGCATGTATCCAGAATGCTGATATTATCCAGATTTTATGAGAAGGAAAAGTGAAATGCAAGGTGGTGTCATTCTGCCCTCTCTTTGTTCTTCTGGGCTATTCATGGCTTTTTGGTGGAAAGTCTTTCATTACTTTGGGTAGGTTCTCAAACCGTCTGACATGTACTTCATTTATCTTGGGCAGAAGTGGGGAAAGTGTCCCTTGGCTTCAGCCTTGTTACACTGCATCTCTCATGTGGAAAGCTTTCTGAGTGCTACCTTCCCCTCCCAGGTCCAGAGACTGTCTTGTCATATTTTAGTTTTCTGTACCAAAATGTTCATTGTCTCATCTATCTTTATCCTAGAATGAACAACTTATTTCATTAATGTTTGTAAGACCTGCAGACAGGAGGTGATTAATGCCTGTTACCTCTAATTAATTTATATTAGATACATAAATATTATATTAGAAAATTAACTCTTTAATTTTGATCTCTCTAGAAGATTCCAGCACAACCCTAATTACATCTCAGCTATTAGTTATTGAGCACATCATGTCTACACTGGAACCAAAGAATTGATTAGACTGCTTGTCACCTGCATAAGATAAACAGTGTGCCAAGTAGAGGGGCATTTTATGAACGTCTTTAGTGCCATGTAAAAAGAGCACGGTTAAAATGGGTAAGGGGGATCATTTTTTAGTGATAGATTAACAGATTCTTAAGTGCACCTATTTCTCAGCATGAAATATCATTTTTCTGAGAGTTTTGTTGTCTTGGCAGCATCTGATGGACAAGGGGGCACATTCTTTGTATTATCATAGTCTACTGTACCTCCTGATTTTTTTTATTTCTGCCTCTCCCCGGTTCTTAGTGCTGCTTTTCTACCACTGTTTCTGTATGCTACTTGCAGCTTTTTGTCTTTTTTTTCCTCTGAATTCTTCTTTCATAGTGTTTAACTGGTGTCCCACAAAGTTTCCCAAAACAGTGTTAGTCAGGTGTTAAGAAATGTACCCAAACCCATTCCAGCAGTTGAATGACACCTGGCTTAGATATTTGCAAGCTCCCCTTTCATTGTTAGCTTAAATCTGATAAACTACTGACCAAGGATTTTATTCAAGTTCTCGTAACATAACTTAACTTTTTCTATTACATCTTTTAAGCAATATATTAAATGTATGTAAATTGTTAATGAAAGGTCCAAATACATAAAACCTAAAATTTCATTTTATAGCATTAGCTTTAGCCTGTCTCCTCAGAATTGAGTTTAGCTGCATTCATCTCTTTCTCAGTGTTCCTTGGTGTATGTCTTAAAATGATCAGGCACAAAGCATTCTGCATAATAATACTGAAGCTACCTATAAACATGATAAAGGTATAGGCTCCTTGGGGTAAGATTGACTAGCCTGTGTATGGTATTAATAAATCCATGCCATGCTGTGTGTCTGAATTAGCTGTGCAGAATTAGACTCCCCTTGGGACTAGGTCAGGCTCTTGTGAACCTCTGAGTCTTGGTGAAGCAGTCTTTGGCCATGCCTTTGCTGTTGGGATCCCACATCTGTGGGCTGATGGAGGATACCATTTGGCTTGCCTGAGTCAACTTAGTTTAATTTTTCAGAGAAGCCTTATTTTAAATACTGAGACCCTACAGCTCTAGGGTTTTGCAAACCTGATCCAGGAATGCGTGCCGGCTGCTAAGAAGGGGGCATTAATTCACCATTCACTTCCTTGAGCTTTCTGTTCCCTGCTTGCAAATCCACAGATGCACAGATGTGCAGATCATCCCCATGTGATGAACTAGGCTGCTTTACCTCTTTGTTCTGCTCTTGTGCAACAGAAGAGTAACTAACCATGGGAGACAGGCTAATCGGGGAGCCTGGGAAAGAAAATCAAAACTTAATTCACTTTTATTCAGTGAGTTAATATTGAATGAATAGCCAAAGTATTTTGATACAAAAAGGTCTCACACTTGCATCTTTTTATTTCCTTTTCTTTGGTAGTTACTGTAAGAAGGTTGGTGTATTGCAGTTCCTTTCGTCATGCAGGAAGGGAGACAGCATCAATATCAGAGGTTCCTTGTTTATTTTGGACTTCCCACTGTTGGATTTCTTTCGGAAGAATTTCTAGCTCAATGCATCTCTTGGTACTTATTTCTTCCCATCTTTTTAATTTACATCTTCTCCTAATGAAGTTCTTGAGAATCTTCAGCTGCCTATGACGAAAGTTTCCTGAATGCTAACCTGGGGCTGTGTCCTTTTGTGGATTATGGTAATTGTGAGATGATTTACAAGAATGTTACGTAGCTGCATTTTGCTTTAGGAAGCATACTAGCCTGTCATCTCAAATCTGCGAGGAGGCATAGGTATGTTACGGTTCAACTCTTGTTCTTTATTTCAGCACTTCCTACTGAGAGTCTGTGAATGAAACTGGATTCTGTATTAAACAAATCTACCCCTCCACTATGGGAAAGACAACAAATGTAGCAACAACACTGGTGGTACTTCCTGTTTTTAGAAGAAAATACATGGCCGCAAAACCTGCTGATCAAGAGGGGTCACACCATTCTGGCAGTAATGATTTTGTGGCAATAGAAATGATCGCATCAGAGCTTAAGTTATGTTGTTAAGTTAGTTTACTAGACAAAATGGGGGAAGAAGAGGGAAGAATCAGGGTTTGTACCACTGTGCAAGTGCAAAATACTCCATATCAAACCATTTATCCAAGCAGACATCTCTAACCAATTTTGTCTACTGCTCATAATCTGGCTCTTCTGATTCACGCTTTCAGTTTCTGAATGCAAAAAAAAATATGGAATCTATAAAACATGATTAATTGTCTTAGCTCCTTAAATATATTCAAAAAAACACTCTACAGGATCCATTCAATGCTTATTTGCAAAAGTCATCAAAGCAGAGAGGACACACTTTCACCAGTACAAAGGAGCCCTCCCCTCTTGAAGGCTATAGAACTGTAAAGAAAAGGTGGCTGACAATAATGTTTTAGAGGTAATGAACCGAAATTGGCCCATTGAGCTGGAGTCCTCACTCTTGCTTGCTCAAAGAACTCCAGGGCATAGAAATGGCAGGAGTAACGGCACACCTGTTTCCACAAAATGCCCATAAAGACCTTTGTGATACATTTAACTTTTAGAAAACATAGTCTAGGTTGCATTTTGTGATACATTTAACTTTTAGAAAACATAGTCTAGGTTGCATTTTGTCACTTGAGGCCCGACTAAGATCTGATAATTTGGTAAGGAGTCCAGGCATTTATCAATATCAGGATATACTGATTTTTAAATCATGTATTCCAAGCTATCTTGGGAAGTCATGACATTGCTTTACAGGCTTATGTCCCCCTGAGTCTGTGCTTTAATTTAACTGATCAGGTCAATGGGGCAGCACTGAGGCAAGACATGCTTTGGCCATCAGACACTTCTAAGGTAGTTCATCCTGTAGTAACTTTTCCAAGGAAAGTTGTACCAGTGGTTTAAATCCAGTTCTCTCCTTTTAAATCAAGACTAAGTTGAATTCATACAGATGAAACATCTATTCAAAAGATATTATCCAATTTAAGTCCCATCACCCAAACAGGCGAGCTTTTTAAAGGAGCTCGATTGCCACACAGGGAACACTGTTTGTTGAGTTCAAATGATTAAACCAAAGCAGGTGTGATATTGCCCAGAATTATCTATCATCTAACTCTCTATAAAATTGAGCATTGCTGCAAATACTTAAGAAGGTGTATGTAAACAGCACCAAATCACTATTTAATAATTGTAAAATGAATGGCTGATGTACTACTATGCTCAGTATTACACTTTCAGGTGTCAATAGCTGTTAGAATGAATGCCATTTCCAAATAAGTAACAGGAAAATACACAATCCTAGTAGTTAAAACTACTAGGGCATTGGGATGCAGAATAACTTAAATTATTGAATATCTCTGATACAAACTGAGTTTGTAATTGTCTTATGAGTTTATATATAGCTATGTCAAGTCACTTCTTCAGCTGAAACTTACTTTATTCCTTTTATACCAAAATCTAAGTATGACCTACATGTCTATTAGGGGTGACTTTCCAGACCGACTTCTATTCACCACCATCTGGGCATTTCATACAAAAATTGTAGCAGCAAATAGGGGAAAAAAAGTCTTCACAAAATATCAACATTATGTGTTATGCTATTTAAAGCACATGAAAAAAAAGTGGGAACAAAAAGCCATGCACAACCCCCCCACACACACAATTTAAGGAAGAATAGAAAAAATAATACTAAACACATTTACCGTTTAAAAAGAAAAAACTATTAAGTCTACTGCTTGGATGCAGTAGGGCAGACAGAGGAGGTGATGAGCTTTTCTTCCCCTGAAGGGATAGTCCTTACAACCAGGTGAGCAGCCTGTCTCCCAGCAGAATTTCACCACTGAAGCACCATCGCTTCCCACCACAGGTCTGCCCCTGGCAGATACTCAGGTTGCTGCTGAGAGTGGCAGGTGCCAAGAGACTTCCACCTACTTTTTGCCTCTAGCTTTCTTGATATCTTCCAAACAGAGAAACAGAAAGGGCAAAAGTGCATGATTTGTGTATGGAACATAGGCAGATGGATAAGGGTTGAACTGCAGCCTCCTGAGCTTGGTAGCTGGAGCTCATGATGCAATCTGTTCTGTGAAACATCCTTTTTCTTGTTATTTCTGGCTGTTTCTGCAATGTGTCATCAAATGCTAGTCATACTATGAGCACAATGATTGCATTGCTTTTTTTTCTTTTCCTCTAAGCTTGCTGTGACTGTTGATTAAACAGTATGTGGGTTACAACTACCTTCAATGTAAAATGCAAAATTGACTCCTACCTGCACAAGGGAACCACTGTAGCAGACAATGCCTTGTTTCTTCTCTCTTAAACCATGCTATCAGTTCCAGGGCCCTTTAGTGTAATGGTCATGCAAATATAAACACAAACAAATGAAAACGCACGGTTTGTCGTCTCTTTGGTCAGAACCATGAAAAATAAAAATATTTTAGTCTTCACCTCGAATTTCAAAATTATTCACGCTTGATAACTGCTGCTATTGAGTGATCCTTGTCTCCTCCATTTCCTGAACCCCACATTCAGCACTTCCTTGTTCTCCTTCCTCCCCAAAGAGAATTACCAGGCAGGCACAGCTAAACAAGTTGTGTTGTGATTTTCTGGCTTCCAATAGCTTTGGCCTGTGAATATCTTTCATATCTAGTGACAGCTGGGCTCATGCTGTATATTTTCCTCTTAGTATGTCTGTCATACATGGTATTTAGTTCTCATGATATCTGCAGGATCTTTCATTAAGACTCCTACAAAGTCTTAGTAAATTTTAAGTTTGGTTAAAATGGGCTACAGGGTTCTGAAGCTATTAGAGAAAGAGGCAGGACAGGTAGCTTGTTCTCATTACCTTAGTTTCCCAAGGAAACAAGGTTGTGAACAGTTCAAATGCCATTCCTACTGCTGTGCTCAGAGAATGAAAGTAAAAGAGCAGAAAGTTACTAATAAAGGCAGGAAACTACTAGAAAACAGTTAAGGTGCAATGGGCCATCATAGGTTCAATATGCCTTAGTGAACACATAAGCATTCAGGACTGAACTTGGGTCTATTGCATATTCTCAAGGAAGTGTATATTCTGCTAAGGAACTCCATGAATAATGTTACTCCTTTGCTTTCCTCCCATAAATCTGGATGAAAAGCAGCACAGCTTGCCTAGAAACTGTTTGACGTAACCTCTGAAGCTCAAACATGGGATTTCTAAATGTTGCAGTTTTCTAAAGATTTTAGTTTGTTTCTTTCCAAATGAAAAATTCCTTCCATTTCAGAATGACACCACTGACCCAAATGAGTCTTCAGAGCAACTCCATCTTGAGCCCCACCTTTTCATTCTGTTTCTCAATATCTTGCTCAGTTTCTCATGCAGTTTTAAATTTGGGAACACTTTTCCAAATGTAATATCAGGTATTCAGATATCTTAAATGTAAATCTAAGTACTCTACATTGTGTAGCAGAATTTGAGTGCTGCATCTGAAGCAGTGAAAATATTCCCATCCTTTTCAGTGGAGCCAGCACTTGAGCTGAAATGTTTCCAAGCACTCTCTCACCCCAAGGCCTGGGGTGATGCCCATGGCAGGCTCCTGCTTTTGGCCACTTGGTCTTTGCTCTGACTGTATGTGCTGCTCCCAGGGGGTCGTAAGGAGTTTCACCAGTTCATCATCTCCTTTCCCCCTTCCACAGACCCCCAAGATCTTATTGAAAAAGATTTCATTTGGTCATTTGCTCTTTAGTCAAAAAATTATTATTAAGTGATTGAAGTACTTCTCACAGACATGCTTAGAAATCTCAACAGCTGCGTCTTTGCTGTGCGTGGATTAACAATATTTGTTGACTAGTTCTGACATGTCCTACATACAATGAGTTTATTACCTATAATGGTCACTTTAGAATTATTTCTTTTCTTCTTGATTTCTTTGTCAGGATCCCATGAAAAAGACGTTTCCCAATCTGAAAGTCAAAGTTGCTCCCCCCCCCAAAAAAAAAACCCAAACAGAAAACCTTGAACACTTGACAATCAGGACTATATCCATGCTGTAAACTCAGCCCTTTCATTCTTCAGCCTTTTATTATTGTTTATAGCAATACCAGAAGTGCTAACCACACATCATCCACTGTGTCTTATAGGACCAGTGACCAACAAGACGGGTGCTACCTACAGGAGCTTATAAACTAAACACGAGAGGGCATATAATTCAGATAAAGAGAAACATTTGAAGCAAAAGGTAAAGCTGGGGAAGGGGACAAAGGAAGAGTTGACGTGACTACTGTGACAAGATAATGTATTTTTGAAGTAGTATCTCCTGATGAATATTTGCTGTGGGATAATATACTGTATGAAGCATGGAAATGTCAATTTTTTACATAAGAAAGATTGATACAAAGGTTGCTAAGTAAAGGTGCCCTACAAAAAGAATCTAGCCATTTTAGGAAATGTGCCAATTAGTACTTTTAGGTTTGGGGTAGGAGAGGAAAAATCTCTGTGTTTTGAGTTTAAGTGGATAGATTTGTCCACAGTGTCTGAGAAGTAGCTTGCTAGGTCTTAATTTGAGCTTCTGGCAAGATCTTTATGAGAAAGTATCAGAATAAAACTAGGACTTTTAGTCAGATGAGAAAGAGACTGGAATTTCTTTGCTGTGTATTTGTTTTTTCCTTGTAATGACCTACTGGATACTGAATACTTCTTAATCACAGACCTGTTGGTTGGAAGGGATCTCTGGAGATCATCTAGTCCTACCAAAGTCCAGTTCAAAGCAAGGCTGTCTTCAACAGCAGGTTGGATCAGCCATGGCTCTATCTAGATGTGATGGCAATTCCACAAAATCTCTAGGCCACCCCATCCCGGTGCTGCACCAACTACCAACACAGCCAGGAGAACAGTGTAAGAGAAATGAGTGGCTGGGAGGTGAACCCATGTAAACTGAAGTTAGACACATTTTTAAACATTGAACTCATCTTTTAAAGAGTGAGAATGTTTAATCACTGGAGTGACATTGCAAGTGAGGTGATAAATGCTCCATTTCTTGTTATCTTCAAGTACAGACTGCTTTTCTGGCATGTATTTTAACATGTACAAGGTACATGTCACTGAAGTGCAAGTTGTCAGGTTCTGAGCAAGCATAAGGGAGAGAGGTTTAATGTTATGTGATATAGGGGAGATAGGGAACACCCCTATGAACATTCTTTCATCCCATATATGAATTAATGCAGTATGTGTACAGTGACTGTGTGTACAAAAATGAGCACTAGTATGTCTGACTTGGTCATTTTTATGCAGAGCATCTCATTTGTGGGTGCATATTCTGAATATCTGGATTCTTTCATTGCTCCACAGGGGTCATGAAGTAGCTTTACAGTGGCCAGTTTAGACTCAAGGGAGAACAGTGTGTCCATGGCTATAGTGGGTCCTTGTGCACCCCTTCAGAGAAACCTGCATGCTCCATTACCTCTCTGAAATGCCTGTACACCCGCACATGCTGCACGGGGAATAAACAGGAGGAACTAGAGATCTGTGTGTGGTCACAGGGCCACGATGTCATTACAATTACAGAGACATGGTGGGATAGCTCGCATGACCAGAATGCTGTCATGAACAGCTACCTCATTTTTAGGAAAGACAGGCCAACAAGGCAAGGTGGGGGAGTTGCTTTTTGTGTGAGGAAGCAACAGGTATGTATCAAGCTCTTCCTAGGGGTGGAGGAGGAACGAGTCAAGAGCTTATGGGTAAAAATCAAGGGGCAGGAAAATATGGGTGACACTGTTGTGGGTATTTGCTACAGACCACCTGATCAGTAAGAGTAAGTCAACAAAGCCTTCTACAGACAGCTGGAAGTCGCCTCAAAATCACAGGTCCTGGTTCTCATGGGGAACTCCAACGACCCTGATATTTGCTGGAAAAGCAACACAGCAAGGCATATGCAATCCAGGAGGTTCCTGTATAGCATCAGGGATAACTATTTGACACAGGTGGTGGAGGAACCAATGAGGCGAGATTTGCTGCCAGACCTTATACTAACAAAAAAAAGAAGGTCTAGTTGAGGATGTGAGGGGTTAGTGGTAGCTTTGGCTGCAGTGACCATGAGATGGATGAGTTCAGGATCCTGCATGGTAGAAGCAGGTCAACAAGTAGGATTATAACCTTGGATTTCAGGAGAGCTAACTTCAGCCTCCTCAAAGACCTGCTTTGAGGAATCCCATGGGCTAGCGCTCTAGAAGTTAGGGGGTCCAAGAGAGCTGGTCAGTATTCAAGGACCACTTCCTCCAAGTGCATTGAGATCGGTGCATCCCTGTGAGAAAGAAGTCAAGCAAAGGAGCCAGGAGAGCCGCATGGATGAGCAAAGAGCTTCTAGAAAAACTCAAATGGAAGAAGGAGGTTTACAGTATGTGGAAGAAGGAGGTTTACAGTATGTGGAAAAAGGGACTGGCCACGTGGGAGGAATATAGGAACATTGTATGCAGGGTATGCAGAGATGCAACAAGAAAGGCCAAGGCCCACTTGGAACTCAATCTGCCAAGGGATGTCAAGGATAAAAAGAAGGGCTTCTTCAAACATATCAGTAGTAAAAGAAAGACTGGGGAAACTGTGGGCCCACTGCTGAATGACGTGGGTGTTCTGGTGACACTGGATGCAGAGAAGGCAGAGTTACTGAATTCCTTCTTTGCTTCAGTCTTCACTGCTAAGTCTGGCCCTCAGGCATCTCAGCCCCCAGAGGTGAGAGAGAAAATCTGGATAAAGGAAGACTTTCCTTTGGTTGAGGAGGATTGAGTCAGAGATCATTTCGGCAAACTGAATCCTCACAAATACATGGGCCCCAATGCGATGCACTCAAGGATGCAGAGGGAGCTGGTGGATGCTGTTGCTAAGCCACTCTCCATCATCTTTGAAAGGACATGGAAGACAGGAGAGGTGCTTGAGGAGTGGAGGGTAGCCAATGTCACTCCAGCCTTCAAAAAGGGCAAGAAGGAGGACCTGCAAAACTATAGGCCAGTCACCCTCACCTCCGTCCCCAGAAAGGTGATGGAACAGTTCATTCTGGAGGTCATCTCCAGGCATGTAGAGGACAAGAAGGTTATCAGAAGTAGTCAACAGGCATTCACCAAGGGGAGATCATGCTTCACCAACCTGGTAGCCTTCTATGATAACATGACTGGCTGGGTAGATGAACAGAGAGCAGTGGATGCTGTTTACCTCAACTTCAGCAAGGCTTTTGACACTCTCATCTGTAACATCCTCATAGGTAAGCTTAGGAACTGTGGATTAGATGTGTGTACAGTGTGGTGGATAGACATCTGGGTGAACAGCAGAGCTCAGACGGTCTTTATCAATGGAGCAGACTCTGCTTGGAGGCCTGTAACTAGTGGTGTTCCCCAGCGGTCTCTACTGGGTCCAGTCCTGTTCAACATATTCATCAGTGACCTGTATGAAAGGACAGACTGTGCCCTCAGTGAGTTTGCTGATGATACCAAGCTGCGAGCAGTGGCTGATACACCAGAAGGCTGTGCTGCCATCCAGTGAGACCTGGACAGGTTAGAGAGCTGGGCCAAGGAGAAACTAATGAGATTCAGCAAAAGCGAGTGCAAGGTCCTGCACCTGGGGAGGAAAACCCCCATGCACCAGTACAGGTTGGGGGTTGACCTGTTGGAACGTGACTCTGCTGAGAAGGACCTGGGAGTGCTGGTGGACAGCAAGCTGACCATGAGCCAGCCCTGTGCTCTTGTGGCCAAGAAGACCAATGATATCTTGGGCTACATTCAGAGGGATGTGGCCAGCAGTTATCCTCCCCCTCTACTCTGCCCTAGTGAGGCCACATCTGGAGTACTGTGTCCAGTTCTGGGCTCCCCAGTTTAAGAAAGGCAGGGAACTACTGGAGAGAGTCCAGCAGAGAGCTACAAAGGTGATCAGGGGACTGGAGCATCTCCCTTATGAGGAAAGGCTGAGCGACCTGGATTTGTTCAGCCTGGAGAAGACTGAGGGGGGATCTTATCAATGCTGATAAATATCTAAAAGGTGGGTGTCAAGAGAATGGGGCCAGGCTCTTTTCAATGGTGCCCAGTGACAGGAGAAGGGGCAATGGGCACAAATTGGAACACAGGAAGTTCCACCTGAATATGAGGAAAAACTTCTTTCCTGTGAGTGTGACAGAGCAGTGGCACAGGCTGCCAGGAGAGGCTGTGGAGTCTCCGTCCTTGGAGACATTCAAAACCCACCTGGACGCGGTCCTGTGCTCCCTGCTCCAGGTGTACCTCATGGAGCAGACGGGTTGGACAAGATGACCTCCAGAGGTCCCTTCTAACCCCTACCGTTCTGTGATTCTGTGATTCTGTAACTTCAGAGCATAGCACACTGTCTGCAAGAGATCTCTAAGAATTTCTGTGTCTTTAAAAAAATCTCCTGAATCATAAGCTCATCCTAGTTCTGGAAATTCATTGCTGATTGTTTATTTAGCATAATGACTCAGTGCCTTTCTCATCACTAAAAAAGGTCCTTCCAAAATAATATAGTCTTGTTGGCTGGGCACTATGAATTAGCTTGTATTTCTGTTTAGTTAGCTGTGCCTATTTTTAAACATGACTTCTAGCACTGAGGTATTGTAAAATATAGGATTAATTCTAATTATTATATTTAGCATTTCCCACACTAGAATCTTAAATTTTCCAGACAGGATAATATAACCTGGTTGCACTGAAATAATTCTTGAGGCTTCTAGCTTCCATTAAAGGCCATTCTTACTACTTTTTTTTCTTTTCATTTTTCCTGTTAGGTTGGAGTAAACCAAAAGCTACAAAACAGCAATTTTAATTTTTTGGATGGGCCTTGTTTTCTGAAAAATGAAGTCAAATTTCTGAATATCATATTAAAAAAGAACTAATCTTTCACAGAGAGCAACTATGCATTGTAACACTCCTTTGATGAAATTAGAAAGCAAAGCTCTGTAAAATCTTGAATACAACGTCCATGAGAAACTGACTTTTCGAAGTAGTTTTATAGAGACATTAACCAGGTTTGCATTTTTCTCCTATAGTAATTTTGCTAAAAATCCACCAGTTTCCTTCAGCCAAAATTACTTTTGTTCAGACAAAAGAGAAAATATCAGTAAGCCAGTTTTTAAGCCACTGCAAATAGATTTAGTTCGTTTGAAATCTATGGGTTTATCCCAATTTCTACTAGCTAAGGATGAAGTGCAACTGTCCACTATTAAACAATGCCCACTTTATGGCTTATCACTCTTAAGTGGCAGGAGCTGCTTGGCAAACATCATATTGTATTACTTTACATGAGAGCTTTTATTGCTGTTTTTTGCATCAGTGGGACATTCTACCAATGATATGTCCAGCATCCGTCTGGGTGGGCTGTCTGCTTTTGGTTATTTCTAACAGCAGCTCTTCACCATCCCTTCTCTTAGCCTTAAAAGGAGATGTTTGAGCCGACAAATACTTGTGGCCTTCAAAAACTTCCTGTAAGAGATGAAAACAGGCCTTAAATCTTGATAACTGGGGGAAGCTACAAAGGAGGTACAGTATTTCTCTGAATCCTGGACTGCATCTTATCATAATGTGTGCATACAAGGGGACAATGTGAGAGCTAAGCAAACCACTTCTGTGTGTGGCATCTCGTGACTTAAAGTTTTAATGTTTTCTTAACCCTTTGTCTCTTCTAACATGCTTCTGTGTATTTCATGAAGCTCCCATTTCCAAGCATTTTCATCTCCTACAGCCACCTTAGCCCTCTAATAGCAACCACTTGGAGAGCAGCAAAGGGAATAATTTTTCAGCAGAAATTGATCTAGACTTCCAGTTGCCAGGTGCTAGGAGTGAGAAGCAGCTGAGTTGAAGGAAGGGTTTAATTCTCCACTTGTGCCAATTATCAAAAAGTTTATTTAATGGAGTGTCTTCAGAAGGGTTCCAGTTCCCAATGCAGGAGAAAGTGGATGAAGCAAAAAAGGAAATTGGGAATTTCTTTGTGATGAGTTCAGTCCAATTCTGTTATTCATTAAGCAAGCAATAGCTTCACCATCTCAGGATCACCACTCTCCTTTCTGATGGCATGAGGAGGTAAAAGAGGTACTTAGGTAGAAAAGCCTGCTTTCAAAAGGATGACAAATCTCAGCCTGCCAGTAATCTCAATGTCAGCAGGTATCTCTATGAGATACAAAGCAAATAAGGGTTCTCAGAAAATCAATGAGACTAGGACATTCAGGACCTGGACAGGCTAGATCCATGGGCCAAGGTCAGTTTTATGAGGTTTAACAGGGCCAAGTGCTGGGTCCTGTACTTGGGTCACAACAACCCCATGCAATGCAACAGGTCTGGGGAAGAGTGGCTGGAAAGATGCCTGGTGGAGAAGGACCTAGGGGTGTTGGTTGACAGCCAGCTGAACATGAGCCAGCAGTGTGCTCAGGTGGCCAAGGCGGCCAACAGCATCCTGGCTTGTATCAGGAATAGTGTGGCCAGCAGTAGCAGGGAGGAGATTGTGCCCCTGTACTCAGCACTGGTGAGGCTGCACCTTGAATACTGTGTTCAGTTTTGGGCCCCTCACTACAGGAAGGACATCGAGTTGCTGGAGCGTGTCCAAACAAAGGCAACAAAGCCTGTGAAGGATCTGGAAAGCAAGTCTTATGAGGAGAGGTTGAGGGAACTGGGGTTGTTCAGTCTGGAGAAGAGGAGACTGAGGGGAGACCTTATCACTCTTTACAACTACCTGAAATGAGGTTGTAGTGAGGTGTGTGTTGGTCTCTTCTCCCAAGTTACTAGCAATAGAATGAGAGGAAATGGCCTCAATCTGCATCAGGGGAGTTTTAGATTGGATATGAGGAAAATTTCTTTACAGAAAGAGTGATCAGGCATTGGAACAGGCTGCCCAGAGAGGTGGGGGAGTCACCATCCCTGGAGGTGTTCAAAAAACATGGCACTTCAGGGCATGGTTTAGGAGACATGGTAATGTTGGGTTGACGGTTGGACTTGATGATCCTAAAAGTCTTTTCTAACCTTAATGATTTATGATTCCATAATCCTACACATCCAGATATTGACTTGCATTAATACATGCCCTGTAACCAACCTGCATAAAATTGAAACTCACAGCTCCTTTTGTGAAGAGCACTTTAAAAAAACATACATGAAGGAAGAGAAGCAGAGGGAGGTTGTAATGTGGTGTCCAGACGCCATTTGGCAGTGACCAGATTTCAAAGCACATCTCCTTACTTCTGTCTTTCAGGAGAGAATAGATACAATAGTAGACTTGGGACACAATAAGTGCCTGTGAATGACGTGGCACACATTTGTTTGAGGAAACTTGTCCCTCCACTTGCACTGTTGCAGTGTGGACTCTCAGCCTCCCCACCTGACAAATAAATCCTGCAGAAACATCATACGTAGAGTGTTTGTTTCCTGCTAAGCAATGCCCTGTGACCCTTGGCAGCAGAAGCCTTTTTCCCCTCAGTCTTACTGTGCTGCTCTGTCCCCTCTCTGGGTGAGAGTCAAGTCTGGTGCTCACTTGGGAGGTCCTGGACTGAAACCCCAGGTAGGAAGGAAGTGGTGTGCAGCATCTTTTTTCAGAGATAAAATGTAATTAGCCTGGAGGATGTGCGAGTAAAGGAAGCTTACAGGAAAGCAGAATCACATGACTCTGATAAAGCATTTAAAGGTACTTGTTGCAAAAATAGGGTAAAGTAAGTTAGAATGAAGGAAAGCCACGGTCCTTAGACATAGCCTGTCAGTGTCGCCCAGGTCTCACTACACCCTCAGCCCCTGTGAATTTTCACAGAGAAGGTGTTTGCAAAGTTTTTCTTGTGCTTGCACATGGAGTCATAGCAACTGCAGATCTAAACAGTGCACCTATGTTTTTCTGAAGATTTAGACCAAAAATATGTTCATATTAATACCTCTTTATAGACTGTGCCATGCCTGCATATAATTTTCAGTAAGGACACATAAAGGAAGGTTCAAATCTCTCTGGACTTTGTCTTTGATGTTGGCATCAATGATTTTCAGTATCAAATCTGGATTATTCAGTTTCAAATCTAGTCTGATTAGTTTATTGTTATAATGCAGTCAAACTCTTAATTATATGGTCCTGCAAATGAAGCATGTATTAATTTTCTATATTGATACAAATATCAAGGTAGCAGTTACTTGATTAGGAAAGTCTTGTCTTAGCAGGTTTGCATGTAGTTCTGGTAGTTTTAAGTATTTAATTCAACCTCTTTATGAATGAAATTGACACTTCAGGTAGACAAGACATAACACATTTGAATAAGAACATAACAAAAAGTCAGAGGAGGAGCTGCATGGAGTAAATTCAAAATGACTTATAGCAGAGTGACTTTCCCAGAAGGTCAGCTTACTAAGTTCATTTCACAAGGGATATATTTAGCAATTTGGAAATTTAATTTAGAACAGCGTGCTTAGATATAATATAAAAATTGGAAGTAATGGCCACAGCTTTGTAAACAGGAAAGGTCTGGTCTAATACCACATTCTAACACAATTTAGGTTAATTATGCCACAAACAGAACAGAATTTTGGCCACATAAATTGATAAACACATAGGAATTAAAGATATCAAAGTGACTTCAAAATGTGTTATTTTTATCCAGTAAGTTTTATGTTTGTTTACATCAGTGAAGAATGATTTTAGCTCTGCTCTCCCTTTATTGCAAAATTAAAGAGAACATTTGATAAAAATATCTCCCAGCAATGGGTGAAGGGTTCAGTAGACATTTCAGGGATTTTCAGGTATCAATGCTATCTAGATAGATATTTGCCACATTTGCTTGAACATATGAGAAAAGGTATATGAAATTTCTGCAGGATTATTTATAAGATCTAAGTAGACCAGAGTTATTCCCTGTAGACCTACATTTCCTCTGCATGTTCAAGCTATGTTTGTGCAATATTGGAGAGCAGCCATAACCACAGCTTCAGGAAACTGAGGTGACCTGCCACTGACAGCAGGCTGCTCTCTCCCTCAAAGCAGACCAAGCCATTCTGGTTTGCTCCCAGCTTCCTCATCAGGATGTAATGATACATCCAAGCCATGAGCCATTTCCTTCGATTGCACCTCCTCTGCTAGTGGTTGGTTAGATAAGGGATATTATATAGCCTACCAGTCTCTTTGATGGACACAATTTATCAAAGGGATGTCCTACCCTTCCTTGTGAAATGAGGACTATGTGGTGGTGTGTACGTGCTCCCAGTCATGGGACATTGAACTGTCCAGGCAGTTCTGCTTTTGCTAAGGAAATACCTGGCGGTGGTAAAGCATTGGCACAGGCCCCATACTTGGCACCAACATGGATCCAAAGAGATTTTTAGAATTTATGTAGTACTTGACCCCAAAAAGTTTTGTCATTTCTGGCCCAGATAACTTAGGCATATGACTGCTTATTCACAGCAGCTATAAAATTATCCTCATTAGTGATCACAAACACTCGTTTAAAAAATGGGATTGAAGTTAAATGAAGGTGGCAAATAGCCACAGATACTACGTTGTATGATAATGTACAGAGAAGATAACCTGTCCATGAAATTTACAATTTAAAACCAGCGACTCCTAAATTTCTTTTTCCAGCCAGCTCACACTTTTATTAGTAGTTTAAGTTTCACAGCCTCCACTCAGTTTATGCAATGGGAGTTCATGACACTCACTTGAGAAGGACTGATAGATGAGACAGCAGCTAGGTCCAGGCAAGGGAGGAGGCGGTGAGATGATGCTGGTCAGCAGAAGAGGCAATCTTCAGGGTATCAGGGCTTTCTCAAGATTTTTACTGTACATTTTGGCAAAGGACTATCTAAGGAGAAAGCATAAAATAAATATGCTTCCCCCCACTCCCCCCTCAAGGAGGTTCTTCCATGTATTAGGAACAGTATGAAACAAAGCAAGGAAAGGCTTAATGAGAAATGTGAAATCCGGGAGTAGTTGGTACCACAGGTGCACTGGAAGTAGAAGGCCACAGTCACAGGGAATGACACTGCCAGGTTTAAAAAAATACTTCTAGAGAAATATGTGGCAGAATTCTCATCTCCAGATCTCTCTTCTTCTTCACATGAAGAGGGCTGATGTCTTGAAAAGGCAAAGAGCATTGCAGGTGGGTATGCAGTGATATCAAGATAGAAGACAACCTATCTGTTGTGGCTAAATAATACACAGAAACCACAACTGCCAAGAAGGAAGAAGGGAAGAAACTGAAGAGCAAATAAAGATTCTTAGTTAATCAACTAAGAAGTTGATGAACTTGTAATCAACTGAATGTTATAGGAAGATCAAGTGGAGGGGTTCGACATTTGGACTCAAACAAGATTTTTCCCTTTAGATAAATATTCTGACCAGACTGCCTTTGTTATGGAGCAAGAGTATGAAAGTAAGAGTTCCCAAGGTTTCACTGATACCACCCAGAAAATTAAAAACTGTCAAACCTTGTTTGTACTGTTGTTGAAGAATATACTTTTTATTTAACCCTTCCATATGCACTGGGAAACGTATCAAGCAAACAACAGAATTAAATCAGAGAATAAAAATTAGTGCATTTCAGCACTTCAGAAACTGTTGATGATAAACATTTAATCATCAAACTAAAAGTTGGCAGATGGTCAGCCATGCAAATGACAAAACCATTCTTTTTTTGGTACTGTAAAACTAATAATACACACTGTTGCATACTGCCTACCATGAAACAGAAATAGAAGGGTTTTTTTCTATATTGAATGCAAATTTGATCAAGTAGTAAGTCATGCAGTGTCTACTAACACATCACAAGACTTGCCAATCATATATTCATCTATTACTTAAGGGAAAAATAGAGGTATTTTTGAATCTCAAGATTTATTATCCTTCTTCTCAATACTCATAATACCAGTTTCTGACATTTTGTGCTCAGAATTTATTCCTTTTTTTTTTTGCTTCTTGGGAGTTACACTTTGCAATATTTTCTGAAGTTGATAGTATTCTGAAAAATAGCACATGGTATTACATCATGGTAATTTAAAATTGGAACAAGCCACAAGTAGATGATAATTATTTTAGACTTTATAAGAGTTCAGCTTACTTTGATTTCCCTTCTCTGAACTTTTCTATACTGAAAAATCTAATAATTTTTATAAAGGTTTTAATGATAAAATTCTTGAGAAGATTTGGCACACAGCCTGCATATATAAGGAAACTCACATAAATAATATAGTTGAGATATGTTTCCTCATTCTTTTCAAAAAGAAAATGTTTGGAAGGGGCTTCACCTGGCACAGAAAGATAAAAACAGTAAGATGCTGAAAAATTGGGTCACAACCCCATGAAGACCTGGGACATATACTTAACGGTAAGTTCTTGGATCACACCAGAACCAAGGACACCATTAACTTAGCAAAAATAAGTGTGCTCAAGTGACCTGCTAGACTAGAGCCAATATTTTTTGCCTCTTACAGGATGGAGTTCCTTAGGTGAGGATTTAACAGTAAATTCAAATAAAAAGGCTAAAATTTGCATCCTAACACAACTACAATTTCTACAACAATTTATTTCTACTTTTCAGTCCCAGATGGAGATTAAAAAAGGCAAGGTGTCCAGTGTTTTTACTGCCTATGTCTGCAGTGGAGGATTTGTAATTCACAGGCTTCCTACCCTCCCCCTCCAGCCCCTCAAAAAAACCCCATTTGCTTTCCAAAACAAGAAGCTACCACAAATATACTGCCAAAGACCCTCCATAGCCATATATCCTAGGTTCCACAGCAGCTGAGTGAACCTGAGTAAATGGCAGCAGTTTCCCAGAGCTGCATGGGGACATGAGGGCTTGCAGCTTTCGGAAGCTTCCCCTGCCATGGGTACAATCTGGCAGCCAGAGGCTCAGTGCCAGCCCCATGGGTGACCACAGTGCCATTTGGGCTCTGATATGTTGTGTCCTATAGGGTCCAGCCACCAGACACCTGGGCCTGCACATCAGAGTATGCTAAGGTTCAATCCAGGTAGATTTTCTCTACCATACTGACCACAAAATCCTGAAAATCTCCATCTTAAGACTTGAGGAGTATACAAGCTGGGTCTGGAAACCCCACTCTCTGCAGTCCCAGGCTGGAGGAAGTTGCAAGGATATATGCTCTGTAAGTGCAGCAGTCTCTGCTCCTGCGCTGTTCAGGTGGAGAGGTTGTTTTGAATTTCTCTGAAGACTTCTATATGCTAAATTAGGGCTGTCCAGCAATACAGAGGAACTGAAACAGCAGTATATGAGATACCTTTTCTGTGCTCTGGTCCCCATATCTGGATGCATTCTGAGGACACGTCTTGTAGACTGGGTAGACATAAATATTAATCGGATGTAATGATCAGGCAGCAAAGAACTAATTATTTTATCCTCCGCTGAAAAGTTTGAGCAGGCTGAAGTTGAACTGCTAGGAATTAAAGACTCAGTAGGTGCATTTCCTCATATTCTAATTTATTACTGCAGTAACGGAAAGACACAAAAGGGGATACTTCCTGTACATGAAATTTATCTTGTATATGTACCCTTTTTTCTCTATGTCATACTCCCTCTTTTTGCTTATACTTATAGGTGAAGTTTCATTTTTTGCATTGTTGACACCACACAAGTTTAAAGGAAATCCAGTCTGAATTTTTTTGCCAATTCCAAACTTCAGTTTTATTTCGAGCAAAGTGCTGGACAAATTTCAGCTGATATAGAATTTTCATTTAGCTCCAGAACCAATATTACATGTACTTTGGGCATGACAACACATCTCCCTACTGCCTTCGTTATTTTATATAAAGATCCAGATAATGTGGTTCTGTTGTCTGGTTATGTGAGGACGAAAAAAAAAATGAGAATGCTGAAGGGGTTTGGGGGCTATGATTTCTCTGTTTCTTCAGAGGTGTCTCTTGAAGGCCTCCCAAATAAAAGGTTTGTAAATGGTGTGACAAACTTATCTCTTTGTAGTCCACCTGGACACATACAAGTCCTCAGTGCTTCCAATGCCCTTCAGTGACACAGCGATGGGATATTGTATGCACAATATATATTTATTTGCTTGTTCATGGGATTTGACCGAAATCTGGAAATCTGACAAGTACTAACACACTGCTAACAGTAGTCTGCCACAGTAAATCACAGTGTCGGGCTGCATGAGCTGTTGGTTAACATCCCACCTGATTAAATTCTTAGGTATATAAAGATGTTCCACTCTGACCAGTATGAAGAGCAGTAAATTTGTTTAGGAGTGAAAAAATCATGTTCTCAACCCTGTGGCACTGAGTCTGTTCATCTGTTTGCTGTTCAGCATTGGGCCACTCTCTTGGAAACACACCATTATGCATACACTTTCATCGCAGCAGGCTCTTCAACTTCCACCTCACAAACCCAAAGCCACCTACTGTCTAGTCAAAAAATGTTTACACATTTCCACTTAACAAAATGTTTCCAGTAGAAAAGACCCACCAATAAACTTGTTAATCTATGCAGGAGATGTGTTTGAATCTTCCATGTGTCACATGGATGCACTAACCCCATGGCTATTGATTATTTGTGAAGGGAGGGAGTTCTTCCATTTTCTGCTCAGGAAATGGAGTGCCTCTCTCAGGAAAGAAATGTAACATTGACAGCCTGGACATGGCTTTTCACTGCAGTCTGTATCTGGTTGCCTGCCCATCTGTAAAGCAGCAGGGCACACCATGGTCACAGCTTTCAGGGTCACAGGAAAAGCATGTCTCACATCTCAGCTTGAGAACACCAACAGGCCTATGGACATGCATTTTTAATGTTCACTGAAATCCCCCTGTGAGCTGACTAATTCTATGTGTTAGGTGGGGTTTTCAAAAAAGTTCAAGGAAGAAGTTGCAGGCATCACAAAGGAAACCAATGGCAAACACAGGGATAAAATACCTCACATCCCCACGTCCAAGTCTGAAGTTCAGTCTCTGACTTATTTCCCCTTGGCATGCAATGCATCTGCATTTTGGCAAGGTAAATTTTAGCTTTACTTATGCATGGAGAGAACTGATAGGTAACAAATAGTTCAGCACAGGTACCTGATAGGATGAACTCAAAACTTACTGATTTGATTTGCAGCAACAGTTGGGCTGTGCCTGTCTTGTTTTGAACCACCACTAGCACTGGTGATTTTTTTCCCCTTTCTGATCCCAAATAAATACAGAAAACAAAGAAAAAGCCAGGAAAAGAAAACCAAACTCTTTTTACAGCCTCCTCAGTTTTCCACTACAGCTGACAGCCCTGACCAGTGCAGATTTCCTGACTTCAGGCTCAGAGTGAGTGTAAAGACAACGAAAATGTCTGTGTGGTGGGTGTTTTGCACAAAACTTGTGTGACTGTGCTAAAATGTGTCATAACTAACACCTGTTTTCTTCCTTGGGATCAACACCAGATGGACTGTAGGTTCCACTGAGCAAAGGCAATTTATCTCCTTGTTAATCCCCTGTGTAGCAAATCAACTCTTGAACTTTTACACCCTGAGAAAAAAACTGAGAGAGAAGGAAATGCCTCGTTAGGCCTCATTAAACTTTTGCTGCCAGGCATTGTAAGATCATGGATGATGAGGACCCCTTCACTTTTCATGGAGTTGAGTATTTTATTCTTTCTGCACTGCCTGTCTGAGGACTGGTGCAAACGTTACCCATGCGGAGTTTGTCTGATGTCTACAACAAAAGCAAGTGTTTGCTTTTACTTTCAGACAAGTTTTTCACCCTTTTTCTTACCCATATTCTTGTAAAGAGAACAATTTTATTCTTGGTCACTGTTTGCCCAAACTGCTTCACCTGTGCTTTTTTGTTTCTAGCTCATAGCTCATATGGAGGTGACAAGATCTGAGCGCTGATCCAGGTTGGAGCTATCTCTTGATTTATTATTTTTAACTTCTAGCTATCAATTCTTCATTCTGAACTACTTGAAAGATACAGATTCCTTCTCTGTCTTTTCACTCCTTTATCTAGCAGGGCTTTTCACAGTCCTTCAAAAATACGTTTCTTTTACTCTTTGAATAACAAGGAGCTACAAACAAGTACTGAAATATACATTCAATTAAAATATTAAATAAACCTTTATTAAAGCAAATAGAAGAAAACATTGAGGTGATCTCGTCACAATCTATAAGATTTACCACCAGGAGAAGAAACTTTCTAAAAGGAGAAGACCTATTGGCACCTAACAGTAGAAAATGTAGTTAGACGTACTAAGGCTTAATGCCTATTTTTAAATATGACTGTAATCAATAAATTTAAAAAAAATCCTGCCAATCTACCATCCTTGAAATTAGCAGTGGATGACTTTTCAAATGTTGTGGTTTGACACAGGATTTAGGTGAGGAAGGGACCAGAAGTGTTTTCTCTCTGCAGCATCAATTACTAATGAATTCATCAATAGTTATTATTCTCACTTTGGTGCCTCCTGTCTAAAACACACTATTTTTCTTTGGATAAATAAAAATTTGAACAACATGTTCCTCAGTTTTCAGCCTGTCTAAATAATGCAACTTTGCCAATCTCTGTGCTGTTACTTACAGGCTTGTTTAAGATCTTTTACTAGGACTTCTGTGTTTCAGGATATTTCAGAGGTGCTGAAGTTCACCAATAGCTTATTCAATTGACTTTGATCTAAACAGTTATTTATCGCCTACTGCTGTAAAATAGGAAGGAAGAGTACTTGCCCATTTTTGGAAGGTATACCCTTTCTGCTCTCATTGTCTACATTCTGGATTTATGAATCTTGGTATGTAATCCTTAAAATAAGCATCCTCTATTGAGAAGTCCAAACAATTATTTGAGAGACAAGTGGAAAGAATTTGAAGAAGGGGGAATATCTGGCAGGAGTGATTTACTAGGAAAGACTAAAATACTTAAAGACAGTCAACAAAGAAGAGGATGAGCCCTCCTTCCTGTTGGAGGGAGACCTGTGGGCAGGAAGCTATCCAAATAGGTACAGTTTTAAACAAAAATGAAAGGGCCTCACAGATCACCACATCAATTTCCTTGTTTTAATAAACTGAGACCAGCAACTTGAACAGTTTTGGAAGGGTCATGCTGGAGGTCAGAGAAACAGCACCTATACCAAATGCTGGCATGCATCTCTGTGGATATAACACATCTAATCATGTTAGGCTCTGTTGCTCCATATTTTGCGTATTTTCCTGTTTAAGACCACAGTTAAATACACTGTGCATTGAAGCAATCCACAGTAATGCTAACGACAGACTCCAGAGCTGCAATGTTTATTTCTAAAAACAATGAAGATGGTAATTTTCTATTATTTCAACTGCAAGTCTAATCAGAATTAGCCTGATTACTTTCAACTTCTCTCCCTTCTCCTCCTCCTCCTCTCCACTCACAGTGATTCACTTCTGATCACGCAACAGAAAAAAACCTGCAGACTTCACTAGGAGAGAACCTTTGTTTGCTTGATGAAAATGTGTGTTTTATTAAAATACATTGTGCTCAGCGTTCAGTACTGGTAGGTGATCACTATTAAGCAACGGCAAAATTGCATCCACAGAACATTTAGAAGAACATACAATTGCTATAGAGCTTTTTTGAAAAACTCTTGAAAATAATAGGTTAGGAATATCATAGCCGTGCAGAGTATACTGGCCATGGTGTAAGAAGCATCTAGCAAATATTGGTTCTTCAAAAACCAATTTCAGGGCAAACAAGCTGGAAAATCAAAGTGAAGGAGGTACAAAGACAGAAAGAACAGCAAACAAATTTTTGAAAATATTATTCAAATCTGGGAACAAAGAATAAAACAAGAATGGGACCAATGTAGAGAGGACAGAGCCAGGCTCTTTCCAGTGGTGCCCAGTGACAGGACAAGAGGCAATGGGCACAAACTGAAACACAGGAGGTTTCCTCTGAACATCAGGAAACCCTTCTTTAGTGTGAGGGTTATGGAGCACTGGCACAGGTTGTCCAGAGAGGTTGTGGAGTTTCCATCCTTGAAGATCTTTAAAAGCTGTCTGGACATAGTCCTGGGCAACCTGCTGTAAGTAGCCGTGCTTGAGCAGGGGGGATTGGATCAGACAGCCTCCAAAGCTCCCTTCCAGCCTCCATCATTCTGTGATTCTGTGATTCTGAGATTCTGAGGCAAAGATGCTGCAGCAGAATGAACAGCCTGAAAGTAATGCAAGATTTCTGCTGTATATTTTTTGTTTATGTTCACTATCCCAGTCTGTGAGCAAAGTTTTCCCTTACAAAATGTTAGTTTGGGATAATTTTTATACTATGTGTTGACATGAAGAACATTGCTTAGCTATATAGAATGAGCAATAGTAGTTTTAGTTTACTATACAGAATAGGCTGTATATTAAGATCATGCTAATATTTGAGATTGCAGTGTTTGTTTTACTCAACTAACAGCTAACAATTTTTATTTAGAATGAGATCCTACATACTCAGCTATTCACACGTCATTTTGGGAACATGAAGCATATTGATCCAAGTGTTGCATCTATTTATATCTGTCTATGCAGTATGGTCCTGCAAAGATCTGATTTTCCTATGTGCTCTTTAATCCATTTTAGCTCAATTCTTCTTCCTCCTCCCATTTTTTTCTTCCAAAGGGTTTCTGTTCAATACGCAGCAGAGTTTATCTATCAATGCAAAATACCTTCTGTGCACAGAAAAGGTTTCTTTCAACTCCCCCAAATTGCATCCAGAGATGCAGAACCCTCCTGAAATGTCCGCAAGCAGTTTGGCATACTTAGGCAATCTAGTAGGCAAACTATTTTGCCACTAGAGAAGTAATTGCTTGCATGTTGTCCTCTTTCTTTCACTTCTACACCCTTTTTATTAACAGAGATCACTGACTCAGCCTATCAATCTCCAGTTTTCCCATTTATTTTTAAAATAAATCACTAGTTCATTTTCCTCCTTCCATTTCACCACTAAAAAAGGAAACGCATGAAACAAAATTCCCTTTCCTCTTGATCTCGTCTTCTAACCAGTCTCTCTTAGTGATTGACTGTGCTTTTTCCTAAAATTCATTATGACTTTCCTCAACCCTGGTGATCTTCTCTCTGCTCAATTTCTTTGTGTTTTCACTCTGAGGACTCCTCCAATCTGAATCCCACTCAATACTGATTAGCCAAAGGATAAAGAGAATAAGACTGCTGGACTGCCCTTTTCTCTTGCCATTGTGGGCCCTGCTGTCCCCTGCACCCACAGGGACCCATTGACACAAGAATCAGATGCTCAGTAAGTTCTGCAACAAAAGTCTTGGGCAACCATAGCCATGATTTTGATAACGCAAATATTAGGGTCATCTTTTACTGTTTTAGTTTTTACAATAAAGATTACTTTTTAAGAGAGACATTTCAGCAAAACAAGTATTTAAAGCTGGCTTTGCTAGAAACGGAATCTGTGATTAGCTTCAAAGAAATGAAGGGTAAGAGGAAAAGGTACAGGTGCAACATGCCAGTGGTTATTCCACCCTCTGGCTTCCTCATTTATTCTTTTTCAGATTCTTTAACTTAGGCTTTGCCATTGCCAAAGCAGCATTTTTCTTTCCTGAATATTTTACTTTCTCCAGCTGTGTTTATAGGCTTTCTAGTACTTTTACCAAGTATAAATTGAGGCACCTCAGACATTATTGTGAATTGATTAATCAGGTTTACAACCCAGACAGCAAAAAAATAAGCTTAATTTGATTTGTGTCTGGCTTAATCTATGTCTGCACTATGTCATTTTTTATTTCCTTCTCTACTTCTTGTGCTGCTGATGTCTCTGCCTGGTAAAGCGTTTATAACTGCATAGTTATGTTTTGTTTGCCTTTTGTTAATATGTTGATAGCCAAAGCAGAACTCTACATTGTTGGCTTTAATAGTGAACAACACAGGCTCTTACATCTGACTGTTATCTGAGCTCCAGAGTCAGACTTTATTTGAAAAGAATCCTGCAGTCACTCAGCCTCAGTTTTCCTAATTCTCCATATGTGTTCCCTCTGTATGCTGCACATTTCCCTTGAGATTGTTGAATAAAATTTCAAAAATATTGCTGAATTTCTAAGCAAGATTTTAAATATATAGAAAATAATATTTTTTCATTTAAGGAAAAACCATGTTAATCTCTCTGTCTTTATTACGTCTGCCCTTTTTAGGAGATTTCTGATTTATTTTAGGCAGTGTGACATTTCACGTCTTGTTTCATCTTTCCTTTTTTGTCAAGTACCAAGAGGCTTTTTCTCCTTAAACTAAGGAGTTCTGCAAGATTCTGAATATCTTAGGGTACAGGGTGCCCTGAAACCACAGAATGCTCAAAACATATTGTCAATTATAATTTAACTAGGAGCAAAAAAGTTGTGGGTTTTTTTTTTGTTTGGGTTTTTTTGTTTGGTTTTTTTTTGTTTGTTTGTTTTGTTTTTTTTTTTTTAAAAAAAAGGAAAAGGAGAATGTACTCCATGATGTCTTGGCAGGGGGAGGTGGAGTGCAAGCCTTGAAGTGATTGTAGAATGAAAGCTGATCTGTGCTGAGTAAAACTAGCATATAAAGACCATGGCAATGTAACCCATGACTGCCTCATGCATGACTTCTGCAAATTACATTTTAAAGAAGTGTAAGCTCTGAACTAAATTATACCTGCTGGCAGATAGGCCAGGATCAAATCTCCTTTTTCACTGTATCATACCAAGAGAGTATACAAATCCTGCAAAAGCTCCGTAAAGGAGTGTTTGTTCAGAAGCTTTTCAGAGGGCCTCTTTGATGTAGACTTCCAAGAGTAAGCCAAAGCTCCTCAGAAATGCATGAAGCTTTGAAAATTGGATAAATTGGGGTAAGGAGATTGCCTTTGGAGTCTTTTGTGTGTATTTCAGTTTCATGCTTCTCTTCCAAATTGCAGAGCATCTAATATCTTTTTTGGTGAAAAAAAATGCAGTTTTCATCTTTTATGTAGCTTTGATTCTAGGTTTTGGTATTTAGGACAGCTCTCAAAGTATACATTGCTGTCTGTACTGAAAGTTGTAGCTCTTAAAGAACAAGCAAGAAACAGGAAGACACAGCATGGATCACATTTCCTAAAAATGTAGGTATGCCTGTCTGTCATCATTAACAGCAATATAAATGATCCCTAAAACAGTAAGAAGGGAACTTCTTCATTTTCCTATGGCTCAGAAAATATTTCCCATCAATGTCAGTTTTCACTTTGCTTACAGGTTTCACATACTGTATTTATTAATTTCATTAAATGGATTTCTAGTAGCAGTGCACTCTTTTTATAGGCATACCATGAACAGTTAGAGTATTTTCAGCAAAATATTTCCGTTGAAATAAGATAATTAATTCAAGCCAAATTTCTTTACATATATATATGTTGATTTACAAGTTTTTGACAGAATGACTTCTTCAAATGAATTTCTGAATATTTCAGGAAGGGAGTCTGTTTTCAGATTTTGAAATCTAAGATAAAGGGTTATATTTTTAACAGTCTTTGATCTGTAGCAAGAGTTTCAAGGACTGCCCTGCTTAACAATCAAGTGTACTGGTCTTAATATCTGGAGACTCTGCATATAAGATTTTGAATTTTCTGATTTTTCTAACTATGATAGCCATTATGAGAGCTCAGCATGACTAGAAAAGTGTCTGCTCTCTGCTCTAAGAGAAGAATCAGTAAATGAGAACAGGGACTTGTTACGTACCCTGGATTTGACTGAAAAGTCTTCCAATTCTCTTTACATTACTGAAAGTGGAAATTGCATTAAAATATTTGGAAAAGTAGAGGTACCAGTTTGATTCCTACTGCCTACCTTGATTTTTACATAAAAATATTGAATATTGAGATTAGATTAGTAACAAAGAATATCTCTTTCTTTGCACTCTTTCCCTTCCTCCTGAACTTCAGTTACATTTGGCTTAAATGAATTGTTAAATAGTACACAAAAGCAGCTTCAGAAAGCATCAGTGATTAGTATGATCATATACATTCGTCTCTTACTGCAGCACATTTTTCTAAAACATACTTTAGTGTGCAAGAAGCAATAGTTTCCCCAAGAAGATCCTGCATGGGAAATCAGACCACACAATGGTGTCTCCTGGTTATAAAATCTGAGCTATATTTTAAAGGAATCTCTCAAATAGATAGTGCTAATAAGATATACCAAATAAGGTTTTGCAAGCTGCTTTCTGAGCATAAGGCTTTGGAAAGCTGTCAAACACTTGAAAACGTAGAAATAAATATACTCCTTCATAATTTTTAGGCACTTCTCAGATTCTTAAGTAATAAAAAACATGTGCCATCGTATGTGTTCAAACTGTGCCAAGTATCATATCAGGCAATGGCAGAACATATTCCGGCCAATAATTGGGCCAGTCATATGCAGTTATTTCGAATGAGTTGACAGAATGTAAATTCATTTGAAAAAACTATCATCCACACTATTAATTCCTTGAATTGCTGCAATATGAGAAATTCACCACATAACTTTCACACCTGGTCATCCTCTCTCAGGTTCTTCCTTCTGTCAGGAGAGCTGCAATGCAATTGACACTAGATATCTTATCCAAAATACCTGTGGATATTCACCCCAATTTAAAAAATTGATTCAGTCTTATCTGTTTTCTATAAATGTTCTACTGAGTCAGTTGACTGGCAGAAACATTTGCAAAAGCTAGTGGTTTAAGTGAACACTGGAGACAATTTGCAAGAGAATTTTGATTTTAGAATCACTTAAAATTGGTTTTTCACCATATATTCTATACCGGTCCATACAGTGAACAGAAAAAAAATGTGATGAATTCCAAGCAAGGTTGAGGATTTCAGTATTAATTACTTGCTGCAAATTGCTTAAGACTATTTACAGAATTTATTCAATAAAAAAAAATAAATCTTGGAACAATTACAAGATGATAGGTTTAATGACTGGGTGTATGTAAGTTCCCAAAGCTGTGTACTACCATAAGTTATGTCCTATCATAAGTTCCTACAGAATCTTTCCTGGTTATTGAATCAAGTTACATTTAATGGGATTACAATTAAATATTTTTTATGAACTGGCAACTCTACCTGTGATTTTATCTTGATTTGTCATTGAGGGGATCAAAGGGCAGCTGCTGCTGTTGTGTGTGAGCAGAGGACATGGCCTGGAATAGAAAATAGAAGTGGGACAAAATAGAGGCTTATTATGATCTCCTCCACAGACACAGCAGCTTAACAATACTGTAATTCTGGTTTTTTCTGCCACTGTAAGGACTCAGATTCTTTAATTTAGGCCAAAATTTACTCCACTTTGGTGAGTCGAAGCTTGTTTTGTTTGGATTTTTACTGATTCAAACATGACAAAAAATTTAAGCTGGAGTCCCTGTCCCTGCAGGTTTCCTCATTTTTTCACTAACACTTTTCACCTCTTTATCCCTCTTCTTTCTGGTAATTCTTATTTTTTTCCCTCTTTTCACATTTTCACCTCCTTTGCACAAGCTTTGCGCAAGCCCTGAGATGAGCCTGGGCTGTGGCATTGAACCACTGAGAGAATGTTTTGGCATGTTGGAAGAGCTTTCCCAGCAGCTAGCAGCATGAACTAGTAGCCATTGCCCTACAGAGCTCCTTTCACCGTATGAAGCACACATGACAAGAGCATTGGTGGTGGTGTTTCCATGCTGGGACAGGTAAAATTTTAAAGACCTTTTCTCCCCTCAGAGTCATGGAAATGCAGTTTAGACAGGTCAGTCTTTAATCCAGTCTCCTGTGCCTAGCAAGCACAGAACCTCTCAAAAGAGCAGTGGTATCTTCTGCGCATTATGCAATATTTTTCAGGCATACCTGAGTCAAATTGAGAAGGGGACTTCTACCTTCTCCTGTACTGTAAAAATCAGATTCTACTTATGCTCTTCTCCAATAAACTTATTTTTGTACCAGTTATACAATGAAGGTGAAATTGAATTTTAGTAATTTATCAAAAGCAGAGTTTGTATTTTGCTTTTGTCCCTGGATGTGGGCAGGCGGGAAGGGATCCAGAGAAAGGCCACCAGGATGATCAAAGGACTGGGAAGCCTGCCATATGAGGATAGGCTGGGAGAGCTGGGTTTGTTCGGCCTTGAGAAAAGGAGGCTTAGAGGGGATCTAATCACCATGTACCAGTACTTAAGGGGTAGCTACAAAGAAGATGGAGAGTCCCTTTTTACAAGGAGTCCCATGGAGAGGACAAGGAGGAATGGACACAAGTTGCTCTTGGGGAGATTCCGACTGGACACCAGAGGGAAATTTTTCACAGTGAGGACAGTCACCATTGGAATAATCTCCCCAGGGAAGTGGTTGACTCAGCCACGTTGGACACCTTTAAGTTTCGGCTGGACAGGGTGCTGGGCCATCTTGTCTAGGCTGTGCTCTTCCTAGAAAGGTTGGACTAGATGATCCCTGAGGTCCCTTCCAACCTGTGATTCTGTGATTCTGTGACTGTCACAATATTGGGGGATGCCATACAAATAAATTCCAAATCAGATATTTAATTTTATAAAAGCTGAAATGTAATCTAGACAGGCAACTGTCCTCTGCATAGTAATGGACAGATAGATGAAAAATCTTTAAACCACCATGGGATGCTGATAAAAGAGTTCACTAATGATTGTACTATGAAATCAAGAACATTGCATATAGTTGTTACCTACCTAATTTATGTAGTTAAAGACCACACAATGTTGCTGATACTGCCAAACAAATCAAACAAATCCTATTGCTCTTAATCACACAGTTCATTAATAAGAGGCCTATTATTTCATTCTCCTTCTAAATGTTAACCTTAATTTCAACAACCATCATAAAAGATTGTGCTGTGTTTGAGGTTTCATTACATTTGTCATGTTTTATTTATATTAAGTGAAATTCTGGGCAACAATATCTACACTTCACAGTGAACTTCTAATACAAAGCTTTTGTATTAGTCTTTATTCTTTGAATACCTGTTCAAACGCTGGAGGGTCAGTTCAAGCTATGTTACTTCTCTGATGTTTCTGGCCCCTTCAGAGAGGACGTCTTCTACTTGCTGAACTCATTAGCAGGCAAACAACCCAAGTGTGTCCCTTCTCTTTCTCCATTGCTTGACACCCGTTATATTTTGAGAAGTTACCTGCTTCAGCTTCCATTGCAACTTCCTATCTCTTCCTTCCCATGATGTTGTGGTTCAGCCCCAGTCAAGAACTAAGCACCACGCAGCCGCTCACTCACTCCCCCCACCCCAGTGGGATGGGAGAGAGAACTGGAAGGGACAAAGTAAGAAAACTCATGGGTTGAGATAAGAACAGTTTAATAATTACAATAGAAGAGTAATAATACCAACAACAATAATAATTAGGGTGCACTGCGCACCAGTGTCCACTAAAGCTTTATACTCCTGTGGGGCTGATGTCCCAGGCCATCTAACCCACACAGTCCAGTAAACCCGGTTATCCATTTCCTCCACCTGGCTGGAGGCATTACAGAAGATGGTAGCTAAGGTGCCACTCGGTATTTCCTCCATAAAAAACCTCTCAGAGGGGGAGGTATAACTGCTAATCGTCTCCATGAGGTGGTACCCGAAGTACAGTAATGGCTTCCGCGCAAGACGCAAATAACCGATAAAGCTCAAGGACAGTGTTTTAGTAACAAATCTCCTAGGCAAAACAGCTCTAATCACTGCAGAGCACAGCAAACTACAAAAACCAACACAAGAACTTTAACATGTACTTCAAAATCAGGACGGTGTACATCTAATAAACTAACACTGAGAACAGATGAATCAATGCTGTGACCAGTAACTGTTATTATCTCAAACCCTTCATGCCCCTCACTGGGTGCCAAAAAGGGCTGTTGTAGTTCAACCCCAGTCAAGAACTAAGCACCACGCAGCCACTCACTCACTCCCCCCACCCCCGTGGGCTGGGGGAGAGAATTGGAAGGGACAAAGTAAGAAAACTCATGGGTTGAGATAAGAACAGTGTAACAATTAAAATAAAAGAGTAATAATAACAATAACAACAACAACAATAATAATAGCAATAATAGTAGTAATAGCAATAACAACAGCAACAACAACAATAATAATAAGATAATGAAAAGGCAAATAACTAGAGAGAGAGAGGTGAAATCTTGGGAAGAGGGGAAAAACCCCAAACAACAAGTGATGCAACTGCTCACCACCCGTCGACCAACGTCGCTGGTCCCCGAGCTGCGATCTCTGCTTCCCCTGGCCAACTCCCCCCAGTTAATATACTGCGCATGACGTCATATGATTTGGAATATCCCTTTGGCCAGTTTGGATCAGCTGTCTTGGCTGTGCCCCCTCCCCTCCCAGTTTCTTGTGCACCCGGAGGAGCATGGGAGGCTGCAAAAGTCCTTGACTAGTACAAGCACTACCCAGCAACAACTAAAACATTGGTGTGTTATCAACATTATTCTCATACTAAGTCCAAAGCACAGCACTATGCAAGCTACCGTGAAGAAAGTTAACTCTATCCCAGCTAAAACCATGACAGTATCCACCCCTATTCCATACCATTTACGTCATGCTCAGGTCCCATACTATCCAATACAACCTCAAACCACCACCACCCCCCGCCATCCTTTGATAAAATACACAGATACCATTTAGCATGCCCTTAGTCTATGGGCCACCCCTGTAGAGGGGCAGCAAATGTCTACAAATTGTCCAATGAGCTCCATCTATCGTAAGAGTCTTTCAGGGCCAGGGAGATGTCGTGTGTGGTGCTGGATTGTTGCATGCTGAAGTCAGTCCTTGATCCATCACCGCTGCACCGTCAGTCCTTGATCCGTCACTGCTGTACTTTCAGTCCTTGATCCATCACCGCTGTACTTCGCTTGCTTCAATGTAAGTTCATTTTTCATTAATTTTAGAGATTCCTACTATGACACATAACAACCATAGTAATGATTACAAAAAAACATTATGTAGCAATTAACAGCATATCATTCAGTTCATTGGCTCTTTTAACACAAAATTAAATCCTCCTGAGGCACACATCGGACTCCTCCATCCTCCCACATCACCCACCAAGTGCACCCAGATCCTTGAGCAAAAGCAACTCCACAAATGTGTTTGCCTTTGCCTGAGGCAGGAAGAACCCAGACTGTTTTCCCCAGCATATTTTTCACCTGCACTACAGGGACTTTAGCCCGTTTCACAGTACGTAAGGGCTCTGATTTGGCAGGGCCAGCTTGATTGGCAGATCCCCTAGTGTTGACTAACCAGGTGGCTCTTGCTAAATGTGTATCCCAGTGTCTAAATGTCCCACCCCCCATTGCTCTCAGTGTTGTCTTTAACAGTTCATTGTATCGTTCGATTTTCCTGGAGGCTGGTGGATGAGAGGGGATGTGATACAGCCACTCAATGCCATGCTCTCTGGCCCAGGTGTCTACGAGGCTGTTTCGGAAATGAGTCCCATTATCTGACTCAATTCTCTCTGGGGTGCCATGTCGCCACAGGACTTGTTTTTCGAGACCCAGGATAGTGTTCCGGGCGGTGACATGGGGGGCGGGATATGTTTCTAGCCAGCTGGTGGTTGCTTCTACCATTGTAAGTACATGGTGTTTGCCTTGGCGGGTCTGTGGGAGTGTGATATAGTCAATTTGCCAGGCCTGCCCATGTTTATATTTCAGCCATCGTCCCCCATACCACAGAGGCTTTACCCACTTTGCTTGCTTGATTGCAGCACATGTTTCACATTTGTGGATAACCTGTGCAATAACATCCATGGTCAAGTCCACCCCTCGATCATGAGCCCACCTGTATGTTGCATCTCTCCCTTGATGGCCTGAGGTGTCATGGGCCCACCGAGCTAGAAATAATTCACCCTTATGCTGCCAGTCCAGATCCACCTCAGTCACTTCAGTCTTGGCAGCCTGATCCACCTGCTGGTTGTTTTTGTGTTCTTCAGTGGCCCGACTCTTGGGGACATGATCATCCACATGACGTACCTTTACAACCAGGTTCTCTACCCGGGCAGCAATAGCTTGCCACAATGCGGCAGCCCAGATGGGTTTGCCTCTGCGCTGCCAGTTGCTTTGCTTCCACTGCTGCAGCCACCCACACAGGGCATTTGCCACCATCCAGGAGTCAGTATAGAGATAGAGCACTGGCCACTTTTCCCGTTCAGCGATGTCTAAGGCCAGCTGGATGGCCTTTACCTCTGCAAATTGACTCGATTTACCTTCTCCTTCAGCAGTTTCTGTGACTTGTCGTACAGGACTCCATACAGCAGCCTTCCATCTCCGGTGCTTTCCCACAAGACAACAGGACCCATCAGTGAACAGGGCGTATTGCTTTTCGTTTTTTGGCAGTTCATTATACAGTGGGTTTTCTTCAGTGCATGTCACCTCCTCCTCTGGTGATATTCTGAAATCTTTGCCTTCTGGCCAGTCCGTGATCAATTCCAAGATTCCTGGGCGACTGGGGTTTCCTACTCGAGCCCGCTGGGTGATCAGCGCGACCCATTTTTTCCACATAGCATCAGTTGCATGGCGTGTAGAGGGGACCCTCCCTTTGAACATCCAGCCCAGCACCGGCAGTCGGGGTGCCAGGAGCAACAGTGCTTCAGTACCAATCACTTCTGAAGCAGCTCGAACCCCTTCATATGCTGCCAATATCTCTTTTTCAGTTGGAGTATAGTGGGCTTCGGACCCTCTGTATCGCCGACTCCAAAACCCTAGGGGTCGACCCCGGGTCTCCCCTGGTGCCTTCTGCCAGAGGTTCCAGGTAGGGCCATTCTCCCCAGCTGCGGTGTAGAGCACATTTTTTACATCTTGTCCTGCCCAGACTGGCCCAAGGGCTACTGCATGAACTATCTCCTGTTTAATTTGTTCAAAGGCTCGCTGTTGCTCAGGGCCCCATTTGAAATCTTTCTTCCTCCAGGTCACTTGATAGAGAGGTCTTACCATCAGACTGTAATTTGGAATATGCATTCTCCAAAAACCCAGAATGCCTAAAAAGGCTTGTGTTTCCTTTTTGCTAGTTGGTGGAGACATGGCTGCTATTTTGTTGACCACATCCATTGGAATCTGACGACGACCATCTTGCCATTTGATTCCTAAGAACTGGATCTCCTGTGCTGGTCCCTTCACCTTACTTTGTTTTATGGCAAAACCAGCCCTCAGAAGGATTTGGACTATTTTCTTCCCTTTCTCAAAAACTTCTTCTGCTGTGTTGCCCCACACAATGATGTCATCAATGTATTGTAAGTGTTTTGGAGCTCCTCCCTGTTCCAGTACAGTCTGAATCAGTCCATGGCAAATGGCAGGGCTGTGTTTCCACCCCTGGGGCAGTCGATTCCAGGTGTACTGGATGCCCCTCCAAGTGAAAGCAAACTGTGGCCTGCACTCTGCTGCCAGAGGGATGGAGAAGAATGCATTAGCAATATCAATTGTGGCATACCACTTGGCTGCCTTTGACTCCAGTTCGGATTGAAGTTCTAGCATGTCTGGCACAGCAGCACTCAGTGGCAGAGTGACTTCATTCAGGCCACGATAGTCTACTGTTAATCTCCACTCTCCATTAGACTGCCGCACTGGCCATATGGGACTGTTAAAGGGTGAGCAGGTCTTACTGATGACTCCTTGGCTCTCCAGTTGACGAATGAGCTCATGGATGGGAATCAGGGAGTCTTGGTTGGTGCGATATTGCCGACGGTGCACTGTTGCTGTGGCAATCGGCACCTGTTGTTCTTTGACCCTCAGCAACCCCACAGCAGAAGGGTCCTTCGAGAGACTGGGCAAGGTAGACAGCTGTTTAATTCTCTCTGTCTCCAAGGCAGCTACACCAAAAGCCCACTTGTACCCTTTGGGGTCCTTGAAATACCCTCTCCTGAGATAGTCTATGCCAAGGATACACGGAGCCTCTGGGCCAGTCACAATGGGGTGCTTTTGCCATCCATTCCCAGTTATGCTCACTTTGGCCTCCAATACAGTTAGCACTTGGGATCCCCCTGTCACTCCAGGAACACTGATGGGTTCTGCCCCTCTATAGCTTGATGGCATTATGGTGCACTGCGCACCAGTGTCCACTAAAGCTTTATACTCCTGTGGGGCTGATGTCCCAGGCCATCTAACCCACACAGTCCAGTAAACCCGGTTATCCATTTCCTCCACCTGGCTGGAGGCATTACAGAAGATGGTAGCTAAGGTGCCACTCGGTATTTCCTCCATAAAAAACCTCTCAGAGGGGGAGGTATAACTGCTAATCGTCTCCATGAGGTGGTACCCGAAGTACAGTAATGGCTTCCGCGCAAGACGCAAATAACCGATAAAGCTCAAGGACAGTGTTTTAGTAACAAATCTCCTAGGCAAAACAGCTCTAATCACTGCAGAGCACAGCAAACTACAAAAACCAACACAAGAACTTTAACATGTACTTCAAAATCAGGACGGTGTACATCTAATAAACTAACACTGAGAACAGATGAATCAATGCTGTGACCAGTAACTGTTATTATCTCAAACCCTTCATGCCCCTCACTGGGTGCCAAAAAGGGCTGTTGTAGTTCAACCCCAGTCAAGAACTAAGCACCACGCAGCCACTCACTCACTCCCCCCACCCCCGTGGGCTGGGGGAGAGAATTGGAAGGGACAAAGTAAGAAAACTCATGGGTTGAGATAAGAACAGTGTAACAATTAAAATAAAAGAGTAATAATAACAATAACAACAACAACAATAATAATAGCAATAATAGTAGTAATAGCAATAACAACAGCAACAACAACAATAATAATAAGATAATGAAAAGGCAAATAACTAGAGAGAGAGAGGTGAAATCTTGGGAAGAGGGGAAAAACCCCAAACAACAAGTGATGCAACTGCTCACCACCCGTCGACCAACGTCGCTGGTCCCCGAGCTGCGATCTCTGCTTCCCCTGGCCAACTCCCCCCGGTTAATATACTGCGCATGACGTCATATGATTTGGAATATCCCTTTGGCCAGTTTGGATCAGCTGTCTTGGCTGTGCCCCCTCCCCTCCCAGTTTCTTGTGCACCCGGAGGAGCATGGGAGGCTGCAAAAGTCCTTGACTAGTACAAGCACTACCCAGCAACAACTAAAACATTGGTGTGTTATCAACATTATTCTCATACTAAGTCCAAAGCACAGCACTATGCAAGCTACCGTGAAGAAAGTTAACTCTATCCCAGCTAAAACCATGACACATGACAAATAAAACTGAAGCCTGATTTGAATTATCAAATCAAATGATAACTGCACACACTTTTCTTTTATAGTTTGAAATCATTCCTTTAAATATACTGGCAGAAAAAATAATCTAGTACACTGAGATCTTACAGCTCTTGTACGGTGTCTGAAGAATCACATCCTTTTGGCATGATTGTCTTTTGCACAGAGACACAAGAGAGTGAAAAGTGTTCTACGCTGAGTTATTATCTCTATCTTCTTCAGCCCTTTGTTTTCTAACCTTACTCGTTTTTCATTCTTATTATGAGGGTCTTATGCCAGTACACCAACAAGTCTGATCATGGGATTTGGGGTTATGTGGAACTGTGAAGCCAAGGTCTGCAGCTCTTCTAAATCCCTGAGAAAAATAAATGGCTTAAAGGAGGAGCAGCAAGAAACTTACATTATTGATTAGGAAACCCAAATGCCTCCATCCATGCATTCAATCATGGAAGTTCATGGTCTGTATTTGCATCCTGCTTTCACCTAGTTTCCATTACTCATTTATTTCTAGACTCTGCTCAGAATCCATTTCTAATGAAGACTGCAGGTCTTCACATGGTAACATATTAAAAGACTAAACAATGTGGCATTTCTTAGGTATAGTTTAGCAAAACTGTAGTTGGTTAAAACAAAGAAAAAGAATAAATTTAGTCCTGATAAAATAAAAACATATGACATAGCCCAAAAATCGTTTCTCTGGTGCTCAACATCTTACTTAAAAGACAATGGTTAGGTTTAGTCTGGGAAAACACTGGTAAGGAACTCAGAACATAATATATGGTGGAGTTAAATCCCTTTCATTATTTTTTCTTTCTTGTTAGAAATCAGATTTTATCTCTAAAACCTCTTTCTGATCTTTACTGTTAGAAAGTAGTTAAATGTAGAGGAATTATTCATCATTTTGCATGTGCTTGTCGGTACTAAAGTAAACAAAAAAGCCAATAATTTGAAATGAGGTAGTTTTCAAGAACAATGTTAATTTAGTTTTCAGTAAGAACTGTGAGAAATAAATGCCAAAAGGATAAACTCTCGGAAAAACAGCCCTCACGGAAGCCTGTTCACTCTGCTGCTTTAGGGAAACCTTTATCTTACTTGTACATTTTAATACCCTGTGAATGCTCCATTCCGCTCTTTTTAGCTCTCCCAGAAGGAAGATAAATTGAAGCTGCAGAAGCCATGTGATGGATATTTGACAATACCTTATACAGGTTCATTTGTATCTGACATGCTTCACAGAAAAAGGTGACATTACAGGAAATACCCTGCTTTGTTCTACTCCAGATGAAACTGTGCAAAATGAAGCAAGAAAGTGAATGGAACTAGAATAAATTTACATCAGTCACACAAAATAGAAGTGAGGTGCCTTACCAGGTGGGTCTCTTTTCCACCCCTAAGTGGTAGATTGACTTGATGCAGTGATTGCCAACTGCATTTCAGTTCTGCAGGCTTCACACCCTCAGAAACAAAAAAGAAAGGAAAAAAGTTAGTGTTAGCAAGAGCAGAAACCTAACCTAAGATATTTATCCAGCTACTTCTGTGTTTATTTTGAAATTCAGTTGAATATGGATCAGAGTTGTTAAAATAGAGATGTCTCACAGGCCAGAAGCCTGACTGTGAATATCTAGGAACGTTGGGACCTGCATTTGGGTTTCCAAGCCAGCCACTTTCCTGATATACCGCATTAAATTTCCAAACTCTTTATGAGGTTGGTGAGGCCAAATATGGATTCCCCTTCTCAGAAATATCAGATACTGGCTAAATCTAGCAAAATAAAATTATTTAGAATTTCATTGTTCAGACTGCTTGGGGAAGGTAAAGAGAGTAAGAAATCATGGAGAAAAAAACACTTCAGACCAAAGATGTTGGAAGAGTTGTCGTGATGATGGGAAATTATATCCAGATGAATATGAAACATTTAAAATGAAAGAACCTCTTTTTTATATGGAAAAAGACTGAGATACGTTGTTCTATTTCTTAAAAAAATACTTAATCCAAAACTCTCACCAGATTGACCCAATTTTACAAATTATTTCAACCCTTCCAGAACAATTGTTCTTTTAATTTACTATATAAAATTATGACTGTCAGTTCTCATAATGACCCTTTGCCATGATGATACATTAAGTCTATTCAAGATCTGTCAGTGTGGTCATCTGTGTCTTGTTAATGTGTCTATGCCATTTTATATATTAAAAAGCATACTTTGATTACAATGTTATTTAATCTAAAAGTGACTTAGGATTTGGAGAAATGTCCATTTTGTTTGCTTTGTGTTTGTTTGACTTGGCCTTTTGCTATTTTTCTTTCTAATGTCTACCAGAAAATGGTCAAATTCACCTGTAAAAGTACAGGGACTCCAGACTACTACTATGGCAGTGCATCTCACAGGATTTATATCTGTGAGTTCCTAAGACATTTTCCCATACCCCATTTTAATTGAGACAAAGATCAGTAAATTGTTTTGCTGTAGTGAGCTTCATTTTGCTGATCGTACACCAGTACCACTTCCTTTAGCTGAATTGCTCTTGATTTATGCATGAACACACCTGATTCATACCCTGTGGACCACAACAGCCATTAGATTAAAGTACTTACAGGACAAATTTATAGGGAATAATTAAAATATATTTTCTGACAGTGAGTAGATGGAGTACCGCATTTACTGGTGGCAAGTACTGAATGCCAGGGACCTCTGCATTACTTCCATTAATATTGCACACACCTCAGTTTAGTGTATTGCATGGTTACAAGTCATCAAGAGCCATGGGAGGATGAAGCGAAACAATACTAAAGAGAAGCTGTCCTCAGCAAGAAGTAACATAGAGTTGTTGATAACAGTATGGGAACTCTTAACTAGAAGTGCCCATTTTTAGCTCAAACCAAGGTAAATGCAATACTCTGGGAAAGAAGACCTGGCCTGGACAGCTAAGAGGCAATGTAATCGACGTGAAAGTGGGTGGTACAGAGAGAAACTGAGAACATGATGCCAGGATCCTCTGTTTAGGCAAAATTAATGCAGGCCTTCTTTCTTTAGCTTCTCTGACATTTTCTTCTTGATTTAATAGCTTTTTGTTGCAAAGAGGATGCAGCAAGCCTCCATCGGCATTGTCTGAGCACAGGGTCCCCAGGAGGCTGTCCCCTGGGGGAACACAGCCACATTGGCCCTTCACAAAGAGCAAGAAACACTAACGGCAAGGCTGAGAAACACAGGACTGGAAGGGTGAGGGAGATCACCTTCTTGGACCTGTCCTGGTGACATGCTTTTGAGGCCAGCAGAGGCTAAGGGTACTTGCTGCAGATCAGGAAGGAAAGGACTGTATTTACAGTACATTCAGAGATCATGTCCCTTTGAATTTCCAATTTCAAGTCTGATCAAGAAAATCAAAGTTGTAATTTCATAATATGCTGGCATCATGAAAGCTGCGTTTCCTCAGATCTGCTTTTTCCTGTCCCAGTGTGATCCTCTGCTTCTGCATTAAACCAGCCTGGCTGATTTAGGGATGTGCAATAAACCAGACTGCTGAAGTGACCTTCTTTCTCCCTCCGTCCTTTTCTGTATTTTTGGAGAGTGAGTATTATTGTATAATTTTTTTATCTGCTTCAGTTGACGGCACAGGTCCAAATGCAGTGCAATATCTGTTCTGACTTAAACCTGTTGAATTCTGTCCATTTCAGTAGGAAGCTAACAGCCTAACGCTCCTGACTTTCAAAACATTGGGGGGGGGTGGGGTGGGTGGGGTGGGGGGGGGGGTGTCCAAATCCTGCTACTTTGTTAAAGTACTGCAAGGTCATAGTGTTACAATGTTATTGCACATGCTGCAAGGCAAAAAAATTCAACTTTCAGCCTAGATCCACTGGTACATGCTATTAGAAATGTGTTTGCAGCATGAGATACACTCCGCAGCAATGACATTATTTTCAGGTATTTGGTTATACTTACGCTACTAATTAAGCTATACCATTATTTATTTATGAACTTTATTATTGATGGGTAGTTTCCTATACATTGACAACAAACTGTTCAAAAAAAAAAATCTACTGAAAGAAGCTAGGTGAGAAATACTTTTCACATCTGATGGTACTATTTGCAGTTTCCAACATTATCCTGATTTATTTTGAATCATCAAGGTTTTCTGAAGGTTTTAAAAGGCAAGTGTGATTGAATGGTGTCTAGGCAATCTGGTAGGATGTGCCTGACAGTTTCAAATCCCTGTTTTACTAATGAGGGCATCTGACTTTGCAGGGGGACACCTGGCTACCAAATAATCATGCAGATTTTCCTTATGAGAACTGTTTCAATTCATCTAGGGAATTAAATACTGGAGGGTCAGAGCAGGACCCTGTGTTCTAGCTACAGTAGTCACACAGGATAACAAGACCTGACTTTAAGTCCTCGCTTGAAACCAGCTATCACAGAAGCAGAGACCGAGCTAACAGCCCCTATGCAATCCACTGGGCTTTCCCAGTGGAGCAACTCTGCAGTGAGACAGTAGTTAGTGATGTTGCAGACCCAGCCCAGAGATGCTGCTCTGCCGCCCATTCTTCCTGAAATGGAGGTGCTCCTGGTGGAGTCAGACACCTATTCCTGGGCAGCTTACTTGCCCTGCTAATCTTCCTCTATAGTCAGGGGAGAAAACAGGACCTTCAGAAAGGGAATTCAAAGATTTCTATTAGTTTCCTACACTGAATGTTCCTTTAAAGTAGGCTCTCCATGGATTACATACAGACGTGAAGGTACTTCTGCCTTAGTCAAATCCTCTGAACACCCCTAAGTATCCTGTGCCAGAATAATCAAGTCTTGTCCAGGCACATGTGAAGGTAGCACAGGTTTAAATCCTAGTATGAATTAAGATGACTGGGGACTTCTTCAATACTCCAGGAAAGCATTAATCAGTAAACAGTTTATATGTTTTGATCAGAAAGCCCATCCTATAATGCAGAAAAGTCATATAAATGTTTTATTTAAACATGGCTCAATAAAAAGTGTGTCTGTCATTTTTCCAAATAATTAAATATTAGACAATTTCCATAACTTGCACTATGGTCTGCTATACTAATGAAATGTCAATCAATCTACTCTGTTTTACCATCAAATCCTGTTTCAGCTGAGTCTCATAACCTCTTAAGGGTTGTAAGAGTGAAATTCAGTAGACTTACCATTTGTTCAAACCTTTTGCTCTATCCCTTTTCCCATTTTATTTCTCTTTCCTTTTACTTTCACCTATCCTAGACCCATTTATTGTCTGATTTTCTTTCCTTCCAGCATTCACTTTAGATCTCAGGGGCTGCTTGTGAGCAGTTGCTCACAGACACATGCCTGTTGTTGTTAGTAATAGCTAATGTGACTTCTCGTTAGTGGTAGCTGCTCATGATCTGGTCAGTGTGATTTAGCTTGGTTTCTTTTGTAAGACAAGCTACTGATTTTCTCTCTACAGCCCACATCAGTCCTCAGCTTGTTATTTCTCCTCATTTATATATCTATATCTATATATACTTCCCCTGAGTGCTTATTCTCTCCCATTTCCTGCTGAATAAAATCTTAAGCATTCACACATGACAGTGAGATTCAGCTGAACAAATACAGAGGCTTACATCTGAAACAGCCACACCAGATTCCTTTTATGCTTGGTGTAGAGAAAGAAGCATTTGCAGGGCACAATTCATCCCATCAAAGTAAACTTCTGAAATGGGTCAGATTAATCCCGTCTTTGGCACCAGCAGTTATCCAGAGAATCTCTTATTAATAAGTTGCCTCCATCATTAACATTTTTCCCTGGCATTTCTTTCTTAAAAAGGTTCTTATTAATATGTAAACAAAAGGTGCTGTAGCTACAGCTAAATAACAATCTGTTTTACAGAATGTTACCGTACAGGAGCTTTGTATCCTCTAGCCCTCACACCTTTACAGGGAGTCACAACAGAAAGTCAAGCTGTACGTTAATGGCTATGTGTTCATGAAACTGGTCAGGATGAAAGCACCCTTCTGTCCTAGTCGGTCGTGAAGAGCAGAGCAGTAAAAACAAGTAGGCATACCACACATGTGGCAACAGTAAGTCAACAGTATGTCCATAACTGCCTTTTGCACAGAGCTACCAGCCTGGACCACAGTAAGCAGCTGTGATATAAGCAGACTTGAAAATAAAAAGAAAAGCCGTTGCATTTGTATAAGCAATATTCTTTCGTGTCTCTTGAACTTCTAAACTTGTCAATGATGACTCAAAAGCTGAAACACGCCAGCTAAAATGCAAAGATTTTTATTTAGATGAACTTTTGGGTGTTTTGTATGAGTTACAGTACAGAAGCTTCACGTTCCTACTCAGACACCATGTCCTATGACAACTCATAAGCTTTCCTGTGAGTAATATCTAGAACTATGGAGGAGCCTTTCAACTCCTGCTGCACTATGGAAGCTTAAACCCAAACAGGGATTCCAGTGCATGTCAAGGACATGATGTAACAGAACAGTAGCTCTGGTGAGTCACCACTGAAGCATATCCAACTGCAGTGTTTCAATGTGAGGACATTCTTTTTTCGCTTAAAAAAACACTGAAATGTTAAAAGAAAGATGCCTCATTACAGATTATAGATGAAACGACCTGGTTCTCCATTAAGAACAATCCTGATGGATGCATCATATTAAGCAACTGACCTACCAGATTTTCTTCTGTTAGGACTTTAGAAGAGCCTGCCCATATCTTAGAGGGTAAGGTTAACCATTGCAGTGTTATGTGAAGTTGGTTTAAAACCAAATTTGGCATCATATATTTGTCACCTGAGCATCAGAAGGTTTTTACCCGCTCTTGCCACTGTATTTTTTTTTGCTTTGGTACCTTGGTGTGTACAGAAGCTGAAAGAGCTGTCACAAGGTAGAAAAGGAACTGGTATTACAAGAACATTCAGTACAAAGAACAAATTAAACACAATTGCCTTTTGCTCCCCATGTTATCCCAAAAAGCAAGTTCATTTGCCCGGTGTGCAAAATGCCAAACTACACACAGTGTAGAGGTATTCTATTTAATTCATTTTTGTGCAAAGATTGGTGATAGGTGGTAACGCCACGAAGCTAACACACCACATTTTGAAACTACAAGTCATTTATACAGTTAAATGTGTCGGTCACAGATAATATTCACACACCTCAACTAAAAATTGGTGAATTTCTTCCTTACTTGAACTTAAATGTACAGCTCTCTTTTGATTTTCCACGCATGCTCAGAGAGTAAGGGGCTTATTAGGGGTGGGGGGTAGGGGGGTCCTGGCTTATGGCTGTGATTTTTAGTATTATAATGAGGATAGCTCACTTAAAAGGTTCTTTGTTTTAGCTCTCATCAGCATCCCAATTATTTGTTCTCCTTGATTATACACTTTATCACCATGTCCTCAGCGTCTTCTGAGGGGGGATGTTTGCTTTGCTCAGCCTCTCAGCTCTCCTCAAGGATATAGTTATAAAACAAACGCTTCTCTATCTCTCAGTTCCCTTCTCTGGCTGTCAGATTCTGTTTTCCAAGCTCATATTGTTCATTGTTATGGCTTAGTGGAAAATTCCATTTTTTTCAGGACATCACCCAGGCCATCAACAAAACATATCATCACAGAACTTCCACTAAAGAGCTGGTAACACTGCTGAAATATTAAAGCTCCCTATGTATTCTTCCATCCCCAATTCAAATTGAAAACTAACAATCAAACCTAATGTGTTACGTACAAGAGCAGCTGAAAAATTATCCAATGTTTGTTACAATGATTTTTTGACAAATAGCACCTTATTTTACTGAAACACCTCTACAAACTTCATAGACAGACTGGTAGTATTGTGTGATATTGCCTGACAAGTTACAAGCATGCTCCCATTATTGGTGGCCTTATAGGCCAGTACCTGCCCTGTGGGAAACTGGAGGCCAGAATCAAAACTGGCTGTACATGATAGGAAGCCTTTCTACTAGTCATAATGAACACTTTATCTAGGACAGAAAGCTTACTTTTCATAGCCTCAGACACATCCATAATCAAAGAATATTTAGAAATAACTGAAGTAAAAGTCTGAATATTTTGAAGAAGTTCCAGTAACACAAACAGTATGAACTTTGCATCCCCCCTTTGTTCCAACGGGTAAGGCTGAACATGAAGCATGTCTTCAAAAAGGTTTTTATATTTCACCAGAAATATTTCATAAAATGAAGGAAAAACAGGACAAAATAGTATTGGGAACATTTTCAGAAGGAAGTCTTCTGAAGGAAGACTTGCAAGGAAAGGCTGAACTTTAACCAAGCCATTGTGTATGATTAGAACATAAATTATTATTCTGTAGCCTTGCAGATGCCAACTTCATCTCTTGCTGTGTTTTCAGTCTTTTCTGTCCAACTGACTAATCAAAAGGCAGTTTTACAGCTGACAAAAACGGTATTACTATGAAAGAGCTGGATGTGGTTCTTAGTGCTGTGGTCCTTAGTGCTTGATGTATCATGAATTGTCAGCAGCTCAGTGAGGACCCCTCACCTGTAAAGGGTCAAAGGAGTTTGTCTGTCCTGTGAGCTCTTAGCAGTTTCAAAACGCAAGTCCATGTATCATTTCATAATCCTTCCCCACGGAGAGCAACATGAGGGAGTGTGAATGAATGTCTAACCTACGTGCAATCCATGTACCTAAGGGAATCTTTTCATTTTATCTTAATTATGTCAGGATCGCAGTAAGAACTCTCTGCTACTTCTGCTTTCTCATTAAAGTACATGAGAAGACTGTTGGTCTGCACTTCGGGTAAACAAACAGGCTGTCTATTCTGCGAAATCTAGTTTGAAAAGATGAGTGTGATGTGGTTTTTTGTTGTGGATTCAGGAGGGCTAGTTAAGGACTGGGGCTTCACTGCACTGAAAACCTGCACTGCCATGAGCTTCTCTGCTTCCAAAACAGGTTGCTGTCATAATTATAATTCTGTATAAATTGGTTTGCATCCTCTCCTGAATTGAATTAGCTGACTAACTAACTAGGTTTTGACTCTGGTGATTTGTCAGTGAATAAGCACTAAAATCCTGGGGACGGCAGTTTGCTATATAATTGTTTTACTGTCTTAAGGTAGGCATCAGAATTTGCCCTCCTAGAATTTTAATGTTGGTGGTAAATAGGGGGCAGAAAAGAAACAGAAGGCGTACATCTACATTTGTGTTCAGCAGCAGCAGAACACAAGTAACTGCAAGGCAAATTTGTACAGATTAGCCTGGTAAAACCTCATGGTCCCTCAGACTGATGCTCTGCATTGCCCATTGCCTGCTATCATTTATGCTTTCACTTCTTGCCAAGATTGCCAAAGAAATATGAAGTCTTCCTGGGGGATGGGAGTAAGATAGCAAAATAATTTCACACAGGTTAATAATGTTGCTCAAGATTAAAACTTGTATCTATTTGTATCACTAAAACCTGATGCTTTCACTACCAAAATTCATGCAGGAAAGTAGTTTTCATTCTTTCTCTGATGGGAATGCACATTATGACACAGTCTGAAGTTGCATTCATCACTCTGCATTCACAGCACGTTGTCATGCCAATCCTCCCCTCCAGCAGTAAGAATAAAAATGATAACATCTAGGAGTGAATCAGTCAAATTACTTACTCAGAATAAGCACTGCCAACCAAAACCCTCTCTTTTCCAGCAGGTTTACCTATGTTGTGAGTGACCTACTAGTGACTCCCTCTTGAACTCAGGTCCAACACAGTCAGAAAGTCCAGTGAGACAAATAACACCTTGTGTTTCAAAGGCAAACAGCTACTGAGAGAAAACAAGACAAGTAGCCTAGGGAGTATTGTTATAACCTTTAAAACAGTTCCAATCCACTCTTCTCTGTGAATATTTACTTACACTTTTTTTCTAATGAATATGCCTTCCCACACTTGTCATTATGGCATGCAGGATCTCACAGCGATTTTTGTGAACATATGGTCCTTTTGCTACCTACTCTTTCTCTAGCACTACTTTTGGAAATGATGCATAAATACATCCTGGTTTTCTCAGCTAGAAAAGTCACCCTGCTCAATACTCTTCCTTATTAACATGTTTTCATTTTTTGATGCAGTTGGATGCATGAGAGGAGGTTTAACATTTTCATTTCATATGAGTGAGTGAGAGGTTGAGGTTTTTTTAAATTTCCCTAGCAAATATCATGATGCTCTTAATACTAGTATGTTAAGAATTCAGATCTAGACCTTAATACTCCATCTGGGTCCCACCTCTATTTAAATATTTCCTTAACATTTTAGAAACTAACACAATTAAAAATTAAAACCAGATGGACTGAGCAAACCAGAACTTTATTGCCACATTCTATGGTTATGAAATAAATTCAGAGTGATTTAAAAATAAAGCTACAGTAAAGCACCAAAGAGAGGGAGGAGGCGTCTTTGCAGTCTGGATTTATATATTTTCATTATACCAGCTCTTCCTAATGACTGTGATAGGTAACATTTCACTGTAAATATTTTTAAATATAAGTAATTTACTTGATGAAATGCAGATGAACAGCTCATTAACTTCTTTTTGACAAAATCCTGTGTAGGAACTCATTTAAAAATATGTCCATCAAAAAAACCTAGAATAACTCATCATTAAAGATACCCACTTTCAACACAGGGATATCACTTCTTTCAGGAATAAGCATTAGTACCTTCCCACACAAATTAGTTCCTTAGTGGTGAAATTCTGCAACAACAAATATCAGGTGGTGAATCTGCCTGGTGGCTTTGGCTCTATGACCTGAGGAGAAACAACCCCATGCACCAGTACAGGTTGGGAGCTGACTTACTGGAAAGCAGCTCTGTTGAGAAGGACCTGGGAGCGCTGGTGGACAGCAAGCTGACCATGAGCCAGCCCTGTGTCCTTGTGGCCAAGAAGGCCAACAGTCTCCTGGGCTGCATTAAAAGGAGGGTGGCCAGCAGGTCGAGGGAGGTTATCCTGCCCCTCTACTCTGCCCTAGTGAGACCATATTTGGAGTGCTGTGTCCAGTTTTGGGGCCCCCAGTTTAAGAATGACAGGGAACTGCTCGAGCAAATCCAGCAGAGAGCTATGAAGATGATCAGGGGACTGGAGCATCTGCCTTATGAGGAAAGGCTGAGAGAGGTGGGTTTGTTTAACCTGGAGAAGAGAATAGTGAAGGGGGATTTAATAAATACCTATAAATATCTAAAGGGTGGGTGTCAGGATGATGGAACTAGACTCTTTTCAATAATGCCCAATGACAGGACAAGGGGCAACAGGCAGGCAGAAGTTGGAACATAGGAAGTTCCACCTCAATATGAGAAGAAACATCTTTCCTGTGAGGGGGACAGAGCAGTGGCACAGGCTGCCCAGGGAGGCTGTGGAGTCTCCTACCCTAGAAACATACAAAACCCACCTGGATGCAGTCCTGTGCTCCCTGCTCCAGGTGTCCCTGCTCAAGCAGGGGGGTTGGACAAGATGACCTCCAGAGGTCCCTTCCAACCCCTGCCATTCTGTGATTCTGTGATTCTGTGAGCTGTAAGAGCTCTTCTGAAGGAGTATCGCCCTTGCTTAATCTTAGGCATCAACTGGAGAAGCCTCTTCCTGGCCAACAGCTGAGATCCATTCCTTTCAGAATCACTGTCACCTCCAAGCTTTTTCCTGGTGTTCTTCTGGTTCTGATCATGTCACTGTACAAAGACAAGCTAAAGGCTTTCTTGGAGTCCATTGCTGCATTTCTATGAGAGGCATATGGATAATAAATACAGCTCTTCTTTGCCCTCCAACTACAGAGTTTAGCATTCCCTAATCCTAAATCACACCCAAATAAGTTTGTTCTGGAAAAAGCATTTCAACTTGCACAGAATAATGGTTTCAACAACGCTGAATTTCGCTTGACATGTTCTGGCCAGGTCTCTGTTACAAATAGTTTGGGCTTTTTATAATTTGCAGAAACTGTTGAAAACCTGTCATAACCACTCCGCTGTAAACGTAAAGGCAGAGAGGTATTTGAGTATTTTGTGTATTTATAGACACATCTCCATTTAAACACAGTCATTACACATGGTAGCTTTCCTTTATCCTTATGTTTTTGTGTTACTGTGCAAAAACTACTTATCTGACCTTTCTGTACTATAAGTTAATCCTCTGGGGGAAGGGGGGGGGGGGGGGGGCGGGAATCCCCTCAAATTTGCCTTCAACACAACATTTAGGGTCAATGTCAGCAGCTGAGCTCTTGATTGTCTCTTCAGATTTAGAACAGCAATGCAGGAATCCCCATCAGTCTAAGGAACTGATGTTTCAGGATTCTGCAGATTTGGTAAATAATTTATAAGATGCACTAACAAAGGCCTTTACCAATAGACCGGCACATTTCTGAAACAGAAACTGCAATGGCAGTTACTATAGTAAAACTATTCAGCAGGCTAGTGTGTCATATTTTTTTATAGGGACTTTAAATTTCTCTTACACTTTCACCTCCTGGCTTTCACAGTTGTATTATTCTGTTAGGAAGTGTGTATTTGCAAAGGTCTCTAAAGAATATTGCCTCACGTATGTAACTGGTCTAACAACTGTAATTACTAAACATTTGCTGACAACAGCATATTCTTTAACAGCATTAATGTGTCCTTGTCTTGTACTTGAGATTTCTGCTATCATCTGTCTCTAAAGCCAGTCTAAACCTAGGGCTAGAAAACAGACAGACGCTTTTTTCAAGGAAGCCAGTACTGAAGAAATGAATAAACAATGAATATCTAAAACAAAACCATCCATACTTCACATCTATATGCATCAGCTCTGTGTTCTTTTATCTTTGTAATCATAACTTTAAGACTCCTAAGAATTCCAGTAAGGACATTTTGACAACTTATTTTCCATCGCTGTTAATCACATTTTCCAGTTTCAGTTGCTATGCTTTTTCAGAAAATAAAGGATACTTTTAAAATTTACTAGGGAGAAATATCCAAATTAAGATACAAAATGCTTCTGGCATCATTAACAAAATGTCACACTGAACACTGAATGGGCATCTAGCTACCTGTGCTAATGAACTGGAGAGACTTAGTATTTTTCCACAGTGTACTGCATTTGCAGAATGCTGAAGGGTCAGGTAGAGTTCACATCATCTACATAAAGTGTAGGAAATTAATATCCTTTTGGAAAAATACAAGAAATTTTATAATAAGTGATATTGAGCTGTCAGCATTCAGGTGTCCCTTTCTTACTTCTGCCATTATATTTTTGAGGATAGCAGCAAATGTTAAAGATGTGTTTGCTAGACTCCTTTTTTAACTTCACTGAATGTCAATGTATTAAACAAATGTATAAACGAATAAGATGCCATTATAAAATACTCATATAAAACAGCGGGAACTGTTATGGCGATCTTCAGCTCCAGTGTACTCAGAAAAATAAAAGCCCATTTCTTAAAATAACCTAGTCGAAGCAGTGGCTGGAACAAATACAGGTAAAACAGCAGCACTGCAAAAGAAAGTAGAGGTAATATAATGGCTTATTTCTCCAGTAAGCTTGGTTAAATGTCATTAGCAGACCAACTGCCTTGTTCATGTCAATGAATTACCTATAGGTTTCATTTCTGTTGTGGTACCTGAAGATGAAGTTGGTAGCTCCCATTCAGGGAACCGGCTGTCCACCCTTGTTGTGAGAATAAATCAAAGAACATATTGGCATTGTTTTTTGGGTAAGTACACACAATTTTATTAGGCATTTTAAGAAACAGCAACTTAAATATATATGGTTTGTTTTCCTCACAGTAATAAAAGTTGAGGAAGAGATTAAAAGCCCTGTCCCAAGCCATCACAAAATCATCCTTTTTTTTTAATGTATTGCTACTTCATAGGCTAGCTGCCTGTGCTGAGCCTGTGCCGAGCCTGTGCCTTTTGCATCAGGGGGCTTATGGAACCCACACTCATCCGCTTTCTAATCAATGCTTACATTTCCTTGTAGCCTATGCACATCCTGTACCCCCTCACAGATGAGGGGTTCTTATCTTGTTTAAGCAGGAAAGTCTGGGGCAATTTCATTGAAGACTTTGCTGTGATTGTCACTTGAGATCCTGTCATACTCATCTACCTGCTCCTGCTCACAAAAGTCTCTTGAACGGTTGCATTACAAAAGCATGCTCCAAGCTAAGAGCATTTTCCTGTGCTCTCTGAAACAGAGTGAGTTTAAAGTGGTTGCACACAAAGCAGTTGGGATAACAGTTATGCTACAAGCAACTGCTGGTGACGAAAGTATTAGCTCCCCAGCACACTCCACTGTTGTGGCTACCAGTGCTGTCATACTGACCCCATACAGGTACCACTCTTGTCAATAAGCTGTGGCATCAAGACTTGATGTCTGATCAGCAGAGAGGTAGGAGCTGTTCACAGAGCTGACTGCAGCCTTTTAAATTTGAATTGAGATCTCATATTACTGACAGAGTCACCGTGGGAAACAGAAGTCTTTGTTCAAATGCCATGCAAGGGGAGAAATATAAAAAGCCAACACTGGAACACAAAATAAGGGTTTTCCATGTACGTGTAATGCAAGACACCAGGACACAGGAGGATGTGAACCAACAGTGGGCTCCAAGGTGAATGCAAAACATACTGCTAGGAATACTTTCCATCAGAGGGACACTGTGGACAAGACAGTGCTAGGACTGCCTCTCCGCACACCACTTTCAGAACTGTTCCTGGATGCCACGAGCCACTGAGCACTGTTTTTGTGGGCTGTGACACAGGTCTTACGTTACTTCAGGTACTGCGAACAAAGCACACAAAACATGAATACTGACAGAATTTGAACCTCTGGGAGCTTCATGGTCAGACTCAGGGGAGGCAGAAGTTAAAATGCGAAATCACGTACAAGTGAAGGCTGAATTAGACCAATATCAAACAGTTCCAAAATATCTTTGTGACAATGCTGGTGACACCAGCACAATTCTTCCCGGGAAAGGTTGCTCTGGACCACTATATGCTGAGACAACCCTGGAATGGCCTAACCCAACACAAATGTCCCACAGCCAAGGAGCAGAGACAGAACCTCTCCTAGCCTGTCACTTCCCTCCTACATCTGCAACTAGCTGCTATCTTCTCTGCTTACCTTTGAGTGCTGCTATTGTCAACTTCTCTCTGAGTGTTTGGTGCAACACAAGCCCATTGTTCCCAGTAAAATTTGTTTTCTTGATATAAAGGCAAGCTAATTCTCTTTTTATTATCGTATTGTACTTTCTTATAACTATCTGAACAGTTTGTGACTGATAAAATGTTTGTTAAATGGAAATCAATTATCTTCCATTTAAACTTGCTTTTCTTCTTTGATGGGTTTTGTTTGCAAGAAAAAAAAGCAATTATGTCAGAAAAACACCATTGGTAAGGGCACACAGAACTATTTATTCTCTTACCCTGGTTTTATGTGCTGCAAGATCCTAGCAAAATAATCTCATATTCCACTTTTTGTTGTTGAAAGAATGGCTTCATTTGCAACAACCCCCTACTTGCATTCCACTCTGAACCCCGGTTTTATTATCCAAGTGTAAGATAGGCATAGTGATGGGTAAATTATTCTGAATCAGAACAAAATCGTTTTCTTCCCACTCAGACATGTGGATGTGAAAACGGACATAAAGATTTCCATAGAACAGCAAGAGTATTTGTCAAGCCATTTTGAACTGCTGAATAGTTGAATTATCTAAAATGACACAGAAAAACTCTGCTCCACTGTGGGGTTTAACAGGGATGCTGTGCTCACAGCGTGTAAGTAAACGCTTATTTAAATACTCATGGTGCGGTGCTTTCACCACAGACTGCCAGTAACTATGCTTCGTGCAGCACAATAGAAAACACAGAAGACACTGAAAGCCAAGGAATGAAGACCCCACCGTGAACATGAGGTTGGGAGAAATGAGCCCAGCAGAAATGTACACCGAGAAAGGGACTGGCTTGTTCCCCCAGGAGTGCTGTCCCGTGACAGTGGCAGCGCCAACACTCATATTTCCTGCTGAAGGGTGAATTGTGCTGAAATGGTGCAGGAACAGTTCTGTCTCTGGTGCTACTCAGAAGGACATTGCTCCCAAAAGAAACTGACGTAACCCACCACCTCATCTCTGCGCTCAAGCACCAGGGCTGCCAGGAGGAGCCAGAGAGCCCTGGGTCATTAGCTGTAATTGAAGACACTTGAACATTTGGCTGTGAAGTACCCAGGGGAATATCTTTCACATCAGTGTAATACAAAGCAATTTTATTAATTATGGTAGCATTTCTAATCTGTTAAGCATTTTTTCCTTAAAACAATGAATCCATATGAGTATTTTAACATTTAGCTTTGTACCAGCAAAAAAGTTTTTAAAACCCTGAAGAATGTGGCAAAATAGAAATTCTGAAAAATGTGGGTTTCAAAGTATGGGACCACCACACCATTTTTAATCCAATTACATAATTTGTAATTCTTCATTTTCAGTTTACCAAACCACTGAAGTTAATTCAACATCATCACACATCGTTTGTATTGCTATCTCCAGTTTTTAATTTAGTTTGCTTCACTCAGCATATCACTACACAGTTTAGATGTGTTTGCATCATGGAAGAGAAAAAGGGAGAGAACATTAAACCATGTATGGCAATGAGAAAATAGAAACTTTTTTTTAAACAGAATAGAAGAAAATATCTATGGTCCACTCAAAACATAAGAGATTTCTTCTCAGGAATATTGAAAATCGAATAGTTTGGAGGTTTTTGTTTGTTTGTTTGTTTTTTATGGAAAGGAAAATTTTTCAGGGAAAACAATATTTCACTGGAGAAATCTTCAATTTTACAAGAAAGGCATTTTTCTCTCAGTTAAACACTGTGATAAAAATTCCTGCTTGGCTCTATTTTCAGCATGAGCTGTGTCCGTGCATGCCCAGGTGGAAAATGTCCCTGCATCAGCATCCCACCCTGCAGTGATGGTGGCACAGGGAGGGATGAGAACACCCATCTAGCCAGCTTCCCTGGACTGAGAGGAGTGGGAATCTCCCACACATGCCTCACACCCTGGCAGCCCATCTAACCTCACACTGTCAATCCCATGGCATCCGTCACTTCATCCTCAAAAATAATGCAAAGATTCATCTCCAGTTCATCATGAGATCCTACTCTTGCTTCAGCAAAACTTCTGGCAGCTCCTGAAGCACCAAACTGATTCACCACAAAAAAATACTGTCTCCTTTAGGATCACACAAGTGCTTAATGACTTTTAAAATAATTTTGGCAGTCCTTTTGCAGGTAATGATTCTATGATTTTTTTTTTCTGTTACCTGTGGATATAAGTCCTTCAGACAGACTTATTTCCAGCAGATTGCTTCACTGACTGAAAAATTCAATAAAGTATTATAGATGACACAAGTAGCACAAGAAGCCAAGTAGACATTTGATGACTAGGAATCTAATTCTCAGTGGGCTTACAAGGAATTTGGCTTCCCACTAGGCACCAGCTTTTAAATCTACAGTCCTATTTCTCCATTATGTGCATGGGGTAACAGTTCCTGCTTCAGGCTGCAAGTGGCAAAATATGCTATTATCATTTCTGAAATCATAATTATTTTAATACCAAAACCTGTCATTTACTGTAGTAATATTACTGTAATAGTGCAGTGCAGGGTGATCAGGCCCCTGGCACTTCAAACACATCTCATCAGAAAATCATTCACTAATTACTAATTATTCACTAAAACTTCACTTTTTTGGTGTTTTGCCTTTTTGTTTTTGATGCAACTGGGGGCTTTCAAATACTCTTACACTCATATAGACACAAGGAGATACAAACTCCTGACTGGTAATCTTGCACAGAATGGCATTAAACTTATATGGAAGTTTATGATCTCACTGTCTTTCCTTCTGGAACGTTTACAGTTTGTATAAGTAAATGAATATTAAAGCCCAAAGGAGTACCCTAACTGCAAGACTTATTTCTCTGATCAGAAATTCTGTTTGGGGGCAGAAATTCTTTTTTTTAATGAAAGTTTGGCAGAAGTGGCTTTTTTTCCAGTAAAAGCTTCAGTAAACAAAAAAAATGGTTCGCATCTGGGAATTCTTTTTGTAAGCAAGATCCAGACACAGGAGATCTTCAGTAAAAAGTTACTGACTGGTTTTAACTACTAAATCTACTTTGAAGTTAGAGATAATGAAGTGCATTAAAAAACAACCAACTTCCTTGTCCCTGAGTCAATGGAAAAGATAGAAATTGAATGAGTGAACCTTCAGCAGAACCCAGCCTACGAGTGGCATCTCAAATACCAGACTGAGAAGCTGTCGGAATGATTGGCATTGCAAGCCTGTGCCCATGGGCAGTTCCCACACAATGGCATCCCTGACCAAACAGGAAATATCTGCATTATCTAAGATCCTGCCACATGGCAACAGCCGGCAAGTGTTGACCTGCAGCCAGCACCCCATGAGTGACACCATGACCATGAAATTTAAAAATGAGAAGGTGTTACATTACTACCTGAAGTCTAAAGGTAATGAACATTGTTAATAAAATGTTGTTTTGCAGTGCAAAATCCAAGGTAACTTCTAATCTATAAACTAGTTTAGACTGTAGACTTTGGCAATTTTGCTCATTATGTTCTCAAATAATAGGGAGCAAGGCTTAGATATTAATAACAGATGCTCTTTAAACCATTACAGAACACACAATAAAGATGGCAAATGCTTCAGAGAGGCTAAATTATGTGATATTTTGTCATTATCAAGCTGCAGATGGTGACTCATACTACAGAGTCATTTCGCTAAGCCTGTATAAATATGCAAAATTTTTTTCTGAAAATGCCAAGGGCTAGATTTTGATCTGGTGAAAAACTGGTGTAGCAACATCAGATTTAACCATCCCAGATGGTGTAGCAGAGGTTAGTCCCACATAATTCTATTCACTGTGTGGAGAATAGGAACTTCTGATTTGACTCAGGGCTGTAAAGTTCTACACAGATGTGAAAGCATGAGCTGAAAAGGTGTTTCAAGCTGTATTCCTGGATCTCCTAAGTCCATAATATCTTAGACAGAGGAAAACTTGTAAGATTTGAATACATGTTTTAAATGTATTTATTTGTCTTTCTAACCTGTACATACATCCATGAATTCTCTGCAATCTAAAAACCTGATTCACTGAAAGTGTTTATGTAAAAATAGCAACACGCAGTTCTGCCAACACATTTCTTACACGTATTTCATCTCTTGGCCTTATGAATAAAAGAAACATTTTCTCCAGAAAAGCCAGAGTGTGGACTATCATCTTCTGTTTCATGTATCATGTCACACCAAGGAGAGTTAATTATCTATGCAAGTACTGACTGCAAAGTAGTGACCTTTATTACTAAGGTAGAAAAAACATCCATTTGCATTTCAGATCTGCGATTTTCATCACTAGCAGATAGGGAAAAAATGTATTCTACTCACAAGGTAGGCAAATTCACCCTGAAATTAATAAAGTAACACGCAAAGCAGCCTTTCAGATTCTTGTAACATTATATACCTGTATTTAAAAACAGTAATTATAGACTTCAAAGCTTGCAGATCATCTCTGAGGAGGCTGCTGACATCCTGGTAGCCAGATGAATGAAGGGACACTGAAGAGGTGTTTGTAACTCACTTCAGAGATTCTCTTCTGTGACTCTGTACAAATGAGTGCAAGCACAAGGACAGAAAATCAAGGGGTATATTTAAATGATATTCAAACCACCCCTTTGCTTCCCTATATATTTCTGTAAGTCTCTCAGGGAAGAGGAAGAAGGCAGCAGAACAGGCATTTCTGCTTTCCCGGTCCAGCTGTGTGTGGTGTTTGGCTGAAGAATATCTGCAGAGACCAGGATGGGAAGCAAGACCAGTCCTAAAACTGAGGGGAGCCCTTTGCCTGGGAGCCAGTTCACCAAAGCTGCTCTAAACTTTACTGTCAATCCTGGCATCAAAGCACCCCAAGGAGAGGTCCAGGATCTTTCCCCAGGGCACTGCTCAGCATCACTGAGCATCCAGCAAAACTAGAGGGAGTGCAGGGCAGAGGAGCACCTACATGGGTCCCTGCAGGAGAGGGCTCAAAGCACCAGCACAGCCAACATGACTCTGCTGGCACCATGTTACCTGACTTGGCCTGGTGAAGCAGCTCAAAAGGACACACCTACTGCAGTCCATTTACCTAAACTGTTTAATCCAAAGTGAGTTTATTCATCTGAGGGGAAGAGGCTCCAGGTCCAAATAGCTCAGATGCCTGCAGGGACTTAACAGCTCTGTAAAACTAATGAATAGGCTAAAATAAGGCTTTCTCCAGTGGGACTTGTTGCCTTTGTTGTAAAATATATAAATATTAATTGGACTAGAGGTTCAAACTCATTTTCTAATTTTCTTTGTGAACCTCCTAGCCAGTGGGCTCCACAATGCTTCCCTTTCCCCAATGAATCTTTAATTATTCTGCAGAAAATAGAAGGGCTTCATTGCCTTTCTTATTCTTATTTTTAAAATAAATTCATTAACAGGAAGAAAAGGAAGGGGATTCATTTTTACTCAAAGGAAAAAGTGTGAAATGAATGGAATATAAAACATAACAGATATTAATTTTAACCATGAGCATTTATGCCAATTTTAAGCTGAAGTGTTTCTATTGATTTCATCAGAGTACTTCTGAGTTCAGTCTTTTAGGAATGTGACTGGAATTGGTACTTAAAAAGACAGGACCAGAACTGGGACTTAACTTTGAGGTAAAGAGAGAGGCTCTTACCTTAGGTATGGCAGGAGTCTGCCTCCACCAGAACTTTACAGCTTCTTTAAGAGTTTTCTTTGTGTTTCTGTCCTAACAGTGACATGAAATGTCAGCACAATACAACTGAGGCTTAAGATATCAAAGCAAGGACAGTATAGGTTATCCATTATCAAAATAATATCAGTACAATAAGACTATGTATTTTTTACACCTTGAGGAAAAGAAAAGCCATACTCTTGTAAAGGACTTTCTCCTGTATTTGCCCTTCTTGCACTCAGCTGTGTTGCTGCACGCCCACACTGCAAGCTTGTGGATGATCAATGAAAACTCCAAAATGAAGCGTGTTCTCACAGAACCTATTTAAAACTGATTATTAAATGTGTGTATTTATGCCTTTGTGTGCTCAAGCAGAAGCCCACAGCAGGGGTGTCTGTGACTATCTATAAGCTCACAAAGATGGGTACATGAAGTTATCTTACAAAGGAGTACTTTATTTTTTCCATTTTACAAAATATCACAGCTGAGTATTCTCATGTTGTTAACATTGTCTTGGTGATGAATAATTGATATGGATAATAAAGAATTGTCATTGTAATAAATAAAGACCTTGGTTTGTATTACATTTTTTACTTTAAGCCTCCTGTGTATGCATATACACAAACGTCTGTTACAAAATTTTCTATAAAGTTCCCCATCAGCTAAAAATCTTTGAATTTCCTGGGTCATGTTCAGTGATTCTACAGAGCAGTCTCAGCTCTCAAAATGTCAAATTTAAAATTACTTGGGTCTGATTTGACTTTTTAAGATCACAGCCACCCTTCTTTCTTTCCCTGACAAGCCACTGCACCGTTTGCATAAACTGGAAAATGTGCATATGTATCCACTGTTAAAACATTCAGTATATTTTTTACTCTGAGCTAATTTATTGCACTTTTGCATATTCATAACCTGAACTTCCTTATAAACACAAGATGTTGCAACCTTAATAAAGCTGTAGGTCTAAATATTTGCTTGTTTTGTTTTGGTTTTTTTTTTTTTTTGCAAATGGCTGGATTAATTTGCTTTAAACTTTCCTGAATTCAGACAGCACAATTTGGCACAGAATGTGCTATCCCTCCTCAGAAGTTCATAGAAATGCTTGGTGACAGTGTTTATGTCCATTGTACATCATGGGAAGACAGCAGGAAAACTCGTCACTGGAACACTTGTTTTACAGACACACACAACGTTACTAAAAGGGAAGAGAAGATCAATCATTAGCACTCGTGATGAGACTTTTAAAATAATTCTAACAAAACATCATCTGTAATCAAAACGTATGGAAGAAAAAACAGATTATTTAACAAAATAAGGAAAAAATGAAGTCATGCAGATATCTTCTGCAGACTTAAAATTCAAGAGAGTGAGTAAAATATTGCTGAATATGCCAGGAAAACAGTACTTGATTATGCTGTCTTTCAAAGCAATAACAACAAGGAAAAGATACAAAAGATACAAAAGATGTCCTTGTGATCCCGAAATAATTCTGTAAGAAATGTTTCGGAGCCTTTTTCTCTTGAATCTTACTACTGCATCAGTCCAATACTGCCGGGATTGTTTCTATTCCCAACTACAACCTGCTCATTACTAAATGGAAAGGATTGAGCCTAAAGCTATCAGTGACTTTCAAATGAGACACTCAGCAGCAGGAGTGTCAAACACCTGAGCACAGATGCAATGCAAATGGCCTACAGTGATTAAGGTTTCTGGCAGAAATCAAGCAGCATCTTTAAGTCTGTGTTGGAAAGATGCCTCTCAGGGAGACATAATGGACCCGGTGAAGAAGAGAGGATAGACTCTCAGGATCTTTCTGCTCTCATTTTCTAATGGTCTAGGAAATATTGAATAAAAAAGAAGTAGAGTATTTCTGCAAAGGTCAGCTGAAGTAAATCCAGTTTACTCTTAGAACATCAACACACAAAGAAGCCATAACATGTTGATAGAAACCTAATTAAATTGGCCTTTTTCATATGGCCTTGGAAAAAAGATGCCAGTGCAACTTAGGGCTTCATAGCCTATGGTTCTCCATATTAGTTTGTTGGGTTTGAATCTGCAATATTTTATCAAGTTCTTACCATCATTAAAACGGGAAAAGGGGTTTTACAAAACTAGGGTCTTCCTCATGGCTTGACTTCATCACCTAACACTGACTAACTCACTAGAAAGTAAGGCAGAAATAAATTGTAATGTTGTGTAATGACATATATATGTATTATATGTTTATAATATTACTGTTTATGAATATTTGAATTGCTCAAGAACAAACATAAATGTGTATGAGGAAATGGCATTCACAGAAGAGCTGGGCCTTACTAATCAGTCCCCTGACAAAAGGCTTTCACGAATCTATGCAGGAAGATGAGGTTATGAGACTGAAAACAGACCAAACACAAGAAAAAGCTTTCCTAACAACATTATGATGACTGATGATTCCCAAAGAGGTAATAATTTCACTGTTTAGAACTGTTAATTTTACACCTTCATACAGGGAACAGATGATCTTCTCTTTTCAGGGAATTACCTCATACCAAACTAATCAGTTTCTCAGTTAAGTTTGCATTTGTAAGACAAAGAAGGTATTGCTTTTACTTTTTCCATTTTACCTTCTGTTAAAAAAAGAGTGGGGGAAAAAAAAAAGACAACAAAAAAGCCACTACAGGTTTAAAATACGAAGACCCATGTGGCTAGAAAACCAAGGACTCCACTGAGACTGATTTTCTAAAAGATAATGCAAGATATTTCGTTTGGAAAGCTGAAAGAGCTTGGTGATACTTGGTGACTTTGCTGGTTCTTAAAGTTCACCCTTACTGAGAAAACGTACAATGGCAAGGTTAACAGCAGAGCTCAATGAAAGGTCCACAAACTTCCCTGGCCAGGAGCTGAAGGCAAGGGCAAGGCAATAAGGCAGGTCTGTTACTTGTCAAGGAGATCTCAACAGCAGCTTGGGAGCAGCAGGCACCTAGGCTAGGAGTAGGCACACTACAGCATAGCTCAGGCTGGGGCTGGGGATCCTATAGGCTGTGGGTGCCCTCAGCAGGGCTTTGAGTTGCCTGGCCAGAGCCCTGACTCTGCTACAGTGATACTACCAAAAGGCAAAGAATAATAAAAAATACAAGTAAAGGAAACCTTCCTTAGCATCCATAAAAGCTATCATTTCTCCACCTTGATGTCTTCTTGAAAAAAGAAGGTCTTCCAGAAATCCCGCAAAGACAGTGGTGCAGCATATGTATTAGGGTCAGATAAATAGATTCAAATGACCGCTTGAAAACCAATAACCTTTCCTGAGGTTTGAAAAAGTCAGATTCAATTTTTTAGAGTTGATTTTCTTCTTTGAGCGCTTCAGTACATCCCGTTCCCAGAGCAGCTGAGAAGAGACCATGTATAAAACCTCAGGAGGAAAAGCAAGTAGGCTCTTTTACATTTCCCATTCAACCCCAGGCCTGCTCAGAGAAGATTTACGCAAACATTTGGTTTTTTCCAGCACTTGCCTGAACTGAAGTGAACTTTTCAAACTTTGAAGTTTGCTCATTACTTTATCAAACTGAAGTCTAATTTATGTCTCATACTCATATATTATGTGAATACCTCAGAGGACTTGTAGAAAGTAAAAATAAAGGCTGAATGTGGTTATGAATGTTTTTTCCTCCAAACATGCCCTTAATAGAGTTTGCTGGGTTCATCAAGGGGCTCCACAATGAACGGTCTGTGTGAATAGGACAGCAAGCTCTTTCTGTACACAAAGTGCTGAAGGGAGAAATGCACACCTGGGTTCCTTTTAAATAATAAATCCTACGCCACCAGCAAAGACCCATCGTGCAGAGCCACATGAATAGAGCATATTCAGGTAACAACATCTCAGCCAGTTTCTCCCACACACATGTAATTGCGCTTAGCAATTTGAAAGTTAGAGTTTTTTAGAATTTCAGACTTTCCTAGATGGCTTTTTTAAAAGTGCTGGACTGTTAGTGCATAATAATAAATCACACTGAGTATGTATGGCAAGAGCACAACACTAGGAAATTGTACTGTGAAGCAATAGAAAACTGTTAAAAATTACACTATTTTGAGGACCTTTTCCAGATTATAAAAAGTAAAGATATAGACTGGTTTTAATTTTAATTTTATAACCCTATATTACAAGCTTTAGCACAAGAAACACAACTTATGGGCCACATCACCTGTGCAGTCTCCTTGCTGTAAGACCTGTTGTGGGTAACCTGTGAGACAGATGAATTTATCTGAATCTGAAAGCACCTTTTCTTCCTAAAAGTTCCTACAGACTCTTCTGCCACCAAATCACATCTAATCATCTGATGGGCCAAGAGCTGGAGGAGAAGCTGTGAGAGGTCTTCAGCAATTGCTCAGGCAGCAGCCCACTCTCAGGTCCCTTCTTTGGGTACAAGGCTGCCCAGCACCTGCACACATCTGCATAAGCCAGGTATCACTCAGAAGCACCATAATGGATTGAGGGTGCTGGGCACTGCTGGTGTGGGCAGGGCGTCCCACCGACCCATCTGTTGGCACTATCCACCATCACTGCCTTGTAAGACCAGAGGTGAGGCAAGCCTCCATAAGACCAGTGGTCAAGCTTTGTTTCCTCTCCTGCTCTATTACTGTTAAACCAAGGAACAAGTAGACATGCACTTCACTGCAGCATTGCCAGGCATTTTGTGTACCATTTCTCCTAATAGCCTGTTTTTCAGGTGTTCTTTAAAGAAGTTTATGACATCCTCTTGGATTTTCCTTAAGGCCTCTTCCTTCCGCTGACTGTGATAAACCTTTTGTTCTTGTTCTATTTTCTGTCTTCTTGCCAGCTTAAACCCACATTATACTGCTTATACTTTCCCACATCAACATATGAATAGGCATTTCTAATCTTCTTTGTGACTGTAAAGAGACATCTAATCTTAGTCTAACTGAAATGGGATTCTCAAAGCTCCTGTTGATTAAATATCGACCCAAGGATTTTTATATTAAAGCACCCATCCACACTTACTGGAATCAGTGACATATGTCAGATTTTCAGCATTGCACCAGAAGTTTGGGGGCTGCAGGCTGCGCAGGGGTAGCAAAGAATGTTTTTGGGCATCATCAAAAGGTGACTTATGGTTTGGTGTAATCAGCAGTTTCATTTTTCATAAGCACTTCCATTAGAAGGCCAGGCATGTATGATTCCCCATGTGGATTTGTATTCAACAAAGTCCTTCTGAAGATGGATACATTTCAGGGTTGCCGGGGTGGAGGGGGTTGAGGAGGATGGTTCATCTCCACATTCTGCTCCAGATGCCAAAATATATGGCTGTGGCTGTCTTGTAGAGCAGTGCTTTCCACATTTTATAAGAAACATAAAGGGAGGAGGCTGTGTGGCTTTAAACACTCTTTAACAAAATAAAGCATAAGAAAAGAATAGGATATGCCTGTTCAGGCACCGGAGCAAAAAACATGCTGAAATAAGCTGGAGAGATGTGATGTAGTCTATAAAACTTTTTTTGTACAAATAATTAATCTGATGGGAGAAAAAAAAATTATTTGGAACAATATAAAACTTTCATGTATGTTCTCTTCCAGGATTCAAATTTCCCTTTGAGAGAGGAAAACTTGCCTCTTACTCCAAATATATCACTAGCAAAACCAAGTTATTTTTTTGTGTGTGTGAAAAAAAAAAAAAAAACAGGAAAAAAAAAACCAGAATCTAATTTTTACTGTAAAGGATGTGATATTATGGAAAGTATATGCTGCAGGTAGAGGGAAACTGTCAAAATTTTTCATTAGAATAAAAAGCAAAGAAAAAATATTGGAAAATTTCAACTGCTAAAATATCTCATTTCAGTTTCTAATTAGTCTATTTCAAATCTATTTATAAATTAGCCAAAGGACAGCCTTATGAGAATCAAGAGCATGCAAAGTTCACTTGATCTCATCCATAACTCCCACTTGGATCAAAGATGCAAATTTTTTGGTTCTGTATCTCCCGCCAAGGCAGTACACTTTCTTTCTTTGCAGCTGTTCTATATTTATTCTGTGTTTTCTTCATGGTGACCTCCAGACGTCCAACACATTCATACCACTGCACAGTGTTCAGTGTAAAATTGTATGTGCTCTTCTCTCACAATTGTCTCTGCAACTATTTAGTTGAAGGTCCCGGACCTCCATTTCCTTCCTTTTCCATTTGCCCCAGCAGTGACCGCAACCTGCAGACAGAGCAAGACATGGAAGTGGTGGGCTGTGAACAGCTCAAGAGCTGGAAGGGTCCAGGCAAATTCTTCTCCTCCCACACCCTGCTGCCTGCCCAGACACAGGCAGGAAAAAGGAGATCAGAAGGAGGAACAAGCTGCACATCTCTGTCACCAGTACTGCCTGATACTTTCTTCTGTCTTTCAAATTGCAACTAAAACCCAAAGATCTCTTTAGAAATAAAGCTAGTTTTCATGTGCACACTGATATTTGTACCCATGCTGTTATGCATTTTAAAAAAGACCAAAACCCCCACTTATTTTTAGCACTTGGCAGCTCTGACCGTGAGCTTGTTAAGTTTTAGATTGTAGAGACCAGCAATTTTATAATGTTCTATGCTGGACAAAAACCTAATGATTGTCAGCCCAGCTGGAAGTAAGTGGAAATGCCACCATGTAGAAAGATTTTACTGATATATTTATAAAAGAAATCATCAAGGCCACCTACCAATTCAAGCTAGGAAGTAGAGAAAGCTATTTACAAATCAATACTTAATTCAGAAGAAACATCAAAACTTCAAGCAGCACAACCTAAAAACTCATCAGGAGCAAAATACATCAGACAGCATTAGCAATAGGCAATTCCAAGACCTGTAACAAGTTGAGGCAACATATTATAAGTTTTCTCCCAATCCACAGCTGACTGCGAGAACTGGCAGGTAAACATCATGGGAATTGCCACAGGTGGAATAAATGGGAACATATACAGATCAGTAATTTCCCTGCCCCACCTTCAACATCAGCAAGATTGCTTTGGGGATGATCTCCATTTCTGAGCATCAGGTAAGGTCTTCCATGCCCAGGACCCAGTGCACAGGCCCACATCTGCATCTCCCCAGCCTTTGATCTGCAGGACGCACCCTAACAGCAGCCATGCTGCAGTTGCTGTGAGTGAAGCTGGCTGCCTGGCTTTGGCTTCAGAGGTAGCAAAAAGAGGGGACAGAGTCCCCAGATGGCAAAAGGCATGTTTATCCTTCAGCAACCAAATTATCAGGTGAGAATAAATTTCTGTCTCGTCATGGCAGATCAGTACCTCGTTCACTCAAGGTCGTGATGTGGGTCCTGCCCCACATCAATCAGTCTGCCTTTGGGACAGACGACCTCCTGCATGAAAACTTTTTGGCAGGCTATTTCAAGAGGACTGCAAGCATCTGTGCGCCATCAGTATCTTTGACATTCTAGATGCTTTGAGAACCGCAAATCTGAAAACCAGCTCTTATTTTCAGCACTCAGGTTACTAACTATGGCAGTTTTTATTACATGCCTCCTCTGTCACTACACTGAAAGCTGATCTTCCAGGTTCAAACATGTTATAGACCAATGTTGAGCAATTTGGTGACAAAACTACCAACTAATTTCTGTTGTCCTGTAAGTTCCCTTATTTGTACTCTGGGGCCCTCAGACACCAGTCAGGCATCTCACCTGGCCAAGGATGGGCTGGTTGCTTGTGTGAATGCTATAGAATAATTATTGGTTGCCCCACACCTACAAAATAATGCAATCTGTAGACTGTGCTGTTTCTCATGCACTAGCTATTTTGCTGTGCACATGCCTATAGAGACATATATTACACCATCCCGATATACCAAAATTCCTTCCGTTTCATCTTTTGCACATATTGTACAAGCAAGAAGACATTCCACAGCCTCTGTGGATACAGTCACTTGGATCACACAGTCATGAACAACCATTATTTTCATGCTGTGACAAGCTCACAGAGGTTAGTATGCCGAGACATACTGGCAGCCTGAGCCACATGGCTGTCGTTAGGTCTGCTCCTAGGGAAGAAAGTTCCCTTTTGAACAGTGGTAGGAAGGGCAGGAGGAGTTTCCTGTCCCAAAGCCAGCATGGATGTAGACTGCAAGGTACAGACCCATTTCATGAAGGCACGGGAGTTGGACAAGAGACACTTTCGTGGCTGAACTCTCGTGATGCTCTTGCACTGACAGGTGCTTCTGTCTGAACTCTTCTCTGGACACTTATAAATCACTGGAAGTACCTAATAGAACAAACTATAGAGCAAACTCCCATTCAATTCAGTGAGTCTTGGATTTTTATCCTTAAATATTTAATCAGAAACAATATCAAGAAAGCTCTTGAGCCAGAGATATATCCAGCGTTAGCTGGGATGACAGAAAGAAAGAGACTGATCAATAACTCTTACGGTTGCTTCAAGGCTTCTAAAAAGAACTATTTTGTGCTCCATGGTAGTTTTTATGAAAGAAAGGATGAAACACAAAAATCATTGATTTTATAATGTACTTGGTTTTTCAAAATCCTTCCCACACTCAGCTCCTGCAGGTAGTTAACCATGAAACAAGGCAAGATGCTCTTCACTTTAGGTAACGCAAGAAGGTTTTCCAAGGGAAGTAAACCTGTGTATTGCTCTGAAAGACTCCTGACACACAGAGGCAGCACTGGAGCAAGGCAAATGCACAGAAGTCATACCAGGTTACCCTGAGGTAGATTGGTAGTAGCTTCCACTCAGATACAAGCCTCAATTAAGGTGCAACATTGATTGGAGCTGTTAATCCTGTATCAATCTATTTACCCAGGTAATGATATCACTAACCCTAAATGCGCCATTGTGCCCAAAATCGATGCTTTTGGGAGAATCTGTTAGTACTACGTCAGCAAATCTCCTCATGAGACTGGACAATTCTTTTTAATTAATCGAGATTGTGTATTTAGGTTGTCAGAAACCCTTCAGTCATTGATATGGGGGAAAAAAATGTATAAAAAATTCCCAAAATACAAAGTTCAAACCTAGCGGAGAAAAAAAAATATTAATTAAATACTTAATTCACAATGTTTTTTCAGTATTTGATTTATCAGGAGAATGGGAAAAAATGTTTCTGGGTACACCTAAAGTGATTCTTTTAACTTGTACACTTTAAATACTAAATAAATTAGTCAGAAGGTAACATTCCTCATTTTGTTCTGCCTATTCATTTATTCTGGTGAAAATAAGCATTCAAATGGATGACATTTAAGCAAAACTGTTTTATAGGCCTTTCTGATTTCCCACTTCTCCAAAGGAGAGCACCAGTTATGGAATACTTTGCAGCAGCAAGAGAGGACCTGCTGAACACTGAATAAACAGGCAGTGTGTTTCTTTCAGAAATTCCTGCAAATAAAAGTGGCATTTTTTTGGTAATAAAAGTTCTACAAAGTTATTTCTCAAAGCTTTAACATGGGAGGGAAAACACCATAGTACAGTAAAAAGGTAGTATCAGATACCAAATCTGGTCACAATGACAAGGTTTTGAAAAATGCTTGAAACCTTTCATTTCACAACACTTCAGCGATCGATCTGTTGAAAATAGAGATGGCCTCTGTTTCTGGAAGAAAAAACTTCTTAGACTTGACTGCTCCATCATTTAAACTTTTTCTTCCTTGAGCTGCTGAAACACTTGGCGGACTTAAGTGAAAGTGAAGGACTATGCAATTACTTCTGTTTAAAAACATACCTCTTTGGATTCACATTTTTAAAAGTGACTCAAAATCTAAAGTCAAACACATGAGCAAGAATACATTTGACAGGTTCAATCAGCAGTAACCTCTCTTTCTGAAATTAATACATGTCCAGAACCATCTATTATATAAACTTTCTTTCTCCAGTGCCAAAATAAAAATTCCATATTACTAAAATTTATCCTTTAATAGCATATTGAAATAACATAGAAAGATTAATTTCATTTGATGTTTTTATAATATACCCTTAACCTGTGAAAAAAATAATCATCTTTCTCCTTCTGATCATTTACATTTTCATTTAAAATGTTGTATTGCCTTCCATTAAGACTTGTGCAAAAAGGTCAGCTAATTTTAATGTTGGAAAGCATTTATTACTAAATAGGATTCATGGATCAGTGTGGAAACGTTTGTATTGCAGTGAAATTTTGATCCCTGGCTTGGAATAAATATAAGATCTATTAGAATATTGTGATAGTTTGGAGTAACCTAGGAAGGTCATTTTCAGAAAACATTTCTGTAGTTACACAGAATAGTATGCTACATGCTTTTATGTGCCATTAAGTTCTATAATATATATGCAAACAAACTATAATATAACTATAACAAACTATAATAAATATGCAAAGATTGAAATACAAAAGTTATGTTTAAGTGAAACTGAAAAAATACATATATGGAAAGAGAAAAGCCTAAGAACTTTCCAGAAGGAGGGCTAGAGAGACCTCATTTTTAAAATTTAAGGTCTTTAAAATTTGTTTTCACTGAGCAGAACACCAGAAGGAAGGTAGAAAGGAAACTAAAAAAAATGGGTGGGACTTCTGAGTCTTTTTTGAGTCTTAGTGTCACTGAGCAGAAGAGACGCAGGAATGTAGTACTGCAGGACAATGAACAGAATCCACCCCACATTGTTCATGAGAACTTTCGACCAGTTAAATCAATAATTTTTCTGTTTCCTTGATTTATTCAGAAAGAGAGGGAAACAGGAGGTAGACACACTATCTCGTAATAGCATAGGTTAAAAGAGTAATTTCCTGAGAAGTCCAATTAATCAGTCCCCAGAAATCATCTCCTTCAGGCGAGGTAGTTAATTCATTTTCCCCAAGCTGCCCCTCTGGCAGAGGCTTGCTTTCAGTGCTCACCACCTGCAGCCCTTAGGCACCAGCACCCCCACAGATCACCCAAAGAGTACATGGTGGGACTGCTCTCCTCACCCTGCTTAATCATGCTTTACTGGAGGCTTCAAAAGTACAAACAAGAAATATTGCATAATTACTAACTGAGGAGGTTTTCACTATTTGAAGCACCTTTCAAATTCCAGAAGATGAAACTGTTAAATGAAGATCTGTTTGGGCACTGCAGTGACCAGCACGCTCACATTGCCAGGGTGCCAGCACCCAGCACATGCACAAGCTGCATGAGCAGAAGAGGAAACAGAGTTCGCAGGTAGTCATTCGCCCACCAGGTGATCATGGTTAGACCTGGTAAGAGGTGACCTTTCTGCAAAAACCCAGCAGAGCTGAAGGAAGAGAAGCGGGGGAGGCAGCTTGCCCTGCCTGCTCCGGGGATCTGCCAAGGGGTACTGATGCTGCATTTGGCATGCAGTGATGTTGTATGTAAATGTCAGGACTTCTGAGCCCACCCAGCACCCAGCAGCCTGACTGGAGAGGGCTATGCCCCACACATCCAAGGCTTGGTCCCTAGAAGACCCTTCAAGCTGGTTTAATTTGTGCCTGTTTCCCTCTCCTATTCCCTTTGTATTGTGTAGCCTCAACAATTTGATACTTTTTCTATTAAAATAAAAAATTCTGCAAATAATTTAAACCAAAAAAGAATGACCTTTGTTACACATCGGTCATGGTTTAACCACAGCCAGCAGCTAAACACCACCCAGATGCCCACTCACTAACCCCCAGTGGGATGGGGAGAGAATCAGAAGACTAAAAGTGAGAAAACTCATGGGCTGAGATAAAGACAGTTTAACAGGTAAAGCAAAAGCTGCACACACAAGCAAAGCAAAACAAGGAATTCCTTCACTACTTGCTATGGGCAGGCAGGTGTTCAGCCGTCTCCAGGAAAGCAGGGCTCCATCACGTGTAATGGTTACTTGGGAGGACAAATGCCATCACTCCAAACATCCCCCCCTTCCTTCTTTTTCTCCAGATTTATATACTGAGCATGATGTCATATGGTATAGAATACCCCTTTGGTCAGTTGGGTTCAGCTGTCCCAGCTGTGTCCCCTCCCAACTTCTTGTGCACCCCCAGCCCACTCGCTGGTGGGGTGGGGTGAGAAACAGAAAAGGCCTTGACTCTGTGTAAGCCCTGCTCAGCAGTAAGAAAAACATCCCTGTGTTATCAACACTGTTTCCAGCACAGATCCAAAGCATAGGACCATACTAACTACTACAAAGAAAATTAACTCTATCCTAGGCAAAAGCAGCACAGTGTCATATTGGAAAGACTTGCTGTACTTTCCTAAACAAAATGTAAGTGGAAATAGGGTCAGGGCCACCACAATTTTCCACACCCCTAGGGCATTTTATATAAAAGGTTTGGACAAGTTAGAGATTGGTGAGGGACTATGTAACTCATCTGAGGACCTTAACACTCAGCTTACATTGGCAGCCAGGAGAAAGGAAGGTGTTCAGTAATGTTTTGCAGTCTCCAGCTCTTTAACAAATTATTTCAGCCCTTAGCCCAAACACTGTACTCATACTTGGTGCAGACCAGGCAGCATGCTAGAGATGGTGTAGTACCTAGAGTCACCCTCAAAACTCATCATTTACGGATATGTCCACTCTGTCAGGAGCTCCAAAAGCAGCTGGGAGCCCCAGCAGTGTTAGCATAAGATTGTGTAAACAACAGTCCCAAGGTAAAAGTTTGAAAAATGCTTTCAGTGGCTGATAAAGCACAGATGCCCACTGACATCTCAGATGTTAAAATGGCAGTGCTGCTGTGCCAGAAATCATGGGTACAACAAAAACCATAGCACTGCCCAATGTTTTACTTGCATTGTCCACCAAAAAGCAGGTCTGCCAGAAAATCTGGCCACATTTTGCAGGATTAAAGCCCATAAAATACACCCTCTGCTGGCACTTCCACTGCTTCATGGAGCTTTACATATGCTTTTGAAATTACTTGGTTACTTTAGTGCATTCACCAGTTCTAAGAAAAACACAGTCTATTTTACGTGCAGCTTGCTTAAGCAATTTTTCCAGCTCAACCTCTCTCACCAAGACAAAGGCCACTTCACTGGCTGTCTGCCCACCTGCCCAAGCAGGCAGGACTTCCTGCCCTGCTGTGTGAACTGGTGGCAGCGCTGGCACACTGTGCAACTTTTGGGCCAAGATGAAGGGGGCTGATAGTCTACAGCAGACATCCATTTTCCTATTATTTTCATGGGCTGTATCACTGAGTGCAATCCAGCAGCTGATTTCAAAGTAACTTGAAGTAAATTCTTTCTGTCATTGCTATGAGTGGTGTGAGAGCAAAATTGCAAGCAATATTAAATGTGCATCTTAACTGACCAAACCAAACATGACCATGCTATCGGCACCTGCCTTATGCAATATGCCTTGTTGTTATGAAATTTCTGAGATTCCCACACCAAATAGCATAAAAATAAGGGGAAGAAAGAACTTCAGGTGTGAGAGAGTCTCCTTTGTCTACTTCCTGGTGGTGTTTATTTCATAAGAGATATACCTCAGCCAGGTCTAATCATATCATACTCATGCATATTTATTTTGGTAGGTCCCCAGAATGTTAGCATTTTAGGAAGAGCTGATACCTTTGAGGGCCTTTGTCAGCCGTGTTCTTGGTATCACTCCTGTTTCATTGTTAGTAGAACTTTCTTTTAGTACAAAAGGAACTTCTGCCATGATTCATGGGTTTTAATAATCGTCTCTTCTAAGGACTAGATATAGACTGCCAGATTAATTTCATTTGCAATTTAAAGCTTACACTGCTTGCCTTTGTTGTTGTTCTGCTGATGTCTCAGTCTCTCCCAAAGTCAGCAATGGTTCCCAAGAGAGAGGAATGTTGCACTGTGTGTAATCAACAGCCCCACAGAGGTGATAAAGCTCTCCCTGCCACACACTGATTACCTCCAGCTCCCACAGAAATCAGTGTAAGGAACAATGATGTATGTTCTGGCCCTTGCAGACACCCCTGGAAGACACCTGAACATCAGGAGCCTCAGAGAGTTAGGAAATGTAGCACTCAATGACTTGATAAATGATAGCTGGGCATTGCTTGACCATGTGTCCTCATCCTCACCATCGCAAGTACCTGCTTATTACCTGAAACGTACACAGCCTTTAATTCCTTGTGTTTAAACTCCTTGTTTAAAATAGCCTTAGGAAAAGTTTTAATTACTGCCAAGAACAGTCAAAAAAACCCTTGACAACAAGCCCACCAAATTATTTCCTGGTCCTCAGGCAACCACATCTTTTAAGCAAAATTGCTTTTGAAATATCTTTTGAGCCAGACCAAAGTTAACAAATTATATTGAAACACTTATAACTGTTGTCTCAGTAAAGACATTGTAGAGGTTAAAAGCCCACCCTCCCTTTTAAGAAAAATAGAGTGAAAAACTTAAATTTCAGCTAAAACAACCTTGTTTCTCACATTCGCTGATCATTCACATTCTCAGATCATTAACGCTTCTGAGAATAAGTCATATAGTACTTCAGTATTCCTTGAAACAACAAACATATTTTGAGAGGTTTATTTACCTGTTGCATTTTTGTTTATATACAAGCCTAGCATATCTGTCTAAAGTACATCATCATCACCCAGATGTTTAAAGTTTCTTCAAAGAGCTATCCCCTAAAATAGCAGAAAATATGAGCTTATGAGGCTAAAGATCCTTGTCCCAAGTTCCCACTGTAGCATGTCTTTTCTGCAGTGAAACATATATTTCAGTGTAAGCATGGAATCAGTTCCATAAAGCACAGTTGAACAACAGCCATGCATGAATGTACATACACAGACCACCTTTATCCTTACACCACCTCAGCATAAAGCATATAGTTAACACTGTACGACAACAGTTTAAAAAAAAAAAGTAATTACAGCCTTTTATTTTTTCCAGAAAAGTGATGCATATTATCAGGCCTGTACGAAACTGAAATCCAAGTAAAATAGCACAGATATTAATTTTGCAATAAGGTCTACCTGCAGCAAGTGGAGTGTATGATTTCCAGAAATATATTGGAAAAATCAATTGGTTTAGCTATTGTTTCCTATTTTAACTATATTTTAGCCTCCTAGGAGAATAGATAAATAATGGTTTCAAACAAGGAGCAACCACAGTTGCAAGAATAGAAGAGAAGACTCAAACTATTATAGCAATGATGTATTAACAAATTTGGAGTGGCTTTTTAGTGTATTTTGGGTACTTTCAGCTTCCTAGCTACTTTCACTCAAGAGAATTAAGGATTGTAAAAGATAACTGCTGTTTTGTTTCATTATCACACTGCAGAATGTGTTTTAAAGGTAATGCTAGTGTTGTTGGGAATGTCGCAAACATAATTTCAATCACAGGAAGTGTTGGTGTTGATAATATAGCGGATGAGATTCATGCCAAAACAAAGGCACAAATCTGTTCTAACTGTTCAGAGTGTGTACCCAAGAAACCAAGACTTTAAACTTGGGATAAATCACTTGCAAAAACCAAAAACAGAACTCTTACTCAGTCTGGCAGCTCTTGCAGGTTTAGCTGGGTTTTTTTTTCATCAGAGGAAGCACAGCTTTGGCCCTCAAGTTAAATAAGAAACACAGCGAAACAATCCAAGAAGTCCAGGCTTCTCCAGCTCTGACCTTGGCTGCTGAAGGCCACCCTTCCCCTGTTGTTGCTATTATTCTTGTAAACCGGGAATCTTACTTCCAGATTCTTCAGTTTACAGTAATTGAACATGTTTGCACTTATGCTCATCAGTGCAAGACCACTGGATGTACACAGGCTTGTCTTTCCAGGAGAAAGCCTTTCAAGTTCTCCATGGATGCATTATGGAAATGGTAGACAAGCTTTAGATTATATCATTCTTGCCATCTCTGTGCCATTGCTTCAAGGCATAAAAATTCCTTCCTCTTCAGGTTCTCACAACACACCTGCTTGGATAAACCTCAACTTCTCTGAGAAAAAAAAATGTTCACAGAAACATTTTCCTTTGACCTGGGACTCCGCCTTTTCCCTGAGGCCAACTTGCAAGGCTGTATCCTCTACAGCTGTTGGAGTAACGCCCAGTAATCATAACTACCAAACAACAAGTTATTTGGGCTGCTGGAGGTCTCTAGTGGAAAATCAGCAGAAACACAAGTTCATCTCTGATCCTCGAGATAAGATCTAACAGAAGAAAAAAAAAAGAAAAAAAAACCCAACAAAGACCAAACCCACAAAACCCCAACACTTCCCCCTCACCCAGAGAATGAGGACAGACAGGACTTTTTGCTAAACAATTTGCTCCACAAATCAAAAAGAACTGTTGAAGAACCCTCTTCCTGGACAGGGTGAAGCTTTTTTGGGCGTCAGAGCTGAGGTGCAGTTGGGAAGAAGGAACACCCATTGTCATCCTACTTTTGGCAAGAAATGCTGAAAGAAATATTTCTTCAAAACAAAGTCAAGAATTTCTGGGCTTGTTCAAAATGCAGTAACTTGTGATCAGTGGCTCTATGTTGCTTATCTCTGTGGATATAAAATAATTTCCCTAGTGGGAAAAGGTAAAATTATAACAAAATCAGTGAATTACATTATGCACATGAGAAATATTATGCAACTGTAAAAATTATCATTATCTTACTAGTAATTTTCTTAATGGCTAAATTGCTTAGAAGCAACATACAAACAAAAGCATAACCAGTTTAGACAAACTCAGCACCAGACTGTGGCTAAAAGTACAGTCCCATTTGGGAGTGCTCTGGCAGCATCTGCAAGTGGATGTCTTATCTGCAGGTCTGGGTAGACATCACAACAACACAGAGAGCCAGCCCCGAATTGAAGCATGCTGAACAGGCCAATCTGGGGCCATCAGGAGGAAAGAAAGCAAATCCTAAATCATGCTTGGCTCTGAACTTGATTTTTTTTTTTTTTTGCAATTCAGGTTATTTACCAAAACTTGCTGATTAATAAGTAACAATTACACTCTGATTTACAACTATCAGTCATACACATTGCCCTGGGAAATAACCTGTTGCTGAAGATAATTCAATTAGCATAACATGCTTCATACCAACATAGACAAAAATTCAGACCGGACAAAAAGGAGTGGGGTTCAGAGCATCTTGTAGGTCTAGAGAACTCCTCAACCAGGATCAGACCAACCTAACACCTCTGGGGATGCACAGAAGAATGTGCCATTTACCACTAGGACCACAGCATGTTCTACCCCCTGTCTGATTTGACACACCTTCAAACTGAAGATCAAAACATTTTTTAGTTCACTAAATATTCACTCTGAGCTAGTATTATAATTTTAGAACAGAAAAGGTTAATGCTGATTTAATTATTGATAAAAAAAAGACCCAACATTACTGAAATTCACATAAATCTGCTTTTATAATAAAAAAAGAGTACACAAGCACATAGTTATATCAATATAATGAAAGTGTTTCATTAAAACGGACTAAGGAAGGTAAGAAATAATTCCCTATTACACCTATAAGGTCCCTTCCAACCTGTGATTCTGTGAGTCTATAGCCAATTATGCAGTAAAGAATGGAGTTTGGGGAGTGGAATATTCCTTTTCTTGACCTTTTCATTCCCTAGTCCATGGTATGGTTCTTATGCAAGCCAAAGTAATCCAGTACTGGATGTTTTCTTCATGCTATGTCACTGGAATTAATGGGATTGCATAGTGCTACGAGGGTAGACAAGACAGACTTCATCACTCTGCTATCAACAGTTTTTTTCCAAGCGCCTTCCTCATGCTGAGTTTCTTTCAGTCATACAGGCTTTGTCAGTAACAGAAACTGGTCTTGGATTAAACTATTAGTTTCCATGATCCCCGTGATCGCAAATTTCAAATGGTTATAAAATATTAAATAGAAACAAACAAGTAATTAACAATGAATGATTTCTCTCTCCCTAAATATCTTTCAAGAGGACATACTTTCCTCATTGTTATTCAAAAACAAGTCTAAATTTTTAACTGTATTACATCAGCTTTCAAGAAGTAACTGGAACTCAGGAATCGTATACTGTTGCTACATGGTGACTGGTGTCTTAAATCACCTTTTTGGGTTTCATTTTCCAGTCAGAGGAGTAAGCAAAACAATTTAAAATGTAGAGGCTGTATTTATTTTATTTAATAAATACAATAAATACAATGCTGCCCCCCTTCCTTTTTCTGTATAGACGTCCCTGCAGAGCCCTGCTTTCCAGTGTCCCACAGCCCTCCCCATCTAGGTGTCAACTCCAAACATCCTGAGGGTGCACTGTCTCCCATTGCCTCGGCCATCTGGAACCTCCAGGGGAGGGGGATTCTTGGCAACATCAGTCCCAGCAGGGGCTCCTTACAGCCAGCCATGGGTTAGACTTTGGTCCCACGGGACTTGAAGGGTATGACTTCCTACTGCTTCAGTGAAGACTTCTGCAATATGGTCAAGGGGTCCTGACAGTCCTTGCAGGTCAATATGAAAGAGATGTGAGCACAGCTCAGACAAATTATTAAAATTCTGGCTAGACTTTATAGCAGTGTTTTTCCAATAGTCCCATTACTGCAAAGAAAAGATAATTGTAAAAACATCAGAACTCCATATAAATAATTGAACATCTTCAGCTACTTATATATTTACAATACAACTGGCAAATTAACATTTTACTCCAAGATTCCCTTCAGGGAAGAGTCTTGGCTAAAATTTTCTTGAGTCTTAAGGAACTTCAATTCTATAAATTTTCTGTCAGCCCTGGATACCCTCTTTGCAGAGATAAAGTGCTATTTTATCTGTCCTTATATCACCCTGTAGGCTTTGTTCAAGATGTGATGAAGTGTTTTTGTACCAACAAAATCACTCCTTTACAAAAATGTAGCACTTATAGCTATGACAAGAGCTGCTAAGATCTGGTTTACACTGTTCATTTTGATTATGAGTGTAGCCTGGTACCACGCCTCATTTGTCAGCCTACTGAACTGAAAACCATCTTTTCAGTTAGAAACAGAAAATTGTCAATACGCTTCAAGAGGGAGAAAAAAAAAAACCACAAAATTATTATTTGCTATTGCCAAACACCTTGGTTGAGAAAACAAATACTTTTCCAGGTAATAAGGGGACCACAGTTAGGGCTTGCTTTTAGACCCCCACTTGTAAGAAAACCAGACATTGAGAAGGAGTTATCATTACTTTTCTCAAAGAAATTCATTTTTTCTCCCAGACTGAAATAACTAGTGACCCTTGCAGAGCAGGAGAAAATGTATCTTTAATAGGCTTTGGTTTCTTAACAATAAAAATATCAGAAAACCTGAAAATTCAGTGTTTCTATGATGATTAAAAAAAATAACAGTGCTGAAACATGTCTTCCCTTGGCCACAGGACACACATGAAGCAATCCATTGACCCTAATTTGACCACAGGTCCCCGCTGACTTTCCTTTCTCAGTGCTGTAATCTTAGAAGAGCACTGCTTTTGAATAAAAGCCAATTAAGAAGATTTTTAGGGCCATCACTCACACTGCCAGCTCCTGGCGTACTGGTGGGAGAGATGATCGCCTCCAGAGGCTCACCAGCCACCCAGCCCAGGGTTGCTACCTCCAGCCTTCTACTGGTGGAGGTGTTTGTATGAGGAAAAATAAGCCTGGCAGTAATGTCTGCTGCTCAAAATGCCCCACCTGATTTTCCTGGTCGCTGTGGGAAGTAAGGGAGCAGCAAATTAACTGTGCTGCGGGCCACCTGTTCTGTGTAACAACATGGGGCAGAAAAATAGTGATGAGCCACCAGCAGTGGTTACCCCTTCTGTAGGCATGGTTCCCCAAAGATCATCTGTGGTCCCAAAGACCATGTGTGCTCACCACCTCACATGTTCACTGCCTGCTGCTCGGGTATCTTCAGTGCACTTCACTTTGGCATTGGCAGGCTCAGGAGCTGAATATGGATGAATACAGCTTTAATTTTGTCCTTTTACAACAGTAAAATGTACGCATTATTTCCACCCTTGCCTGCATTATATTATCTACTATTTACCTTTGTCATTAAGCAGACTTTGCCCCATCTGCTGAATCCCTGACTCTGAGACACAAGCGCTGCTTTACATACTTGTGGAGAAGGAAAGGTTACACAGAAATCTATCCTGTTGCAAGGGCTTTAGGAGCAACCTACCAGGCAGATCCAGGTGCATGGCAAAGTATCTCCAGAAAAGCTGAATATCTGCCCTAGACTGATTTGAGTTATGCTGATAAACATCAGGTGAAAATGTGGGTGCAGGAGTTAAGAAACAAAGGAATGTGTTTTGCAGCATATGTTGCAATTTTGAGCTTCACGCAGCAGGAGGAGGAAGAAACATCTGGCAATAGTAAATGCCCTGAGGACAAAGACACCATACATTAATATTATGGGAACTATTCAAGACTGCTTCAGCGTATGCTAAAAACCAGCCAACTGGCAAATTGTTTCCTTTCACTAATCTGATGTAATGAGGTGCTTTATTGAAAAAAAAAAAAAAAAGTTAAACAGAATATTAAAAACTAATTGCAGGATGCGTATTTCACTCCTCAGAAGCCAGACCATGGTGAGTGAAAGTAGCAATGGGGACATGAGCACAGGGGTCTGGAGGGGGCAGCGTGGTGAGGACCTGTCTGCTGCGTGGGATGGTTCACACAGCGCAAACTGGTTTGTGCACTCTGCAGAGAAACCCAGCTCCAGGACAAGCTGGCTTGGGAAACAGGTCAGCGTATTTCCACTGAAGTCAGATGACTTTCACTCCCTGACAGCAGTGCCAGCATTTCATGACCTGTGTCATCTAGGTTACCATAGAACTGCACTGCGTTGCAGCTCACAAAGATTGTATGCCTTCATTAGTTTGCTCTCCAATTTCCTTGCAGTGGTATATGTGCATGTGTTTTTAAACAGTCCATAACATCTTAAGAAATTTGAGATTTGCTATGATGAAAGTCCTACGGAAATCAGTAATATATAAAAGACAATGCATTAGTCTTCTCCTCTCTTCCTCCCATTCTGTTCTTTAAAATCTTATCTAGAGATAAGGGGGAAAGGCTCCTTTGTACGATGTCTCTGTATGTTTTAATGAGTGAAGACTCTCTTTGTGCACACTTGTGCTTTTGCCAGGTTCCCAGGGAGGCAAACACGGTGGTGTCATCATCACTTTGAAACTGGAGGCAAAGATGTCAGGCAGAGCTTGTCAGGACATCTTCTGAGGTTTTACAGGGAAGCCTTCAGGGTGAAGAAAATTGGAAGTGACCTTTATACAGAATTACTATACATGCAAGTAGGCTTAGGCAGAGAAGAAAGGTTCAGTGAAAGGTTTCTGTTAGGTTTTATTCATATTTCAAGACAAATAAAGCAACTACATTTCCCTGAGAAAGCGTTATCATATGGAGCAGGACAAAAATGTAATTTAGCCAGCAAGAATTGTTGGATGTTATAGCAGAAATCATTAGTAGCAGTATGTAGAATTACATAGGGTTCTGACTTGCTGTAAACTTGACTAGTTCCTGTTATACTTTATTATTGCAAATTAATATCTCACTATAAGAAAGTAAAGGAAGGGTGGGCCTAAATAGCAGGAAAGTCTCAATGGGCACTAATGAGCCACAGGACTGTCTCACTAGGAAAGCTGCGGAAGCTTCTTCCCTTGAACTTCTAAATAGTTCCTGCTGGTATCCCAGAGGAAATCTCTTTACCCACCTCTTGCAATGATTTAAACAGCATTTATCAGCTTTATTTACCTCTTAAGATAGTCTAATTTTTCTGAAGAAAAAAGTCCATTAGCATAAAGGGAGAGCTCCATATGTGGCTGCTAGTAGAAATCAGGGTTAATTTTTAGTTTAATTAATTTTATTTGACCTAATTTTATTCATTTCACAACTTATGTAAAAAAGGACATAGAAAAAAATGTATATCTATTCTAATATCACACTCAGTAATATTTGAGTCTCTGAATATCACAGAGCAGTTTTTGCTCTCCCCCTCATATACAAGCAATCAAATAAAATTAAAGCATTAAAATAAGTGAAATAAATTAAAATTCAAAGCTAGAGTCTGGTGCTTTACTTACTTATACTTTTGGAAAGCACTGAATGGACCACCTTTCAAAGTTCTTTGCACCACAGGTATAGAAACAGTGGAAGAGAGGATGGCATTCATTTGGGTTTTGCTCTGTCATTTTCATAACAAGGTAAGCACCACTGCAGAATTCATTAGGTTGATTACTTTCAAGGGAAAATGTGAGGCAGACCTACACTCCAGGACAGGACCAGTGCGAATCACAACATCTTGCCTGCAATTTTATTTGCAAATACTCTGCTCTAAGTCTTTGCATAATTTTTTGCATGGCTGTTCTCACCAGCCAGAACCTCTTTGTGGTAGAGGCACTGTAATCTGCTTAGCAGAGCTGATGCTGAGACCCACTGCATGCCTCCTGCTCCCCCTCGGTGCAAGTACAGGGGCTAGTCCTCTGCCTGCTGTCCCTCATGCTGGCCTTCCCAGTCACTGATGGTGAGGGTGAGCCAGTTTAACAGTGCCTTCTGCCACACTGGCATGAGCAGATTCTGCTTTTAAATGCACAAGGCAGCAGGAGTCCCACTTCTGCACCAGAAGGACAAGGGGTGGGGTGTCTGCAGGGCAGGGAAGGAGGGGGGATGCTCCCTCAGGACAGCAGCGAGGGTAGGGCAGCAGCAAGGGAACGCAGACCCTTGGGCAAGGAGGGAGGAGACGTAGGTGCCACAAGGGGAGGGGATGAAGAAGCTGCTCCTCGCTGGGTGGGTGCCATGCACAGCACAACGGTGCTCACACCAAAGTGGGGGATGAACTTTAATTCTGGCTTGTAAATTATTCCAGTGTCAATGGATGAAGTACAAAAGCCCAAAATTCATGAGTCTGTGCAATTTCTTACACATGTCTTGTTGTGCCAGCCCCCTGATGACTCTGTGCCTTGAGCAGCAATCAGATACTCATGGTTTTGTTCTTCCAGGTTCAAGTGGAGTTTTGCTTTCCCGATCAGATTTTTAACACAATCACGTTTCTGCATGGATCCAGACCGAACAGTTTGAAAAGAAAACCCTTGTCTGAGAGTCTGAAGAAAACATCTCACAGCAACTGGAGATGAACAAATCCCAACACGTACGCTTCAATGGGAGGCTGAAAGGCATGTTCACAGTAAATACATTTTTAATGTACTCTTCCCTGCGTCCCTTTGTAAGCTATTTGTTTGTTTTTAAATACAAACATGTTCAGTCATTGAATCATGAACCTAGCCGTTGGCAGATGCAGTTGGCACAATGCGGCTTTTCTCTCACATTTGGTCTGACTTTGGCACAAAGCAAGCTCTTCAACGCTGCAACAAGTCAGCTGAGAGCTGAAGAGGAGGTCTCAGCACCACCTAACCTACAACTCCCAGGCACCCACAATTATGGTGTTTGTTTTTTTTAATTAATGAAAGAACACAGTACTGATGTTTGCTGTTTGTGTAAAGAATGAGAAAAATATTTAAAATAATTCTCAAAATAAATAACCCTTTTTGCCTTTCCCTTTTTACTCTAAGTTATATATTAAAACTCCATCTGTGTTCAATTAATAGGATTAGTTTCCATTCAGTTTAGATAAAAAAGATCATTTTGACCAGAATTAAGACAACTATGTGTAGGGGTTGTCTAAGGACATGAATCCAAACCCAGACACATTTTATCAAAAGTGCCTAGTGCTATGGCATACTCCCATCCTCTGTGTTTACTGTGGTCATTTTCCCCTTTTCTTTCATCCATCATACACCAAAATTTCTAATCACATAAATAATGTTCACCTAAACAACAAAACTATGATATTCTTTCAAAATGTGGAAAACTTCGGGTTTTGCAAAGCCTTAAGGAATTTGACTTAATTTTCAGTTCCTCAAGGGACCAGGGATTTATTTCTTAGCTCAAACACTGATATAGCACTCTCATTTTCTTGAAATTACAGTTTCTCAACCTTGCTATTTAAACCACACAAAAAAAAGGGAAATGTCCTTGTAAAATTTCGTATGTGGTCTCACCAGGTCAGGAAATGCCCCAGAAATCCTATCATCATTGGGAACATTGCAGAATCTCCTTTTCTAGACCTGGCCTTACGTTTGGGCAGGATGGGTAAAATGGTCAAACAACTGGAAGATACCTTCCAGGTATTTGGAAATGAACAGTGATGCATCTGGGAACTTTCTTACAATCAAAGGCAAACACCCACTCAGTGGATTAAAGGCAGATGAGATGGAGGCAGAAAGATACCTGCAACAGGTATTGCTAAGCAACTCTCTGATGACAGATCTAAAATGCAAATTACAGACAAGTAACCCATTACGGGGCAGAGTTCTAGAAATAAGTAGAAGAATGTGCTTTAAATAAAAAAAAATTAATGTTGTGGTATCACAAAGTAACCTTCAGTGACATTTTGTGAATAAGGAAAGTTCATGTCTGTATTGTGTCTCTGCTATTCAGGCTTAAGATGAATGGCATGGAAGATCTATGATGAAATAAATAGCTGTTACATTTTATTGTGGTGTAGGAAGGGGAAAGGTAAGGGATCAAGAATCACAATACCAACCTGACATGAACGCAAGACCTTGCATTTTTTCCTAGTGGCTCCAAGAAGCTCAAAGTGGAGGGGGACTCAGATGAGAGTGGCTCAATTCATATCGAGCAAGGCAAAGGGAATTTAAATGGAAAGGGAAAAAGACCTGGGTGACACACATGGTATTTTTACATGTGTTGTATAATTAGACTGAGGAGGTATTTCTGGTAAAATAAAAAGGGTTCTTCTTACAACAAAGCATTTTCCTATGTCTAGGCCAGATCCTACCAAACCAGGAACAAACCAAGGCTGCTAAAAGTTGCCTGCATCTTTCCACAGACCATATTTGACCTTGTGCACTCACTGTCTGGCAGGTACCTACAAATAACCAATTTTCTTAGCTGTCCTTGCAGTTTCTTGCAGGGATGTGCAGCCACAGAACTGTATGACTACATTTCTATTCCTCTTGCAAGCATCACTGCTGAAGAAAAGAGAGAGGGAGGTCTTGGTATGATCAGAGAACTGGTCAAAGGCAACAGACACAAAACAAATCACACTTATCTCTGTGCAAATTATCCCTGTTTGATTTTGTCTGTGCTGCACAGCTTCTATGCTGACTAATGCCATTACCTCATGGGAAACTCCTGTTAAAAGGGATGAGAAGTACTTCTGCAATGTATAGACATGATGGCATTACTTGCATCTGACTTCAGTGTTGCTGTTGTCCTAATGAAATAGCTAGAAATAAATTTTCTAAAATATAGTGAAATACTAACCAGTGGGGAGAAGTCATAAAAGAATCTTGGGGAGGAATGAAGAAGAGACTTTAGGAAAATAAATTTTAAAAAGTGGTAGGGAAACAAATCTGAAAAAGTGGCATTCTTTTTCTTACTGTGCAAGCATATGAAGAGGAACAGGGAAATTATTCTCCCTTGTCTCTCTTTGCCAGCTTTCCTTAATTCTTGCGTATTAGGATCCACTGGTCAAAAATAATTGTCCAAGGGGCATGACCCACTAACTCATCCTCTTCTCTGTGACCTACAGACTGAATGCCTGAGGTACTTCTGAACAACAGGAGCGTTTGCAGGTACAACAGATTGGATGTCTTCTGACAAAATATTTTTGTTGTCAGAAAGCAAGGATTCATCAAAGCAGAAACTGTTTGTGGGAAGGGACTGGCATTTAATGTTCTCTCCATTTCTAAAACAAAACCTTCATTAAGACATTTACAGTTATTAAACCAACCAATCTAACATTTCCAAGATGAAATTTTTACCTTCCTTTCCAAAGAAGTTTCCCATTTGAAATTTGAGCTATTTGAAGTAGTTTAAAAACACCTATCACTTCAACAGGGACTATTGCAAAAACATATTCAGTAAGTTAATCAAGGTACTTTTCTCTGCATTCAGCATAAGAAGCATTTCCAACATCTCAAAGTTCACATACAGAAAATTCTGCATTAGGCCCCTCGTTTGTGGTCAGGCTCAGCCAGATTCATGCACACAAGTAATCCCTATCCCCATGAGCAAGTTCTGAAGGCCTGGGTTATAAACATCATGAGGAATGCTTGTATCACACTTGAAATGGAGAAAAATACAGCAAAGTGCCTGAAAGCAACATGCCTGCAGAAAATGGCATCTCACCTCTCTCAATAACGTATCTGTTGACATGCCTGCATATTTATTTTCAGTTTCTAAAAACCACCATCTTTTAAGGTTTCTTTTCTGTAAGGACAGCTAAACAAACTGTACCCAGAAATCCCTTTGAACTTACTGGGGCTTTGCTTGGCTCTCATCTAAATACCTGTTTTCCCATGTGGAGCAATCCTTCCTCTTTTGGACCAAAGTTGGTAAGACCCATGTATCTTTATATCCCACACAGGTCAGGAGGAACCACCTTTTCCCCCAGACTGTGGTAAACTGTGCACTTCCAGACTTCGCCATGATGCTGACACAGACAGTGGAAACTATGCAGCCACAGCTTTGCAGCACTATGAACATCAGGTTTCAGTACTCAGTTTTCCTTGCCACAGTTGTATGCTACTTGCACCATGAGATCAGTTAGCTGTTCCTGATGGAGCATGTTACAGTAAGCAGGCATTGGTTTCATCCTGCAGGCTCCCCAGCATTTTTTCGGCTGGGAAACAACTGTGAGAACAATAGAGGATATGTCGCTGACAATAGGTGCAATATCATTTACATTTCTGACAAGCTCTCAGCATTGCTTTATTTCAGCTGAGTTCCTGCCTCCATTATGTGACTGCAATGTGCCTGCCGAGTGATGAAATGCTGGCTCCCTGACAATAGCTGAAGTGGGATACACCCAGTATTGGTTGAACACAAGGTGACTTTCCCAGCTTGTAAAGGCCTGGGAAAAGACATGAATAATGCTGGTCTAAACCACAATATCCAAAAGGTACTGAGTTCTTCCTCACACATATGCAGCAAAAATAAATAATGTCCAGGAGGCTACCACTGTTGCACACAAGAAGGAGACATAAGCTCGGAGTCTGAGCCCTTGCACATTGCTGGAGAAGCCTCCTTGGGGTCCTTGGGATTTTTTTGCATGTGGGCAATCCCTTTCCACTTCTCAGGCAATCATTTAGAAAAAACAGTCTTTACTCTTGCCCAGATTCCTATTGCCCTGCGCTGGGAACTCATGAATTTGCAAGACAATGCCATACGTGTTGTCTAGGTAGTTAAACAGGTATAGAAAACAGGGGTGTCCTCAGCTGAAGACCTATCCACCACACAGCCCAGCATGGGCTGACACCTCCATCAGGAACATGGGATTTGCTCATCTCCCCTTTCACACGCCCACTGTGCACACTTCTGACAAATTTAAATGGAAAATAGTGAGTAACAGTGCAGAGGAAAAACTCAAAGCGGATGTCACAACTCCAGTATCTCAGCTCAACCACTCTCTCACTTATACGTGTAAATTCCCACCATCTTTTCAAGGGCTGCGTGGCTATTTTTGAGGGTTGAACATATTTCTTACCACCTACACAAGAGCACATTGCATGGTCAAATTGCATTTACCAGCCCATCCTCCTCCCCTCACATTATGTGTCAACTCTCATGTCTCTATACAGCAAACCCACATTAAGGCTAGTTTTAATATAGGGCATCAACCACCTCTTCACCTGTGCTCCTGGGGAGGTCTTTCAGCCCAAAATGAGCCCCACACCACGGCAGCCAATTTGCAAACCATGCTCAAGGCAGCTAACTTCATGTGAGTCTGCCTGCACAATACAATTACAATAGCTGAGAAATCCCAGCAGTCCTGCTTTTCAGTTTTTTTAATTATTCATTTTCAAAACATTGTTTCTTCAAAAAAGAATTGCAGAATTTATCAGGTTGAGATCTCAAAGCTCTGCAACACAGGAAAAAAGCAAAAGCATATTCTTCAGGAGAACCAGTGCACCAAATATTTCATGTGCTCAGAGGGCTCTTCCTAAGACTCCAGGAGATGCTGAGCTACCCATTAAGAAAAAGTTGCAGTAATATTATTAACTCTAAAACAGGGCTAAGGAATACAGGAAGGCAAAAGCAGTTCTCTTGTAAAATGATACATTCAGTTGTCCAAAATCCAAGGACAGCTTATTTTTCTGTATGGAGACCTGTGTTACCCTGTCACATCCCTAACACCTACCTTAAACTGACAGGCACAGACAAATGAGCCTTCTGTACCTCTTACTGCTCCCCCATCAGAATTGAGATGCAGCGTTGCATGTTCCCTGTGTCAAACCTCCACAAAGCTCAGTATCATTCCCCAAAGCACCGCTGCAGCTTAGGCAGGACTTTAAGAAGTCATTGTAAACTGCTCAAGACACTTGGGTCAAATACAGGTTCAGGAATACAAGTTTCCTTCATGTACTTCTGCCACGCACAGTTCTCATCAGCAAAATCACAGAGTTCACTGCACATGAAGATTCTGATGTGGCAGCCAAAAATGTTCAGCAGTTCAGACTCCTCTTTCCAGATAAAAGGGAGTCTTGTGTTTGTACAGCATTTTGCTGAGATAATTTTATGATCATTGGGAAGTTTAGAAACCTGGTCTAGACATTCCAGTCAAGAGTTAAAAAAAAAAAAAAAGCAAAAATAAAACCAACCCACCAGTGCTGCTGTCTTGGAAGTCCTTCAAAATCACTCCTCTGTAAAACTCCTCATGACACAAGAGCTTGTTTCTGGGAGCTAACGCACATTTTGGGTGTGTGTGCTTGAGACAGAGCTTAGAGGGTACGGTGTGCAGCTGGCTGCTCCTTTCTCTGGAGCTCAGGCACTCCCAGGAGTCTGCTGCAAGAGAGACCTCAATTCGCTGTAACAACAGGGATTTTAGGAGAAGAGGAATGTTGATGAAACCTCTGCCTCATGATGCTTCGGCACTATTGTTCAGCATTAAGAATACTTTCATGAATATCATCTGGGCACTGAGTCCTAAAATCCCCCACCTCCCAGAAGCAGAGGCCAACCAGGCCTGCCTGCCAATCAGGCAAGCAGGGAGCTGCTGCTAGGGCAGGGCCAGGAGAAGCTGAAGAAGGGGTGGCTGGAGGAGGGCGAGTGAGGCACTGGCTCAGCTGCTGCCTCTGCAAAGCAAAAGACTGTGGAACAGATAGACTTGAGGAATTTGTTTTGCATGTCATCCTGAATTATGTTGCCCTTTTTGAACACTTAATATTATCAATAAAGACAACTGATTCTTGTTTGTGAGTGAGGAAAAGTAGCCCTCGAGGCACCAAAAGTTTTAATTTTTCTGAATTGCTGAACAACGGCCTAAGACAATGATTTATTACTGATCACTTAAAATTTTAACCCATCCCTTGTGACTGCCTAAGAAGGTGTATATCTAACACAGAAACACTTTAGATCCAAAAGTTAGATCATTAATTTTCTTTCGCTGTTTTACTAATAATTTTGAGATCTTTGTAAACTCTGAATAATATATTTGCAAATTTGATTTTAATTTTATTTCCACAATCTCACAATCCTATCCCAACTACAAATGGTGTTAAAGGACAAAAAAAGCACCTACACTTTATATGAAGGAAGTCAGTGCATTAACCTACATGCATGACTTCTGTAATTTGGATATTCACTGAAAGGGCAAGATCTTTTAAAATGCTTTGGAGGACCCTTGAAAAATCCTCCAAAACCTTCTAGAATCAGACGCTGAGAAGCTTTACTCTGACCTTGGGCTTTGTTGGTCCAATTAATATTGCCAAAAAACCCAGAATTACAAATCACAACTTTAAGTTGCAGCTAATACTAATCAGTAAAAGCAGTGACAACTTTATCACAATATATGGGAGACATCTCCTGCCTCTGGTTTCATTTCTGCTTCTTTCTTGGAGATGCCTTCGGTTAGTCTCTTACTATCAGAGAGAAGGTCGAACAAAGCCTCCAAGTGGAAGTTTATTCCTCTGCGTCTAATTTAGGAGGCTGAGATCTCCTATTCAGATAGCAAGCTTGCTTTTCCAGAAAAGGTTCATTTACTAAGAGGCTTCTGATATGGCCCAAAGCAAGAAACGACAATGTATAGGAGATTACCAAGGAAAGATTGATTTTAAATGTTATACTTATTGCTGGATGATTGCCTGTTATTTTTGTCTCCAAGAATAAAATTTGTTAGTCATACTACTGAGTCACTGTGCTTTGCAACTCCTACATGATAGAAGTAAAATATTTATTTATTTTTTATGCAGACCAGAAGTATGCTGCACAGAAACACTTAAGTACTTTCAGGTGCTTTGCTTGCAAAGCTGCATTCTTTTGATTACCTGCATTCCCCCAACTTAGTATTGCTCATCAGCACTGGGTTGTTTATAGTTTCTGATTAGCAGAACTTGACTCAGGACAATTGCATTCTTTGAATGTGAAGATAAATTCTTTCATCATAGTAGAGGGATTCATCTGCACAAATGCCATTGATGTGCTGCTGCTTTTTTGTTAATAAGCAGTAATAAGCACATTAAAAGTCACAACCCACACAAATTCCAAGAGCAGGTTATCAGAACATGGTAAACTCTGATGAGTAGGACTCTGTGCGTGCTACAGAGAAAATATGTGATGCAGAAAATCCTTTAACTATTCTGAAAAGAAAATGGCTAAAACAGCCTTTGTTCATGGCATATACCTTTTATCTTCAATATAGACTATATTAGGTAATAAGAAACAACTGCTGAGCACAGAATTGCAATGCAGAACGGAAAAGGATGCAATTAAGGAGACTTTTGGTCTCACTGTGCAGCATGCAGAAGTAGATTGCTACATACCCTTTTCTGAACAAAATGAGCATGCAGTGCAACTGAGAGAAAGCACAAGGCTCGTGGAACCCCAGGCAACGACTAAAGTCAGACTCTTCACACCTGCATGATGTTGACTTGCAGTGATGCCTGCCAACCTAGGGAGGCCCTTGAGCTGCTCAGGCTTACAGCCCACAGGCTTATTTTCTGCTGAGTAACTTAACCTGGTGCTCATGATGCTGGTGTGACTGGTGAAAGGGTAACAAATCTGGAGACAGAATAGGCAACACCACCAGCAGGTCTGGAAAGGGTGCAGAGAGCACATGAAACTGCAGCTGCCAGAGGAACTGCACTCAGCAGTCACCTTTCTTCTCTAGAGGTGCCAAAGGACACCAGTAAAATCACAAATGAAAGTGCATGCCTGGACACAGGCAGACATGTCTCTCCCTCTCTGTGTATTTTGGGACAAGCTGTCTGGGAAAGTCAATACAGTAAGCAGTGCAATGATGGTGAAACCTTGCTAAAGATTTAGAGGTTTCTTTTTTTTTAAGGTTGCAAATAAGATTTCATCTACCTTCATATATTTTTCTCTCATTTTTAAAACACAACTATAGCCAGAAACTCTATCCTGTTTCCTGTTCTACTGACATTCACAGGCCAACATTTGGGCATTCTGCTTGCCTGTCCATGATCCCTGAAGGTTGGGAGACTGGACTGTTATAGCAGACCTTATAAGTACCTGTGCTGTTCATCCCCAGTTGCAATGCTAGGTGTTCTGTTTGAGTGGAATTGACAAAGCAGAGTTTCTCATAGCAGCTCCATTGTACCTGTACCATCTGGGACAGGGAAGAAGTGGATCATGAGAAATAAAATCCATGGAACATATGACAAAGTAAACAAAGTAGAGGTATGATGGGGGATAAGAAATGTCCTGGAATAACTAACAGGTGTGCTGTAACACTGCTAAGGTCTGGGGAAATGAACAGGTGAGAAACTTGGAATAGATAAGGAAACAGCTAGGAGAATTAATAGATGTGCCTTGGGAGATGAAAAAAATTGTCAGAGCCTCTAAAAGAAAAGCTTGGGAAGGTAGTAACGCCAACTCTTTTGAGGGTGGATGAGAAACAGAGTGGAGAGGCCAAGATAAGCAGTAGGAAGATGAATAGCAGGAATAACCAAAAGACAATGCCAGGCTTGAGTAACAAGCCAAGGAAGCCAACAGCAGTGCCAAGAGCCTGAGAAATAAATTTGAGAAGAAAGTTAACATGAAAGCCATCTCATGAGAGCTAGGACCTGTGGTTTGGAGATCGAGACATAAGCTTCTTTCTTCAGGTCACACTGAAAACTCAGGAATTTTCGAGTATTGAAGGTCTTTGCCTAGGTTTCTCAGAGCAAATAGGTGCTTCTATAATATGTATGTTGTACACGCTAGAATGATAAACAGTAGTAGCTTTCAGTGCATTTGGTGGAAACTCTCCAAAATTACTTAGAAATCTTATGAAATTGCAGCCCCTACTGAACCCAACCTGGGCTCTAAAAGTATAAAATCACATAAATTCTTACATAAAAAAATATAAATACAAAGTTCACCTGCAGAATTCATAATGGTCTGAGGGTACAGAAGCTTCTCTTTTACTCCTGTCACTTCTCCAGGGGCAGTAGTAGCTGGTGCAATCCTAGCACAAGGACACAGTTTCTCTCCACTTCTTTAGCCTGATATACCATCATGGGGACCTGGAAAGAAGATGAAATACCCACAACTCCATCATGCACAACTGTCCTTAGCTGCCACCCTGCACTCAGTGACCCAGCATGGGCAGAAAACTAATCAGAGAAAGACAGTAAATCTGACGGGACCAAATTCACCTTTGCTCAAGCACAGTCCCTACCACAGGGACTTAATATTGGGAAACACCATCTCACCTTTCTCAAGAGGAGTATATTTTTCAGGAAACTTTTCTCTCCTGAGCAAGGTCATTTCTTATTCTACACAGCAACAGCAAATTCCTGGCCGCTTGTTAGACTGAGAGCCATCAGTGGGCCCTATCACTCTGCAAGCAACTTGGTGACATTAACAGTTCCCTATACCCATGGATTCCTTCTGTCCAGAAAGAGTGCATAAGTAAACATGTATGTATACATATGTATATGTGTACATATATAGTATTCCTCCTCCATTTACTTTGGGTCTAATTCTGCACAGACTCTGAACCTTGCAAAGTTATTTAGCCCAGTGCAAAGCTTGAAGGTCCCCACATCAAGAGAAATTCTCTGCAGACTCACAGCTCTCTTCATCCTACTGTAAATTGTGGTGCAGAGTACACAGCAATGACAAACCCAGTGAAGTTGTGCCTTTCCTAAGAAACCTTTCACTTAACTGCAAAGCATGGCTAATTCTGGACATGCCCGGTGCTTTTATTGGTCCCTTGTGCTATAGAGCTAATCTATTAGATGCTTTGATCGAAAGATGTCATGCCAGACACTACTGAGTGTGTATATGAGGAAATACAAGGGAGTTTCCCTCCATTTAGAGATGGACTGTGAAAAAACAGGCTTTTCTAGGTTTGTGACTTTCCCAGGAGATAGCTTGTACACAACCTCTCCAGAGGACAATGACCAAGCAAGTGATTTTCTAGCATGGCATTGTGACATGGCATTACCACAACTTTTGATTTCACGACATCTAGATATATAAGGACTGGATTTACTGGGCAAATGCAAGCCAATACTGCTTTGAGGAAAACTGCACTTCCCTCCCAACTCCAAAATTACTTTTTCAGACATTTCAAATGCAAACATTTGAAATTTACCAATCACAAAAACCTTTGCTATTGGCTTAATACCTATACGTTTTTCTTAAAGTATCTTTTGTGAACGGAATACCTTCTTGACCCTATATCTGTGTGGTTTTAGATAGCATAATAGAGGAGAAAAGTTTCACTATCCCTTCTCTGTTATATGTAATTTTCTGTATTTGTTCACTCACAGCAGTAGGATGAAGAACATTTAATATGCAAATTAATGAAATGGCAATGTGAGTAATTTTACACCCTTATATTTTGAACATATTAAGTACAAACTGGCTATTAGCATCAGCTGGTGAGTCAGCTCTTCTGAGCACAGGAAGAATTCAGATCATATTCAACATACAAATTTCTATCATTCTTATTAAAATGCAAATATTTATTCAGAAATCCTTATGATTAATTGTCATGAAGATTACATTAGATTAAAAAAAAACTAGTCTTAGTGCTGAAATACTGGCAGAATAAGACCTCTTTGATGGTTTTTCCACTACAAGGGCTGCGTTTTAAAATTATTTACTTACTTGGGCTTAAAACACCAGTTTGTCTACCCAGCCACTGTGACTGACAGTAGCCAGCAGTGAGTGCTTAGGAACATGACAAATAGGGCAAGGAGAGTATGACCTTTCTGCTGGTATATCCTCTCAGCTTCTCTCAGTGATTTAGGGACTTGCCAAGCTGGAAGTTGTGCCAATGATGGACTATGATTTGTGAAGCTGCCCAGGCTCTTTTTTAATCCATTTATACTTTTAACAAAACCATTACAACAGACACCTCAATTTGATTATATTCTTTTTGGAGAAGTAGTTTCCTTTTCATTTGGTTATAACTTTTTACTTGACCCCACCAATCTCTTGTGAGAAATTATGCTTTACTTACCTTCTCTGAGCTATTTATGATTTGACATTTCTATCAGATCCCCCACAGTCATGTGTTACCTGTTATTACCTGAGATAAAGAGACCCACTTTATTTCTACTGAGACACAAGTAATTCCATACCTTTGTTCAGCTTTGACAACCTTCTTAACTTATCTTCTTGTTTTACTGCTACTTTTCTGAAATAGGGTGACAGGTTTCCATACAATATTCAATGCACAGATAAAGCACGGTTTTGCAGTAGCACAGTGCAGCTTGGGTTTGTTGTTTTTTTTTTTTTTCCTTCTCTATTTCTTTGTTAATATTTGAGACCTCTCATAGTTAAGGTACTGACAAAGCTAATACCTCTGCCTGCAAACAATCCCTTGCTTATACTCTTACACCATATAACTAGAAGACAGTAATAATTTCTAACAGTATGAGTGGGGGTTTAACCCCTAGTGAAAAAAATGTTTTCAAAAACCTCTTTCTTGAGTGCTAGTCTTGAGACTGTTTTGTACTTATAATAATCTTTATATTTTTCCCATGTGCATTACTTCATAGTTACCAGCATTAAATTTAATCTGTCCTTTTATCATCCTCTTGTTCAATGCTCTAAGATCTTTCTGCAACCCTGTGCCATCATCTTTTGATGGGACTGACCCAATAACTATGTGTAATCTGTAAACTTTGCCAACTCACAACTTATCTCCACACCAAATAATTTAAGAGCAAGCTGGTCAACACATGTCAGTACCAGAGAAGCTTGAGATGGACCTTCATTCTTGCTGGCAATCTTCTTTACTGTGAAAGATGACTCTTTGTTGCTACTATTTATTTCTTACCTGTTAATTAGGTGCTTTTCCACAAAAAAAAAAAAAAAAGCTCTCTTTTCCTGTGAGAACTTGAATTCTGTAGTGACTGTTTCTGCAGTGACTCTGTTCCTGTAGTGACTCTGTTTCTCCTGAGCGTTCCTTTTGATCCTGGTATCTAAGGCTAAACAAACTGAATTTGTTCTCCCTCTAATTAAAAAAATTAGAAAACCTTAATGACTTTACTTGCATCTGGAAATGGATGGTGTGTGCTTCTTGGAAGTAACTCGGTAACTCCTTCTTGTCTTCCACAGCAATACCTGAGATTTTCCAGTGTCACTGTGTTTTCTGTGTTCCTGTGACCTTGTCTGCCTCCCTTCCATTTTATGATTGCTGTTATCATCTCAGCTGTTGAATGATGCTGTAAAACAATTCCTAAAATTGTGTTATTTAGATACGTAATTTCAGACTACAGGAATTACTCAGCACATTTCTTACAGCTGGCCTTGTACCATGTATTGTACCTTCATGGTATGGTATGTTATCTTTTTCTTTATATTCCTTCTAGCAAGTTCATGAAATGCCTATTCTGATTCGTATTTCTTGTTTTTAGATATCGGAATTTGTCCTGAATGCCTAGAGAATTTCAGCGTATCTGTGGACAGGTATAAGTCTGCATGTTCTACACATTTGTACTATGGAGTGCAAGCTCTTTTGCTGTGGCAAAAATCAATATGACTTAAAGGATAAGCTAGCTGTGTATCAAGGCTAAGTTATTTGAATTAGGTATGTTATGCGTGTTAACCACACCACACATCAAAGACGTAATGATTAAATGTTATAGGGTAATTTCTTCTCAGACAAATTATCACAAGATATCTCACAGCGCCATCACTGAGCTATGAGCAAAAATGTCCATAAGTAAAGCATCAAACTCTCATTATCACTGACTTTGCTATCAGAGCTTGTCATACAAAAATATGCAGATCTTGTAAATGAAGATTGAATGATATTCAAATTACAGTAACCCAAAGCAATCATCTTAATATTCCTAGGTTTTATATATCTTCTTAAGATTAGAAAGAAATTTTTTTAATGTACTTTTAATCTTTACATTTTTTTTTTTTAATTCCTTGCCAAATTGTTTTCTTTCATCATTCATGCATAGTGCATCATCGTTATAGTCAGGTTGTGCAAGAGTGCAGAGCTAATCTACTTCAAAAAAATATTGAGCATTCATAAAATCCATGGTTATTGTTGTGATTTTATTGGGTAACCCTATGAAAAACAAATTTCTGTTCTGAACTTTGGTATACAGGACCCTTAATATGTATTTGGAAACAGAAAAACGAATTACCATTAAATTAAATACAGTGCCAAAGCATACAGAGAAGGCAGCAGATGTGAATGGGCACTCAGTGCTAACACGTGTGCAAGATCGTGAGGTGGTTAGCTGCACGTCTTTTGCACAGCATGGCTCGCTTATCACTTGGAGCAATTGGCCTCCATCTAGACAGGCCTCCTCCTCTCAGGAGGTAGTTAATAGAGACCTAACAGTGCCCTGGTGTCTTTATACTCACCATAGCTTACATCTCCCCTGCTGTTGCACAGAAGGACTAAACTTCGACTGTGAGGTGCTTGAGCTGGTGGCCTTTCTGGCCTGTGTATTTACAAATCAGGCATGGGTTTGGGGTCTGTCTGTGATGGCCAGAATAATTCCATTGAAGACAGGCTATGCCATGTGGACAGTTACTTAAGCAGGCTCTTTGGATCAGTGGTTACCACCACTACATGGAGTGGGTCTATCAGGTGGACAGCCCTGCATGCTTTCTTCCACAAGCACATAGATGCTCACTCACTTAGCTGATGCCCATGCAATGCATTTAAGCCTCAGTTTAATCCCCTTGGCTTTCCTGATGCCAAGGGAACTTGAAGGCAGTCTGAAGTGCTTAGCAGGAAGTGCAGCCAGAAAGCAACAAAACTATGCAGAGGTAGCTCTGCCTGGAAAGGCAACCAGTGTAATCGCTCCCTCCACATCCCTACCTCCAAGAATGCATCAGGAGTCCTGTTTGACTAATCACTCCTTTCCAGGAAGGTGGTGTCAAAAAGTAATAACTGCTGGATAGCTGTAGGTTTTTCACATGTAAATGAATGCAGCATCAGATATGAGAAATGTTACAGAGTTGCAGTGGGAGGGTTAATAAAAGATGTAAACCTCTCAACTTCCATTGTCTCCCTCAAAGAACGTACCATCAGGAATGGGGACACACACTACTGAGTGCAGAATACAGCCTGTCTGCTGAATAAGCACAGTTATTCACGCTGAACAGGTTTACCCAGCTCTATAAAGATGGGTTGCAGTCAGCACTTCCCAGTGCATTCTTGGTCCTTACCTTTTGAACTTGCAAAGTGCCTGAGCAAAGCTTACTCAGTAAAGTAAAACATGCAGCATATCAATAAATTCAATTTTTAATTAGCTCTCCTTCTATCTCCACTTCTAATACTGACAGATCTTGAATGGGCTTTTTGTTATTACTATTGACTTTAGCCTTTTGAAATACTGCTGAGTGGTGACCCAGAGGGGTGGAGGTGGAATTAGATTCAGCAGCACTTATGCCATCATCTGTTTGGTATGTTATTTCCTTTCACTCTAATGTTGGGAAGATCACACCCAGACTTTGCATTCCTCTTCAACAAGTTGTGTCAAGGAAAGGGGAGAAAGGAAGCTGCCCCACATACCACTGGATATCAGAAAGGAAGGTCTTAATTAGGGTGTTGGGATGTAATTTCTACAGAAATCCTTTTGACAGCCCCAGGTCCAGCTGTTATAATCATTTCTGTGACATCGTCTTAAGGGGTGAGGGCTCAAAAGATAATACAGGATTCCCTGGGGTCATTCAATGCTTTTGGCTTATATCAAAAGGAGATGCTGAATTCTTAAAATTAACATCAGTAATAAATCCCTAAAAGTGAAGTTAAATAATGGAGTTTGTTTAGGCTAGCATTTCAGAAAGAGGTGAGGTAATTAAAACAGACAACATACCAGAACATGCAGAGTAACTTACTTGATATTTTACAACAGCAGCTGAAATTAAGAAATCTGTTATTTTCTTATCCATAATTCTGAGAAATCTAGATTAGAGTTATTTTATCTACACCTTTCCTATTTTTCAGCAGTAGCCATAATAGCAGTAGTAAATAACCAGAAGGCTGAAGGCCATGAAATGCACAATTGTGGTAACTTATTTGCAATATTCCTGCTTAAAAAAATTTTTAAACTTTGGAAATAATGTTTGGTCATATTTTGTAGTGACTCATATGTAAAACAATGCATGTATTACTGTGATTCATTAAAAAATTATTAAAACTGACTCATTCAAGTCAGAAAGAAGGCACTGAAAACCCCTTGTAGTATGCCTGTAAACCTGCATAAGAATATTATAATTCAACATAAAGCATTTAAAGTATTTCACTCATAAGAATAAAATATCTGCTTAACCAGAGTCAAACAAACATTTGTCTCAAAACACCTTTGTTATATATATCTACATATCTGTATCTATATCTCTATCTATAATAAATATAACAAATGCTTTATACAAAAAAATCTTTATATAAAAAAAACTGAAGTCCAATAGTCCTTGAGGGCCATTTTGATACTGGAAAGTAATTTATGTTAAGCATCTCTCATTCTTAGACAAATAAGATGCTTCTTAACCTTTTATGCAATGTTTGAACATTTCCAGTCCTGTGGAATTTTTTTTTCATTGCTTGATGTTCATGGCACAAGAAGAATAGGAATGGTGACCAGCCATCTCAGGGGGGTTAGAATGAGTTCTAAAACTGCAGCCACAAAACCTGTGCAATCACCAAAGCAGAACATGCCTCTTTGACTTGCCTGATGCCATTTTATAGTACAAGTCTCCAACAACAGGACTGTGCCTATGCATTTGGAAACCTGAATGTACCCTTCAAAAGCTAGACAAAATGCCACACCAAGAAAGTGCCAAGTTCAGACATAATGTCACAGCCATTCCAGGAGAACTGATGGGTGTATCCATGTGATAGACTTCTAAGCAACTCATTCATGGGAAGGTATATGATTTGTAAAGAATTTAATCACTGACTTACCTACCTATTATTTTCCATTAGATCATCTTCAGTCAGCCTGAAGATTATTTCATTTTCCCACATATTTTCTCTTGAGCACAGGCCAAACCACCAGGACCATTGTTATTGTTTTTGTTTTTATATACTTCAATTCCCAGGGCTTGATGCCTGTTTACTTAAAGAATAGCTTATGGTGCTTTAGTTTGTTTAAAAAAAAAAAAAAGGCCTTAAAATGGTAGTAAATACCACTTACTCCCACATTAGAGCCATTTCACACTCAGAAACGGGTAGACTGTCTTTAATATGAGTGAGTAGTAGGCATCACAGAGGCAGTGGAAACTTGTGAAACCTTGGCCACATTTAAGCCATAGTACTGTTGAATACAAGGCAGCCAATACTCCCTCCAGTTTCTTCAGTGGTTAGTAGAGAAACTCACTCTTCTACCAACTCAAAGAAAACTCAACAAATTATTCTACTTTTTTGATTACCTATCTTTCCCTAGACACTTTGAATCATAAATGTAGTCATTATCACAAACAGTTCTTAGATTAGTTCTTAGTATTTAGATTAGACCCTTCAGGATCTAAACCATTAAAAAATGTGGTCTTTCCAGTGACACTTTTTGACCTATGGATATTTTTGTTAACATTTCTGCATCTCTTCAAAAAGACCATACACCAACCAGGGGCAAAGTGGAAGACTGGGCACGTAAAGACAATTGTGTGGTTCTAGCTCCCCCTTTTCTTTCAGCTAGAAATATAAAAATTATGCTAGACAAATTGTGGAAAGGTGTGGAGATGATGAAAAGGATGCTTTTGTGTGAGAAGGAAAACTGGCACACTACTCAGTTGCTGCAAATACACAAGTATTGTGGATGTTACTGCAAAACTTACTCTGTTGCCTACAAAATAAATGTGTTTATGACTACTGAATATGGTTTTCTTAATATTGGAATTACATGATCTAAAGGAAGACATAGGATAAATACATTCAGCAAATATAAATACATAATTTCATAACTCTGGTTTCCATTTATGCCTGCCAAATGTGTGTAGACCCTACTATACCCTTGCATATAATGCAGATATTTAAATTCTTCTCCAGGTTTTCAGTAGAGGGGAAAAAATTCAACAGTTAGTAATAGAGCTCATGTTTACTAATATTAAAAACTCAAGTTCAAATCCTGCAGCAGATCACACTAATTAAAATTTGTTTATGGCCTCTGACAGCTCCTGGTAATATTGTCAGGGACCAAGATAATCTTTGTCACATTCAGAAGTTTACGGTTGTAGTTCAAAGTTCTTTCTTCATTATTATATCCTTTTTCTTTTCCACTTACTGCATCTGGGAGATAACCTGCTTCAATTCATAGGATCTGTATCCAGGGTGCATATCGTTTACCAAATCTTTCTAACAAGGTGAGCACTGAACTTGAGACTCTACCAAGATTTAAAACACTTAAAACATTTCACATTACTGTCTATATTCCACAACTCTCAGCTCACAAATTAAGCATTTCAACACCATAGTAAATATTCTTTATAAGAATGAACAAAACAACATACGGTATTTTACATTTAAACATCTTCTCTTCATTCCCACCAGGCTTTCTTCTTCCCCAAACCCAAGAGTGGCTATGCAGCTTCCCTGATTCTAAAGCTTTGTCTGAAAAAGGTTTTCCAGCCATTTCAAGCACAGAAGAGCATGAAGTTTGCCATAGAGTTTCCCAGCTGTGAGAGTTCTCTAACATTAAAACTGAAAATAAATTACTTTTGCACCAATGAAAGGATATTGAGTCATGCACTGATCTCAGAACTGTGTTGGTTCTTCCTTCTGAAACAGAGTATCCCCAGCCTGTTTTGAAATAATAATGCTACTTAACACAACCTAGTTGACTAGTGTCCCTTAAGTAACATAAGAGAAAACTGAAGCACAACACAAAAACAGACCAAATCTCACTCAAATTGGTATCAGACTCTGCTTGCTCCCAAAAATAATTTTTTTGCTAAATAGGAAAGTGGTTTCTTACATGGAGTCAGCAGACTTGTTAAATCCCATCTGCACAAGAGGTTGCAGGATGCTTCCATGTTCCCTAGCTTCACCAATGCCAAAACGACCCAGTCCTTTTTCCCCCTGGAATCTACCAAGTTAGCTATCTCGTTGTCAGAACAAAACCTAAGTAGCCACTCTGCAGCCGCACAGGTCTGAAATACTGAACTCTCACATAAACAGGGTAGTGCTCGATTCAGGAAGTGGTGGCAATGAATGTTCACAAAAGCATAGGATGTGAACTGCTTGACCAGTAGTCATGAGGGCACAGACTTTAAGTGTAAATTTAAAATGGTCTGTAGGGTGGAGAAATGAAGATAAACTATTTGTCAGTAAAATATTTGCTGTAATCATCACTGCAAAGCTCAATACCGGTAAGAAGCGGCTTCGGCAGTAAGTCAAGCACTGGTATGGCTCCAGAAGTTCAGTGTTCTCTCCCTGCCCTCCTTGCCTTTCACCCCAACATACACAAGTACACATGCTCTTTTTTCCTGAGGGTAGGGACACTGTCTGCACCTTTCTCTTATACGAGTCACAGTGCTCTCAATTTTTGCTCTGGAAAGCTTGGTGGTACATTACAGATCCCAGATGCCAAAAGCCTACCTACTGCACTGGAAGGCTAATGATTGCTGAGCTTCATCCTTCTGTACTCCAGCAAAGAGGACAGGCTATAAAATAGAGTAAGGGAAAAGTAACTCCTCTTGAAAAGGCAGCTCATATGTGAGCCCAGTTGTTTTTCAGCAGGATAATTCTCAAAGAGATGCTACACAACACCTCATATGAAACCCGACCCTACAATGCAAGAGAAGATTTGGATTGAGCCTAAAACACAGCCTTTAAAAAGACCCGTTGGTGACTGCATAGAAACTTCACTGACAATGATGGTGGAAAATATTGTGAAGACTCTTCTGTAGGCCTTTAGTAGGGCACATCAGACAGAAATGTATTGAGAGCTGCTTTTTATGTTCGGTTAGCTCTTGTTTGTTTTTTAGGCTCTACTAAAAACATTTGGAATTAGCTGGAGCTGGAGACACTACTAAGACCTATGAGACAACATAGAACTATTTTACCCCAACTCACATTAACTTTGAAATTTGAAGTAATTTTTCCTTCAAATCCGTTTGAGAGGAAGTGTAGTGGGAGAGAACCATTCACCCTCTTTTAAAACAGGGCTACTTTGTCAGTTTGGATTATCTAGATGTTGGTTACCCAGTCATACTTTGCTGCACTCCTGATGCCTTCCCTTTCTTCTGAGAACAGCACGTTTCAACTTTCTGAAGAAAAGAATGCTTTGGTTCCATATAGCAATGAGTTTGACATTGTGCATATAGGTGAATTTAAACAATCATTTGGAAAAAAAAAAAATTAGATAATGTGATGATCCCTGTAAACATTTAAAAAATTCTAAAATGGGCAGACTGTGACAGCTGTGTAAGGAACAGGATTGGTTCCTCTGCATAAACAAATCTTTCAGCAACTTGAAAAGGTAGGTAGGTAGCCCTGAAAGAGTCTCAAATGGTTGCCATGAAAAAAAGGGCTACACTGAAAATACGTCTAAATGAGAAGTTGAACAATGCCTGCAGAATAATCAGCTACCAGTGTAAAATCTCAGAACAGGAAATAATATACAACCATCTCTACCTACAGGTTTTCTATCCCTCACATGCCTTGCTTTCTGTAGAGCTTGAGGACTCATGGGACAAATAGTACACAGCAAAGGGATCTTCACATAAGCAGAGAGAAGAAAGAGAAGAACCCAGATGTAAACTGCAATAGCTTCAGTAATGAAGAATATCATCTACTAGCATACATATCCCTTCCCACAAGCACTTGCAATGAATTCCAAAAATTGACAGCAAAGTCTGGCCTGTGGGAAGAGTAAGTGGTTCATGTCTTGAAGACATCCTAGGGGATGTTCCTATAGATAAATGAAACATTTCAATTCTGTCTGTAAGCAGATACTCAGAGCTCTTTACGGCTTACATGAAGTTTTACGTTGCCAGGCTAACAAATAAGCTTGCAGCTATTTCCCTAAGAAGAATACCTGGCAGTTATACTGCCAGCTGCGTTTAGGCAGAATTTGGGTTTTGTGAGTTTTGTCTGTATTTTCCTATGACAGGCAATGAAGTGGCCAAAAATTAGGTCTTCCCCTTTAAACAGGTAATTATACTGCATTACAGACTTAATCAGAAAATCTTAGGTTCTGTATGAGGAACTCTATTTACTTTAGATCTCAGACATGGCATAATGATTTTAATCAGCTTAAGTGCAGGAAACAGAATTAGATTTTTGTTTTGCTTTTTTCTGTTTTGGAGGAAAGATATTTGGAATGAAAAAATCAGTCTCTGCTGTGAATCACCTATGTGGACATGAAGCCTGTTCTTATTGGTATGGTTCTCAAAGCAGACAGATGTACTCAAAGCCCCATCGCTTTTGGGTTCAGCTTCACTCAGTAAAAGAAGAAAACATCTTTTTGGAAGCTATTAAATGCAAAATGAGTTGTGCTCAAGGTAGAAGACTGTTACATTGAAAAATTCATTTAATTTAGGATTGTATCATACAGGCCACGGGCCGCCTTGCATAAGACATATGACTCTTGCTGGATGGAGTTACTAGTTAGCTTAGGGACCTCTTCAGGTGTCTGGGGACATCTTTTCAGGTAAAACTGTAATTTGCTCCTTGTTTCAAAGAGTATTCTACATTAACCTATCCCATCACAGTTTTCAGAGGGTTTTGGCCGTAAGTTGTTTTCTGACCACAGTAAATTTCTGCATGGTCCGGATTATGGACCTCCATCCTCTCACAGACATGTAAAAGAAAAAGCACTCTTTGACCCAGTAACTCAAGGCTGAGCAAGTTCACAATATTTCACTAGATCTCTACAGCTCTCTTGCAAAAACATCCTTGATCATTAGACCAATAAACTCAGTATAACAAGGTTAATGTAAAATACCGACGTATATTTCACCCTGGAAAATAAAACAGGGTTACAGTTTCTAAATATGAGGGGAGGTGAGGGTGGGGTGTCCCACATTTTATGTAGGATTTATTTTCTAAAGGTAGTTCAGCTCATTTTTCTACTCATCTGCACTTCACAGAGGAGGCCTTGTGAATTTTTTGTCATAAACATTATTCTCTATCACATGAAATGAAACTACGCTATTTGTAAAACAATTTCAAATGGAAAAAGATCTTCATAGAAGGGAAGCTGATTTATTGATAGGATTAGCGAGTTTGTTAACAAACCTGTGTCTGAGGTTTAACTATCACTTTTACTTATAGTGTTTACTTCAAAAGAAACAGTTGCTTCATTAAAATATTAATTTTTCCCCCATGGTCCCTAGCTTTTTCCTCAAATGCACCAAGTGAGAACCACTGTAATTACTGCCAGACAGAAAAATACATACTAAACTGGAAATTCAAAAGTACTGAATTGCAGGGCTGTAAATGAAGTTGAAAGGCCAAAATGGCAAGTGCACAAATGAAGCTGACTGTCTCAAACATCACCTCCGTGGACAGCTTTTGTCAGGCCTCAGAAATTCTTCGTATGCTCACCTCTCTCAGGAGGACTTGTTGAAACACTGAAGAGACAACTCCTTACTGAGCAGTTCAGCTCAGTGTTAGCTTTAGGCCATGCCTGGTCATTTCTGTGTACTGTGAGTCTCTATATAAGTTACTGTCGACACTTTTCACACATGGCAGCTACTACCCAAGTAAGTCACATTTAACAGAAACAGAATAATGAGCCAAACAAAAAAAACAACCCTCATAAGTATTAACTAAGTCAATGCCAACAGTTTTATAGCTGACAGAGCATATTGGCATAAGGATTTTAAAAACAGATCAAGGCAGCTGACAAGCAACCAAATGAGCAGTGTTTTCAGTAGAAGAGCAAGACAACATTTAAGTTTTTAGACTCTTAAATATTTCTTGGATATTAAACACGAGTGAAGAAAAGAACTTGAAAATTTTCCTTAGAATTTTTGAGGCCTCAGAGAATCTATCAACCTGTCAAGGTAACTGAAGATCACAAAATAAAAAACACCAATGCAAGTCAGCTAACCCATAACTCAAATAATCTTCATCTTTCAGTGTGACACACAGGCAAAATAAACAGTATTAAACATAACTGAGGAAAAGAAGATAAAGTATATAGGCAAGTGCTTTTTACTTTATGACATTTGTCTCTCACCCCCAGAGCAGAAATGTTAATTAAGAGGAGCTGCAAGACTTTCATTTCAGTATGGGCACTGACTGACCTGCAAGATCAACATAGCTTGTTCAGAGCTGAACAACACAGTGAACATTGCTCCTTATCAACCTACACAATGCAGAGGGGATTGAAAAACACAATATCAATCTTGTAGGAGGGAGAGATGGAGATAGCCACACTCAAACAAAAAATCTTTATAAAGACCACAAGATATCAGGAGTACTTGATTTTTAAATTCTCCTTCCTAATGTTCCAGTAAACCTATCTTAATGCAGGATCATATGAGAACCAAAACTAGGTCTGGCCTAGCTAAAATGGGAATTCCTGCTGGACTGCCTTGAAGTAATGTTGTGCCTTAATATTAACACCCCAATACACATGTACCATCTCTCTCTCCCACCTTCTTCCCTCCACCACCCACTGCAATTACACAGAATTGTAAGTCTTCTGTGGAAAAGCAAGACCACCATTTGTTTGGCAGCCCTGTGTCTACAGAACAACCTTGGTGTTGAATGCAGTAACAGCCTTGAAGCCATATGACCAGCAGCTTTTTGGGAGAGGGAGATACGGAAGCAAGAAAGAAATATAGCACAGCTGCAGAGAAAAAAAGAAACCCTCAGTTTATACTCTCTGAGTGATAAGATATAGCTTACCCAGCTTAATACTTTTATTTTCCCCCAGAAAGACCTGTCTCATATTTACTTAGCCTCTCAGCCCTGTTTTCTCAATGCACAGGTTCCCTCAGGAATGGCAACAGATGCAGTGTTATTCCCTCTTTACCTTAAGCCTCCACTGTGTTTTCTTGTCAGGCCTGTCAGTGGATATGACTGCTGCCCTCTTGCACCTCATCTTAATTTCCCTGGGAGAATCAGATAATGCAATTGCTTCATTCCCAGGAAGATGCAAGGGAAAGTGTTTGATGCACGCAAGACAAGAACTACGCCGTCACTGTAAACGTAATCAGGATAAGTATGCATGTGGGACACACAGACAACAATGAGGCTATCAAACAGAGTACAGATAGTTTAGCAGAAGAGCTATGTTCCAATAGCTGTCCTCAACTGAGGTAGCACTGGCGGAAAGCCCACAGCCCAGCAGAGGCAGCCAACAGGGTTTGTCAAGATTTGCCTTTCTGATAAGTGTTTATTATTGGTACCTGAGGTTCAAGCTGACTTAGAAAATAAGTAATGTTTAAAAGGTTTCTTTAAAATAATTAGGTCTAAAAGCAAGTGGTAAAAAGTGAGGCCTTGTACAAGCAACAGTAACAATAGCAAACCCTTGGATGACCTGGTGTTGAAGTCGATGACTTCCAAGACCCTCAAGTCACTTTACTAATCTTGTGTATATGACATGAGATTGCCTTAAAATGAGGCATGTTTCAAGCACACCCATTACAGGTCATGGCCTTGGACTGGAGTTTTAATTCCCTGTCCCGTTAGTTTTACATCACCTGGCTGAAACTCCAGTGGCTGGTCTGTTACATGTCTTCTACTCTCTTCTATGTACTGAAAAGTGGGGAGTGGAAGTAAAACTTCACAGGCAAGCACTAGCTTGCCATATCCTAACTTCTGAAGGCTTTACTTAGCAACCTACACACTAAAATCCTAAACCCACAGTTTCTAAAAATGCAATTACTTTTATACCTTATGTTATGATTCCACACTTATATTTAACTCCTGGCAGAAGGAAGACAAGTAATCTCAAATCTTTCCATGGAGCCAGTTTCAAGTTTGAGAGAAGCTAAAAAGGGGACAAGACATCTCACCAGCAACACAGACCCACCTTCTCAGATATAAGGTTGTAAAAACAGTTGCTTCATCCCTTCCATTAAAATCCTATCACTTGCTATCATCCTTTTACGGCTTCTTCTGATTACACAAAATAAGCAAGCCTTCCTCTGGAGCTAGCAGGGCCCCTATTACCATTGCTACAAACGATTTTTCTTCCCACATCTCTTTCCTTCACACATCATATTTTTCTTCAGCAGACCCATACCTAGCAAAAAGGAGACCACAGACAATAGCAGCACTGGTGGGCTCTCTCTAGGCCATTACCATAAATATGTTACTAGCCAAAGATTTCCCACATGACAGTTGTACTGGAAGTGTAATTCCAAACTGTGTCTATTGCATTAACCTGTAAACGTGATTCTAGGGAGATTAGTTGAAAAGCATTTCAGCATTCTGCCACACACACCCTGCAACTGCAGAGGAGTTTCAGTTCAGATAAAGTACCTACATTTTATGGAAACAGCAAGGAAAATTTCCATGGATTGAAGAAAAAGCCCCAGCTTACAGAGAAAGTACGGAAATTGGCACCAGAAACATTTTGCAAACAACTTACACATTAAGCCCTTTGGCTCTATTTTCTCATTATTCTTAGCAACGGGTATTTCCAAGAGTGCTGATACCCTTAGCATCATAGGAATAGTGAACAACAGGTTTCTCTAGTGGGTAGCAACTGGAAGCAAACTATGCACGTACTGGACAGGCCAGCTAGAAAACCTGCCGAGCTGAAAGCCATGCAATGTCTACCACTGTCTTCATTAAAATCCCTTTTGCAAAAATCTCCTTTTTCATTTATGTCCACCAATACAACCAACCTACGTTAGTCACAAGAATGCTGTCATGTTCTCACTAAATACTTTTAAGCATTCCCTTAAAAAGAGAACCCTGAATTTTTCAGTACATTCCTTGTCTGATTTGGTTTTCTTTAGCTTGTAGACCTTTATATTCTCAGCATTTAACACGTGCATGGGAACAGAGAAGTGATCTGCAGGATTTTGATCCTCCATTCTTATACATAAGTGAACTCACTTATCATCCGACATGGTAAAAAAGATAAAGTTTCTCTTTTTTTAATCTGAAAGCAATGTTAGTACAAGAGTTTAACCTGTGGTAATTACTTTAAATTTAATGATCTCTAAAAATCTGTTCAACTAAAACAAAGTAAATATTATTCACTAGAAGGGAAAAAGATCTAGAAATACATCTGCAGTCAGTCTGCTGTACTTTCTATATGGCTTTTAATGCTGAAATATAGTAACTTCTAACAGCACATGCTGTCTTAGCGCGACAGAGAGTTCAGAATCACTTCTTTTATACAATGGTCTCAAAAAGACAGAAGCCAGTGCTTCTCTCTGACTGGATTTAATGATGTATTAGGCATGCAAGCCTCTGGAGAGGAAAGGTAGGTGCATTAATATTGACAGAACTACTTCTTCCCATTCCAGGATATGATAATGTTTTACAGAAAAGGACATGCCCGTCATACCCTTACATCCACTTGCGTAAAGGGAAGTAAATTAAAAACCATACTCCCAAAAGTCAACCACTAACATAATGGTGGGTTGTAAAAGCTACATGTAAACAAGTAAATAAAAAAGCCAGAGTTGTCATGCTGTAATGCAGCTCCTCCTATTTGGCTGGCCAGATACACATACATCAACTTCTCCTGATGCACAGTCTAACTTAGCTGTGGAAAGCAACCCTTTTCACATGAAGTGTGGTTACAAAAACAGTTTTAGGAACAGCAGAAGTGTGTGCCCTCTATGCTGACGGAGCTAATACACAGATCATAAGGCAATTTTCTTTTTAAGAGACTGTATGATTTTGTACAGCATATGTACATATTTGTACAGCAATATAAACCGAAGGTGTTTGAGGGCCCTGGTGTGCATTAAAAGACCTCATTTCTACCTTTGCTTTCTTCATTGGAGATCCTCCTGCTACAGCAGTCTTTGGTCCTCTGGTCTGGACAGAGTGGCACTGAAGGACATCTGTTAGAATGCACTACCTGCAGAAACAAAAAGGTTGTGTTATGAAAAATAACCCAAATGAGGAGCGTGGGATAATGGGCTGAACTCAAGTACAGTAGCCTTCAATGCAGTTACTCAGAAACAAAAAGGACTGGTAGGATGTGAAAAGCATTAAGAAGATTTACAGAACTCAGGGGAAGGATGAGTAGCAACACCCCTCTTCCCGTCAAACCTTCAGCTTCTCATAGTCAGAGCTGGGCAGAGCTAGGTGCTTGTCCTCTCCACTGAAAAGGTTCAGGATTGCGATATTTTTTGCCATTCCAAGAGAGGAATTCCCTGTCTGCACTCAAATTACCTGGAAATGGGAAAGTTACATTTGAATCACTTCTCTGCCTCGCTCAAGCCATAGCTAGTATTAAGACCTCTGTGAACATGGTTTAAAATGATTGTTCTGAAGCACAGACTTTACAGTCTTCAAGTAAATCTACATCTGAAGGAATAGTCTGTATCAAAAAGGTAAAGAGTGATGGTTTAAACCATACTTGTTACCACTGCTAACATACACTCAGCAGACCAGTAAAGAGGCCAGTTTACAGACTTTCTGACTTACATTGTTCAAAATAATCAAACTGATTTGAAATAGGCTTACCCAGCCTAAAACTGCCTGTGGAGATGTGCTGAAGAACATCAAAGCAGAAAACAGCAGAGTGATCAAAAGAACGTAGCAGACAAAATTCTAGTGACTGCAAGATAATATATGTGGATGAAAAATAACCTTAAGTAGATATGCATAATGATAGACTATGTTAGCCAAAAACATGTAGGAAAGCTAGTACACACACACAAAAAAAATCAGAGTTCAATAATTATCAAACAAAACAAATAGAAGACATTTTATGAAAGCAATATAGGTCAAAGCAGATAATGTAATTACACTTTGTACACAGCAATGATGCAGGTATATTTTCCAGACGTCAGGTAGTTCATACCAACCCACCTTATGGTATATAACCATGAGGTATAAAACCTTAAAAGGTATAGACAGAGCAGTCCAGGATCATGGCAGGTTTTGGAACAGCTTCTATAAAAGTAGAGACTAAATGAATTCATATTTTCATTTGACCTTTCTAGTTTGTCATTCTGATTAAATCAAGTTAGTCTTCGGTTTCTTCAGGAAGACTACTTGGCAAAGGTCAAGAAGAGAAGCAAAAGAAAATTATACACTGTAAAAGCAAACCATGAAGAGAATACGGTACAAGACTACAAACTAATAAATGCCGTGAAAAAGGTTTGTAGAGAATGATTTTTCATGTCTTCTCACAGTATATAATAAGGAGGCACCCAAAGAAATGAACAGGCTTAAACAAAAGGAAATACTTTTTCCACATAATTTCTTAATTGAAATGTGGAATTCATTACCACAGGAAGTTGTGCAGGCCACAGCATAAAAGGAATTGGAAAAAAAAAGGGGGGGATTTGTGGAGGATAAACCTACTAGTGGCTATTAGACACAATGGTCCGGATGCAAACTTTAGCATAGGAAATTTTTAAACCATCAATTACTGGAGGTGAAGATAATCACTTGCTACATCCGCTGTTCCTCATCCTCCTCTTTAAGCACTTACTGCAGGGCACTTCTTGCAAGAGGACACTGGGCTGGCTGGACATTCAATTGATTCATACGTAAGTTCTTCTGGTCTTAAGTGAAATTGCATTTACCATGAAAACACTTGTGAGTTGCCATCATCAAGTATCCTATCAAATCGTATTTTGCAATTTGTATAGATACCCAAAGCAAGAGAGGCAATTTTTCTGAGGATGGAATAGTAAATCTCATAGTAGCTACAGATTACATGCCGTGACAGATGATATGGAAAGGAAACCCTGAGTTTTGTGTGATAGAAACCTTCTTTTGCTGTAAGCAGCACCTGAGTGGAACGCTATGTCTGGCTTGAACCTCAGCAGTTATGGAACAGCCATACTTATACCTGCCCAGCTTCACCCAGAAGTTCTCCAATGAGGAGCACTGGAGGTACTATATATAAATAACCAGTAGTTTTTAATTACATGAGCCAGAACTATGTCTAGTCTTCATCAAATAACAAAAATGCTAGTCTACATATCAAAACTATCACCAAGGAAATGGATCCAAGAGCTCCAGCTGGGGTAGGCACCAACCAATACAGTGCTGTCCTTGCACTACAACAGACAGCATGAAAAGCTGAGGATTCTGGTCACGTCTTCATCAAAAAGTTTAAAGCAACACTTCTGTCACATGCTATGTTAAAAATGCAGCTTGCATGTATGCTGCAAGAAGGTTGTGATCTAACTCCCTAAAATGAGAGGGATTTGTTTGGAATACTCATGGTTGCAGCAAAAAGAATCATGTCTTGTGATTCATGAGAGCTAACCCCAGAAATGTAATGCTGCTCAACAAAACAGACCACAGACATTCCTGACTACTGCAAGTGATGGGACATGCTCTAGTGTGCTGAGAGCATGTAAAATGCAAAATAATAACGAGCACTAAACCTCACATTAAAACAAAAGCTCAGATTTAGTTTACAGATCCAGTTCCCTTGTATTTCACTCAGGAAGGGTCTAATACCACACGGAGCAGAATGCTTCTGGGATGGTTCAGCAACATTCTGCAACATGCAGTGCTGTTAAGAGGACAAAGAAAAGTCTGGGATACAAAAGCTCAGGGAGTTAGTCCCATCAACCATCTGTCTGCTAATGAGTGAAACATGCTTCTGTGTTTGTTGGGACTGAATAGCAGAGACTGATGGCAGCATGAGGCTCTCAGGAGCACAAGTAAGAAACAAGGTGCAGGACTGGCCCGTACCTAATTAGCTACATTCAGGGACACCAGCACCCAGGTACCATAGCTATATGGGCAAAAAACACTTCACCAATCACTCATATGATGTTCATGATGTTCATGTGAAACAGCATAATAAACTACATCAGACTTTAATATATTGTACTCAAAATCTTTTATGTCAATTTTCACATGTTCCTACAGACACATAAATTGCCTATTTTGAAGTAATATTCCTCATTACTGTTCTCTTCTATAAAATTGTAATTTAAAGCTATTCTTTTGTGTGGAGTAGCATGATAGTGTCTGGTCAGTTTACAAAGAAATTAACTACCATTTCCTTTAAATTAAAAATGGTGTGGTTGTGTATTTGGTCACTACATTCATCTGCTATTAAAAGTGTACTTAAAGAGAAAAAAAAAAGAAAAGCACACACCCAAATGATCAAAAGAAACTTAATTGCTGAGACTGACTTATGATAAGAACTAACACAGTCAGCACTTTGAAAGCACAGCTTCAGAAGAACTGGCACCAACAGAAAGGGTTTCTATAGTGGTCTGATATTTACATTAGTAGATGCTTGTGCAAAGCCCCTGACTGAAGGCAGCCAGCCTCATGCAGAGGGTGGGTGAGGAAGGAGGGGCGGGCGGGGGGCCACAGGCAGTGGGAGCCTCGAGGTGGGAGTTCCTCTCCCCCGAGCTCAAAGTGCAGGAGGAACAATGCTGAGAAAGGCAGGAGGCTACGCCCAGGTCAGTGGAGACGGACAGTCCCCCACCGGTATTATCCCCCACTACGTCCTGGCTTTTCAATAACATTTACACGTCCACAGTTGTGAACTACGGAATTTATTTTCTTGTCCGACTTAGTGACTTCAAGGGGAAGCACATTAGAAGATAACATTTGCTTAAACCTTACAGTGATAAACTACAAAGGGAACAGTCCTTATGCATTACTACTAGGCATGCCTTGGCTGACGTCCCTGTAACCCCAACAGCTTTTCTTTTCCAAGGAGACCTGCCATTGTTGCAGCATGTTTTGTGTGCCCGAGCTAGGCACATGGTCACCACACGGCAGGCTTTAGGGACCCCAGGTTCTACCCAGCCCAAATACCCTTTTACCACAGCTCCCTCCTCCACCCCATGGCAGATCTCCCTGACTGATTACACTCTTCTTCGCTTTTCACTGTTAATACAGGGTGGTTTCACACACACAGGACAAATCTGCACTGATGTCAGCAGGTTATTGGTTTCCCCCAGCCCTTTGGGGTTTCATATAGGGTTGCACAAGAAGGTGCTCTACAAATGAATTGATCGTTCCCTTTTCCAGCACGTTGGTGATTTTGGGACTCCAGGTGTCACTTCGGTGTAGCAACAGCACTCTGCATCACCACATGGCAGGTGAGGTAGGGGAAATGGCTACTTGGCAAACCTGGCAGCCTTTGAGGTGGTACCCACAGGTCACTGTGGTTAGGAAGGTCCCCCTGCTCCTAGGACATCAGCCCCATGCCCAGGCACTGTGGCTGCAGCACTTTCCATGGCAGTTTTTTGCTGCCAGATGAACTAAACCTCCATCCCATAGCATTATGCTTGTCTGCAGCCTAAGCAATCAGCCACAGAGCAGCATAGTGTCTCTGTGGATCTCAGGCATCAACTCTGGACAAGCCATTGCCTCTCATTTCATTCACGTCTTTGCAGCAGATCTCAGGCGCAAAATCTGCTCGGTTCTTTGTTGTTATTTATGCACGGCTTGTGTATACACCCTGCCCAAAGCAGCCCGCTCCCTCTCGCCACCAGTCTTGGTGTATCAGTGACCTCTAGAGGCTCACATCTCGCCTCGTGCTGTGGCTCCGCACACAGCCCACGGCCAGGACACGCCGCCACCGACGTTGCAGCAGGTCCTGCCCACCCTTCCCGTGGAATGAGCTATTTGTGAAGGGACAGATCAAGCCGCGGAAACACCATCTGTGTGTTGCACTTGTAAAACCTGCACTTGCTTTTGGGAGTGAGAAATAAAGCACAGAGTCCATCAGACACAGTGGGCAAAAGTCAGTGGGTAAAACCCAGGTCAGGGGTGAACCTGCTGAGCACATTACTAGGAACAGCTGCCTGCAGAGATGGGCAATGCACCACTCACACAAGTTTTAGCTCCTTGACAGCAGAGAAAATGGCCTGGTCACCTGGAGAAAGTTGTGAAGATCTCCTTCAGGGAACAACTGAGAAATGGTGTGTCCTCTGTTAAGTAGGGAGGCAGCAAAGGACCCAGGCTACTGACAGCACCACAGCTAGCAAGTAGCTTCAGATGAGCTACCTTAAGTCTCTAGGCACAACCTGGCATAGATCAGAAATCATAAAATGGCATACTACAAAGGCCCAGAAAAGGTATACTGATTCCCTCTCACACACAAAATCACGCTGGCTAGCAAGTTTTATGCTTCTCTCCTTAAATGAAAATGCATACGTTCTCACCCTGTGCATTTATTTTTTTCAGAAAAAGAAAAAAAAGAACAAAGAAATCCTGCATACATCATACGTTCACTGGTCACATTTTTGTTCCCTTTCCGTGGCACCACAAGTAGCTATAATGCAAGCCATTGCCCCACCTTGAGGAATGGGGCTTTGAGCTGCAGGCTTCTGCTTCAGAACGGTCATCAGCTGCTGATGTAGTTGCCAGTCTGTGGTTTCCTGTAGTTTATGTTTAAATTCTTCATCCATGACAGGACACAGCTTTGTCCATGTTTTCACAGAAAAATATGGGGTTTCAGAACATATGACATATTGAGAAGCTAGTTGCTGGGGGAATAGCCATTGCGTGCAGAGGGAACAACTAGGCTTGAAGTAGCCCACAGTCAGACACAACAGACTGACACATAAAAGCAGCACCACTGGGTGGGTTGTGTAACATAGAGCTGTTCAGCATAAGCCTGATGCACGTGCCCAAGTTTAACCATGAATCATTTCCCATTATAGAAACCCCCCCAAGCACTTTGGGTATGCAGGACCTTGAAAACCATGAGTATGAAGAAGAGAGGGTCTGTATATATATAAATGGAAGATACACACAGTGCTTACAGCTCATGAAATGGTCTCTCTCTGCACTACAGCTGCCTCAAATAACATTGACGGGTGGAGAAGAGGGAAGAGTTGATTAGGATTGGAGAAGGACATTTACATACACATACAGGCATCTCACAAACCCTGAAATTCTTGGAGTGCCCTGGCTGAAATTGGAGCACCCAGATACGAGTACATATTGCATGATAACTCAATAGCAACAGCTCTTAAATACTGCTTTCCTTCCTGCATCTGAAAGTGCTTGATAACCTGGACAAAAAAAAAGAGCAGAGAGCACTTTAACTCATTCACAACTGCTCCCACGATGGACATACTCCAGACAGAAAACATTGTGTATTTTAACGAAAAATGCTCAGCACTGCTGTTTGGCCCAACCCAAAGCACCCTGTGCTGTGGTCCACCCTGACACACTGGCACCTGTTGACACTGCCTCCCATCAGCTCCAGCATGCAGGCAAACTCAAAGAATCATCTTCAGGCCTACTTCTGACATCCTGCTCCTCACTTTACTGCTGACCTCCCCAAACCCACCCATCAGACAGTAGTTGGACCATCTTTTTCTGTGAACCTTGCCTCAGAACTAAGTCAGAGTAGTGGAATTCCAGAGTACTTTTTTGCAAATATTTCTCATAGTCAGTATGGACAAAGTCAGTCTCATCAATTCTGCACCAAAACAGCAGCAGCTAAAGTCAATGGGTTATTCTTAATCATGTTGTTAAGCAAGTGCCACAGAGGTAATGGTTCATCAGCTCTCTGGCTCTTACCCTGTGTAAAAGCTTGCTGTAGATTGCCTTTGCTCATGCTGCTTTTGAATAGCCATCTTTATTTCCACCTTGTAAATCTATTTCTAATGCAGTCAGACAGTAAATGTATTTCTTATCAAGCCATCAAGCACAAGGCAACAATAACATAAACTGGCAAAGTAGTCCATCGGGAACATGTTGACAGAATAAGAAGGTCTGTTCTACAAGCTTATTTTAAAGAAAACGAAACGTTATGACATTTAGAGTATACTGAGAATTTGCCATACATTGTTCCTGTTGCAATAATGTGCATCTTAAACAAAACCTCCTATCTGTTAGACATTTATGCATTAAAAGTTGTGAGGACAGACTGTTGCAAAAGGAAGCATTTTCTCTGCTTTCTATATATAGTTTTTTATTGGTTTTGTTATTTTAGTCCTACTCCCAGAGGGGAAGGAGAACTGAATCTTCATTTCATCCACATAATGATATCTTACAACTGTGAATAAAACTTGTAGAATCCAATTTCTTATCTCATGTCTGTGAAAATGAAAGTTTTAGTCATAGAAGACAATGAGGAGGAATTTTTCTGCAGATTGCCTGGTACTTTCTGGTGAGTGCTAGAAAATACACGTTCTCTCAGGTGCAGGCAGGTGTCTTCACACAAAGGATTTCACTAGGGGTCAGAAAGCAAGGTTAACAAATACATATATACCCTATTCTCTCCATGCATCAGTTTAGTACTCTTCTCTACAGGCAGGCAAGACTGGAGCAAGGGAGTAAAAACCAAGAGAAAAATAAAAAGGAAAGCAAAACAGAAACCCATCACCACTGCTACAATATATTTACAACACTGTGTGCAGTAACAGGTCTTGCTACAGTATGTGTAGGAAAGCCTGCTGGAGCAACCATGGCATGCATAAGGATAGATATCAAGCTCTCTTAGCCAGGGATTAGAAAAACATATTTGTTTCCAAATAAGCTTATCCACCATGCTGCCAGGAAATAGTTTAACTAAAGCTGCCACTCAGACTGGTTTCTTTTGCCATGAACTAAAGAAAACAGCAGTGCTGCTGGAAACACTGACAATGGCCACTGATTTTTGTGTTATCTGCTGGAACTTGCTCCTGGTGCTTACCCAGCTCTACCTGACTGATTGCAGGCTTTGGTAAAAGGTGGCATTAAGAACAGCCCTAATCACTGCTCAAACATTTCCCTGATCAAGCAAACCAACCCTGACCTGTTACGGTTGGTATGATCCTATTTCAACCATCCAGAAATGCTCTCTCTTTTCATTTAAGGTACTTAAAATATTCTTATCCAGTTGCATGATGAAGCAGAAAATCTGTGTGATCATATGTGAAAATGGCATGCTGAACACACTATAAAAATAGCTTTGCCTCATTTATAAAGCTCAGAAAAACTCCTTGGATCATCCTCTGTTTTACCAAAAACCGGGAGGATGTATTTTGAATAACAAGTCAATATTTATGGCTTTGTATTGACAGCACAGTCTACAGTGGGGATAAAGAGAGAAGGAGGGATATAAGGATGTAGCTGGAGAAGACTACACCGACCAAAGTACAATGCAAGCTAAAAACAGTTGAAAAGCAAAAGTGACTTAAAAAAGGAAAAGGAATCAAAGCCAAAATGTAACTGCTCAGTGGAAGAGACTGAAACAATCAGTGTTTCTATTTGCTTGGAGAGGGCCTCTATCACCTGCCTGTGAGAGCACAAACAAAGCAGATCAAAACCCAGACAGTAAGGAGCGCTGACTGCTGCTAAGGCTTAAAAATATGTTGGTGAGAAGAACAACAAGTAGTCATTCATGTTTTGATAGCATAAGAGTGTTACCCTGAAGCTGTGGCCTGGCTGGTTGCGCTGGGATGGAGGGTAAGGTGCAGAGGAGGTCTTTGCACAGCTCCTTGTGCTCCACACAGAGGAAGGTTTCCTTTGCTCACGGTTTCCTCTTGCCACAATCCAAATAGAGATGTGGGATTTTCCCACCTACACAGCCAAGGCTTATGCTGCTGGTAACAGGACTAAGGCAACCACACAGCTGAGGCACTCCCCAGCCAGCAATCGCATGCCTCACAGATCAGAAACGCAGACTTCAATTCAGGCATATGTTTTGCTGAATTGAAGCCTGAGCGGCTGCCTCAGGCATGGTGGTATGAGGAATACTTCGTAGCTCCAAAGGCTCCATCTCTGGCTAGAAGTGACCCAAGAAAAGCTGGTATGACAGAAGTTGGCATAGAAGTACAGAGAGACTGAAGGTCTTTTTTAATCATCATCTCCAGGCTCTCTACCTCAAGGCCTCCTGAAAAATTTGCTGTTCCAGTTATCTGAAGTTGAATATAATATCAGTTTGTTAAACAAAAGCTTGCTTATAACACTGTATAATCAGCACTGACCTTTTTCTTGTTTTGTCTTGATTTGGTTTTATTATGCCTGCTTTATTTTTTGTTTAAAATACCAATTCATATTTTGTCTTTCATTCTGCAGCCGAATATCACCAACAACAGCAAGCCTCAGTAATTCTGCATTTTCTTCTGGGGCCCTACCTCCCCTGTTTGTCTCTATGCTGTACTCTGATAGTGATAATAATTTTATCCCTTGCTTAGTAACACTAGGTACTGCAGATATAGAAGTAGCCACCATGGAGACATGTTATTGTCTCAAACTTCTAAGGTAGCCTCTGAGAATTACAAGCTAAAGAACTTTAAAATGTCTTCCAGGAAACCTATCAAAGTTTGATACAGCCTTTACTTTCTGAGTCGTTTTTTGGTTGTTTTTTTTTTTTTTAAATATGTTTTGCTTGTCTTTTTAAACATTTAGGTGTTTTAAAGAGTAAAAACAAAAGTTATAAAAGAACAAATGTCAAGATTAGCAATAGTAAAGTATACCTTGACTTTTGCATGGCTTTCGACATGCAGTATTCTTGCATCCGAACTAGAAATAAGGACAGGCTGAGTGAACCACAGGCTGGGATGGGAAACCAGAGGGAATTTGGGATTAAAATGCAGGGGTCAGCAATTCACAGTCCAGCTGGTAACCAGTTAAGGGTGACATTTCTCAGGGGAGCCTGCTGGGGCTGATGCTACTGGGCATCCTCCCCAGTGACCTGGCTGTGGGGCCAAGTGCACCCTCAGCAAGTAAATGGAAGACAGCAGTGGGTGCCGTCGGTGCCCCACAGTGGCCAGGCTGGCTGGGCCGCAACAGCAGGCCGAGGGAAGGTGTCATCCCTCCGCTCAGTGCTCCTGCAGCTGTGTCCAGAGTACAGTTCTTCCTGTAACCACACGGGCATTGATAGATCAAACCATGAGTGGTTTTGGAGAGGTTAAACACTGAGGGTTCAAGCTGGGTTTGTCAAAGTAAGCTCAACAGTAAACTTGGATACTGAATCACTGAGAAAAAGTAGAAAGGACTACAGAGCCAAATGAGGGAAAACTAAAGCCTGGCAGGGTTATTGTTTTCACTAGTACCCTCCTCTCTATCTATTTCACAGTTTTTCAGTCTGTGTGTAAATCCTCTTGCAATCACCAAAGTGACGGCATAATGATCTTGTGTTAACCTCATGACAACATGGAGCGAGGAGGTCAAGTGAGAACACACCTTCAAAACATCAGTCAGGGGAAAGCAGTGATGCAGATGGAGAAGGGGATGCTGCCAGCAGACATTTCCTGTTTTGATCTATGGGGGGAATGTGCACATAGGCTTCTGCTCTTATCACAAGAAAACTCTTCCTTCCTATGTCTCTCTTTCAGCTTGAGAGGTCAAAGTAAGCTGGTCTGCCTGAAAACAACCAGTAAAGGAGCACAGTCCAAGTTTTCCACTGGCAGTAAATCCACTGCTCTCCACCCAGGCTAGCCATGTCCTACAGTGCCCCTCTTGCTGTTTGCTCCCCCCTGCTCAGCAGCTTCCCCTGAGGCTCCTGTGCTCTCCCCCTCCTGCACCCCCGACCAGTGCTTCTTCTGCATTTTCTCATCAGCAGCAGAGCCAGCTCACACCTTTCCATTGAGCTGCCCATTCCTGCCTCTCACAGGTATAGGGCCACCTGACAGATCAGATGGGTGAAATGATGGGGGTTAGAGATAATTTTGTTAAAACAGCTATGTAAAGGACCTCGACCCCAGGAAAACCGCCCCTGCTACTCCCAACTCTGATGCTACAACACCAGGTCCAGGTTTTCTGTCCTGGAACCACTCACAAAAGCTGAGCCTTTGGACAGACATTTCAGGATATGGCAAGATTTCTATGCAAAGTGTTTAATCAAAGGTTGCCACTTCAGAAAGTCCCACTGTCTTGAAATCATTTGAACCATACTGAAACCGTCAAAACTGTCTCTTCCTCTGTTTTCTTAATTCTTTTTGGTCCTACTGTTTCAAAAAATAAAAAAAAACTTTTCTGTTAAGAACCTCCCATCAATGCAGCAATCACCATTTTGTGGAAACTGCACAGGCGTAACACTCCTTTCACTCACCAAAACCACCAGGAACAAGCTTTTTCCAGATTCTCCTAAAGGGACAACCAAAGGTGAGGTTTTACCTCTAATCTTTCCATTTTCCAGAGGCACCTTCTTTTTTACGCTATTTTAGTTAAAATACAATGGGTAGATAACTCAGAACTTCTGGGAGAACATTTTCCCAATGGAAAACACCTGTTTATGGAAGTCCAGATGTTTTGAGTAAGGCTAGGGATTGCAAAGAAATCCTGGCAGACAGCTGCTAGCAAACTTGCTGGGCTTCCCAGCTGCCTGGCTGTGGGGCTGCTGAGAAACCTGCCCTCTGGAACTGATATAAGTGCACTATGTAACCTGAATCCAGGCAATTGATTTTCCTAATAAAAAAAAAAAAATCTCATTTTGAGAGCTTTGCTTAATAAAGCTATTCTAAGGCCACAGTCTACTGTGATACTGTGAATCAGTCTAACACTCTTCTCTTGTGCCAAAAAGGTGTTTTTCATTAGCTTAGCTCACCCCATCAGGACACATCTTTCAACCAAAGCCACTTCACAGAGCAGCTGCCAGATTTATTCTCAAATGCTGCCTGCCTTTAGCAACTCAATTATCTTATCAGCTTCAGCATCATATAGTTATCTACAGGCACCTGTGGGAAAGAGACAGTCTTGGGAAAAGGGCATTACCCCTCCTTTCAGGTTCAACCTCAAAACTTTTTCCCAAGCCTGAATGTTTGTTATGACACCAATTTCAAACCTTCACAACAATTCACTGCGATAGAGGAGAGAGCAGCCAGAGCTCACACCCTCCACAGGGCCAGGAGGCTCGCAAGCCCTGGAAACTACCCAGCTGCATCCTTCTTGTCTCCAGTGGTTGCTGAAATAGCTCTACTATCTGCACCAACCAGCTGGCAAAGGGGTTTGAAAAACTTACTGGGGTAGCATTTGTTGTGATGAAAACACGGGGGCCAATTCTGCTTTGTGTGTGCAGGGTGTGAGCGTCAACACAGAGGGCCACCCCGAAAGGGCACACAGGTGCACTGTTTGAGGTTGGGACAAGCAGCTTGGCAATGGGTGAATCCTGCACCAAAGCCAGGCACATGCCAGGGGGAAAGGTTGGAGCTAAAAGAAGTTGCTGCACCCCTCCCAGGGCTTGCAGCCTCCATGCCCCTCATGTCACTGTCTTGCATGTTTCTGGGACACTAGCAGATGCTGGGAAATGTTCTATCTAAGGGAAGAAGTAGGGAGGCTCCACCTTTACCAGAGAAAAAACAGGCTGTGGCAAGCACCTTCAGGGAAGGTGGGAGAAGGAAGGGGAGAAGCAGTGGGAGACTCTAAAGTCTTTGGGCTTTATTTAAAGAGTTAAAGTGATACTAGGCTTTGTCCTAAGTGCTGCCCTGCTCCATCAATTTGCTTATTTCATAAATGAACTGGTTCATCTTCTTAAGAAACTTTCCACAAAGTCAGAACTGATATAAACTACATCTGTCATTTCCTCTATATTCCAAGAGCAAAGCATTTATAAATCAAATTTTCATTAAGAGTTTATTGCTGTATTTCTAATTCACTCACTGAGGAATATGCTGTAGATAATCAAAGCAAAATGATCCAAACAACATATCTAGATTAAAGGCAGCAATGCACAAGAACCAGGATGATACTGCTATGATATTAATGCCATGTTGATATCATACTGATATGTTATCATAGTGATGTCACCACCTCACATGACTAAATAGAGTAAGAAAGTGGTTTTATTAGCATTTAGGCTAAGAACTTTGTCTTCGGAAAAAAAAGTGTGTTGTCAATTCTCCAGCAAATACTCTGCAGCAGATACTGCAAGCAAATACCATTTATTGGAAAACAAAGTAGTAAGAATGGGTCGCACCAAAATCTCAGCCCAACTTCTTGCCCTCCATTGCTCCTCAAAGGTGAAGTAACCTGGCCAGCTTCAGCAAGTGAAGAGCACAAAAGGAATATTTATTCCTTTGTTATTTCTGCTAAAGCACAAAATAAACACTAAGGATGAATGAATGCTATAACCCAGGCCCTAACCCTGTTAATATTCCTGTTTATGTTTTATTTTACACACAAAGCACTCAGGAATAGTTTATATGGCATGCTTCCTTTGGCTGCATCAAAGATAAACAAAGCCTGCCACAATCCTCCATCCTAGGTTTGTGGTACTTGGGATGCTAACGACTTCTCAAAATGTTTTTCTGTTCACCTTCACATATAGTCTTCTAGAAAAAGCCATTCTTTTGACCCAGCTGTTGCTTTATTACAGGCAGACCCAAGCTTTTGTGCACACTGGTCTCCAATTTCTCTTTAAATGTCACATAAAATTCCAAGAAGGAAACCTCATTTGAAACTCTGCACATCAGCCCCTCAGACAAAAATAAATTATGTTCTTTTCAGTTTCTATATTCTCTGTACTGTTTTCCAAAACCTATACTGACTCTTAGCAGTAAAATGTGTCTCAATGTTATGCCGCACATTTTCCTTGAGAGTCTTTTAACCTCCTCATCCCTTCAAGTAAATAAAATTTCCATTTCAGGCTAATGTCTTTGCTTTGATAGATAGCACCCCTGGTTATTTGCCTTCCTTGCAGTCAAGCAAGCAGTTCACGCTGGCACACTGACTGCACACTCCTTACCAGATAAATTGCTCTTTCATGAAGGATTTTTAACTGCTTAGAAATTTGTCCAGCAAAAGCCATAGTAAACTGGAGGGAAACCTTATTCCTCGTATGTGATGCTACATTCTGCAACTATTAGGGAAGAAGGACATTGATATTTTATTTGATCTTATGGGCTCCTGGCAACTACTAACTCTGAAGCATGACAAAAGGCTCCAGAGTATTTTCAGATGTTGGTAAATAACAGTATGATTCTATGTACAGCTGATTCTTCCCAGGGGATATGATGGAGCATATGGTGTCATGCCCATCAAAAACTTACTGCAAACTTATAGTGTAGTCTCTGGACTAGACTATCTGGTCTCACCAGGTGCAGGAACTAAGATTGCTCCAAACTTCACTACTGACCTATATCCTAAGCATCTTTGAGAAATGTCGGGACCAAAGCAAATATTCTTCTCCTCATGTTGCCTGCAGTTATTTCTTTACACAAAAGCACAGAAGAAAGGGGAACTTCAATTTGTTATTTATGTGGGCTCTGCTGTATAAACATAGCCATCAAGCTGAGACTTTTTTTATTACTCCTCCCCTCCTCCTTTTTTAAGACACCTGTCTAACAGTCTTTTCTGACAAGTTTGAAAAACTATGAGTTTTAAGTACATCTAAGCACTGTGTTCACAGCAGGTTCTAAGGACATATATTGCCAGATGATATTACCAGATAGAGCAGCCCTTTTGCCATATGCAAGCAGAGAGCACCATGTAACCTCAGCCAAAGGTAACTGTTGCTCATAGTCAAAAGACTTTGTCCATTGTTGCCTCTGTTTCCACTGTTCATTTCTAGCAGTAACTGAATATTGAGTCAGTTACTCCGTAGCTGTGAAAGAATAAATCTCTGAATATGTTCATATGTCATAACTAAAATATCCTTGTAGTCTGAAATTGTCTACATGTCATAAACCGAGTTGTGCTTCACATGCAGCAGGAATAGCATGACAAAAGAAAATCTCTGTTTATCAAAAAAATCTTAAACCCAGCCTACTCAGACCAAAACATTATTTTTCAAGCAGAGATTTACATGAAATGCTTTAGAGCAAAAACACAGAAACCCAGCCTTGGAGAATATTTTCCAGTTGCAGGTTAAGATCAAAACGAGGGGAGTGGTTACAAGAATCATAGTTCTCTAGGAGAATGGGTGTATCTGTTACAGCTGTCCAGTTGACCAGCTTACAGAGAGGTCTCTGGGAAATAACATAGCTCCCCACATACAGGGAGAAAAATACTGTTGTTTTCATTGAGACATTTGAAGAAGAAAATTTTCATGCCATAAAGCTAGTGCAAATTGCCTTAGCATGGAAATGAAGGGTGGCGACTTGCACTATTTGCCAACATAGGTTGAGCAGTGTATTCCTAGGTACCAGCTATGGACACCTGCCCAGATCTGAGAGATTTGGCTACCCTTATCATGCTCTACCCAAGAGAAATGAAGCTAGGAATTCCTGGTTTAATAGTTTTAATGGGAAAAAGAAAATCAGGCGAAGTGGGGTTTTTTTACAAAACTGACTTTTTTCCCATGGAATTTCTGTATTTTTAGGGCTGCTTTTTTTTTTTTTTTTCCGGGGGGTTGGGGTGGGGTTGGAGAGGGATTACTTCCAGAGAAAAATTCCCTGCTTTGCTAGTGTATTATAGCCAAATAATGTGTGATCCCACCACAGATGTAACAGCTTAGAAAAGAATGTGTGAATATATCATGTTGCTCAGCTATTTTAGGACTTCCAGTATTACAAAGACATTCTACTTATAAAAAAGCATGTGCAGACACAGCCTCATTTTTTGCAATGAATCACACATCTAAAGAAAAGCTCAGCCAAAGAGCACAAATATAAAAACAACCTGCATCATTTCAAATAGATTCTACACTAAAAACCTGAAGTACAAGTACACTGAAATCAATCAAACTACACAGATGCCAAATGAGGAGATGCAGAAGCACACCACAGAAATCCTTGTCCCTCACAATATATTATGTTCTTGTGTTTAAATACTATACTCTTCTGGTAGGCAATGCACAAAGAGAGCTAATTTTATGTGGGAGTGGCTGCTATTGTATTTTCTGATATATAATAGTCAGAACCTAACATAGCAGCTCAGCTGACAAGCAGAACAGGTTTCAGTATGCTATTCCAGACCTTTCTGCCACAAAATTAGCTGTCTGTAGAATGAGGGAACAACACGAAGAAACTAAGTGTTTCTGTTGTGCAATTTCAGCTCTCCTGACATAAAACATGACCTCTGCATTCACTTTTGGAACTTTTGCCAAAAACCTGCAGATCTTCCAGTCTTTTTGAAAGCATGCAAGAATCCACTTGTTTTCTGTTTTTCTGAAAAAAAAAAAACCCAAATGTTTTCTGCAGGATAGGGCTTCAGGTTTTACACAGAACTATAATCTTTAATGTGGGTACCCATCCTTGCTGAATACAGGTCACACAGAGCAACACAGAGATGAGTAACACATCAAGTTAGACTATAGTCTTGAGCAATCACTGATTACAGAATACATCTAAGATTTGGTATACTGTATTTCGCTCCCAGTCAAATCTCCCAGTCATTTGGGAATAAAACCCTTTATCTATAAAGTGTGGATTCAAAGCATGTTGCCAGGGCCATGCTGGCCTGGGACAAGGGAAGCGATGCATTTTGAGCAGCACTTGACTGCCAATTTCTCATCATGAAGATGGCCAAGCCCATGCACCTGTGATTGGGTTTGGATGGGGGATGTTTACAACACATCCCCCTGTGGCAGATGCAGGCCAGCTCTGCCCTTGCTACAAGCCTGAAAAGAGAAACATAACAATGTTATCATCACACCAAGCCCAAGGTAATATATCCCGCCATTGCATTCTGTGTCTCTCAGATGGTTTAATTAGCTTGGCCTCAAGTGCCATACTGACATGGTCTGTAATGGCTTCCTATAGTACCCAGTGGACATAGCATCCCATGCTTCCCAGATCCTGCTTGTGATGGTCCTCTTATGGATTCACTTCACACCCACCCTCTGCATTTCCAAGCCAGGCAGGTAACACCAGCTCAGCATTCACCTTACAACACCGTGTGGCCGCTTCACAATTTACTCTAGCTCTGCTAGGCAGCTTATCAGGCTGCCTGGCAAAGCAGAAGGGGCAAGGCAGTTCCTGGGATAAGGTGGATGCACAGCAAAGTGAGGGCATTGTTGGAGACTGCCTTCCTCCCATTAGCTCTGAGGCATCAGACCACGTGTTTGCTACCCTTCTGATGCCGGGGCCCATGACTTGCTCCCAAGCAGCTGGCATAATGGAGAGAGGAACAAGGATACATCTTTAGCACATGCAGCAACCTCTGAAGCATGGCACCAATGAATGAGCGCACAAGGAGGAAGTTTTCCACGGGTAAGAGAGAATGGAAAATTTCCCGAGACAGTGTCATCTCTGCCTAATCTTCAACATAAGGCAGCAAGCAACAGGCTCAAGTGTCTTCCATTTCAGAAATTATTTCACTTGCCTTTATTGAAATTTGGTTAAAAATCAATTACAGATCAACTTTTTAAGTGGGTTGGAGGAATAGGGATTTCTGGTCAGTACCTACATGAGCTTTATATAGTCAAAAATTTATTCATAATATTTCAAAGAAAGCTAAGGTAGCACAATTGTTCACAGAGCCTGCTGTCCAAAATGCATTACAGCCTTGCTCAAGGTGAAGCTAAGATGCAGTCTTACTATTCATGGTTTTCCTTCCAGTTTCTAGATTTGTAAAACAGAAGACAAGTAAACCGCACTCCATGATCTAGGCTGCTCCTTTATAAAATAATAACCATAAAATTTCACTCAGTTACCCTCTGTTCAACCCAGCAACATGCATCAGACTAAAGCATAACTTTCCTAGGTAAAGCTTACCTCCTGTGGAAATGAATAGAATTGTTTTAAAGGAATGAGATTTTCCACTCTTACCTTCTTTGTTTATTCTATTGCTATTTTCTTTCCATGAAAAGAGCATGTAACATACAGTCAAATAAAAAATACAAGAAGATACTTACAAAATTTAAATAAATCACTTCTCAGCCCTCTTTTTCTAAATGAAGTAGACTGAGTTATTTAAAGTTGTTCACTGACAGGCTGTCCCTTCTGCCCTGCAATGAGTTTTGTAGCTGTTATCATTACCATCATCAAATTTGTTCTGCATTTTGTTGCAGGGAACACAATGCAGGGGAATTGCAACAAGGCAGAGAAACTGCATTCTCTAGGACTTGAGGGAATGGCAGGAGGATGTGCCAGGGGAGGTTTAGGTTGAGTATTAGGAAAAAGTTCTTCACCCAGACTGTGGTGGAGCACTGCAACAGGCTTCCTGGGGACATAGTCAGAGCGCCAAGCTTGACGCTATACAAGAAGCACTTGGACAACACCCTCAGAGACATGGTGTGAATTTTTGGTTGTCCTGAGCAGGGACAGGAGTTGGACCTAATGATCTTTGTGGGTCCCTTCCAACTCAGGACATTCTAAGATTTTGTTCTATGTTCTATGATGATTTTAGGTGGACTCTGGGTGTGCATACCATGTTGGTATGCATTGGTCCATCTTCTCCCTTCCCTCCTTGTCCTCATTGCTCTTCTGAAGACAGTAACAACCTCCCTTACCCTAGGGCTGTGGTGGGAGGGCATGGCAAGGGACGGACCATCCCCTACAGCTTTTCCAGACTCACTGCTTTGTTTTTTCCTATTCAAGGGACAGCCTTCATTGCCTTATTCTGAACAGAGAAGTTTGTATTTGTATTTGTATTAGCAAACTGTGTGTCAATAGGCCCTCTATACGGAGACATCCTGATTCCTCCCTCCGGATCCTATATCATCATCATTGGTTAAAACTCTGTCAAGCTGCATAACATAAAATCACTGCTAATTACAGTATGAGAATATTTGTATCTAGATAGCTGAAGAAAATATAGAATAATGTAAGTCTTGGTAATAATCTCAGACATGGCACATGTTAGATATACTTCCATTTGGTGAGGTTTCCTGTTTGGTCCAACTTTTAATCCATGTAGTACTTGTTTTACTGATAGTGTGCTAGTTTTAAATTATAATGTTATTTAGTACTAATCCTGTCATTATATTTTCATGCACTTTAAGGAAACAGAGTCAGATTAACTTTTCTTGACATGATTAATTTATTCCAAAATTGTGGTGGCTTCCATTGAATACATTCCCTATCCTTCAATCTCTTTGTCATTGAACCGCCATATTTCCTCTTTCTTTCCTTGCAAGGGCTGACAAGACAATAAGCTTATAAGTTACACAGGACATTACACTTGACTTTTCCAAATTTCAGCACTCCTTCAAACTTCCACTATATACTAGCTCAACAGTTACTAAGAGATGCACGACTTCTTCGTAACTATAAAGACATGTTACACCAGTCAAGAAAAGACCAGCAAAGTCAGGATTTTCAAGATTTTTGGCCTAATTTATCATGAACAGCCTATTCAAAACAAAGGAAAAAGAAATCATTTTCTAACACACATTCTTCAGACATCCTTACTGGCTTCCAATACATTGTAAGGGAGTTTTCTACCTCTTTATGACCTGAATACATTATCCTGATTCTTTCGAAACAGAACAAAAATACCAAAACCACAAAACACAAGAGAATAGGGAAAACCAGGCATGATTTTGATATTTTTTTCATAGATGCTGACTCTTCAGCCGCTTGTAAATTGAGCAATCAATAAAGGAAAAAAAACACCACCATGTCAACAAGTTATAATTCTCTTTTTACTGAAATACAAAGCAACTTCACTGAGTTTAATTGAGCTGTGAAAATAAAAAGTAAATGAAAACAAGTTCACAAAAATTCATCTCTAAGTTTAGATTTGCCATACATACTCCTTTTATTATTCTCTCTTTGCACAAATATCGAAGTAAGAAAGGGGTTTTGTTTGTTCAAATACTTGTGCAAATTGAGCTTTGGACTTAGCACAGAGTTCACTGGAAAAATATTGTTCCTACGTGGAAGTGAGAATAGTTTCTTTACTAAAGCTACAAACTGAAACCTGCTAGCAAGTTAGGATGCAATTAGGATTTACGGTTAGCATCAGCATTGGCCCAAACAAGGGAAGAGGGTCTCTTTGACGGAGATATTTAGATTCATTGTGTGTTCATTGTGTTACCAGCCACAAAAGCAGGTAAAACTATAACAAAATTTAAGTTAGTGGATCACATTAAGCAAGGATTTTACTAGAGCTATGCAGGTACATCACCTGCTACTAGAACCACAGACATATTACATCCAAAATGTACTGAGAGGTGCATGACACAAACAAGAAAGAGTTATAAAAAAAGACATTAATCCATGTTGTAAGCATGTATTACATATATGGAGTAAGACTTACAACCTTTGAGAGCATATTCACTTGCGGTATTTCTGCAAAATCTTGAATAAGAACCTGGAACTGATGCATTTCTGTGAGGTACAATTCCTATTCAAAACAGCTATTTAGTATGATGCAAAACACCAGAGAAATTTTTACACAGACATGATTCAATAAGCCAGATAGGGATCTGAACACACCTTACACAGATACAATTACTTCACGAGACAAGCAGATTAATTTTAAAACTCACCCTACCTGTACTATCTCAGGCGACCAAACTACATACAGGCCACTCCTCCACCAATCCCCAAACAAAACAGTTTCATGTGCTTTAACACTCCCCTCCCTTGCACAGAAGGTGCATGCAACCTCTGTGAGCCATTCCCATGCAGGCAAGGGCTGGTGTCCCAGGGCAGCCTGTACTCTGCCCGCATGGGTCTACAACAGGCAAGCCACACCTGAGCAGTCCTTTTTTTTTAATCCAGAAACTCCAGCAGCGCAGGCTGAGCAAGCCTCTGGCACCAGGAGCACAAACATAACATCCAAGTACTCCCATATCAACAGCTACAGCTACAGCCATAGACTTGTGGAAGCCCTGTATTGACACCTCTGATCACTATACAGACCATCACCTGTAACCACTACTCAAAGCTGTTGCAGCTGCATGGTGCAAGTTGCTGATCGGGTACAAACTCACTCTTGACAATGCAAATTTGTTTCATAATATCTGGAGGGATAACTTTGCCCCTAGAGCACCTTGCCAGGGCAGGTATAACCTTTATTCCCTAGCCAGTAAAGAACTGGTACAGACTGTGTTATGCACACTTGCTAATGCAATAACAATGCAGTGTGTGCTTAGTCCTGCTTCAGATCCCATCTGCCAAGTGCTCAGAAACATACAGGTTAGTATAAATAAATATTGAACTACTGACACTCCCCAAGCTGCTGTAAAACCAAAACCAACAATTCTGATTAAATACATTTAAAAACAGAAAGAAAGGAGATTATGCTGGAAGAATCTGCCAGATTTTCTACTCTGACAAACACATTCCTGTCAAGGATGCAGGGTCTACAGCTTGTTGAAGTGACAGGCAGCCACTGATGAGATGTTACATGGACTGCTATAGCAGGAGAGGCTTTATAACAGGAGAGGTGCCACAGAAGCTCCTAGAGGGATGTTTAAATGTAGAAATTTGAAGGAAACATATTCCAGTCTCACCATAATTAAGAGGAAAATGTTGCACAATTAATAAAGAGATTATTAATTTTAACAGATGGTTTTACTGAAATGTCTTATCAGTTTGCGCCTTTTAAATTAAAAGTAGGGAAAGTTAGCATTCCTGTCCATGCCAAAAGACAAGTCACACCTTGATCAGAAGTCAATCATTCGCAAACCTTTGCCACACCTTCTAACTTAGGTTTAGACTGCTCTTGACCAGTACAGCAGATGGAGCTGATATAGCAATGAGTTCCAATAAAGTTAATGAAAAAAAAAAAAAAAACAAACAACCCAACCCAAACCCAAACCTCCACCTTCTGTTGACAAATCTCTCCTGTGAGTCAAACTGAGTGTGTCCATTCAATCCAGTTTTCAATACAAAAAGTTTTTTCAGGTGATGCTGTGGCCAAAGGTGGAATGGCTCCTTGCTTTTCCTGCTCAGTCATTCCCTGAAAGTGGCACATTCAAGACAAATCCACTGCCGCCTCCTTAACTGATGAGCACTTGGGTCACCTAGGCAGTCACAGCAGATTACAGAATAAGCATTTAGTTGAAAACTGCCACTTGAAGACTACTTCATTAAAGTACTGCATTTAAGGATGGAGACTGGGGTGCACATGCACAGATGGAGTCCTTTCAGCATGTCATCTCTCAGCCCCAAGCCCAGGGGCAGGCAAGAGGGAAAGAGTTGCTGTGGGTGCCCAGCACTGCAGAGCTCCCAATGAGGCTTCCAGGTGACACAACAGATCTCTCCTAGTGGCAGATGTCCTCAGCTTTGGCATGTCAGAGGGAAACAACCACTTCAGACCAGAGCATGAGCTACACAGTCAACAACGAAAACTTCTGCGAAAGCCTTTCCTTAAAAATTCCAACACAAAATACAGGCTCTCATAGGAGAAAAAAAATAGTTTTCTTGAAAACATAAACATTTCCATTAAAAAATTAGAGCATCAAGTGTAACTCTCAGCAATAGAAGCAAATATTTTGTGTTTAAATAAATACGTTTTTGTTAAAGAAAAGGAAAATTCTGAACATTTGTAATAAAAACTAATATATAAATATAATATGTAGGAGCCTAACACTTGTGACCCCTCTTTTCCTGTGAAGAGAGGAGGCAATGTTACAGATTTCATTTACCTTCATTTAGTAAATCTAGGTCCTATTTAAACTCAGTTCATCTTCCTTGCACACACGGATAAGTTTAAAGTAGCCTAGATCAACTATCTGCCTTTTATTTTAGATATCCATAAGAAATCCAGCCATTGTACTGGTTAGGCATATCTTCCCTTACCAGCCTGGCACCTGAGCTAAGCACGCTCAGTGCTCTGGCAGAGCTAAGTGGCAAGCAGTTTCTTTCAAAGGGGAAAGCTAGTTTGGAGCCACTTTGTGTCTGCCAGTTGTGTGAAGTCCTAATTCTCTATCCCTTATGGTCCTTTTGCCAGAGCTGGCTGCAGTTGATGTCTTGAACTGGATGCAGGCCAGCCAAACAGCTGGGTACAAACTGAGACGTCAGACCACAGGTGCAACCAACCTAATGCTCTGCCCCCATCAGGGTGATGGGAGATGCCAGTCACACACGCAAACCCTGTTGCTCTCCTGCTCTGTTCTCCTACACCCTCCTCCAGCATCCTCAGCTGCTGTTAGGGTTGTTAGAGGATACATGCCTCTTTTTGTATCCCTTAGAGCTTTAAGTATCTTTTTCCAGACCTATTACCCATGAAATTGTCTAATCTGTATTTGAATTTGCTGATGCCATCTGCTTCTACAGCCTGCTGCAATATCAAATTCAGAAGGTCACTACCTACACAGTGGAGTGATTTTACGTGATTTAAACTGATCTCCTACCAATTTTAATGAGGGCCCCTCGTCCTGGTGCTGGTAGATTTAGTTCTGCATTAGGCTTGTCCACTTCCCTTTTGTTTTTGTAGGTTTCAGGCATACCTCTCTGGCTTCTTCCTTTCCAAGATGAAGAGTCTTTTAAATATCCAGCATTTTAATATCTCTTCACAAGATATTGATCTTGATTGCTCACTTCTTCTAAGTCTTTCTTGCGGTGTGGAGGTCACAATTGCACCCAGCACTTAAGGTATTCACACATGGAGTAAAATGATGCCTTTTTCCTTATTCTCGTCACACTTCTAGTGCTGACCAATATTTTGTTGGGGTTTTTGGCTGTGGCCATATTGACAGATAATTTCAGATAGAGCCCTCAACAGTGACTCCAAGATCTCTTCCCAAGGTCAGCATCATTTAGGTATGGTTAAGATTTTTTTTCCTAGATGCGTGGCCTTATATTTATTTACTTTGGAATTCATCTACTACCTTTTTGCTTGCTTACTTAGTTTTGCAAGGTTGATTTGCAGTCCAATTTCATCAGCACACTTGATTACTTGCAAGAGTTTAATATCACCTGTAGACATGGAGACTTCACTGTTCACTCCTTCACCCAGCAAACTGATGATGCTTTTAGAAAAAATCTGTGCCTGGAGGCACTGCTGCTGATTCTTCTCCATGATGGAAATTACATATTAAGCCCACTGAAGCCCTGCCTTTTGTGGGACAGATCTTCTAGAGGAAAAGAAGACTTCTCTCTCCAGATAAAATAGCACCTATTCACACTTACGTTCTTCACTGGTCACCACAATACTCTGCAAGCATCAAGGTCTGTCCATTGAAAGTGCTCTGTTGAGAAAGTTACAATCTTACACAGAGAGTCAAATAGCACAGAAATAAAAGAACTGAGAGGGGAACAGGTAAATTAAACTTTTTCCATATAAATACACCAGCCAGTAAGGAGCTGTGGCTAATAATTTTTCTGATTTGTGCAAACTCATTTTCTTAATGTCACTTCTTAATTTGGTATGAAGCAGTCTTAAAACTACCTTTTACAAGAGGCTACGTAAAAAAAGAAGAAAAGCTTTGTGACTGCAGATAGAAAATGCCTTTGGTCTGCAGCACTTAGGAAAGGGAAACTTCCGCAGTTATAATAAAAACAGAATTTAAAGGAATACTATCCAATAACAGAATTAGTGGTTGGACAGGTTTTATTGGACTCACTTGTAATACTTGTTCCAAGGTAACTTCCTGAGGGCAGGCAGAAAACAGACTGAAGCTTTCCTGATACCGGGCCCCACCCTCCCAACAGTGCCCTGCTCAGAATACTTCAAATGATGATCAGATCCCAAAAGATCACTCTCCCTCAGTGCCCTAACATCACAGCACATCCCCATACGTACTTGGGCATCTTGTCTAAAAATTGTATTGCTTTGTCTCCACAGCTCACCAGACAACTCAGAGAAGAGCTGGCAAGAGAATGTCTCCACAGAAATATCTTCCATACATTAAAAAAGCCATGTGAGAGCATTTTCCCTTCATATACTCTGTCCCTCTCTTCCCTTTCCCCCCTCATTTTTTTGCTGTCATTGTGCTGTCAACGATAACAGTGGAATAAAGGTCTTACAGAAAAGTTTGAGGTAGTTTCACTGCAGTAGTACTATTCTCCAAGGTGTTTTGTTTTCTGCAGTAAACCAGAATGATGTTTTTTTCAGCAGGACTGGGATAGTCTAACTGGGAATTCAAACTTATGTTTAACTGGGCGGCTTAAGCAGAGACAGCATCTCGTGTTAAATTTCCCAAATAGCATGACAGTATGTAACACTGCACAGTGGCTTTTCCAAGGACCATCCCAGGACAAGCCATATCACACAAGCTGGAGCAGCAGCAGCATGATCACAGCATTTGCATATCTATTCTGTGACAGGCTGTCAGTTCATAACTAAATCCTCATTATTAACTAATCTCTGAACTCTCACCCACCTTGCTTGCACTACTCTGGTATGTAGTGCTGTCTCCCAGACCAGCAGGGTTGACGAACAACACTCTTCCATCACAGGGATCATTTATAGCACCTAAACCCTGAGCAGAAACACTGGGCACCTCATCACTGCCTGAAAGAAAATTGCACCTGGTAAAATATATTTGATGTCCCTGACTGCTTTCCAGGGAAATCCTTTATCTTTGGCTGCCTTGGTTTCCTGCCAGGGCAGAAAGCCAAATAAAAGAAGCACTGGGCTGCTCCAGTGAGAAGCCCTTTCAGATAAAAGGGCTACAGCAGGGTGTGAAGAGCACAGGGAGAGTTGTGCTCCTGAATGCCACAGTTTGGGCACTGCATCTTCTACTCAGCACCATGGCACTTCTGAGCCATGGCAGTAAGGGAGCTCAGACTGCTGACATTTGCAAGTGCATCCAGCAAACTGCATATCTGCAGTAAGCAAACTTCCTTCTCACATTTGTAAACTCAGAGAGAAGAAAAGGTCAGCCAGGTTTCAGCCTGACCATGCACATCTGATCTACTGCTCAAAGCATTAATAAAGAGAATTAGTAGAAATTGTCAGAGTGATTTTCTAATTTCCTTGGGTCTCTGCTTCATATAGCAGAGAGACAAATTAGCAACACAGTACAAGGTCTAGGCATGTGCACTTAAAAAGCAGAATTAATAGATAACACGGTTAATGGAGATCAGTAAACAGGATGTATCCCAAAAATAATCTCTCAAGGGCTCTACCAGCTAAATTTAAACTATTTAACAAGAATAGCTTGTCTACAGCAGTGGCAGATTAAACTGCACAATTTGTTGTAGGCTTAAGGGCTCAACCATGTAACCTGTGTTTGTACTGAAATTTAATTCCTATTTGATGTAGAAGGCTGGGACAAAGTCCTCTGTACCACATAAGCTCTGCACAGGAAGACAGCAAGTAATCAGCATATTGAATAGCCAAGGGATAGCACCTGCTGGCCCTGGAGCTGGTGGCCATGCCTTAAGCAACCATCCCCAGAGTCTCTGCAGGGCGGGACAAAGAGACACAGGTCTTGCCCCAGAGCCAGCGGCCACTGTGCAACTTCCTGACCTCATCAGCAAGATGGGGAAGGCTATTTTAACAAAGATTTCTTCATGAATTGCCATTTACATCCATGTGAAGTCAAGTCTATGTACATAACATATAACAGTCAATCACGCTACAGTCACACCATTCACACTAGGCCAGATTTTAGCCCCAGACACACATTCATAGACACCCCAGATACTACATACAAGGCTTCTGTGTATGCGATGAAAGCGTGTCCCCAGCTCGTCTGTTGGCATGTGAATACTAAGTACTTCAGAGATACTATAACTAACTTTAATAAGGGATCAGGGAGTTAACCTATGCCTTATCCAGCCTAATCTTCAGTGGCAAGAAGGGCACTGAGGGCTCAGCACACACCTGCAAGCCAGCCTGAATCATGCCGTAACAGTTCACGTAAAGTTTCAAAGCATCCCTCAGATGCCTAGGAAGCAGAGTAGTGGGCATCCCATTCTACCATCAGCAAACTTGCCTGCCCCAAAACAGGACCTTCCTGCCCAGGAGAGAAGGGCAGCCCCATCCTCCCCAGCTGGAAACCTTCCCAAGCCCACAGTCTGAAACCAGGCCCTTGGGCTGGCTCTGGTTATCTCTGCCTCTTTAATTCCTCAGTGCAAGACCAGTTGCTCTTCTGGGTCCCTGGATAATCCAGCATCATGTTGCAGGTTTTTCCTATGGTTTCACATATAGCTGCCCTGAAGACTGGCTTGCTGCACACTTCATTGCCTTGCCAGCGTTGGATGGCCATGTGGTATTTAACTACCTTACCTTTCCTAAGGCCCCTTTATTTTTTTAAGTATTTACTTTCATCTAGAAAGCAAATTCCGTTTCTTAGTTTATGCAATAGATAGAGTGTTACCAGCTGCCTGTACACCTCTGTGTATGCAGTCTCTAACCCTGCACAGATAATACTTGCTTAATTCTCTAAATGCCCTCTGAGGTTTGATAAGGGAGGGTTATTGGCCCATTTTCCTTAAAAGAAGTGTGGCTAGCAGGTCAAGGGAGGTTATCCTCCCCCTCTACTCTGCCCAAGTGAGGCCACATCTGGAGTACTACATCCAGGTCTGGGCTCCCAGTTCAAGAACAACAGTGAACTACTGGAAAGAGTCCAGCAGAGAGCTACAAACGTGATCAGAGGACAGGAGCATCTCTCTTATGAGGAAAGGCTGAGAGTCTTGGGTTAGTTTAGCCTGGAGAAGAGAAGACTGAGGGGGGATCTTATCAATGCTGATAAATATCTAAAAGGTGGGTGTCAAGAGGATGGGACCAGGCTCTTTTCAATGGTGCCCAATGACAGGACAAGGGGCAACTGGCACAAACTGGAACACAGGAAGTTCCACCTGAGTATGAGGAAAAACTTCTTTGTTGTGAGGGTGCCAGAGCAGTGGGACAGGCTGCCCAGGGAGGCTGTGGAGTCTCCTTCCCAGGAGATATTCAAACCCCACCTCGACGTGTTCCTCTGCCCCCTGCTCTAGGTGTTCCTGCTCAAGCAGTGTGGTTGGACAAGACGATCTCCAGAGGTCCCTTCCAACCCTCACCATTCTGTGACTCTGATTTCAACAGTAAGCAGAAGCTGTGGCAGAGAGCCAGGGCCCCAAACCACAAAGTAGCTCTGAAACAAACTCAATACAGATGCTGGGGGCACAGTGCCAAAGAGGACACTGTTGACTTCACCCAAGTGAGGAATGAATGACAGGTAACAACTCTGTGCCTTCCCTGAACTGAACCTGCCTCAGGTTCATTTTCCTCTACCCATTATATACATGAACAGTGAGTGGGCAGCTCTCAGTGCTAATTCCTTGACCCCAGGCATTAGGCTAGGCAAGGAAGATGACTTACTCCAGGCATGAAAGTATTCAGCAGAGGACCATAGTGGATTAACACACATTGGACTTACTGTCAGCAAGAGAGAGGCAAGTGGGAGAGAGAGGGAAGACTCCAGGCATCTATGAAAAATGGCTTGGTTTTGTCTGAAAAATATTGTATTCATATATCATATATCGTATCACCATACTTACTGTGGAAGAAGTTACTTTGGTGAAAGAAGTTACTTTAGCAGGAAGATTTTCAATGGTAACATTTACTGACTAAGTGCCAGTAATTACTGTATTCCCAGAAAAGCTGTTATTTTTGAAACAGTGCCATGCAAGAGCCTTACTTTCTTCATCTTCTGCAACTCCCATCAGCTCTGAGAAGAAGAGCAGGGTGCCTCTGGGCAAAGCAACCTTGAGACATGGCAAAGCAGAAAAGACATGAAGAGGCTGGTCCCTGCAGGCTTCCCTTGCAAGGTAACCCCATCTTGCACCCCTCATTCTGCTGGAAGAAAGGGGTGCCTGAAAAGGGAAGGGAGAGAGGATTCTGACTCCCTCCTCTGTCCTTGCTTTTTCTCAGGCCTCCACAAATGCCACAAGTATCGTTTGAGCTCCAGGAAGACCAAAACTGCCATAAAACAAAGCCAAAACAACCAGATGACAAACAATAATGCATTATATTTCAAAGTAAGCAAAACCTTAAAGAATTTAAAAATAGCACTCAGACTTCCAAGAGCTCTATTACTGAATGTAAACACAGGTCCATCAAATACTAGTTTTTACAAAGAAGTAAATTAAACATCTGTGGATTTTCAGGACCTGGAAGGGCTGGAGCATTACAGATACACAGGACTAGACAAGCGGCCTTACAGCTTGCATTTTCCTTCCAGCTGCTAGGAAACACCCTCCAGTGAAAGAATAGGTAAGCACCAGTGAAGGTTATCGCTTTTCAAACCCACACAGACCTTCAGAAAAAAATACATCAACCCTCATTCTAGATCTCTGACTGCTTTTTCAGGGGCAGAAAATCTTGTCTATGGAAACTCTTTGGTTTTGGATATTATTATTTGCCAAAAGAGATAGAAGACTACCTTGACAGTTAAGGTATTTTAGCCAGAATCGTCTGGATGGCACAAAATCTGTGTGATGATATTCAATGGTAAAAATGAGGCTGTAATACTTTCCCCGGGGGAGGAATAAAAAAAAAAAATGTTAACTTTGTGACAAATATTTGCTTCTATTTCAGTAAACACAGGATTCTGCTACAACAGTAAAGGAAAACGTTTTACAAAAAATATATTGTTGTCTCCCAGGATTTTCAAAAGACAGAAGAATAAACATCTCAAAACAAAATTCTTAAGAATCATCATAATATAAAAAAAATTAACATGAGAGCCATTTTAATCAAGATGTTACAAGATTCAAGGAGGGCATCAGGAAAAGCCCTGCAGCCATATAGAGACCTAAAGAACTTTACAAACCTTATGGTCATGAGTTTCTTTAACCCCAGACATCACAAGACAGGTATGTATCCTAACTTTTCTATTGTGTTTAATTTTTTCAGTGTAGCTCAGCTGACCTGGACATGTGAGAATCCTTACATACGTCTGATGGAATTGCTCAGGTATATCACTATTGTTTGATAGATGTAAATAAACATGTAGAAGACTCAACCAAAATCTAGCCTCTGAAGTATTGGGAAATAAAACCCAACAACCTTTCACCTTGCATTGTACAAAGCAGCTATCAAACTCTTCTTTCTCAATCCTAAAATCATCTTTGCTGTAAGGCAACAAAGCAACACCTAGTCCCAGATTAGGGCTGCCATGTCTACAACAGTTCCTAACAGCATTTTGAGTATCCTGAAACACTCCAGAAAATCAAAAAAATATCCAACTGCTTTGGGGATCTTTAGAAATATTAAATGTCTGAAGGGGAAATTATTTTCTTCATCTTGCAGCAGCTCTAAGCCATTTAAATACTAGAATAATTCTGTTCATTGAGTATTCGTTATGTCCCTCCACCAACCCATATACAAGTCCATACTGACACCCACCAGCTCTTGTTTTATCAGCTGGTCTATAGTTGGGCACACCCACCACCAAGACCAGCATGCTTTGTACAATGGCAGCAATAATATTTCTGTCTATAAGTCAGCCTGTTTATGTGGCAGATGTAATTGCTCCACACTTCTGGCCTTGGTTTGGCAAGTGGAGCACTGGTTTATGTAAAGTATTGCTTGAAAGACTAACAGGGAGGTTTTTAATGACAAGCTGAGATAAGGCAGCAGTAAAAATACTATGATAGAATTGTTTTCACCTGCGCTAGAGTTATTGCATGACCCTGGTTCAAATTGTAGGATCCATTGTGTGCAATGAACTAGAGATACAGAAAAAAGTCCAAAGAAATTCTGTCACAAGACTGCCTTTTCTGTGGGAAGCAGGAAAAATATTTGTCCTTTGAACATGCATGCAGATCATCACATAGCCCACTGCTCCCACATACTTGTCTCCTGCAGATAGACCAAGTGTGTTCATGGGTGCAAGGATGAAAGAATAGGAAGTGGTAGGCAATATATGGAGAGAAATGTTTAGATATAAGAATAGTAAATGCTACAGAGAAAGTCACTGAGCTCTTTCCTATTCATTGTCCTTGGTAATGCACTTACTGGAATTAAAGACCATAACTTAAACACCCGTAAAAATAAACCAAGCTTAAGAATTCATAAGACCAATTGACCTAGAAGAATAATTTTAAACAGCTTGCTGGGAAGGAGGAAGGAAAATAAAAAGTGAGATTTTTTAAAAGTAGAAATTTACGTGAACATTGTTAATAAAATCTGCAGTTAAGAGAATGACAAGAGATGAGGCACCTTAGCAGTCTGTGCTCTTCATGACACAAGGTCATCACAGTGTGCCTGAGGTCAGAAAGAAGCTGAGCACTGGATGGTATCTGGCAGATAAGCCTTTAGTCTGAAGAAATATAGCAGCATCCACTGTTGGCAAAGGACCATCTGACTAGACTGATCACCAGCTTTGGTGATAATAACAGCCCTTGGGCTCCTCCTCAGTTATCCTTTAGCAAGATGCTAAGAGTAGCACATCATAACTCTGTTTTTTTTCCCCCCTGATGAGTATGTGTAGTCAGCCATGCCACTTTTCTTAAGACATGTAACAGAGAAGAGCTGCCTGCAGAAGGTATTTGCCAAAGTGGGCTAGAGGCAAGACAGAACCCTCCTTTCCTTTGTTTTTCCTTGATTTCCTCTATATCCCACAGGCAACAGCAAAAAGATAAATCACTGTCTCAGGATACATGAGTGCAGGCCAGTGTGCAACTATGTAGCATGTATCAAGGCCAAAACCAGACTATAGATACAGCCTTCCAGAAAACTGGGGTTTTGCTGTAGTCACCAAAAGGTGCTTATTCCTCCTCACATGGAGGATGGGCTCACCTACCCAAGGCATAACAGGCAGGTGGCTACTGCCACAATAGGCAGCCACAGCGCACTCATCTTTCATTGAAATAGGTACATGCCACTCAAGTCACTGATGCACAGACGCATTTGTCCAAAAAGAGGCAAACATGCATTTCTGAGGACAACAGGAAAAAGAGATTACTTATCCAAAAAGCTGTGGAAGGATACACAGGATGAAAAACAGTATTCAGAAATTCAAAAAAAATCTGAGAAGCTGTGGCTGTAGCCAAAATTTTGTCCTAGTTTAATGCAAACATTTCTCATTATGAACATTAACTTTTGCTTTCACTTCCAGAATGGTGCTTGTTATAAGGAAACTATTGTGCAATTAATAATCAGCTAGTAATCAGACCATAACTGGAGACATGAATCTGCAAACCTACCACAAAATTTCAGTTTGACATGCCATGATTTACTAATTTAGCTCATAAGGAAATTATAATGTGTTATCCCTACCAGGATTTTAGGAGGGGTAGGTAGCGTGATTCCATGGGGATAAGAGGATGCAGGGGGGAGTAACATCATCTTTTTCTCTGCTGAAGATTAATATCTTTAAAAACATGACAAGACAGACAGGTTTAAGAATCTGATAAGCTTGATAAACAACATGGTTCACATCAAAAGATTAATATGCCATTTTTTCTTTATGTAAATGATGCTGTCTGGGATAGGGAAAAAATGTTAAGTTCAAAGCAAAAATATGAACTGGGGAAAAAAAAACCTGCTCTGAGTCATTAATTGTGAATCTTCCTCAAGCCTAATGAAGTGACCCAAGTGATGAACTGAGTGATTAAAATCATACTTTTTTTCCAGACTAGAAAGGAAAATAAGACTAAAATTTACTGTTTCATCTGTGAAGTCTGTTGTTTCATCAAAAGTTTAAAACCCTGAGTTTCTAGCTTCAGCTGCACTGCACAGGCCTCCACCAATGGGCCAGAGCCTGCCCAAGACCATGTTAAGAATATTTGTGGAGCAGACAGCTTGACACAGGCCTCCCCAACCAAGATGAATTTCAGCTGGAGCAGGAGATCAAAGAGCATCAAGGAGCAGGTTATTGATACCACTTCCATCCCACCTGACTTCAAAGGTCAAGGCAGCACCATGGCAGAGGAAGCAGGATTCTCACAGGGTGCATGGGAGCAGCTTCTGTGCTCTGTAGTGCCTCCTTGAGCTTGGCAACTAGGATATAAGAACAAGAGAAAAATCCCAGGTGCACAACTGTCTGAGCAGATGAGAGAAAAGTCTGTGTTTTCCTATTCTTGGAGGCCAGATCTTGGGTCTTCAGCAACCGTTCTGCGTTGGATGGTGGTACACATCAGTAGGCTTCAGGACTCCAGTCCCTGCAGCACTACCCAGCCAACCACCCTTCTATCAATCCCATGACAAATCTACCGTTCAGCCACAAGCACTGCCCTCTCTATCGCACATTATTCCTTATATTTGTACCACACCCTCCCTTTGTCCATCTTCCCTTGTGAAAACAAACCCTGTTTACTTCCATTCTGCAGGTGCCAACCCCAACTCTCCTTTGGCTGAACTGGGGGTGGGGTTGGAAAATAACATTTGTGATGTTAGCATACCCACAGCAAATTAAAAAATTAAATTTTTTTCCTTTGCAAAGATAAACAACCTTTACAAACACTGAAATGCCACTCTGAAATGCTGCTGTGGTGATAAGAATTGAAGTCCACCAAAGCCCAGGTAAGTGAAGCCTGCCCAGGTAAAAAGGTCTTCCCTTCTCAAGGGAGGTCAGGTCTACCTCTGTGTGCTACAGACATGGGGCAGTTTGTGGGCCCTGCCCCAGCTGGTGCCTGGGGCCACCACCTCGTGCCAGCAATGCCATCAAAACTGCCACCTTCACTCAGCCTTTACTTCTTCTGGTGCTGATGCAAAGTAGGAGAGAGGAGGGCATTCCTGCAGCAGCAGCTTTCCTACATCTGGATATCTTTATTTTCTTTTTTATCATAGCTGAAAAGCACCAGCTTCTAGCTATGAGCTGAGAGTGTGGAGGTGGAGAATTATGTTAATGCTAGACTAAAATCAGCTGATTAAACTGCTTTATGGAACTCACAACTAGAAGACAAAGATACCTGCTGCCACAGCCAGCTTATTCCTGAGGTAATGGGGTTGCTAGTAATGGGAAAATTATTTTTCCCATCCTCAGAATATTCCATGGAAAATATTAAGCAGTTGAAGGAATAATTATATACTGCCCTTTTGGGCTTCAATGAAATTTTCCTATTCTCTTTTCCTTTTCTTTGTCTTCTTTTTGTTTTCTTCATTATATAAAATAGCAGTCATCAAAATCCAGATGTTTTCCATCTCTATTGAATGAACATTTCAGAAAGGAAACAAGCAATCATTCTCAATGCTGGATTCAAAGGTTATTGTGCTGGCTCCCTGGTTTTCTGCTTCCATAAAGACAAACACACCTTAAGTCCATGGTGACAGACACATGGTTTCAAGATGACTGTGTAGGGATCTGTAAACAATAAAATAGCCATGACAGGAAGAGGGAAAAAGGGTATTATTAAATATCTAGGTTCTTAGAAAATGCTTGTTACTTTTAAAAAATGTATACAGTCACTGATACAGAATAAAAAACTCTGTGCAGAAACCGTTTCCAATAGGTTGGGACCTACAGACATGCAGGGTCCACCCAGGCACCAGAGAACTCCCTTGAGATTTTGTGCAGGGATACAGCCTTCATATTTACAAATACCACATAATTTTCACAGCCCCCTTGGGACGATAAGCATTATTGCTCCCATTTCACAGATAGAAATCAGAGGATGTTAACAGAGGCTTGAGATCTGTCTTGTGTTTAGCCCACATGTCATGACAGCCACTGTAGGGAATAAATGTTTTTAAATGTAAATGTCCCTTACATAACATTTTCAAACCCCTGGATATGAACCACGGTTCAAATTAGAGTAAAAGGAGCCAGATCAATAAAAATGCAAAAAATGAAGGAAACAAGTAAATATGTTTGAATAAAGATAAATCAACATGAAAATGTATTATATTTTCATGGGTTTTGAACAACAACATTAAGATCCAGCCATTAAAATTCACAGCTTAAAAAAAAAAAAGTATTCAAGATCATGAAGTTAAAATACAGAGTCAAAAAATGTAAAAGCCGTGATTTCTTCAACTATACTTCAGCTATAGACTTCACCAAAATTGCAGTTCTCTTATACACAGCAAGGAAACATGGCAGATATATGTGACATTGTATTTCCTACTCTCTTCCATTTTCCTGCATAAACAGTGTGGGTTTAGGACCGCCACTGCAATTCTAATCAAACACCTCAGTTTTAAGGTCTTTGAAAAACAGCTTCCTCTTATTACTCACTATTCCTTTAAGCACATGTCAATTTTCTTCTTTAATACTACAATTCCATCATTGCCATGGCCCTGTTCTCCCTCCAGTAGCTTTCCTCATTTCCAATTAAACTAGGAAATCTGGGAAACAAGAAAGCCAATAGAATTTGGCTCTCTGGGGGCTTCATCTGAATTGCACAAATTTCTGTTTGCTTTTTTATTTTACTTTTTTTTCCTGCCTTCCAATCCACATTTCTGGCTAAACACTCAGCCTCCGAGGCCAATGCACTGAAAGCCTCAGGATCATCAGTAACATAGGTGGAGCCTGTTTACTTCTGCACCTCCCACCCTGTTAGCTGCACTCAGAACTGGCCCTCCCCTCTCCTTCTAAGATTTTTATATTTTTCCCTACCTACCTCTCGCATCTGTCCTTAACTCTGGCCCTTTCCCTATTTTGCAAGAACAACCGAAAGCAGATCAGCAGTTTAATTTGTTGCTCAGCACAGAGAGCACCAGAGGAAAGGGAAATACAAAGGCATTCAGGAAACACTTTCAATCCATTATAACAGACTTATTCATTCTTTGTATCATGCAGAGAATCACAGAATCACAGAATCACAGAATCCCAGGTTGGAGGGGACCTCAGGGATCATCTAGTCCAACCTTTCTAGGAAAAGCAGAGTCTAAACAAGATGGCCCAGCACCCTGTCCAGCTGAATCTTAAAGGTGTCCAACGTGGCCGAGTCAACCACTTCCCTGGGGAGATTATTCCAATGGTTGACTGTCCTCACTGTGAAAAATTTCCCTCTCGTGTCCAATTGGAATCTCCCCAAGAGCAACTTGTGTCCATCCCCCATTGTCCTCTCCATGGGACTCCGTGTAAAAAGGGAACCTCTATCTTCTTTGTAACTACCCCTTAAGTACTGGTACATGGGGATGAGATCCCCCCTAAGCCTCCTTTTCTCAAGGCTGAACAAACCCAGTTCTCCCAGCCTATCCTCGTATGGCAGCTTTCCAGTCCTTTGATCATCCTGGTGGCCCTTCTCTGGACCCCTTCCAGCCTGGCCACATCCTTTTTGTATAGCAGGGGCCAGAACTGTACACAGTACTCCAGGTGTGGCCTGACAAGGGCTGAGCAGAGCGAGATAATGACTTCTTTCTCTCTGCTGGTGATGCCCTTTTTGATGCAGCCCAGCATCCTCTTGGCCTTCTGGACCACAGCAGCACACTGGTCGCTCATGTTGAGCTTCGTGTCCACCAGGACCCTCAGGTCCCTTTCCACAGAGCTGCTCTCCAGCCAGGTGCATCCCAGTCTGTGCTGCACTCCTGGATTATGTTTTCCCAGGTGCATGATCTTACACTTGTCCTTGCTGAACTTCATAAGGTTCTTGCTGGCCCACTCCTCCAGCCTATCCAGATCTCCCTGCAGAGCAGCTCTCCCTTCTGGAGTGTCTACTTCCCCACTCAGCTTGGTGTCATTAGCAAACTTCATCAGGCTACACTTGATGCCGGTATCCAGACCACTTATAAAGATGTTGAATAACACTGGGCCCAATATCGATCCCTGGGGGACTCCACTAGTGGCAGGTTGCAAGTTTGAGAAAGAGCTATTTACCACCACCCTTTGGGTGCGGCCTGTCAGCCAGTTCCCCACCCACTGCACAGACCACTTGTCTAGGCCATAACGCATTAATTTCTCCAGGAGGAGGCTATGGGGGACCATATCAAAGGCCTTGGAGAAGACCAGGTAGACAATGTCCACCACCCGCCCCATGTCAACTAGGCAAGTCACTTTGTCATAGAAGGCCACCAGGTTTGTCAAGCACAATCTGCCTTTAGTGAAGCCATGTTGGCTTTTCCCAATAACATGCTGCAATTGACTTGTGATGACCCTCAGGAGGATTCGTTCCATAACTTTCCCAGGGATTGAAGTAAGGCTGATGGGCCTATAGTTACCTGGGTCCTCCCTCGAGCCTTCCTCCAGTCCTCAGGGACATCCCCCGTCCTCCATGACTTCTCAATATATCATCTTTTTGTTTCACTAAGCAGCCAGTGGAGAAGGATGCAAGCAGCGGCTGTTACAAGCCTATAGGCAGGAAAGCTGGACAGCCCAAAAAGCTGGACAGCCCAAAAATGCACAATACTGAGCTTATCAAAGCCCAGAGAGCAGCCTTCCTTGCCTAGCTCTGGGCTCTTAGCCTTGTTCCAGGCCAGTTCAAAACTGGTCATTTTTCCAAGCACTCGCTGAGTGTGACCAATCCTATTTTTACATTCTCCCCCCATCTTTGGACTTTGTCCAGTGGGGCTGCACACTCCAGAAACACCCAACATGGTGAGATTCTCCCCATTATCTTTCTGGGAGAGATGAGGGTATCGGAGTCACTCCTCACATTCAAAAAGGCATACCTGCTTTCAGTAAATAAAAATCAACACATTGGCATAATCTCTGTTCATTTCAATGCACTTTTAAAGGAAACCAATGCATATTTTGAGTGAGCCACAGACACAAGAATTGTGTTTCTGTTCAACTCAAAAAAAAAGAGCAAGTTAATACAGGCACACCCAGTAAGGGAATGCTTGCCCCACAGTTTTGTCCACAGTAGGGTCTGCTCTTCAGCATCAGTCGCCAGGGACTGTCTTTCTATTCATTCATCCCCCCCCTCTCCCTGTATGGTTTCCTGCTGCATCTCCTGTCCTCTCACTTTTTCTTACACCCTTTCCTTACATGCATTTAAAAGATAATTTTATTTTTTTAAATGAGAGCGAAAAACATCCTTCTCATACTGGATCAGTGCCCTGACAGCCCATTATGGTGACAAAATCTGCATGTGACATAACAGCAGGCTTAAGCTAATCCTGCCTGTCCTCCCAGGCTCCCAAAACTCAGTGGGCTGCACCTGCACAGCCACAAACCTTGCTCAGCCCAACCTGCAGCTTTGGCCAGGGCTCAGCTCTGCACTACTGACATCATGTTTTCCTGACCAGCACCATCTCCCCACATATCCCACACTTGGCACATCCTCCACACTCGCCCTTCATGTCCCCGCACATGGGTGAGACAGGAAATCTGCCTGTGTGCCCGCTGTGCTTCTCTATCACAGGCTGCACACCCTACCTACTCCCTGCATCTTAATTTTGTCACCTCTTTCACATAAGTTTGCATTTTTATTCAGGTGGCTCTCTCCACTAAAAACAATTAGCATTTGTTTTTTAATTAAAACACCTTAGTCCTCCAGGACGTCTCCCCCAACCCTGCACTTCTGTTGCCCTGCTTCCACCCTGAATTTGCAGTCTCCTTCTCCATATTTGTGTCTACCTCTTGTGTTGTTTATATCACATCTCATAAATTCAGGCTGAAAGGTTGTAAGGACAGACTGGTGCCTAAATTACAGGCATTTCTATGTTAATTTTATTTGGGACTAGAGAGGCACATGCTTTTTGTTGAATTTTTAAAAGTTGTTTTAACTCAGAGAAAATATTTTGTCATAACTCAATAATAATTAAAAAAAAACCCAGGAACTTAAAATTATTATTACCATAGGAGTCAAAACACAGTATCAACAAAAACAACTGAAGTGCACATGGTAATATGATTTATAAGGGAGTATAATGAAAAAGATGGATCATCAGGCTGAAAAAAACATCCAGCAACTAAATGTTTATCAAAGCTTTTGTAGGGCATCCTAGCTAACCTCTACAACACTAATCAGTTTAGTCACCCAGGAAAACAATTACCCATAAATACTGCATTTCCAGCATTGTTCACATTTATATATTTGTTGAAGTAACTATACCCCAGATTACCTTTATACTCTACAACATACTGCAATTGTTTACATATACTATCAATTGCTAAACATGCCTGGATCTCTCAAAGCATGGCTCAGCTGGAAATTCTTTCAGCTTCCAAAATTAATCTGAAAGTGACCCATAAGCTGCAAGAGAACAAGGGTTTTGTTGCTAAAATTCATTTGAAATTTTGGGTTTTTTAAGAGAAAATGGGTGTTTAGGCTTATGAGCAAACTGCAATTCAGAAAATTACACATATATAGATAACACATGCATACATTTTTTTCTGTTTAATTAAAAAGTCTATTCTCTTATAGAGACTTTCACATGTAGTTCTGCTTAATTGTGACAATAAAACTGTGAAAAAAACCTTTTCCCCATCCCCTAATATAACGTAGCACTGTATTGTCATTTGCCTTCAGGTTTACTCAATATTTCCAATATTAAGAGACATTTTTAATGGGTTCAGATTAGAGTTTTGGCTGAGAAAATGTCTCAGACCCAAAGCTTTGGCATAAGAAAAGTCAAGCCAAAAGCAATATATTTCAGCAAAATTTGAAAAGATTATTTTATACATACATAGCTCATTTTTAGATTACAGGGATGTAAAAAAGCTGCTTTCACATGTGGTTTCAGTTATCAAATGGAAGTTCTTTGGGCTGCAAGTGAGAGCATAGATGAGACATGAGGCCCACATATATTACAGGTTACTACATTAAATATTTTAGAGTCACCAGAAAAACCAGTATACTCCAAATTTGACCAAAATTATCTTTTTTCTTGTCTGTTGAGTCTATGAAGTTCCTTGAGGGCAAGTCCTCTCTTTGGCACAACACTTGGATGGTAACTTTCAGACAGGGAATTTTGCAGAGGTTAACAGCTGTACTCCTCTTAGCCCCTCGCCTGCCTAGCAATCTGGCAAGGGCTAGGTTCGACCCCCATACTACACCACACACCTGACTGCACATTGCTATTTTTAACCCTTTGGACATAACTGAATGGGAGACATTGTTGGTTTAGGGGGAAAATTGATGGATTCAGGGTATTTTACTCATGCAGTCTTAGCTCTTTATGGAAAATGTAGAAAGTCCTGATAACCTTCTAAGGCACCAAGCATCAACCAGCTGTTGATGCTTCAACCAACTTCCCTTCTGGCAGTTCTGAACCTAAAAGCCCCTTCTTCTAATGTGTTTCCTGGGCCACCTTACTAATACATGTCTGGGCTATAATTCTTCTTTTATAGGAGACTGGGCTATATTCCTGCTTCTCTTTTTCTGCTTTTTTGGGTGCACAATGATTTTCACAAACTGTTGCTATGGGGGAAAAACACTTCTGGGACTGCAAGAGCCACCTCATTCTGGGGAAACAGCTTATCAGTCTCTCTGACCATATCACTACATTTCAGTGAGGTTTCAACAGACTGCTAGCAATGCTTCTAATTAGCTTAAAAGCAAAATGGAATGGAAACATCTCAAAGAAAACAGCTGAGGAAGAAGGGCAGCAATTTACTCCTTAGAAGTCTCTGCAAAGCCCAAGATGTCACATTACATATTGATGACTGTTTTCTTCTGGAAAATCCCTCAGAGTCTCAGAGGTAGCTCACACACTATGATATGACAGCTGATGATATCACTCTCTTCCATCTTTTATTGAAGAGTGCAGGAAACAGTTAAATAAGGCTGTAGTTTGGTGTAGTTTGAAGGTCTACAGCATTTAAACAAGTCTCTCTTTCCCTTCTCCAGCTCTACCACCTTCCCTTTGAAATGGGCTCATTTCTAGCAAAAGCTCTCAGCTTCTGCCAGGTCCAGCTCACCTGTCATTTTAGGGACACACAACCCCAGAAGACTCACAGCTCAGCAAGTGCCTCCAGATGTGATGAGGGACCACCACAGCACCAACCCACACTAAGACAGTTTGTAGGAGCACTGCTGACCTCTCATTAACATCCAGTCTAAGCTTCTCATTTGGTCTTGGACTGGCTCCTTTTATAACTTTTGAAACACTCATTCACACAAACCAAGTAAGTTGCTGTAAATTCTTTATTCTATTATGAAAATAAAACTGTATTTTATGTGACAGGGAAAAAAAAATACTCCATAGCTATTAGTATGTGTTAGACTGTCACTGGTATCACTGATGCATTACAAAATGATGGAATGAATAGGTCAGCAAATTATCATTGATATATGTACCAAAGTTATCACCAGCTATAAATGACTAAAGGAAAATGGGACATTCCATATTTTCTGTGCAGAAATGTTGAGTGACTCAGAGGGGAAAGTGGCATTTCTGTACCTATCCATATCCTAGTCCCATGGGCACTAGTACCACTGATACCAGAGCTTGCTTTGGGAAGTTTCTGTGCCATTTACCATTTACATCCAAAAGCATTTTTAGCACATTAGTGGGCTGTTTTGAACAAGGAAATCCAGTTATCTGACAAGGGATTGGCCGCCTCCCTTAATTCTCCTCATAGCGTGACACCATCCGGACAAAAACAGTACAAAAAAACGCGCTTCGTCTGCAATGACTAGGAATGGGGAAAAGTGTCAAATGTTTCATGGGGGCTGAAGAAACAGGATGAACACACTGCTATCAGTGCCTGGAGGTGAGATATACCACCAAGAATGCTCCATGATACTAATTTTCCAGCTTCTGATCCTGAACTCTCTGGACATGCCTCAGCACTTCCATCACACTAAATATGTTTGTGTCAGATTAAGGAAAGAACTACTGAAGCTTCAGGCTATGATCTGTAGGCAGAACTACTACCAAGAAGTCACATCCAGGAAATACACGCTTACAAACATTTTCACAATCAAAGGCAAATTTTAGCATGGTGACTGAGGAAAGTCAAAAACTGATTTCAAAATTAGTTTGGAAAATTAATATTTTCTTCAAGTGTCTCCTGAAAGAATCACAAGATATTGCCTCTCACTGCTATGGAGGTCTTTTTCAGTAGGTTTCTTCCAGGAGTTGCAAAGGATCAATGTCAGAACCAAAAGGAATATCTTTGCAAATATAAGTCACATGTATGTTTAATATCATTAACCACCAATTAATGAGGAATAACTCTACACAGATTAAGGTAAAGAAGTGCCTGCTTGGTCAAGCAGTAGCCTAATGTTCTCACAGTTATTGCAATCAGGAAGACTCCTGAGAGCCAAATGTGATCATAGAATCATAAAATGTAGAATGTCCTGAGTTGGAAGGGACCCACAAGGATCATCAAGTCCAACTCCTGTCCCTGCACAGGACAACCAAAAATTCACACCATGTCTCTGAGGGCACTGTCCAAGTGCTTCTTGAATAACGTCAGGTGAAGCCATGACTACCCTACTGGGCAGTGCTCCACCACTGTCTGGGTGAAGAACCTTTTCCTAATATCCAACATAAACCTCCCCTGGCACATCTTCCTGCCATTCCCTTGCGTCCTGTCATCAGTCACCAGAGAGAAGAGATCAGCACCTGCCCCTCCTCCTCCCCTTGTGAGGAAGCTGCAGACTGCGATGAGGTCTGGCCTCAGTCTCCTCTTCTCCAGGTTGAACAAACCAAGTGACTTTATCTGCTCCTCATATGATTGCTCCTCTAAACCCTTCACCTACTTCATGGTCCTCCTCTGGACACTCTCTAGTGGCTTTTTATCCTTAATGTACTGTGGTGCTCAAAACTGCACACAGTACTCAAGGTGAGGCCGCACCAGCGCAGGGCAGAGTGGGAAAATCTCCTCCCTCGACTGGCTGCAATGCAGTGTTTGATGCACCCCAGAACTCGGTTGTCCCTCTTGGTTGCCAGGGCACACTGTTGGCTCTGTTTGCTTGCCATCAACCAGAACCCCCAGGCCCCCCTCTGCGGAGCTGCTCTCCAGCCTCTCATTCCCCAGTCTGTATACACATCCAGGGTTGCTCTGCCCCAGGTGCAAAATCCAGCACCTTGTTCATGTTAAACTTCATACGGTTGGTGATTGCCCAGCTCTACAGTCTGTCCAGATCCCTCTGCAGGGCCCCTCTGTCCTTGAGAGTGTCAACAGCTCCTCCCAATTTTGTGTCATCATCAAACTTAATTAGTATTCTTCCAGGTCCTGCATCCAAGTCATTAACAAAGAGATTAAAGAGTACTGGCCCCAAGATGGATCCCTGCGCAACCCCGCTAGTGACTGGCATCCAGCCCGATGTAAACCCATTTACCATAACCCTTTAAGCCTGACCCATCAGCCTATTGCTCACCCACTGCATTACATGTTTATCCAGCTGTGTGCTGGACATTTTCTCCGGGAAGATACTGTGAGAGACAGTATCAAAAGCTTTACTGAAATTGCCAAAAATTACATTGACTGGCTTCCCTTGGTCAACTAGGCTGGTAAGATTGTCACAGAAGGATATTAAGTTTGTTAAGCAGAATCTTCCCCTTGTGAACCCATGCTGGCTGGGACCAATGACTGCATTGTCTTTCAGGTGTTTTTCAATAACTCCCAGAATAATCTTGTCCATAATTTAGAGCCTGACATGCCTGTAGTTACCGGTGTCATCCCTGTTGCCCTTCTTGAAGATTGGGATTGGTGAATTGGGAAAGGTGCAAGAAAGCCCAAGAAGAAAGCAACTACCCATGAGGTGCTGCAAAGAAAGGCTTGCGAAAGATGTCAAAAACTAGAAAGGTTAAGGATCACATTAATTTATGCAGAAAGCAGCTCCTTAGGCTGTCGTCTGAACTGTCTGGTAGCAGTGCTTTTGAAGAGGGACTGCCTTCATCCGTCACAGTGCTGCAGTTTCCTGGACCAGCAGCATGTGTCTACACACTCTTCATCTGGCCCAAGGCAGAGAGCTTCCAAAACCCAGGCCACAGGTTTTAGGCTTTATCAAAACACCCAAAGGTGAGGATGCTAAGGCTGGCACTGTGATACCATGTATTTGTATGAGCTCTTAAAATGTATTTGCATGCAATTTTGAAGGACAGGCTTTGCCATACAAATTTTGGATGAAAAAAAACCTTATGGTGCTCATCATCAGTATTAAATGACCAATTCCATAGCCATTTTTAATCAGGGCATAAGTAAAACTCAGATTTATGAGCTAATAGTTAAAAAACTCCTTCTCCAGAGCAAAAAACTCAAATACAAAGCCAGATGATGACAGATACTTGAATGACCTTGAAGAAAAATCCTAGCCAACTCTTTAAACAAAACAAGCAAGTAATTAAATGACCATGGTGAATAATATTACTCTAGAACAGTAGTGGTGGCCATGCATTGTGGGTTAATGTCTGGAGCTCCTACTGACCCACAGCCAGTGAGATTGCAGGGGATGGACTTACAGGTCATTTGGGCCAGTCTCCTAGACCACATTGTTTTTATTTCTGGACCTTTGCAGGTTGGTACTCCTTGGGTTTCACAAGGGAAGGGTCGCACGTGTACTGCTCAGGACAGAAGAATCGCATGTGCCAAGGTGAGGAGCACTGGGCAACTCCTTGAAACCTATTTGTTTCATCATCTATACATGGACCTCCTGACCTGTATCCATCACAGCCAGAAGGCTGAAGGTCTGCTCAGTCTCTTCCACTGTATAAAATTCTGGTCCCATTAAATTCACTGAAGGATTTTTAAAGCCTCCATTGAACAGCTATAAACCCTAGTACAACAACTTGCACCAGAATTTTCTGGCTGTTTATTCCCATAATTATCAGATTGAAAGAACAAGCATAATAATAACAGTTCATATGATCATCTGCTTCTCTTCTGCTCCCTGCACACACAAACCACAACCCTTGGTTATGTTTTTTCTTAATCTAGACAAGCCTTTCTTAGCTTTTACATTCTACAGAAAGCTCTCCCTTCCTACCTGTACAGGGAGAAGGTAGGTGAAATTCAGGAAAGCCTAGTATATAAGCAGAGGCAGACCTTCTGACGAGGAGGTGAAAACTGTGAAGAAGACACAGGTGGTGAGATGTCAGCCCTGGGATCCTGGCTTACAGAGATAAAACAGAAAAGATAACATGGGATCCCAGGGTCTCCTTCTCAGACAGGCTCAGTATGTAATGTTGAGACCTGTTTTCAAAAGTCAAAAACCAGGTTGTATGCCAAATCCTCTTGAAAATCTGGTCAAAAAAAATGTTGCTGCTGAAAACCTCCCCCTCAGTAGAAACTGGGCTTTTCTACAAGCCTGGTTCTAGTTGAGGTGCTGAGCTGGATTTATGGCACAGGGCATCACTACTGCAGGACACACACAAAAGCTGCCAAAACAGAAGGGGCAAAATCGACCCAGCAGGACCCTCAGAGCAGCATCCTAAAGGCAGGAAATGGAGGGCCACTGCTCTGTGACACCCCAACATGAGGCACTGGCCCCCAGGTGTCCATGCTCACTGGACAGGGCAGGTGGACACCACTTCCTGTTACAAAGGCTTGTACTTGGACATCTGTTCTGGTGAGTTTTAGGATATGGCAAGGTCTTGCTGTATTTGCTGCTCCTTCCTCAAGCACATACCACTCCATTGAAGTAAAACTCTTTAATATCTGGAAGATTTTTGTCATGGTACTGTTTGAAAATTAATTTTAATCCTCTCCATAACCCTTATCAAATCTTCTCTACTATTTCTTCTTCAACTTATTTTCCTCTGACCCATCCCTCTCTTTCTTTCCTTCAACTCACTATAGTCTCTCCCCTTCACAAACCTTTTGTTTAGGCATTTTTAAAATATATTCCCTGAAATTCTGTATTCAAAAGGTCAGTCAGACCAGAGGCACCCAGCAGGTGTGTATGTGAGTCCTCCCTTTTCACAGGCCAAAAGCTGCTTTGCAGAACAGCATTACTAAAACCTGAAAACAGTGGCAGCACAGCAAAGATTGCCAGACATGCTAAGAAACCACCAGAGGTTTATCTGGGTAGAAGTGATGGTGTGAATATTAACATCTGATTGAGCAGACTGGATGCTTATACGGAATTACATGTATTAATGCTATATGGATAGTAATTCCTCTTCCCACTTTATTAGCTTCATTGTGCAACAGAGAAATCCCTCTAAAAAGAACAAAACTCTTCTCCTGGGGCCCAAAATCGACACTTACCATTCCTGAAAGAATTTCAGGATTTAGGATGAGTAGCTCTGACAGGTCTTTGGAAAAAAAAAATGTAATGGATTATTTTTCTTCCTTTATAAGAGGTATATAAAACACAGACTTAGATGTAGCACTGCAAAGACATAATGGCATGGCAGGATGGAAGCTGCAAGGTACACCTGTGTCTGCTCACGTAAAGTACCCAAAGACAAGGATGCTGCCATAAAGATCAGCTGTCCATGCATTTTGACATTATGGTTTAGACAGAATAAGATGTGATGGCATGTCAGAACCAAGCCAACCAGAGAGAAGACATTAGATTAGCTGAAATTTTACTAAAGTTCATTAAGACAAACTGCTCAGTAAAATAATTCCCATCCTCAGAAGGACACAACCACAAAAGACAACATAAGCGGCTACAAGATGCACCAGTGAGAGTTTGGAAAGTCCTTGCTGGGTCCGGGTCAGTACAGCACAGGGGCACTCCCTGTTGCACAGGCGGGCTCTGCATCAGGCCTCTCCTCAGCTCTGCCACATTCAACTCTGACAGCACAGAGGCAGGATTAATATTTTACTTTCTCATGTAAAGACAAAATCTAGTCTGGCTTATACTGTATTGAAAAAACATGCTTTTTATGCTAGCAGAAAAAGAGCCAACATTTGGTGCAATCGACCTCTAAGGACTATCTTAAAATTACTTGAGCTGTGAGCCCCAAAACACTGCTCCAACTGCCTAGTGGCACTGTAACTATGGTTGCTGGCACAGCTGCAAACCAGCCCAGGGACTCAGGAGAAAGGTCAACATTTGTTGGACTTGATGATCTTAAGTTTCTCTTCCAACCTAAATGATTCTGTGATTTGGAAAGAGGGTAGAGATAGATATCTGCTCTCATCATTGCTGCTCATTCATAGGGGGAGGGAACGCTGCCATATTTCAGTTCATTTTGCATAGTGTGACCACCTCTGGCATCTGTTGAGAGATAGCGTAACTTAAAAAAGGAACCATCAATGGAAACAAACAGATAAAAATCAGAGATAACAGACTGTAAAGCAGGAAAAAAAATAATGTGCTTCAAATACACTGAAAATAATAGTTAAATGTGTGGGTGTGATGTCTTCTAAAGCCAGTAGTATTATATATAATCTGATTGTTAACAGAATATGAAAACAGGATCCCAAGAACTAGAAAAAAAACATTTTACCACTTAGGCAAAACTGCTTTTTCTTAGATACTGTATGGACAAACTCTCTCACATGGCCCTAACCAACAGCAGCCTTCTTGCAGCTTTTATCAGCAGATGGTGAGAAGCAACAGGGGCACTTGAAATGGGAGGACAGAGTTTGGCAAAGACAGCACTGATACAAGGCAGAGTGCTATTTTAATATTTATTTCCATCTGCCTTGCACAACTACAAACAAAGAAGGAAAGTACCTGTTGATAGCACCATCAAAGAAAACATCAGAATAAATTACAAAAATTGGTCAGCCAAGGTTAGATGTTCTCCAGAAATAGCAAAGAGCGGTGCAACCAAAAAATGCCTGGCTTAGCTGAACAGCCTGATAAGGCATTTGCTATTTCCACTACAGCTTGTAAATTAAAATAAATTTTAAAAGTCACAGAACAATTCAAGATGGAAAAGACCTTGGTATGTCATTTAGTCAAAGCAAGGTCAACACTTTGCTCTATAACACCAAATTACCATACTCACAATAAGAAAGTTTTTTTAGAGTGTCATTCCCACTAAAGTAGTCTTACGTTATAAATTAATCAAATCTGCTGAGATGAGCAGAAAAGTAACAAGGCGGTATTTAGATCAGCCACCTACTTTCTGAAGACTATAAAACTACCAACCAAATCTGCCCTGTGAAAGTCAAGTGCTGGATCTCCAAATCTGTTGCCTTGAAGCCATTTGCATAGCTATCACAGGCAGAATCACTGTTTGCATAAACAGGAAGAAGCTTTTTACTCAGGCATCCCACATCAGCTTAAGGCCAAGGCATTTCCTTCGAAAACTATCCTTGTCTTCCATCCTGGCACACTGGTGCCAGATGCTGCCCATACAACAGTAGCTTTCAGGCTGCTCTCATTTGTATCTGGGTCCTGTCTTCAGCAGAAATGTATCAAAACCAAGGAACAAAACTAGAACACTTTTGCATTCTATCTTACTGTGTTATATACTTCTTATCCTGGAATTTTCTTCGGAATAGGTTCTTTACCAATTTGTTTATACTATTTCACAATCAAAAGTGTCATTTTGTCATGTTTACAAAAAGCCATGAATAAGAGGCTTGAGAGTAATCCAATATACGTATCCTGCAAATTGGACAAAGATAAATTTTTAATCTCAGAAACATATTCTTTTAATGTCAATATACTTAAGATTCATATCACATTTGGCAATTAATGTTGCTCTTTTAAAGATTTAGTAATAAGTAACCACACCAAACAATCCATAACATAAAAACATGTGGGGGTAAAATCTCTGAAAGTCTTTTCTCATAGAAGTATGTTTCTAATAAATATATCTTTTCATAAGTCATCACAAATCCACAATGCTGACATTCCTGGAATAGAGGAGACCAATCAAAATAAATCTCTACAAAATACTTATTATGGTTTGCATTAGCAGAGAAAGCAGTTCCAGTGGGACAAGGGCAATGTTATTATGAGAACTGAATTGTCCAACTCATTTCAGCTAGTATAGAAATTCTTTTTGGCTGTATGGTGCAACTTCCTTTGATGATTGTTCAAAGCGGGTAGACGGGGGGTAACATTAAGGAAAAAAAAAAAACAACAATGTACAAACAGTATAAATGGTCTCTAGTGGTCCAATTCACATAGATAAAATCAAAACAACTATTATTGTTCTCTAAAAAAGCCAACAAATAAAACCATATCAACTTTTTCTTAGCCTTTAATTCTCTTCATCTTGTACAATCATTCATGATAGGTCTATCACCTATTCCACCTTCTCCCAACTAAATGCCATTTTTAGCTCTTCATTCTCATGCTTTTCCTCTTCTTTATGTTCTGAAGTATGTCACCAGAAACTGCCTCATCCATCCATCCAAGAGCCGTTGCCTACACCTCAGCTATCTTTTGTGCAAAAAACAATGACCCTACTCTTCCTACCCTTTAAAAGCTAGACACCATAAAGAGATGGGAAAAAAAATGATTGCTTTCTACTGTATTGGCTGGAATCCCCAAGTATAGGGCACCCCAAAAGAAAAGAGCAGAAGGAGGACTATCTACAAGTACAAGAGAATAAATAAAAGGTTTTTACAGAAAGTTAGGAGAAGGAGCAATGAACGTGCCTTCTTTTTTTTTTTTTTTTTTTGTCTAATGTCCCATTCTGCAAGAGAAAGTATCTGAAATTGAGACTAATTAATCTTTTAAACTGAAAATTTTTTGGTGCAGGGAAAAATAGTTTCATTCGAAATGAAGTTGGTATAAGGAGGTTCTGTTGGACACTAGCTGTTGGGTACTGCCCCAGGGAGATAAAATGTAGAGCAGCAGGAGGAAGAGCAACATTCAAGTGCAGTTTAGTGTCTCAGGTAACAAATACACAGACTTATTGAAAGCATGCAGTTAAGTACTTCAGGCTCCTCAAAATGAAGATAGGCATTGCTGTGACAGGTGGGAGTTAAGAGGAGATTTCATGGGAAAAGGCACAGAAGTACCTGTGGAGAGATTCATTACAGCTAGTGTTACTGCTGCAGCTGGTGTGATAAGAATAGGGAATATGGAACAGATTTATGCACATTTCAGTTCATAGATCTTGGCCTTTCACTTTCAGTAACTTCAGCTTCAGAACAGGTTTGATCAGAAATGTGCCTGCATGGTGATCTCAGCAGGGCTCACTTCATAAATTAGAGATTGGTGGAGTGCTATAAAAACAAAGTCCTACGGAATTATATAGCAGCAACATTACAGGCCAGTGCAGACACTTCTCAAGAGAAGCAGCATTGTCACAGAGCAGCAGAAGTTGTGCCCAGGCAGGGTGAGCTCTGCTAGGAAGGTCTCACCGTCCCTCACACGCATGGACAGACAATGACCTCGAGTGTGACATGGGACAGACCCTCTTCTGCAAGCACAAGAATTCAGCCCAGTAGGAGAAATATATACAAATGTATTTAAATTATTAAGCTTAAATTATCTTTCTGTTGTTACACTTTTTTGAGAGAGAGTATTTAAAGAAAGCACAGTTTTTAGCTTTTATTAGCAGGGAGCTATTATCACCAGTTATCTGTGGCATACTGAGCAGATGGCAAAAGGCAACAACAATCTGTTTCTCCTTATGTCTCCACTACAGCACCTTAGAAAACTGGAGCTTCTTGTACAGGTAAGATTCCAATACTTCTTTCTTGTTTGTCCTTTCCCCCCCCCCCTCTTCTCAATACACTGCGTGATGAATTCCCTCCCTCTAGTGAGCTATAAAATATTTATATCTATGTATGTATGAAATCACAAGCTGAAGAAAGAACATAAAAGAGAAGCCAAGCTATCACAGAGGAAAGAAAGAAAGAGTGGGTAGGGAAATGGTATACCGATTGAATTTACTTGCTGTTTCTGGGCTAGGCAATGGAGAAAGAACAAAATGAACAATTTATTCCATATATCAGTCTTCCCTCTTCTCACCCTAAAGTTATTCACAGGCACACTGGTAAGTGTGGATATACTGTGTCAATACATTTCAACCCACCAACTGACTGAGACTTGTCATCCCATACCATTACAAAAAGTCCAGTGCATGATCACCCGTGCCAGCGCCTCTCTAGCAGTGATCCCTGGACTATACCTGGTCTGCAAAGCGGCAAGGAAACCTCTGATAAATGTCCCTTAGAAATGCTCATACACTGGCAAGAAAATAAAATGAGGAGGATTAAGTATAAGAAATAATTAAAAACTGGTAACATCATTCTCGTTTAGCTGTCAGGAAAAACATACAAGGACAACACTATATAAAAAGAGTCCTTGGGCTTCTTTAAGTCTAGGAGTTCCTTTGACTTAAAAAAACAAGCGAATAAAAACTCAAGCTCGGTTAGAGAAATGGTTCTGTAAATCAAGTGTCATTCCCCCCTTTCCAGGCTTGAATGGCCTCACTTTTATCAGCAGGAGGAGGCCTGCCAGTTTACAGAAGCTCTGACTTGTTTGCAGAACAAAGGAAGAAACTTTTTTGGCCTGCTTTCTAACACCCCACAACTCCTATCTGCTGAAAATGTACTGAAAAGCATTTGTAAGCATTTGAAATATGTCCGGACAGTTATCTGAAAACAGTTATGTACATTATCATTCAGGTATGCTCTTTATAAAGTGAATCAGAGCAACAGCATCCCTTAAAGGAACAGCAACAGAAAGGCTGCCTTAGATTTACCTGATAAATGTCCTACATCCCAGACTTTGCAAGTTAGTACCCACATACTCGAAAAGATAAAAATATTAAGAAATAGCACCAGAAAGGAAATAGTTTAAAAGCTGTTTCGTCTCTCAGAGAACTTACTCAGGCACTTTCTGTCAGCAAAAATCTGTTTTGCCACCCCAGTGATGAGGCAAGAGCTTGGCTTTGGAAGTAAGGTAGGGGACAGGAGTGACAGGTTGGGAAGGGGGGCATGGGGAAACCCTGGAGAGAAGGGGTCAGAGGGCCTCCACTGCCCCTCTGCAGAACCATGCCCACTCCCCTACACCTCTCTCTGGCTTGCACAAATCAGAATGCACGACCATGGCTCAGTGATGCAGGCAGCACTGCTGCCTGTTACTGCCTGCTTCACCCATGTCTAGAGTCAAATCTCACTCAGGTTATAACCAATATCCACTCACACAAGGAAAAAGATCATGTATATAACTATGTTTTTGCAGCAACCTTAGCTATGAAAAGGTTTTCTTGTAGTGAAGTGATAGCAACACTCTGATATTGAACTGCAAAAGTATTTCAGTGAACTGCAGTCTGTGGAAACACCCCAGTATTCCCAGCATAATTATATTGGGTAATATTGACACTCAGAATAGGATTCATCTCCCTGTAATTTAGACACCTTAACCACTAGTCATGCTCAACTACTATTACAGCAAACGAAAAAAAATCCTCTCTTGTAGACATCAGCTTTAGGGAGTCACCTTACCCTTTGAGCACTTCCTTTCCTCTGCTGATGACAAAAGGAGTGCAGGTCAGATGCAGACATGAACATGTATGCATGTACAGATCACCAGGCAAGTGTTGTCCATTTGATGGTGATACTGCAGCAGTTAACTTAAACATAATTTGCCTGGTCTAATATTATGTGCCAAGCAATCCTCACCAAAAAACCTACAGGTGATGATTAAGCACAGCTAATACTGGTAGCACAGTATTACAGGTAGTACAGGTCACTGGTAGCACAGGTGTTTTCCTTTCAACTTCAGATAGTTGAGTCATTTCTGAGTTTTAATGCATTTATCTGCTGCCTGTTTTTAAGTCCTTTGAGGGGACTTAAAAGGTCCTTTGAGGGGGCCACAAGGGGTAAGGAGATCAGCTTGTAGTAAGAAAAATGCATCTACCTGGATTATTAGGGGCTGATGGAGGAAGGAATCACATTTGGCAAACTAAAATGTCTTTTAAAAATTAAATTACTTAGTGTCTATTCAAGACTTGATTTTTAAAGAATTGCAAAAATCTTATATTATGTAGAGCATCTACCGAAGTGGATGGGGTGAAACTGTACGTGCTACTTGCTCCTTAAATTCAAAGAAAAGTCTTTATGTAAAATTCAGCTTATGTGCATTTTGAAAGGTGACTTGTGAAGTAAGACATTGCCCATCTTACTGTTTGATACACTCGTAAGAGCCAGATTTGCAGAGAAAGATGCTTGGCACTTTCTGCACTCGCTGCCATTAAGGTAGGGAGGGAAGGCACAATATCAGCAATAACATTTGAAAAACGTGGCTGCAGCCTAACCACAGTGGGTGAACAACTGGAGGTGTGGTTTGAGGAGGAAAAAAACCCACAGACTCACTATATTATTGACGTGGACAAGCAGAGATCAACTGCTGAAAAGCATGTGCGCACTGTGGAGAAAACGTGATCACCCCTCATTCTTTGCAGCTCATTAATCTGAAATCAAAGACATGGTTTAGGTTATTAAAACAGAAAATAAAATCCTAAACACCGAAAGGAAAGGGATGGCAGAAGATAAATAAAAACTCTCTTCAGAACTTCATAGTTCAGTGAACTCTCCATTTTTCAAGAGCAAACTATAAACTGAAGACATCCAGAGGGTTTCAGCTGTGATATTTATTGATCCAAATATTTCTGAGCATGCTTTTTTAAAAGTTTCATAAATCTTCCAGTCAAATGCTTTGTACCCCTGAATGAATGATCCTTTTTAATTATTTATCTTTGTCCTTACTACATATCCGACCTAGTCTGCTTATCTACTTTGAAGCTTCCTTAGGGCTAATCAGCTGTCTCACTTCAGAGTCTCAAAAAACATTGTTTTGTCTTCCTTTTGGGATTTTCTAAATGACTAGAAAAAGCACAAAAGCCAGGAAGACAGATAAGACTTTAGAAGGCTATAAAAACACTGAAAATCATTAAAACTGTTAAGAAACACACTATATACATGGGGGAAATTATTTTTTATAACCTTGTGGTAATTCTCCCAAAAATTGAAGAAATAAGAAAGTGGAAGATACGTATGCATATTAATAAATATAATATTTGCAATTAGTATCTGCACCTATAACAGTTACTCCTGAACCAGCTACTGTAGGACTGACTGGTTGTCCACCTCATGCAATGTACCTACCTATCACAGGGTTAACACCCTATATTGGATGTACAAAAAAGCATGACAGGGCCTATTTAACTCATTGGGCAAGTCGTTTATTCAGAACTGAAGAGCACCTTAGAGTCACAGGCAGGTTTATGAGTCATGTGTAACAGCCCACATTTATGGATCAAGATCATCCATTTCTACATGGAGTGCTCCCTAGAAAATTTGCAGTTTAACAGCCACATTGATAAGCACACTTCCTGCTGGATGAGACAAAATAAACTTTTCACCTAAACCACTACACAGACTTCCAGAGACTTTTCAGTCTCTGGTGGCTTAGAAAAAATGAAGCGGTGCACGATTTTTGTGAAGAAGTGCTCAGTATAATAGTATTCTCAGCCTATAAAAAGGAATTAATGCTCCTAACTTACAAGGCTTTCTTGAGATTATTTCTTCCATGAAGCAGGATCAAAGTTCTTGTCACAGCAAAATTTTCCAAAGACTGTTTCCACATAAAATCTCATCTTTGCTGACAAGGTAAAAACCGGTTTCCAATAGAGTTTTAAATTATTTCACTGTAGCTGAATGCACTACAACAGCTGTTGTCCACTCCTAGTTCTTATACAGCAAGTAGAAAACAAGAATATTGCACACATTTTTCACTTTTACAAAAGAAGCTATAAATTTCTTAAATCCTCCATTATATTTTTGAATTTGGTGACTTGAGTAGCAAAACAATCATGTATGGATTGTAAACACTTATTTTACAGCTAAAATAATTACTATTCAATTATGGGAACATGAATGAAAATGAGCAAGAGTGGTTCATTCAAGTACCCTCTATATATGAAACAGAAAGGGAAGGGACCATTAAGAACTGTAGTACGATATTCATGATGACCGCGGTACGTGGTCTGTAATTAAGAAGTAGAGTTTGACAACTGGCTTCAGGTGCCTCCTGTGTACACAATGTTACATGTTTTACTAAGATATTTAGTCTGCCCCAAAACAAGAGGGGTAGTCTTCAGAATTTCCTCAGAGATATAAAAACACAGGTCCGTCTAAACAAAAAGGAAATAAAGAGCAATGAGACACATCCCTACATTTTTTAGAACCCACTGAAAAAGGAAACCATGCTAAAATTAATGACATATAATTGCCCTTCACATTCAATTTCCTTCTTAATTCATGTTCCTTACTTCAAAAACCCTTAAATAAAAATACACAAAATCTGGAGCTGACAGTTTAGCTCATCTGTAGTACTTTTGCCCTCAAAAGCAAGGAATTTTTTCCCTTTCCACCCGGCTTACCTCAGACTGCTTGTGCCAGTGTGTGGGTGTGCAACCAGAATCATCATCACTCGTTTAGCCCTTTCAACTCACATTCTGGTATATAAACAAAAAAGGGTAGTTGTTTGCCTTGCCACTGTGTGCTACAGCAGTTGCTTCTCTGACAGAGCCCGTATTGAATGGGTGTGCCACAAGCTTGAATGGGTGGGCTTCTGTTCATACTTTCATCTCTGTGTATGTTGGATGAAAATTGAAATAAAGACAGTTAACAGACAGAATGACTTTCAACCACCACAAGACTAGAAAAGGCAAGCTCGAGAGGGTTTCTTATGTGTTCTTTTCCTCTTCATGACCTATTAAATATGCAGACATCTTCTGGAATAATAACTGTCCAGTATTAGCTTGCAAATATTGATACAAGTATTGACTACACTACTAATAGATTGTAACCGATTAAACCACTTTTTTTTGCCCTGCTGCAAGGAGATACTACAAAAACATCAGAAAAAACCCAAACCTGCCAAACTCAGTCCAAACTTAAAAAGTTTATCAAGCTGCAGGAAACAATACTTTTCAAAATACACAAAGGCTTTAATCCTGCAGCTTGCCTGTAGTTTATTTCCTGCCAATAGTCCCACCAACTGTAGTGGAAGTATTTGTAATCTTCAAACAAGACAGGTATGCAAGTGATCTGCTGGACTTGGATGAGAGTATTCCTCATGTCAGGAGATGGGGCCCCAAGCTCATGCCAACTGCATTATAAGCTTGAATTGCATTACAAGCTTGAAGATCCTCAAGCTTGCAAGGACATTGTAAGGAATGTCAGGTGAACCAGAGTCAGTTCAGGTTTTGAAGACCAAACCAAGCAAAAATTTAGCTGTTTTTGCTCAGGGTTTCTCTGGAGCAAAGGCAACCCAAGTCCTCTCAGGACGTGCCACTCCACAAGCCTGAAACAGTGTCCAACAGGGAGGAAGGAGAGCGCAAAAGTTTTCACCTTTCCCTCCATGTATGAATTAATATCTTGGGGTTTTGGCTTCTGAGGCTCCCTGACTACTGCAATGATAATAATTTTAAAAGAGAGGGAGAGAGAGACAGGCAGATGAACAGACATATCTGCCAGTTAGGATCATTTTAACTCAAAGATAACCATAATTCACATTCACCATTCACATTCACAACATACCAAATCTCTCTGTTCAGATATACTGTCTTCACTAGCCCAAGGCTGCTCAAGTAGAGTATGCAAATTCCCTCGCTTCCAGGAGTAAGTAGCTCAGGAGATAAGAACAAGTCACAGACCTGACACAAGTCATCAGTGAAGATTTGAAAGGGTAAGAAGTGAGCCTACAAATCAGGACAGAGCTTCAGCACAGAAAATCCCAAGGGCCAATACATGCCAGACAGGATGTAGTTTGGACAGGTGACGAGGTAGCCAGGGACAGGGGAACAGTATGGGAAAGGGAAACTGGCAAAAGGGGGAAAAATATTCCATTTGGAGGCTGTTGTGAAATAAATGCCATGTGATACAAATATAGATTCATGTGTGTGTGTGTGTGTGTGTGTTTGTAAGAAGTACCTGCATATGAATAGACCTGCATAAATATATATAGGCCAAGCTTTTCAGAAAAAAATTGTCACTGGAAATGCCTATCTTAAGACTTTTAAAGGGAAGCTTGCTTTTTGCATGCTCAGCAAACACCAAGAAAAGGGCGGTTATTGAAGAACCTGTTTCCTGGCTTACACTCTTTCTCTCAAACCACATTTCATCCTGGTTTGACACCAGTTAGAGCCTGGCATTAGAAAATGCTCCAAGGTGATGAAGGGGAAGACACTGAGCACCTGACAGAGAGCATTCAGGACATACCTAGACCAGAACTGGCTTGTTTGTTTTCATATGTGCAATTTATTTCAACAGCAAAAAGGCCCTAGTTTAATAAAGGACAGGTATCTTGCCAAAATATATTACATGGTATATCACTTCACACTTACCCTCACCTAGAAATTCATTGGAAGGAGTTTTGTTTTTTCTCCTGCAGATGATTTCTTGGATCACTTTTATAACTGCACCACACTAAATGTGAAACCCTAATATGCCCTCTTTTGGCAAGCAGAGGATAGAACTGGTCCAGAACAATGTATTTTAGATACTGGCCACCAGAACAGTGACATCATGCTTTATACGTTTGCAGCAATGACTTCCATTGTTCTATTTCTTTTGCACCCAGTTCCCACTAACAGCACTGTAAGGATTTAATATTTCATATATACATAGCTCCTATTTCGTTATTTTTTTAATTTTTCTAAAATGTTACTGTAGCCATAAGAAATAATTTATGGGCCCTTGAATACAGAAACTTGCTGCAGGTTCTGCTGCTACTGTAGAAATTTTATATTGCAGATGTACTCAGTAGAAATATTTATCATCACCATTTTAGCAGACATATCTTGTTTTCCCTCTTCCCACATACTGCACAAGAGTGAGGAAGCATCTCTATACATGATGTCTCTTCTTTTCATCTAGTCCTTAACGAGAACTCAGCTCAATAACTCCCTTTTCAGTTAAGTTTCTCAGAGCCTTAGATATCTACATCACCTACGAAAAGCACAGTGAAATCAGTATTTGGCACACTTGAAGGTGGCAGCTGATAGCCTCTCTTCAGACTGCAGACACGACTGCAAAGGTAGTATCCAGAAACCAGCCCACTATCTTTTAAATTGTTCACACAGAAAGATGTAGACCCAATGATACAAAACTGTTAAGTAACATAATTTCTGCCTCTGGAAATACTCATACCTGTTAGTGGTAATTTTTCCATGTTTTGAGATCATCTGATCAGAACCGGGAGAGAGGTGAGGAGACATAACTCATGTTATTCAAAGCACTGTGGTTTCTGCCACATCAGCGGCAAAACAGGATAGGCAAAACTTATTGCAGCAAATCTTCAGCAGGCAGAAATATCCTCACCTTAGGAAGATTTGAGCTTAGACCATGTGTTAACTATATCACCCCCATGCCATTAAGGACTTCAATGTCTAAACAGGAGGAAAGAGTGTCTCTTCTGTGGTCTCTGCATGCACCACTCCTTCTGCACAGTCAGGCTACCCTACTCCTCCCTAACACACCGAAGGGTGGACACTTCCCACAGCAGAACCTCCTAAAGCTTCAGCAAAAAGGACCCAAAAAACATGCTTTAAAATGAGAAACATTCAGGAAAACCATAGCCTCAATGCAACTCCACACACACCATATGTCAAGACTTGCAGAGGAGGAGTGCTACCGAAAAGGCCACCCTGAGCATTGGCAGCAGAGAAGTGCTGGCAGTAGAGAGGCTCACTCACACCACCGCACTCTCCCAAGGCCCGTGAGCAGCATTTCTGGGTGTAGGTACAAGAGCATATCAGATGCTTTTTTCAGATTAAAAAAAAATAAATCCACAACAACAACAAAACACAACCAAGAGTGACTTCTTTTTGCACACACTTGTTTCCAAACCAAAAAATACTCTTGCAGGATAAATGTTGTTCCATCATGATGGGCAACAGAAATAGTTACTAACAATACGCATGACACCAGGTCCTGAAATCTCAGTAACATGAGTGATTTCTCTAAGAGAAAAGGTAGATCTGGGAGTCAGATCTCTGGCTGCAGAGAGAAATCCAAGCACAGGACATATACAGCACTGACCCCAGCTACCAGGGATCCCAAATTCAGCCAAACATGCTCCCAGTTCCTGTATAAGGTGCCAGGACCCCAACTGCAATCCTACCTACCCCACTGGAGGCAGGTAGGTACTTTCAATGAAGAGAATTACCAGTTCCAATTAGTGAATTTTCACATGCAATATAAATTTCAAATATGAGGAGCAGGAAGGATTTGAAATACAAAGACAAACTGTTATGTTGTCAAGACAGACTCTACTAGAAATAAGCTGAGAGACACCAGTTAGTCTATACTTAGATTTATGTTGCGGGTTATTCAACAAGGTTTACCCTACAAAACTTCAAAAGGCTGCAATAGAGTTAATGTGTACCTCCTGTTTAATCTCTCTTAAAAGTAAAACACTGGCAAACAGATTTTAAGTCTTTAAAAAAAATCCTGCAACTATGCAGTGCGAACTATAATTTGTGGTAACCAATAGAGTAGTGGTAAAATATCAGTAAATCTCAGGGGTAACCCTCATTTAATTGTACAATCACTTTACATGTGAAGTGTCATTGCCAATGGTTCTGCAAGAAGCAGTGATTGCTTTTAAATTCCCACCAAAGCACTGGTACACACAGTTCTGTCCAGTGATTGTTTTCAAAAGGTAGGAAAATGCCTAGCAACAACTGAAGCAAAGATTTTAATCTTTACATTTTTGATTGTCATAGTGGTGATTTAGCAATATCTTCTATGCATGTACAAACACAGAACTCAGATCGAATAAAACTAGCCAATGTCTATTACTTAGTGGTCAAGAAAAGTGGTAGCTTTTAGACAAGACCAGTAATCAATGAGTCTTAACAGAATAGCAGAAACTTCTCTAGAAAAAGCCCATACGTTTTTGGTCACAGTCAAACAATAAGTGTCATCAACATCAAACATCAAACAGTTTAATTAAAAAACTGCACTAGATTTTGGCATAGGGCTTTGCTGCCTTTTCACATACTTGTAGATTCAGCAAACTTTATCCAAATCTAAACCAAGTCATCACCACTTATCAAACATACATGCCTCATTCTTGAACTCCATATGCAGTAGTAACAACATTTATGAGAAAAGATATTTCTTCACCATAGTCAGGACTTTTCCTTCCTGGAAAAAGGTATCTCAGGTCTTCTATACATGGAACATCTTCACTTATTTAAAAATGAGTATTAAATAAATATTTGGTCCAGCAGAGACAATACAGCAGCGAGAATTCATCTAATATTTCATTCAAGATGAGTTGGAGAATCTAATTATACTTGTACTGTGATAGAAAGTAAGTACCTCCAAGCCCTCTTCCACCCATGACAACCAAAAGACCTTGTGAGAGCACAGGGACCTCTTAGTCACCCTTCCTCCATTCATTTAGAAAAAAAACAAGCTCCTTTGTGCAACAGGATAGTTTAAACAGGGGAATCCACTTCCCAAATCACTGACCACTTGACACTTGAACAAGAAAAGGGTCCTAGGGAAGAAAAAGCCCTCAAACCAAACTAAAGATTTAGGTCTTTTTCAGGGAACCAGCTGCAAATACAAGGTTTTTAGGGTGGGGCTGAAACACAATTGCTTGAATCTGTGTGCTGCCAAAAAATATAGGGGAAAGTAAAGAAAGCCTGGAAGTAATGAAAAGAATCCAAGATCATGAGGGGACAGTCCTGACAGGCAGAAGCCTAGCTGGAAGCAGAAAGCTGTCACACACAGAATGTTCCTGTGCATTCTCCATAAGCTGGGGGCCATGAGGATCTCCTGGCATCAGGACGCAGACGAGGAGAGATTCCTCAGACATGTCCCACTGCTCTGGCTGGCAGAGGAAAATAGGCCTTTGTCACAACTTATCTTTCTAGGGTGGTTAATTAGTATGTATTTTGCAAATTCTATATACATTAGCTCTCTCTTGAAAGGCAGTATCTCCCCCACAGGACGCAAGTGGCCCAACCTCTCTCTGTTCTCATGTGCTGAATCTCAGCCTTAAGAAACCATCTTATCTCCAGAAGCAAGCAGGGAACTGCTGTCAGGAGAGACCTTCGCTATTGACTGTAGCTGTTGGTAGCACCCTCATAGCAATTCAGTGAGTCCAGAGGAGCATGATCCTGTATTCCCATTTGCAGACCCCAAAAATCCGTTATACTGGCCCTTAGCTGGTGATTCTACAAATCCACCACAAGAAAATAAACCAAATTTTCCTCTGGCTGTTTCTTATGTTTTGCTGTCAATTCTCTGGCTGGGAGGGATCGCAAAAGTTCATCTCATCTTTCTGCTTGCCCAGGGCAGGATGCCGATGATGGTCCCAGCAGGTGCTTGTCCAACCAGTTCCTAAAATCCTCCACCATATCCCTAGGCACTTTGTCCCACAACATCTCCAACCCTGTGCACAAGTGCCACTATGTGCTCTATCCTCTGCAAACTTAGAAACCAGATTATCTGTCTTCTTTTTCCCTTGGTGTTTGAATGAAGTCTTATGTTCCCTATCCCTTCAGAAAACCCTGAACAATCTCAAGACATTTCACCTTCCCAAAGATTTTTTTCCTGTGGCTATTGCTTTCACAAGCAAATGGCCAGGGATTTTGTTCCTGAAAAAATTCAGACTCCTCCTGTGTACCTAATTTTTATTTTTATCTTAGTGCAAGTGTCTTCACACAGCCTTGTCTTGTTGCTGTTGAGAGCTGATCTAGGGAGCACGGTAGCCTTTCACAAGCTCCTCTGGCAGAGCATGGCTCTGTTTCCATCAGAAACCAGATTTCAGGGACAAAACTCTTACTGCCTTCAAAGGAGCCAGTGCTTCCCATGACACCCAAATTGCAACAGTCCCAGGGGGCTACCAGTTCCCAATGCTGTGGGCACTAATAGTCAATGCAGACCAGCCTCTCCACTCTTCCAGCAGCCACACACCCTTAGGATGGGGCCAAACCAATGCAAAAACAAAACTGTACTCTCACTCCCTGGGAAAACAGGAAGTACTTTCTCAGAAAAAGCAACACCTTACTCTTCAGAAGACGTGAATGTACACTTCTGCATCCACAGTGGAAAAACTCCCCAGGCACAATGGACAAAAAGAACACTGTGAAAATATTGAGTATTCTTGATGACAGCAAAGAAGCTTTAAAAACAAAATTAATTTTTTAAAAAGCCATAAATAGCAAGAATCCGAAAGGACTGTAGCTCAAGGGATTTAAAACAAGTTAAAATGAAAGCCCCAGGGTCATTGTCTTAATTCCTCAATATTTCACAGGAAATAAATTAATGATAATATTTTCCTGCAGACAATTCATTATGGTGGGCTTATTAAAAATCAATAGTCATCAGGCTGACTTCACTGCTATGCTGCCTCCTATATACTCATCAAATCCTTTAGTTGCATTCAGACAGGATAATCAGACACTCCAGAGTGTGTGAGTGACTTGTTATAACTTTCTCCTGTGCCTTACAGTTCCCAGGGTGCTGTAGTCTTATTTGTAGCCACATCTATCCATCAGACAGCTCCAGAGCCCAGTATTGTTTCCCCTGCAACAATTATAGTCTTATCTAGGGTATCCTGGTTAAAAACAGATAGATTTTTAAAAGGGTATTCTTACAAAAACACAGCTTTTGTCTCAAGATTAAAAAAAAAAATCTGCATCCTAGTCAAATATGAAATAACCTCATATCAACTTCACCTGTCAGAGAACTTAGAGCTTGAGAGTTTTGTTCTTGTGGAGGTATTGCATAGGGAAGAACAGCTGATTATACCACAGACATCTGATACTCTTAACATAAAAGCTCTGTGTACTAAACAAAACCCAGTAGTTTCACTTTCTCTAGTAGGATTAAACAGTTTTCCCTCCTGGTTGCCTGCCTGCCTGGATTCAGCCACACAAACAGGACATTAAAAAGTACAGCGCAGTTTTTTATCTTAATTTCTTACATATTTAAAAAACATTGGCCAGTCTACTTATAAGCTTCTGCAGAGGTGTGTCAAGACTGTATTATTTAAATAGAAAATTAATAGATTGAAGCAACCTTACATTTCACCAGTAACCCCAAATTGCAGTAGCCATAGAACGACAACAAACTGAAGATTATAAGGATGAGCTAAGGCTTAATTTGCTCACCACATGTCTGTAGCAAATTGCTAATAATACTTGTAGTCTCCATCCTTATAATGGCTGCAAAGAGATATCATTACATCCAGATTGCTTTTTTCTTTTTCTTTATATATACTGCCAACAGTGTAATGGAATATATTATCAGCTCTGAATTCTTCAAATGCACAAAACTTTTAATAATTGCTCCTCATTTTTTTTTAAATCAGTTCTGGGTTTTTTTATCCTGAAAAGTTCTCAGTCTGTATCTATATAGAACTGTAGGAAAATTATTTCTCTTCTTGCATTCTCTAAGTATTCTATATGGATTTTAACACGATTACGTTTGATCGAGTGAGGTAAACTGCTGGAAGACATTTGTCCTAAGCATTCAGAAAAACCTAGTGTTTATTAATAACCTACTTTGACCTACTACTTTCTTACCAGCAAGACACATCCCTGATTAATACCTAAATCTAGTTAACTCTCAGGTTGATTTTCTTCATTTTAAGTGACTGCTAACCTTGTAAACACTGTGCTAACAGTGCTGGTTGATTCACTTCTCCCTTCTCTCTTCCAACACAATCTTTGTTCCACCTCCTCTGCTAGCTTCGGTTTCAAAGTCAAGTCAATTTTAAAATTTCATTCTCAGTGAAGTAAAATATGCACTATGGAAGATATCACTGGTTTTCTTCTTTCCAGGTAGGAGTATAAATAAACCTAGCCTTAGAAGTGTGAACTTGAGCTGCTGCAATACTCCAGGAAGACACTATTGCCTAAATAAAACTTGCTTTTCAACATTTCTTAAGTGTGTTGAATCAGAAAAAAAACCAAACACCAATAAGCCTCCTGCAGGGAAAGACAAGGTAACAGCTGAAGAAATCACTTTTGTTGTCAGAACCAGGCAAAACTACTCCAGGGATGCATCCAGACCTCCCTTGCAGTGCAGGGGCAAATCTGGCTTTCTCACGATCAGGGTTTCTCGTCTCTAGGTGTAATAACTGTTTTTATGTCTGCTATCTAAGGCAAAAAGCCCCAAAACAAGCATGTTTTATAAGCAGTCAGAAGAAAACAGCAACACTACCAGAAGCAAAACACTCAAGCTGCATTGCTATCCGATTTGTTTTATCCAGCAGATTCTCACCACAAGACACATCAACCTCAGAAAAGCATTTTTTCTTTTTCCTCTTTTCTTCACAGTTGTTCTCAAACTTTCCATGCCTGGCCATCCAGTAGGAATTAGGGCAATTAAGAGTTAGCTAGAGGCAGAGAACAATACAATCCATTTTATTTCCCTCCCAAGAAACACACATAGAAAAAGAGGAGAGTGAAGGGGGAAGCTGCAGAGAGAAATAATGGAAAATACGAAGGCAGTACTAAACAGTCTTTTGATCTGCACATGCAGTTTTTCTATCTGCAAGCTGGAGGCCACCCAGCCATAGAATCATAGAGCACCAGCCTGTCACACCTACATCAGTCCTCCAATTCTTTTTCTTTTTTTTTTTCAGCCTGTGCTGTGTTTAAAAAGGTGTACAGCCATTTCTTAAAGTAATCAAGTATCAGAAGTGGTCTCCGAGGACCCTTGCTATGAAAGACATGTATTATTCCCTCTTTTAAATTATTACCTTTTTGCTTATGTTAGAGGCATAGCAGACACCCGATTTCCAAGCCCTCCCAGCACCCAAGGTCAAGTTAAGGTGAAGTACATCTTTACTGCAGAGCCACTATCTCATGTGCTTTGCTTGGAAAAACACTCCGAGGTCTCTAACAGGAAGAGTCCTGTTGTTTGATCTGTTCTGAAATGTGCCATTATTTTATCATTTAGCAAATCTGCTCCCTCAACATCAGTCTGCTGCATTTAAGTGGTTGAAGAGTCACACTATAACCACAAAAGGATGCAGACTTTGACAGAAGCAATTAATGGTAAAGCTTTAAAATCAATAAAAAAATGAAGAGCTAGATCAAATATGCTGCCAAAGGGTTTCTGCCTGCAGCATCCACTTTACATTGCAAAGGCTCAAAGAGCAGCATCCCTGGGCAAATGCAGCCATCAGACCTATTTGCACTCTTGAGTAGCAACTTGTCTGATTTATCTTGAAAAGAGTACATGGTGGCAAAAATTCATAAGTGGTAGTGGAGTTTAAGAAAAAGCATGTTTTCCATCAAACTGCTGAATGTGTGCTACTCAGTATCTGCTCATACAACAGTGGTTTTATTGCCTATGTTCAGCAACATCTTTTACCCATGGCAGATCAAATAGTCCTACAGAAGGGCACACAGATATTATTTAGCATTTCCTTCCTACTGTCATGATGGTTGTTGGTACACACTACTGCTTGTTTGCAGGCTGGAGCATCCTATACTCTTCAAACATAAGCAGGTGAGAACAAGGAAAAAAAATTCAACCTGTGTCCATGCAAAGCCTTAAGCTGCAGCAGCCATGACTGACAGGGGGGGCCTCTGAGACTGTCACAGCCCTGGATCAATCAAAAGCAAAGGTGATAAACTATATCTTCTCCATACAGAACCCAGCCAGCTGCAAGATCAGCATAAGCAGGAAAGTGAAAGAAAAGCCATATCAGCACAGAGAGAGATTCCCTTCCACAGAGGTTTGGCAATCAGCCAGCGACTTGCCAGCTTGCCAGAAAGGACCACTTAACTGGAGAGCAGGAGGGCAGTGAAAGGCCATGCTGATGGCCCATAGCCCACAGCAGAGGGGATGCCAAGGCTCAGCCCTTCAGTGCCTTCACAAAGGAAAAATGAGAAACACTACTTTGGGGTAAAAAATCACACTAGAGTGAAATGATCTGTTTGACCAAATCCTGATGAAGGCCTGTCCTGTGTTTGACATTCTTTGGAGTAGGACATTCTCCTCTGGGTGTGCCCCTGCTAGCGGGGAGCAAGCAGGTTGCTCCACTCCTCTTTCATCTGTTCTGATGTGAAGTTGTCTGCATGCCCAGCAGCCACTGTACTCTCTTTGAGGAGCTGGCTTCACCCCATGAGCTGACCATGGAGCAGAAGCAACATGCACTCCTTGTCTTTCAATCTCATGTCTAATGATGCACCAAGGCTTCACTTCTCTCCCTCTCCATCAGCTTGGCTTCTGGGCAAAGCTGGGAAGCCAAATACCAAGCATAGTTCAGCAAGGATCACGCCAAAGCTTTGAGCAGCTTTAGCACTGAAATGAGAGCAACAAGCAGAAGACAACACTGCAGCAAGCTGGCATTTCTGCTGCCATTTCAAGACCTCTCATGGTGCTGCCCTGACACTCAGTGACACTGCTCAAGCTATGGGCTTGAAGAACCAACAAATAAACACCATCCCTCCTATAGAGCTGTCAAAGAAGATGATCCTAATGCTCTTAGGCTTTAAGTCTATGAAGTTACAATGTTATTCTGCCTTCCCAGAGAGAGCTGATACATACTGCTGAACAAATTACCTTTTAACTGTGTAGAACGCAAAACTACAGGAAACTTCTTCTCGGGGAACAGTACTTTACCATGGATGGAGGATCACTGTTACATACACAAAAGCACTCTGTGCCACACCTATCACAACAAGCAGCTTTGCAGTGATTTTGTATTAAGATCCTGCAGAGTCTTTTCCCACACCTGAACTGCCCTTCCACAAATACCACTTCACAAAAGATCCCACTGCAGCGATGATTTGCTAAGAGAAGAAAAACATGCTACAAATTAAAGGAGTGTTTAGTTTTCTTCAACTAGGTAAAAAGCAGTCAAAATAGACGTCCTTTACAGGCAAGTCAACTGAGTAGGCAAAACTGTTCCTTCCAGTAATACACTGAAAAGAGGAAAAGAAACCACAGGAGCTGGGGATTTTAAAATAAGAGTGTGAAACTGAAAAACCTACTTTGTGCAGCCTTTCGTCTATCTTTTTCTGCAAAAGAGTGGAGGCAATCCACTCTCCCTGTAAAATTCCCCCTAAGTGTTCACATCTTGGCTTTCCTATCTAACTTTTCCCCTGTAATCTCAGCTTAAATTTATCCTTCATTACCACTTTAAATATATTGCTCATGAGGTTTCCATACTAAAGATGTCCCTGAACTGGTGCCCATTCAGAGTTCTGGGTACTGCTGGCACACACCAATTCATACAACAGAAGTTTACAAATATGGAATTGAAAGAAAGCAGCATTCCACCTCCAGCTTCACACTTCTGTTGCACATATGAAATGAACTTGTCAGAGGCAGCTGTACATCTGTGACAAAGGAAGAGAGTCACAAGGTGTAAACTGCAGCCTTGGAGTTCGCTCAGCTCTAAGAAACTGACAAAAGCAAAAGAAAGGAGACATGGGTTTGTGTTTGGGTATGCACACAGGGCAGCCAACCACAAGGATCCCTTTCAGCAGCTAGATATTGGAGCAGACATTTTAGAAACTGCCTGGAAAAATTTCTCCTAAGGTCACAGAGCAGCTGCAGTCATCACTGGCCTCCACTCATTATCCACAGCAGACAATACAGCATATGAGTCCTAACACCACAGCCAGGCGTCACACCACATCATCCTACAACTTTAAAGTCACTGATCCCTATTTTAATATATCCCTGAGATTTAATATAAGCAATCTATCAAAAGCCTTATGCAGGTTATTTAGCAGCTCCCACTGTTGCAGGCAGCCTATGTGGTGGATCATGCCCAGTCAGCCCTCCTGGAGCTGCACTACTGAGACTGAGGAAAGAGAAAGGTTATGAAACAGGAATTATGAAGAGCCCTGTGGATTCATTGAAACTGAAAGCAGAAACATGGTTCTTCCAAGTGCTGCCTCACAACCTGTACACCATTTGGACAGAGGTAAGAATTACTCCAGCTTTACTTACTTAGGCAGCCTTGTATTACTGTAGTGTTCAGTATACTGTAAATTCACTTACAGACTAGCATAGGACATGATGAGGAACAAGCAGAGGAACTGGGTCTGCAGCTGGTGGGACTCTCAGCTAGCCTACTCCAAAAACAATTTTATCTTGAGCTAAAAGAACGAAGCAGAGCTCCACATGAGGAAACAAACATTTTTAATCTGACAGAGTAATGCTTATATGGAAAAGGCAGTCTCCTGCTCAGTCACAGCCTTAGGGCATGTCCATCTACTCCAACAAGTACAGGCAGGTCTGAATGCCTCTGTACTGTTTGCTGAAAAATCAAACATAAGCCAGCCCAGTCACCAAAATGCAGCACAGCCCATTAGAAAACAGCTCCGTGGAGCAACTTCCTGGCTCAGATGCAATGCCATGCCAGCATGGCAGACAGCTTCCAAACCAGAGCTGGCGTAATCCTCGACTGCCTGTGCAGGAACAATCAAGGACACCTCAGGAAAGAGCACCCTGTAGGTAGAACCCATCATCTGTGACATTTTAGATCCCGGCTGCCTTTTTTTTGAGATCCAGGCAGCTGTGAGCCCACAGGCTGGAACAAGGGTCTGAGCAGAGCCCTTGGCTCTTTTTATAGCCAAGGTCCAAAAACAACTGTCATCCTTTCTGTTGTCCTCAGGTGCCAGACAGTAAGTGTGACACATGATACGTACTATGGCCATGTGGTGGAGAATGAAAAACTGTCATCTTCTCTGTCACTTTTTTCTTCCCTCTTTGTGTTTAAATGTATTTACACACACACACCTCCACATACAGCAAAGCTATCATTTCATCTACTCTCTGTTTTACTATTCAGCTCTCAGAAATCCCCACCAGGGCCCTGCAAACCATAGCAGGGCAGTAAGTAGTTCAACACATCAAACCAAAGTCACTTCAGTTGCGAAGGATTTTTCAAAAAAAAACGTTCAAGGTTCATAGCAATTATTCAGGATGTTGATGCATTGCTACTAAGCACCAAGCACAAGAACTGAAAGAGCTGCAGCCCTGTCATTTCAAACTGCCAATAGAGTTAAGTGGTTTGCAGGAGGTTGTGCTTGACTCATTTCTTTCCATTTCAGTGTATATTACTCAAATGAACACCTTACTTTAGCTGTGACCCAAAAGAAGAGAGAACAAGGCTCTGCCCCAGTAGAATTCAGATGAGTGAGACTCTCTGTAAAGCATTGCAGTAGCAGTGGTAAGTTGTACAGCTCAAAGACAAGTTCTTTCTAGTATCTGAAACAGAAGTAGAAGATTGCAAATATAAGTACAAGCTGAGAGCAAACTATCACAGTTTTATTAGATATGTATCCATTTTTTTATCTTTGAAAGTAAAGGTTGTTAACCTTACTGGAACAGGGGGAGGGAAGCAGGTGATAAGGCAGTTATCTCAGTGTCACACTTACAAAAAGACTCAAGAAAAAGACAGTGTTTTCCAGAGGACACAGCATTGGCTAACGTTCAGACAGCAGAGCCTTGCTTGAGCAAATTTTCTCCTCTGCACACACCACCACCCTCATTCCACCTTACTTTGTGCTGCCTACTGTTTAAAGCAGGATTGTGCTGGGCCCTGAGCAATGCAGAGCACAACCCTAGTCCTTCAACACTGAGGGGGCACCAGCACAGCCCCACATGTACTTTTGCTTAATACCATAAGCAAGAGGGGAGAGTAGTTTCTTGGGCAGTGCAACTACTGTGCTGGGTTAAAACATCAGCTTTCTCCACCAGAAAAGGCAGTATCGTAAACATTACATTATTTCATTGAGAGTGACCCTCCAACAAGCAGAAGCAGACCTGTTTTCTAACTGTGTGTCTTGGCTGGAAGTTGGTGCAATGCAATGATGGTTGCCTACAGCTCTCCCTCTCAGTGCCTACACTTCAATTTTAGTCCTAGAGAGGTTGAGACAGGTAAACAGGTACGAATTACTAATGCTGCACCCTTAGGAATGGTGAAAAGAACTACAAGCACCAAGCTTTTTGCCTGGTGTCACACCAGTCAAGTTGGGCTTTCATTACAGCTCCAGCAGAGAAAGATTAACAAGGAAAGGCTGCAGTGCTATTCTATGGGCAGCACAAACCTCTCTAAGATGGTGCTGTCACCAGAGAGGGTGTCTCTACCCTCAGCCCTTGCTCCTTTGTTGGCTGAGTTGACCAAGGGCTACAGATGAGTGTTCAGCTCCATCAGGAGGCTGTTCCAGTTAAACTCACAGTCCCAAAAGCTCTGCTGCCAGCACTAGGAGTGATGCCTTTCAGCTGTGCTCAGTAGTAAGTCGGTGTAATAAGAGCTTGCTTTGAAACCTAGGTGCACCACAGGATTTCTTCCAATATTTTGAAGTTCACACACATACATATGATTTCTTGTTATTGCTACAGCTAGCACACAGGGGACACGCTTCCATCCCTGTCACCATCTTCCTCCCCACAACACTCCCGTGGAAAGCTAAAGAGACATTACATGTTCACAAACAATTTTTTGAGAGAGGAAAGTAGTTCAGCAAAGCAGTATGCCTGGACATACAGGCAGGATTACAGCCTGCTTCCCAGGGTAGGTAGAGATGTCCATGAGTGCTTAAAAACAGAAAGAGAGATGGTGAAAACCATCAGGTGGTCTCTTGCCAGATCATGTGTGTGTTACATATATCACAGTGCACCACACTGCTTCACCCAAGGCTTGTGCTGCAGAGCTGGTACCCACAAGGACACCCCAGGGACAGCAGTACCCACTGCCCTTATGCCACATGGCTTCATATCAAATGCAAAGCTAAGCATGCCCTCAAATGTCTGAATTTGGTTCATATTCATCTCCCTCACACAGGCACAGTCCTGCAGGAAGAAACAATTCTTGTTGCTTTCTGACAAAATGACCTTGTGCTTGTCAGTGCAAAGTAAGTCCACACAGCAGAAAGCATAACTGTGCAAAAATACCCAAGCAACCTTTGATAGAGCTCAGGTATTAAAAGCAGGCTGAATCAGCCCAGAAGCATCATGCTAACAAGCCTGACTGAATTCAGCCACCTTCATATACAGTGACAATCAACAGAACAGCATGTCCTGTCCTTGCTGATCACAGCCATAATGACCAGCAGAATACAGCCAAGGAGGGTCCAGCTTTGTTAAATGACAAGCACATTGCAAAGTACTGGCAAGGTACATATCTTTAAAAAAAGAAAAAAACCAACAACAAATAACCCCACATACACAAAACCACAAAAAAACAAAAAGAAGACCAGGAACCATGAACTCTTTAACCATTTATCCAAAAGAAAAGACATCTGCCTCCTGCATATGTACAGGAAATTTTTAGGACGTTGCTCAGATGAGAGGTTTCATTTTCTGTCTGGTCCAGGTTTCTTATGAAAATGGATATTTTCCTATATCAGTATTTCCCAGCAGCATCTATATTTTCACTGGATGTGGTAACTCCATTCTCAAAGTGTGAACAAATTTGCTTCTGTAACTCCCCAAGATTCATTAAAAGAGTTATGGAACCTGGAAATCAGGAACAGTTAATATCAACTTTTTCTGAAAGGTAGCCATGACTAGCATGAAACATTATCCAGAATTATTCTAACTGCAATCATCAATGCAAGCAAACAGGCAACGCTGCCACATATTCTCAGCTTATTCTTTTATTTAACAAAAATTAGTCAAATGGGGATGGGCTGTCGTCTAGGCCAGTAACAAGGTCTGCTGCAGAGCAAAACCACCTACCTAGAAAATTTCTGACTCAGAAATCCTTTTCATTATTCAGAGACAGTGAAAACTAGGACACACATGAATGTACACCTGACTGATCTAGAGATCTGTGGAGTTGAAGTGATGCACAACTACAGCTGTAGACCATTGTACGCATCACCATAAGGCAGCCAAGGATACTTTGCAGGGAATGTGTGGCATGCTTTGTGCATGGTCCTGTAGTTACTCCGAGCTGTCATCTGAATCATGCTGCCCCTTAACATGAGATGATTAACCCCAGAGGGCCTCACTATGAGAGAACCTGATTTTGAGAACACAACTAGGGTTTGGAAAATAAACAAGCTGAGCTCCTATGACAGAACAGATTGTCTCTAAGTTTCACAGGAGCCTTCTATGTTTGATTGATTTAGCCTCAAAAAAAAGACAAGAAATTCTTTTAAGGCACTGTGGAGTTATTTATCTGAAGAATGCTACAGGGAGATTGTATGATTCATGTACTGCAACCAGTAGCAAAGCTTCAGCAGTTGGTTGAATGGGATTTATCAACAAAACTCAAATATATTATATGGGTAAAAATGCACTGCTACTATGAGATCATGTCTAAAGTGCTATACCAAGATACTGAATCTGTTAATTTACTAGGATGCTGGATTCTAAGGAATGACTAATAATTATTCTGTCCAAGTGGCAGAAGGATTTGATGATACCTGGCACGATATGACCGAAACAGCCAGCAAAAACCAGTACAATGTCCTCCAAGTTGTATTTTCTGCTAATGACATTTAATTCCACTAATATCTTTAAGCAGTTGCTGAAAACAACAAAAATGCATTTTTGAACATACGTAACACAAAACTAGGGTCAGGAAATTCAAAGTTAACTTGAGGCAAAATACTAGTTGCACAGACTGTACTGAGTTGCCCTACTGATATAATTAATAATTTTGCCAGAACTGAAAGCTGGCAAAAGCTTGCTTTCTGAGTAGAGCTGTAACAGATGCTTGGAATGGGCAACTGTATTTAGTGTTGAGGGCCAATGTACCTGGGAAATTTAGTCTTCTGCTTATCAGTGTGACTGCCTGCTCTGCCCTCAATCATGTGAAGCCAGCATGGCCTATGGGCATCCCATGAGATAGATAGACAACACAGAGGCCAGTCAATATAATCTGCAGTGGTGCTTTTTTCTAATGGTGCTGCTGATAGACTAACTGCAGAAGAAGTGGGGAAGGGGAACATTTTATGCAGACCACTGAACATGAAGGAGAGAGTTCTGTGTGAGCCACTAATAGACTTTGCTGGATTTCTAACTAGTGTAAAGGTAATCAATATTAAAACCCAGAAAAATGCTTATATCCAGCCAAGGAGGTTATACCCATCCAGGTCCTTAGACAACAGAGAAGACAAACCATACACTTGCTGTACTCTCAAGTGAGTTGGGAGACTTCTGAAGGAAAGCTTCACCCCAGATTTTCTCCTTCTTCACATCTCCTCTCTTTCCTATGCATGTATCAGGTTTAATGCATTTTCTCCATATCAGCTCCAGTCCAGATGGCCACACAACACGGTTTTGCTCTCCACATAACACCAAATTCACTTGTTTTAGCAATTGACGGGGACTTCAGGGCAGGCCAGTACTTTCAGAAATCAGCTCAGATGAAAAATATCTCCTTCAACAAGGGTAAAAGCAGAAATGTCAAAGAAAAAAGAAACAAAATAAAACAAAACTACCCAAACCAAAACATACTGTCCTCAAGTGCTCTGGGAAGGGTCATCATTTACAGGTCCTAAAGGGATTTGCTTTGCAGCTGGTAAAGCTCATTATTTGTTGTGAAAGAGTACGTACTCTGCCTCCAGCCCAGAAAACTATAAAAACTTACTCCAGTAAAGTCATCTAGGAAGACAGCCTCAAAGGAAATAAAAAAAATAAACAGCTTGCAGGAGAGATCACAAAGGAAAAGTGGATTGGAACAATACAGTACTTTCCTGTACTATTTTATGAACTATTGCTATAAAACTGTCTTGGAGTGCCCTGAGGAGAAACTGGTGGCTGAAGTCCCTCAAGAAATCTGAAGATTTCCAGTTCTAGTAAAAAGAAAAATAAGGGGTAAATCTATTCACTACATTTCTTTCAAACCATTTTTCCTCTTCCAGGTAAGCTATAGAAAACACCTCCTCCTGTCTTTCAGAATTTCCCTCAGTTCTCAACATCCCATCTCTTTTACCTAAGAAGACAGAGCTGTGTAGTTTCCTAGTAGAGCCCTGCTCTTCTTTCAACCCAAGAAAAAGATTAAAGATTTTGGAGAACCATACAATTGTCCCTGCTTAGTGAATTTCTCATTTTCCCCCAAAAAGGCTACTAAATACGATGAAAGCAAAGGATAACTGTAAGCTTTGCCTCTACTTAATCTTCCTCATTTTACAGACTGTACAATTCAGGCAGCATTTGTTTATCCCATGTTATTTCAGCAGCCACACTTTAGGAGGAATTAAGACACATCTATGACTCTAAACATATGTGGGAATCAAACTCTTAGTTTGGTTCTGCCTTCTTTTATGGACAAACGCAGCAACCTCCAAGAAGCCTGAAACTGCAGATGTGTCATCATCTGAATGTATAAGCAGATGTATATGTAATATACATGAGCATGGTGCAGTGCCCCATGGCCGAGGTCAGCCCTGGCATATACAGGCAGTGCCTCACAGAGCTGCCATCTGGCGTCGGTCAGTGAGGCTGAAGCACTGAGCAGGTCCAGTGCCAGAGAGACCTTCCTCATAGCCATCCTCCCCAAGATGTGCCAGGAGTCGTCCCCTCACACCACAGTGTCACTTGCTCCACTCTCCTCCTCCAGGAGCTCTGCAGCCAATGCCATCACCCCACTCATCACTCAGCCACCTGTGTGCAGGCTCTTGGAGCCATCTAACTACTCTACCAAGCACAAAGCAGCCTCCACACATGCGGCTTAGCTGGACAAAGCAATGTACTAGGACTCCTGTAAATAATATCATCTTAATTAAAATATTTGGACTATCCCCAGTGCCAGGGCAGATGGAGTAACTAAGCAACCATTGATTCTGGAAGCAGATTAAACCCAGTAAAGAGCAGTGCTGCAAGGTTGTGGTTTCTAACCACAAAGCCGAAACCAGGACTACCTTGTGTGTCTCAGAGGTGTTTCCTTGAGTCCACAGCACTGGCTCACCTGTCACTTACCACGTCATTCTCAGGTAGATACAGACATGGACAATCATCCCTTGGATGGGAGGGATCCCAGCCACAGGTGCTGACCAGCCTGGCCCAGCCTGCTGAGCAAGCTGTCCTTGGGCTGTCCTGGAAGAGGTTGTGTTTGTCCCCCATCAAAGGTAGAGAGCAGGAGCAGCCCTGGAGAGGGGAAAGGGAGAAAAGATAAATAATTAGTAAATGGAGGGATATTGAGTAGTTCTATACTGTTCCATTCTCCTCGTTGCATAAGTTATTTCCATGTGTGATATTACAACGAAAAGAAAATCAGATAAAACAAAATTCTCCAGACTTTGGTCCTTGTTCTGTGCCTTTTCTAGAAAGCTCATCCTGTCTTGGCTGGTGGTAGTCTGCACTTACCTGTCATCATCTATTGCTTTGTGAATCATTTTATCTACATTACTCCTGTTTTATTTTCCTTTCTAAAAGAGGGTTCTTGTAAGTTTTTCACACAGCAGTAATTCTAGCTGATCTTATCGCCTACCTTATTAAAAAAATTCTATTAAGTAAAATCTGGAACTTGTATTTCTCAAGCATCCCAAGTCTTGAATGGTCAGGAAGACACGATCATTTACTAGAACATAAATATTCATGCCACTACAATTGTCATCTCATGGCCCTCAGTGTAAAAAAATAAAATTAACTTCACTTTGCACCTAAGGAGCTGAAACCCCAAAATTCCAGTTGGACCACCTTTCTCAAATAATAGACTAATAAACGCCATCAGACTGCATTGCAGTCTTAGTTACCTGAAATAACAAGCAGACAAACCTACTCACTGTTCAAACATCTTTTTAATTAAAATGCTTTTGTGAAAATTACCGCAGCTATAAACCAGAATAGTAATTAGTAGTGTGGCATAGACAGTTAGAACTTGGGTAATAATTAAAATAAATACAGCTTATTAATAAATAGTCAACTAGGCAGGTCTTTGATGCAATAACAGCTTAATTTTGACCGTTTGTTCCTTGTTTAAAACAAAGAATCTGAACTTAACGTTACATGGGCAAGAATACAAAGAAAAAAGGTTGCTGCTGGGTTTTCCCCTTTCCCTGAGATTGAAGAAAAAATAATGAAAACTGAAATAGATAGTAATTTTTCTGTTCCGCTCTCTCCACCTACTCTTCAAGACAAATGAACTACCTCTAGCAATAGTCATCATGTGGCTCTGGGGTTTTTGTATGATGGTCCCAGGCTGTGTTTGCTTCAGTTGCATTCAACAGAGACTCCTTCACAGAGACTCATCTGAAAAAGAAAGGGATGTGGAAATGTCATGTATTTCAAAAGAAGTGAAGTCTTACAAAGAAGTGAAATTACTTGTCTTATTTAAAGTGGAAGCAACTGCATGTGGGAATGACGGGTCCTCTTCTGCAATGACCTCAGAGCAAGGTTTCCTTAGGAAGGAACCCTTCCTCAATTTCCTCATCCAGCTTTATGCATCTGTCCATGCTTTCTAGCTAACTCCCCCTCATGTGATGCAGTGGTGGCTGCAGGTTGCATCCTAGGCTTCTCTGCCCAGAACATCTGCACAGTTCTGGCATTAGGGCTGTCAGGTAAAGTCAGATATTTCATATCTCCTGGCCTTACATAACCCAAATGCTAACCCTTCTTTAAACCCAGCAATGTTGCCAGTGCCTTTGTGACTGTGGCAAGCCCTAAACAGGGAGCTGGCAAACACAAAAGGCTTCAGCCAATCTGTGGTTTTCCAGTCAAACTCACTCTGGTGACATGGGACAACTCAAGAGAAGGCAGTTAGAGTTTAGGAGAAAAGCCTGGAAGCACATATGCAAAAAAGACACAAAAACTAAAAGGACCTTGGTCTGAACTGAAAAACCTGAGCAATTAATGAAAGCAATTTTTAAAAAAGAGCAACCCACTCAGTCACATTCAGTCACATCCACAGTGACACCCACAGTACCTTCAGGGTGAAGGTACAACTGGCCTCTCTAATCAGTCTGACAAGGAGATACGTCTTATTTGGCTAATTTGGTTTCAGTATTACCTCATTAAATAATTTAAGAAATCTAGCCTTTTCATTTTTTATTTTTTTTTAATTATTGCTCCCCTTAGTTTCCTTTCAAGATGTAACACAGCATGGTGTTGGAAATACAGTGACAATCCACAAGACACCACACTGAAATCTGGGTGACCGCAGCTCAAGACTTCAGGAAAGATATTTTGCCTAACTTCAGCCTCAGCTTCACACCAGTAACAGAGCAACACCACTCCCAAATTTCACTGGGCTGTGACAAGAATACAACCCTTTTGGGCTTCCAAACACCACACATGAGGGCATACATTCATGTGCAGACTGAGGGCTCTCTGTATCAATCAAATGTGAGACTACCCAGACCTCACAATAACTACTCCTGGACATGACTGTGTTTTCCAGACACAACTGTTAAACTTTAACCAGAGACTGCAAGCTGAGTTGTTGGGTTTTTCATTTGGCCACTTCAACCTTCTGCAAGCCTGTCCTCACTGCAGGAGCACACACATGAAGGAGATTAATCATGACAAACACACAGGTAGGCTGTTAGAGCTGATGGTTAAAGGTTTGTGAATTTTTATGTAAAACACATATTCCCTAAGAGACCAGCTGAGGACTTGCACCAGCTGAGAAAGATAAGAGGTGCAGGTCTTCATCAGCTCTAATCTGAAGGAAACTGAAAGGCCTCCAGTAGGATTTGCTGTTCATTAAGGACACTCAGTCACAGGCTGCCAATTTTAGTGAGACAGTAATATTTGTGATGAAGAGCAAAAGTCCAAGGAGCAGTACACATAAAATAGCAGTAATTAGTTACAGAGTTTAAAGATGAGGAGGTGACCTCAGGAAAAAAAAAAAAAAAGCCCAGGCCTAAAGTGAAGGCCTAAAAACTGAAGAGTGTAAGGGTCACTTCAGGCCATTTTAGAGAGGCCACAGACAAACAGAAACTAATGTTATGCAAGGAAACTAATAAATATTGGCAATAAACTTAAGAGTAATTGTTCGCATTAAGGTCTCAAAAAAGTAATGTTAGTGCACTGGTAAAAGTACTAGCTATTGGTTTTCTTCCAAAGACCTTGCACTGACCTATTTTCCGTATGAAATCTGGTTTAACAATTTAGGATGCCCATACCTTTTACACAAGAGAATAGCATCCGAAGTTGGACTGCTACGATACAAACAAAATATTTCACCCTTTCTGGCAACAAAGAAATAAAAGAAAAAAAAAAAAGAACAAAAAAAGAACATTTAAACAATTATTAATACTTTTTAAAGTAGGCTGGGCAAGGTTTGCATGTATCAGTTGCAGTAAGATCTTGACCTGCCAACCTCGAAGTTGACTAGTCACTTCTTAGTGCTACCTTACTGCTGCTTTTGGTCCGTATTCCCCAACATTAAGAAAAGAAAACAATAAGGCTAAGACGACAAGCATAGTGACAAAACTCAATTAATTTTCAGCAAATATTAGAGGCAATTCTTTGGACCCAACATCACTTACCCTCAAAACAGCTTAAGCACCCATTCCTGATAACAATGTTATGTTATTCATGACAATGTGGGACTGCATGAAGAGGGAGTCATAGCCTTATGAAAGAGGGAGTTCTAGAGCTTCCACGATTTGCAATTAGACTAAATTAAAACCTCATCTCCTTTAACTTTAACCCAAAAATAGCACATGTATTTTAAATGTTGAGTTTATTTCAGCCCCTGGCTGCTTCCTAAAACACTTAGCTAGAAAGAGTTACTAATGCAGCATAAGAAGGGACATAGGATTACACTAAGTTGGAACCTCTACAGAGATGCCATGTACTGCTTAACAGGAGGAAATTCCTAGGGAAGCTTCTTCCCCCACCACCTTCTTCACTGTAATAGAAGGACTAGAGTTGACTGAACAATAACGCTGACAGAATACAATGTTACCAACCACAAAAGGCAATAACTTAATTTTGCTCTATTATTTTTTTTATATATGCATATTCTGCATATGCATAACTGCCTGAAGTGGTTCAAAAATCGTCCTCAGACATAAAAACAGGCAGTAGATGGAGGTGGCAGAAGAAAGCATATTAAAGAAACAACTGGCTCCAACAAATACTAAAACAAAAAAGTAATTTTTATGCCCACATATATGTATATATGTATTTAGTTATCTAATTAGTAGTATCACATGTTCTTATTTAGGAACACTACCTTGGGCTCTCAGCTTGAATTTCTTGCCCTAAATTTTACCAGTAGAGTTATTCCACACTAATAAAAAGAGGTCCTTCTTCTGCAACGTTTTATAGACCCAGCAAACAGTCTGCTTCATTCATTACATCCTATCTCCATATCCATGTGCCCTGAAAAGAAATCTGGGTCACGTTCTCAGTCAGCTGCCTCACAGCTGTGACCATTGCTCTGTTCCTGGGTCTCCTCCTCCTGCTCTGTCCTGTGGGAAGTGCAGCACAGTGCACATCCCAGAGTAGAGATGATCATTCAGGGGTTCTCTCTTCCATTTAACTTAGACATTGAGAAAATAAAGCAGGGAGGGTTGGTCATCCCTTTCTCAGGAGGGGAGGAGTGCCCCTAGCATAGGGAGCATGGATGTAACCTTGTTTATGCTGACCACCTCTCTGATTTCTGGAGCAATGTGGCCTATTTACCACAGAAGTTTTTATGCTAACCACTTGCCTACTTGAGTAAATCCTGCCATAGTTCACCACACAAACACCTTAAACATATTGCTATTATTATTATTATATGTTGTTATTCTTTTTACCAATTCACTTAGCTTGAAAACACAGGAATGAAGGACATTCATCTGGGCTGAGAAATGCTTCTATAGGCATGATGTCTGACACCTACAACTTTAGAATTTATATTTAACCTTTCATCCTTTCTACATGCGAGAAACTTGGTGTTGGGCAACTATATTATTAGTAAGAATTCTAAAAAATGGGAAAAAACCTGCTGTGTAAAAAGGAAGAGCAGATGACACAGAATATCTGGACCATCATTTTTCATTATTTGGCTATGATATTTAATTTACAAAAGGAGAAAAATGAGTAGGATGAACAAAGAGATGTTAAAACCTGAAGACAGAGAAAAGGATTACACCAATTTTTTAAACCAAGGGATCAGTCTCTTCTTACTAGAAGCACATGTCCAAATAAGGTCAATAGTTTATCATTTAAGAGTGCCTTTGTACTTCTTGGGATACTGTGTTCCCTCTTATTGGCTTTTGCAACTAATGCTTACTTGCCTGAGAAAGGCCTCATCCTCTTCCATCCTGGTAAATCATAATCAGGCATTGGTTATTTGTACCTCCAGACCCCTCTCAAAACCAGCAATGTCACATACCCAGGGTATAAAAATGTTAGTGACAAAAATTTTGTGATACTAGTGTCCCCTTGGTATCACTGGCCATCACTAACATATCAAGCCTGTCCTCCTCTCTCTTCCATAAAAAGGGAGTTGGTCAAGAATCAAAAGGTCTAGGCAATATATAAAGCCCATAATTGACAGCTTTTGTTCTCAGGACACATCGCTTTTCTAGCACAAGTATTAAACAGGACATGGATTAATTTTCCCAGGAATTAGTCCAAATCAGTGACATGAACTTTCCAGGTATTTACCAATCTTTACAACCTTGTGATTTCTGCTTCAGGGTGAAGGCATATCTCTTTGACCTCTTCTTTTCCAGGTTCATCACAGCATAGCGCACATTTCAGCAGCTCTCTGTGGCACACCTTACCTTTGATGAGGCAATTACTGTAGACACAACCAGAAGATACTAAGATCCTGTGTTTCTTACTGTTGTATAAAATCCTATACAGAACAAATACACTATACCTCACTTCAGAAGTTAGGGCAACCCATACGTTACTGCAAAAGCTCAGAAACACTGCTCAGACTAAGGCAATTGTTATTCCCCAACTGGAAATACAGCTGCATCACCTGTAGCTGTACTGAAGCTACCATCAGTGGAGTTAGCAGCAAAGACACACACCTATGTAAATTTTAATGCTGTGGAATCTACTAGGTTCCCTGGAGGATGTCTATAGCTTAAAGTACAATTTTGTAGCTATTAATATCCAGATTAGTTAAATTAAAGCTAGCTCATGTACAACTGTACACGCTGCAATCACACTTTCAAGCACAGGACAGAAAATATCTCAAACAGCTAAAAAGCAGACTTCACAACAAACCCCTAGACCTTTATGGGCACACCTGCCTGCACAGGCAAGCACAATAGGCTTTAGCATTGACCTAGAGGACAGCCAAGACCTGGCCACACACCATGTGAGGACCCAAGCGTGATGTACTGTAGTGCGGCTTCTCCCAGAACCGCCCTGTGCTGCGCCACAAGTGGAGGAGCTCACACCCACCAGCACAGACACAGTCTCCAGTGATCCTTGTTTCTGAAAAGGACATTTCTTTCTCAGTGCTGGAGCTACCCACCACTCCCCAGCATGCTGCAGAGAAAACACAGCCTGCATTTCCTACATGTGGCTGGAGACAGCCCTGGCACAGGAATGGGCTCTCCTCCACAGGAGAACGGTACAAGTTACTGCTCAGTTCAGAAACATTTGTTACAGCATTGATTTGTTTGGGCAAATTATGAAATCTCTCTTGTGTCTCAGTTTCCCCACCAGTAAAATTCATGTATTACCTAAAAGAAACACAGTGTTAATTCTAAGCAGCACTTCAAAGATTAAATTCTCTGGGTAGGAGCTTATTAAATACAAAGAACCAGTAAAAGTGCACTCAGAACAATTATCATGTTATCATCATATCTATGCACTATTTTTGTGTGCCTTCTCTGGATTTTAATGTTTCTTTTCTCTTTTAAAAGTGGGTACATAGAGTTACACTTTGTGTTCAGCTGTTGCACATAGACACTTAAAAGGATAAAATAGTAAGGGTTTATTTGAATTCATCAGCAACAAAAGATTTTTTTTTTTTTTTCATGTCACTATCTCTGGCAACAAAAACAGCTTAAGAGATTTCCAGTTTCTTCTGCCCACTTGTCCCTGATCCCCAAGCTAGGTTTATGTAACCAATTTGAAGTGTGTAGTGTAGGCAAGACCAGTGAAACTAGCTAGGTTAAATTAAAAAAAGAAACAACATATATGCAGACGCCTTCCTTTCCCAAAAACAAAAGAGATGGGAAATGTCAATCCAGATCAACTTGCCAACCTGGTCATATGAGCAGCTTTGTAAACATGGTGGCATAGATGGGGGACCCGAGCTCCTGCACCAGTGACATGGAGATGCTGAGCTACATCCCAATTATGTAGGAGAAGCAGCCTGGGAAAACACTCAGTGGCAAAAGACTCCTGGGCTGGCTACAAACCTGTCTGCTAATTCTATAAATTTTTTTTCTCAATTTTAATTTTGATGAGACGCTCAGATGTGCCCAGGCTGAGTGGGTAAGTCCATATGTTGACATCTATCTCTGCCACCCATCAGCCCCAGAATACCTCCATGCAGGGTTACCCCACTGTGAAGCCCAAGAGCAAGGAGCTGCATGAGCTGAACAGTCAAATACTCCTGCTTGTAGGGAAGGCACTAAAGCCACACCAGAGGAGTTAAGTACATCAAGTAACAAATTAGGTGTAAACCTGTGTGCAGGCATACTAGCAAATAATCATTGCTTTCAAGCGTTTTGGCAATTTTCCCCCACTGCTGCTAGGCAGGTGGAGACAAAATGTTGGTGCCATCAGCAGACACAGTTGCTGCCCAGGGCTGCGGGTCTCCAGGTGGCTGGATCCAAGAACAGCAGAAAAGAGTTGGAGAAGAAACTTGCCTTTGTAATCTCCTTTTTGGACATGCAAGGGGTACCCAGCAGGTTTGTACACGAATCCTCAGGAACATCCTGCAGCTTCCAAGATGGGGAGATGGGCCATTGCCCCACATCTGCACCCAAAAGCAGGGGCATAGCATGGTCCTAATTGCATCACCGAGAACCAGCAATGGTGGGCCACCCCTGCATCACACATATAGAAATTTAAGTATGTTAAAGTGGGGAAGAAATGCTGCAATCCAGGTGAAGGTCTTGGTGAGGAAGCAGAGGGTGTCCGAGCTCCTACCCAGTAAAGCTCTGCCAAAGGATGCTGAGATTACGCTCAGTGTTCTTATCTCAGAAGCAGCTTAAAAAATGCACTTAATATGTAGGTCTTGTCACAATATAGTAGTTTACAAGCTGTTGGACCAACATGCCTTATGAAGACGATTCATCAGACACTAGTCAGACAAGAAGAGCCCCTCCCCAGCAAGAGAAGAGGCCCTTTCAAGTTACAAAGCTGCGCCTGTTTTCAGCAATAACACACCTTCCAGAAACAACCTCCCACCTCCCAGAGCTGCCTCTGGCCAGGGTGAAATATCAGTACGTGAAATGAAGCTGAAGACACAGCACTGAGACATCACAAGAGCCACTTAAATCTGGCAGAGTTATACAAACTCTACAAGGGAAAGCAGTGAACAGATATTGCTAAATTTGCCCCAATTTGCTTTATTTTCATACACATATTTTGAAAGAAATGTTGAAGCTAACGGAAGACTAGAAAAATAAGTGAGATGCATTTGCTACAAGTGTGAAACTTTATGCTAAAACACAGCCTAAATGCACAGAAGAGGTCACATAAAGATAATCTGGCTTACTGTCAGATCTCAAACATTTTCTCTCCAACCTCTCTCTCACTTGAAAAACTTGTGTCAACCCACCGACCCTGTCAAAATCAACAATTTGAAAAGAAAAACTTATATGTGGTGTTAATCAGGATGTCTCCGTTTACTAAAAAGGTACCAAGACTTTGTATTTATATTTATATCCAGTGTAATTTATCTTTTGTCTGAATTATGTGAATTGTATTTCCATTTTATTTGAACATGAATAATAATTCCCAATACTAAATGATGTTACTTTGAATGCTAACTGAATACATGCAGTGTTTTCCTATTTCATGTGCACTTGCTAATAAAATGAGAACAAAGTTCTCATTAAAATATCCATAACTCAAATAGTTGTACGGCATGACAGAAGAGGCACCAATACATTCTCTTCAGATGCTAGAAGCCGAGTAGATAGCACAACAAGGTGCCATCTGTTAATATTTATTGGTGAGGAGAAATTGTTTATATAAATTAACTGCTCTGGATGACATGAGACTCCCTTATTCCATTTTATCTTATCAGAAGAAGAAAGACAAAAATCCCTTCAAAAGCAAGTTTTTTCCAGCTTCCTACTCTACAAAAAAAAAAAATGTTCCAACTAGTAGAAAGCAATATTTGAGAAACTATCTGCCCCAGGATTTATATTTTCCAGACGTTACAGCAAATTATGCTTTGTGAATATTGCATCTGTTTAGGGAACCCATTCTCAGCATTTCAAAACTACTCACCAAATGGGACCACACACTGCAATAGACTGAGAAGTGGCACTGTCTCCCACGCAAATCACTGAGCTGCAGCTATGGCATCATGAATCTCATTCCAGTTTGCCACTTAATTATTGCACGGCCTTCAGCAAGTCATTTTACATCTCTCCTTTTATTTCTGCTCACACATTCCTATATACTCACTTTAGAGGTGAAGGGTAGCAGGTAAAGGGCTTGAAACATAATGGTAGATAATCTTACTAACAGGAATAAGGTTTTACTTCAAGGAAAAGGAAAAGGAAAAAATGAAAAGGAAAAGGAAAAGGAAAAAAGGAAAAGGAAAAGGAAAAGGAAAAAAGGAAAAGGAAAAGGAAAAGGAAAAAAGGAAAAGGAAAAGGAAAAGGAAAAGGAAAAGGAAAAGGAAAAGGAAAAGGAAAAGGAAAAGGAAAAGGAAAAGGAAAAGGAAAAGGAAAAGGAAAAGGAAAAGGAAAAGGAAAAGGAAAAGGAAAAGGAAAAGGAAAAGGAAAAGGAAAAGGAAAAGGAAGCTGTCAAAGTGAAGCCCTCCTACAATGGGAGCCGCTGTCAGGCACCTCAAAATTAACATACACCAGAACTATGCTTTCAGTTCTGGGGTTTGGTACTCTTGTTTATTCACAGTACTCCTTTTTCCCTCAGGTTTAGGTGTGCTTATTAAGAATGGGGTCCAAGGGTTTTGCTGTTCCCCATCCTGGGCATAGGATTTTAGTATAAAGTCAATATAACAAGCTGGACCCAGGTAAGACAAATTGCCCTGAATACAGCAAAAGCACAAGTCATGAGTAAAAAAAATACCTCCTACCAGATTGCAAAGCTTCTTCTCTGAAGCATGGTTTGTTTTAAAATAAAAATTTTAAAATAAAAATTAATGTAGTGTCAAGGAAAGCTTTTTCCTCTGATTCTTACTTTGAAATAGCTTCATTGTTTCATTTCAAAACTCTCCCCTTGCCAATCCCTGGCCAAAAAGCCAGATTGAGGCAGACATCCAGTTCATAGTATTTCAGCACAAAGAGTTAAAACTCATACAGTCATGGCAGTTGCCAGTAAAGTGGTATATCAGTCCCTGAAAAATTGATGTGCTGCCATCCACATGATAGCACAGTAAGCTTTGGTGTTCACAGAAAACAATATTTTTCCCCAGCAACAGAACAGATTTTAATGCAAAGTATAAATTTCTTTTACAACCTAGATTAAAATTTTTCTGAAAATGTTTTAGAACATATTTTACTTAATAAATAAACAAATAAACCATCTCTACACTTCTCCTGTATTTTAGAGACACTTGCAGACCCAGAAAACCAGCAGAAAAGCCAAGTGTAAGCCTGTTAATTAGTTGGACATGTGTTTTTCACATTATCTGAATTTAGAGAAGAATGCACCATTTTCTCTTTTTATATCAGGGTACATTTTGTCCATATCATTGCAGTGCCAACACAAACGGACACTTAAGTATCACATAAGAGGGAAATTACATGCAACTTTAATTTCCATGCACCTTTCAAAAGCACAGCTAAAACCAGAAAACACCACAGCAGCAAGAACACAGACCACACTAACGAGGAAAGAGCCCCTAGCCCCCAGCTGTTTAGAAATACAATAGCGCTTGAGTACTGGGAAACAAAAAAGCCTACACCCAAATGCAGACATGAGCTGAACATCATCAAATTCCCATCACTGGAGATATCAGCACAATTTTTCAGAGGACAAGAGTAAATAAATAACTTATATTTACTGTTTCTCTACTTGCAATTTTTTATTTCCTAAGTCAACACAACAAAAATAGTTCCCCTATCTCACTTTCACAGTTTTCCAAGCAACCAGGCTTTCAAGGTAGCGAATAAAACATTTTCAGAATCACAAGTTCAGCAGGTGCAAGACTATCTGCATCTTCTCCTTAGCTAATTACCATGCACAGCTTGGGGCAATAAACTCTGCTACAGATAAGGAGAAAGGTGGGTGGTTGTAGAAGTTTAGTTGCCCTTGCTAGCTCCTGTCAGAGGTGCTTTTAATGGCTGGTGCATCTAGTGGTCAAGATTCATGTTGCCTCTGAGAACATGATATTTGGATGTGCTTACCCATCCATCTTCATTCACTTATTGCAAACAAGTACTTTTGTCTCTTTTCTATGCCTTCCCCAAAACTCTTCTGTGCAACACTGACAATATCTGGTTGTAGTTCAGAGGAATAGATTAAATCATCCTGCTGAGGCCAATGGCTCTACCATGACTGCAGCAGACAGTGGAGAGGCATCATAGGCAGGGGGGCTACTTACAGGCAGAAAACCCAAAGGGATAATTTCCCAGAAAAAAGCCACTGGTGGGACCAACACAGGTTGGAAACTCATGTGGTTCTTCAGTGGCTAGAGTTCACCAAGGTCATGTTATTATTTCTTCCAACAGCAGCATTCTGGGGATACACAACTTTGTGGTACCATCTTCTCCTAATATCAAAAGCTAGGAAAAACATCTAATCTCCAGTTGCATACAGTAGCTTGGGCAAGTGCAAGATAGCCCCAGCTGCTGTTCTTCCACTCCATTCTGGAGCACAACAGACATAGGGAGGGTGCACCTACGGTAGGTCTAAAGAGGTAACTTGTCAGAGTCAAGGTCCAAAAGCAGGAGAAGCGTCCTGACCCTGAGGTATCATTATGGACACAGTAATCACCTTGGTAGTATGATGGTCTCTGGTGACAGTGTCAACTTCACAGTCCTTTGGGCTTCCCCATGTTATTCTTTCACTACCTTATGAAAATCTTGGTTAAAAGTAGTTATGGCTGTGCCACAACATATGTGACACAATAAACTGTGTTGTGCTGGAATTTGAGCAAGAAAAGGCCACTGCTGCTACTGCCTCCATGCAGAAGTACAGGCTTCCTCGCAGAAGCTGCTGCCCTGAGGCTTGCTGTCGCCACTGAGCCCTGTAGCATCCATAAGACAACACAATTTCACCATAAAGTGCAGCACGAACATCTGCAAGGACTTACCTAGATGCAAGGCACTATCTGGGGGCAGCACTGATTCAGCCATGCCCGCAGACTTCACAGATTCTGACTCTGACACCTAGTTCCATAAGTATCCAATTAGTTTTCCCACCTTGGCACAAGATTTTGATCTAGACTGACACCTCCATTCTAGCATCTCTTCCACTTTCCAGTGGACTGGTTTAGCAAGTTACAGTATGTATGATAAATCTGGCTTCTATATTGCACATAAAAAAGCTATTCTAAAAAGAATTTCATTATAACTATTGTATGATTAAAGTACCCAGCATATCAAACTATGTTTATGTCCTCAGGAACAATACTCCTGGCAGAAACATAGTAAATACATAAGTCTTGTTTTCTTTGCTTTCTTCCTCATGCAACGTCATGACCAGTGATATGCAAAATCTATTCATACAAAAGTTTGTAATTAAATCTGAGATTTTACTTCAACAACTGAAACAAAACTACTTGTGTTAGAGGAGGGGAAAAGCACTTTAAAATTCTTCCTAGTCTGAATGCACAGGAAAGTTAAGGGACAAATGCCATTGTAAGCATGTTTCCTATGAAACTGTTCACTAGCAATATGAATGGGCCAAATTTGACTATATTAGTTGAACGTATGAAAAGTATACTTTTTAGCTACTTGTGTATTTTGGAGACCACATCTGTTAATGCTGTAAAAAACTTTGGTCCTAGTAAGTGGTAATTTATTGTAAATTAGCAGTTTACAGTGTGTTTGAGTTAATGTTTTCCATAAAGCAAAAAAGATAGCGTCAATTAAATAATTTTGTTCTAATGTTAGAAGCTTAAGATGAGAGATAAAAATAGCTTTCAAAATTGTTTAAGAATAGCAGGCAGCTCTCTAATCATAAAGTTTTATCTACTTGAAGAGTAGCGTGCTCTTTCTTAGAGGAGTAGCGTTCTTTTAATCACAGTTCCTTTTAAAGCAATCAAAAATCTCAAATTTAAGAAGAGTTTCTTTACTGCAGTGGTGGTGGAAAACAGTCCATCAGAGTCCTGCTTTATGGGAACATAAAATAGTCTGGGCTAGCTCTCCACCATACGAAACCCCATTTGAGCTGAAATTAAATTCTGCAAATAAGCAGAAAACATTCCTCTCTTATTAAACACAAGTTCCTCTCCCATCTGTGCCACGGAGTACGGGAACTTTCTCTATTTCACATCCAGAAACAGCACTTTTCCATAGGCAGATCGGATGCAGCATATCTGAAACAAACTTACTTCTGCAGTCTATAGGAAAACACTTCAACAAGCACCTGAAAATCTGAAAGGCAGGTGCCACAGTCATTCCAGGGGGAGTCTAGGTGGGCATTGAATGGTCAAGCGTTTAGTTCTGTTTCCAGGGAAAGACAAAACTCAGGGCTGTTTGTGAGGGTGAGGTCCACTGAGACCCTAATCCACTTGAGAGATGTGAGAAGAGAGATTGCCAGTGAAGACTGAGGCAAAGAGGTTGTTGAGTACCTCAGCCTTCTCCTTATCCATTGTTATCAGTTTGCCAGTTGTGTTCACCAGGGGGTACACTTTTTTTGACCTTCCTTTTCTGGCTGACATGCCTGTCCCTTCGCATTATTCTTTGCATCCCTTGCCAAGTTCAGTTCCACCCGCAATTTGGCCTTCCTGATCCCATCCCTATACAATCTGGCAACATCCTTATACTCGTCCCTGGATACCTGTCCCTGCTTCCACTGCCTGTGCAGTTCCTTCTTGCTCATTAGTTTGACCAGCATGTCTCAACTCATCCATGCTGGTCTCTTGTCTTCCTTTACTGATTTCTTACACCTGGGGACTGAGAGTTGTTTTGCTCTATGGAAAGCATCCTTAAAGAACTGCCAGCTGTGTTCTGCTCCCCTGTCCCTGAGGGCAGGTTCCCATGGGGTCCTATTGACTAAATCCTTGAACAGCTGGAAGTTTGCTTTCCTAAAATTCAGGGTCCTGACTTTACTCTTTGCCTGACCCACATCCCTCAGGACTGCAACCTCCACCACTGCATGATCACTGCAGCCCAGGCTGCCTCAAATCTTGATGTCATCAATTAGCTCACTTGTGTTGGTAACCAACAGGTCCAGTATCGCATCCCCTCTGGTAGGTCTGTCTACTACCTGTCTTAAGAAGTTATCCTTAATGCACTCCAGGAGTCTCCTGGATTGCCTACAGCTTGCTGTGCTACTTTTCCAGCAGATGTCAGGGTATTTGAAGATCCCCAGCAGGACAAAAGCCTGCGAGCAGGATGCCTCCTGTAGCTGGAGTAAGAAGGCTCTGCCAAAAGGCTCCCGTTGATCGAATGGCCTGTAGTGGACACCAGCCACAAAGTTCTCTTTGTTGCCTCAGTCTCTGATTCTTACCCATAAGCTTTCAACCTGCTCATAGCTTTTCTTCAGAGACAGCTTTTCTCACCCTCCTTTTCTTGGTGCAGAGGGCAACCCACCACCCCTCCTACCTCACCTGTCCCTTCTGAACAGGCTGTAGTCATTGATAGCTGCACTCTAGCCATGGGATTTGTCCCACCAAGTTTCAGTAATGGCAACTAGGTCCTAGCTTTCTAGCAGCACGGTGGCTTCTGACTTCTTCTGTTTGTTTGAAGATTATAATGGGGAGGTGATTCAGCCCACTGGGGACAGTCTCTACCTGCCAAGGAGAAGTTCATCAGGACCTAGTTAGGTGGAAGCACCTGAGTCAGTTACTGACACCCTCCACAACAGGCTGGGGAAGGTGGCCCAGTACTTCTTACCTCCCTATTTATTCTCTGAGATCTTGTATCTCTTTGGTGAGGGCCATGGTCCATGCTCACCTTTCTAAGCTTACTGCTCCCTTTCAGATCAGTGGTGGCAAGGAAGATGATGTCTCTGGGGTGTAACAAGACCCCTCTCCCTTCCCTTCTGGCCGGGAGGAACACAGAGAACAGCCTGCCTTTAGCTGCCCTGTAAGCTTTACTTGGAGGCAACAAGAAAAATCCTCTTGGACACTGGTTGGGGGAGATTTGCTCAGGGCTGTATTGACAGCAGATCTGGGGTGAGAAGTTTCTCCTGGGTCACCTTGGAAGGGAGCATAAAAAGGATCAGCAACATGATGTGGCTAAGATATTGCAGCATGTTTTGCCCTGGAGGGAGCAAATTCATGGGATCTGTGGTATATTAGTCTCTCTCCTGATTCTGCACAAGGCTCACGCCTCAGTGTCCTGGAGACTGAAATAGTTTATTCCCACTACAGTCTTCTATTTTGAAATAGGGCATATGGACAAAAGTTCACAGGGTACATCAGGCATAGAGGTGCTCTTAAAGGTTCCTTGCAGCTCTCATATTGATGGCATCCCTCTCTGACTCTTCAGAGGATTTCTTTTAAGCCTTAAGGACCAAAGAAAAGAAGAGGAAGGCAAAATTTCTGGGGCTTGTTTCAATTGATATTCTCATAGCAAACAGAAGGAAAGAAGTAACTCAATTCAGTATTTAGTTACATTCCTGGAAAACAGAAACCACAATTAATTTACAGGGCAGTTCTTCCACTTTTTCCAGTTTAACCCTAATATCTATTACATTAATGACTAACACTGCCTCATGAGCAAGCCTATCAGCTCCAAGAGAAGAGAACAACAACACATTATCTTCTAAAACCATCAAGGAAAGCAAGAGTCTCTTATATTTGCTTGAAAAGAGGCAAACACTTCTAGTCTTACAGTCCCATTGAGAATGCCTTCCAATAGAACACTACATGCTATTCAGGACAACAGAGCTCCTGAAAAGTTTAACAAAAAGCTTTTTCATGGATTTTTTTCTTTGACTGAAAACTCCCTGCCGGGGGGCATAAAGATTTGGGGGGGGGGGGGGGGGGGGGGGCTGGATAATATGCTCAATGCAAAAGAAAATACTAAATATGTGAGTGCAAGGAATAGACAAGTTTCCAATTTATTTCACAATATTATCAGCATGTCACCCATTCACCTCCAAAATACCTGTGGAGAAGTGCCTTTTCACAGTCCCCATGCTTTTCTACAGTTTTTTTCTGGTTGGCACTGATTTAACTCTTGAATTCCAATACTGAGCTCCTCCCTGCATGCACTAACACAACTGCTAAATGATTAGAGTGCTTTGCTTCAAGGATGAAGCAAGACACAGTGGGATGAACCGACCTAAACCAAATAACCGCACAAGCTGCTACACTTTCCTTCAGTCTGGGCTCTTGTTGCACCTCTTGATAACCCAGCTAAAATTAATACCCTGGCAGAATCATAATCTACCAAAACACGTGAAATGTTTTCTGCTCTGTGAGTTGAACGGGTGCATGGGAGGATGTTCAGAAAGAGCTAGGTCTGCACAGGTTACAGTGAGGCTTGGAGGATCAGGGCACAGAAGATCTTCCACCCTTTCTACGATGTAGCTGCTTAGGCTGTCTGTCTGTCTGGTAGAACTGCACTGTCCCCATGTGGATAAAGATGTAAGTAGTTTTGTGTCATACACTGCAGTAACTTATTTCTGTCATTTTGCATAGGAACACGTCTGCCAGCACCAGGTACCTTCACAACACTATAGCTGAATGCATGCAAGATATTGGGACAGAAAACATATATAACACACTAACCCAGCTCTTAAAATTATGAAATACAACCTTTGTGTAAACAAGCCTTTACTTGCTAGGATTAGCAAGTTGCAAGGAGAAAATCATTATTACAATTGCACAATAATTCCTAGATGTGTCACTGAAAATGAACACCAAAGCTCCTTTGAAGACTGCTTTGAGGCTGTTTGAGAGGCTTTGTACACTTACTACCTTGTGCATTCAGCTGTGCCAAAGCTAACAGCATGAGTGCAGGAGCGGTGGTGAAACCTCTAAAGAAAGTAAACGCACATCTTGCTGATGGCATTAGGAGGAATGATTCATCATACATGTCCTTGCCTTCCCTTCTGGTGAGGATGTAACCTTCCCCTCTTTTTAACTGTCTATCTTTTTATCTCCTTTGTTCAAAAACTGGCATACTTTTGCTAGATGCTTGGGAATACATTACACAGAATTGAATTTTGGTGCAAGGTGTTTGTCTTGGGAGCCCAAAGATGCACATTTTTATGCCAAGAACATCCAAAACTTGGTTACAGAGCAAAGGTTCTTTTGCATGTAGGAGGGTAGTCATCTCTGCTCTGCACAAAACCCATGGAGCAGTCCTGCTCAACAGAGGCAACGAAAAGCCAGAGAGCTCTGTTCTGATTCAAAACAATCTGCCATGAGGTGTTATTTTCATTTCTGTATATGGAATATTAAAGAGGAGGGAGACAGAAATGTGTGTTTCTTGTGGCTTTGTTACTTCAAACACTCCATGCTATAATGTCTCAAGATTTGCTTGTCTCTGGCATGCTGACATTTCACAACCTACACTGAACAGGAAATCACCAAGAATTATTCTGTTTACTTTTAGATATGGAACACACATTGCTCATAATGGAATGGCAGCATCATAAAAATATGCGGTAGTTACAAAGTTTGTTTGTACTCTGTGAAAATCACCCTCAACCTTTTTAGTCCTGGCTATATGCTACCAACTGCATGTAACCAGTCTGGCTTAGTGCTCTCAGCAAAGCATTTAGCCAGGATGTGTTACAAAATGACTGGGGGCAGGAGGAGGAGAGTGGAGAGAATCATATTTCCCAAAGTTTTCAAGGCAGGATTGGTACTCATGTCTCCTGAGATAAAATACTGCTCAAAAGTGATGCAATTTGAGGTGCAGAATGAAGGTGGAAAAATAAAGAACAAAGCATACCAAATGCTGAAAAATTAACATAGAATGCATGCATGATTTGAGGACTGACCTCTGCATTGCAAAGTCTCTGTGTTAACCCTGTTGCTACGTGGATAGCTATTACTCAGAAAACTGATAGTAGTTGTTATTATAAAGGTCCGTTTCATCTGCTGTTCTAAATAAAGCACAGCTGAAGATGGAATGACATGAAATGTTGTCTTTCTATTCCTGAGGATGTGGCTGCTTTGTATATTTCCTCATTGTGCAGAAGAAATCCACATCTGAGAAGTCATTCTGGAGGTCCATAATTGCATCCAGATGATCAAAAGTTGGGGTCTGATCTTTCCTGTCTTCATAATACATAGTACTTTAGTCATTCCCTAGGATTAAACTTCTGACATTCACAGCTAAGAGCCTAGGCATCCACAAACTGAATTAGAGCTGGATTCAAGAGTAGATCTGCAAAAGCCTGATATTCATATACACCAGCAAGCACTACAATGCCAAATTTGCGTTCTAAACTGTCTTTTATCTCTGCTTGGGATTTTCAACCATAAACTTGGAGTTGAACACCCTGTTTACCCCAGTTTCCTACCCAAGATGATAGATCTACTAGGTGATGAACCCTAGTGAATGAAACACTTGGTTTAAGTTCCTATTTCAAATCAAGTGGAACAAGGATTTGAATGCAAGCTGTGTGTACCCAGTTTGAGCGCATCACCTATTAAAAGACCAACATATCTTCACCTGCGTTCCTGGATGCACCAATCTCAGATACACATGTGTTGCCTGGGAGCTCAGGGACTTGGTGCCATGGGCATGGGAACAGTGAGTTTGGGAATCCTGCACCAGAGCCTTGATCTTCTTCTGGCATTCTGAGCAGATACTCCATGGGCATCACATCTTCCTAAGTCAGCCCACTGGCAGAAAATTTAACACTTATAAAATTAAGGAGAAGCTAATAATGTTGTTTCTGAGAAAGTAATTGTTGACTAAATATTAAACCTACATTCAGCTTCCAAATCCTTTGGCTCACACACAAAATAGGATGCACAGAGTACAATGCTGAATAGGAGCACTGCAGATCTATTGAAATATGGTTAATAAATTCTCACTAAAACCTAGCACTGCTGTCTTGCAACATGACATCCTGGTTCAGGTACTACACTGGCCCTGCTAAATCATGGCAACACTACACTAAAGATTCACCCTTCTTTTACAAAATGAAGGTTGCATTCCTTTAAAAACTACAGAGAAATCTAATTCCTTCTTTTCTGGCTCCCACTATGTTGCCTCCAATTGAATGACAGCAAAATTCTGACCAAGAGGAAGACTCGATGCTACTAATTCAGATGATAACTTAGGATCCATGATGCAGTGGTTTAATTCACCACCTAGTGACTTTTGGTGTGATCCCAAGTGACTTCCTTAAACCTTCCTTTCCTACAGTTCCTTTTTTATAAACTTGGATGTTGCCATTTACCTGCATATACTGATGACTACTCACTCTCCAACTTTCCCTGAGCACACACACATGGGCAGGTAAGCTCTCAAATGCTACACAGTGGAAGCTATTGGGAAGCTTAGATAAAGTTGGTGTAACCAAGAAGAAAAAGAAGATCCCTCCTGTCCTTCACACAATGTATGTCCCTGCAGGACTATGGAAAACACCGGCAGAAAAGGTGTTACTTTACTTTAAATTCTTTAATTACTTTAAATATATTCAACCTGTGGATAATTTGCTGCTGATAGAACTATTTTTAATAGGTGTGAATGTGAGAGGTGTCAGGACTAGCTGTTGTTCATGTACATAGTAGGAAGATAGACCTCCCAAAAGCCTACAATATAAGAGTACTGGTACGCACAGCTGTTTAAGTATTGGGGTCTTTCTGAAATGCAAACTGATAAGAATTCACTAAAACAATGTGTTTCAACTAGATTTGCAGGGGGGGAACCCCACATTTTTTGCAACACAGAAAAAATATGTCTATATAGGACTGCTGGTTCATTGCATTCCCTGGGAACTTGGACCTCATGGCTGAAGGGTTTCAAGAGAAACAGGTGTGGGAGTAATTAAAGAAAAATATTTTTAAAATACTTCCAAAGAACTGTTATTCCAAAAACTGAATGGGAAAGTGTCCAAAATCCATTACCTGGATGTGCAGTGTGGAGGCAACAAAAGAGAATAAAAGGGGCTTAGAGAGATTTCAAGCTCAAATCTGAAGCAATGCAGTTTCTGCAACAACGGCGACAGGCAGCTCAAGGTTCCTCCAGCAGCTGGTGCGCCCAGGGGCGATTGTGGTGCTGGGAGATGTCAGGGACTCTCTGCTGCTGGATGAAAAGGAGTCATGTAAAGCTACAGCAGGGGTCACTTACTGAGAGAGTGCTCAGCTCCAGGATGGACTCATGTGAGCCTCTTTTCCTACTGAGACATCACTGAAAAGCAGACATTGGAGCAAATGGTCTGCTCCCTGTACTTAAACAGCTGCCTCAGCCCTTCTCCCTGCTACTTTGTTTCATCACCTCCTTCTTTAGTCATGTCCCATATGTAAAATGCAATTAGTGTTACAAAGAAACCTGTAACATTTTGGAGGATTTGTGTCTGTCCTTCCACCCTCTTCCCAGCAGGTCACACTGGAAACTCTGTCCTGGAGAGAAATTGAATCTGTGGCAGTTTTCTTCTCCTCTTCACAACTGATTTTCACTTGAAGATTTCAGTTAAAGAAGGAAAAAAGCTACACCCTGCTGACACAAGCAGAGGAAATAAAAATTAGAACAAAACAAGCAAGGGACCATTTTGGTTATACAAGCGTACAGACTGAAGCACAGCCACGAGAATAAATGAGCAGAGAGTACAAAGAATGGGAAGGTTAAAGCAAAATAATAAGCCACGTGAGAGAGAGTCATTTAAGAATTCTGGAACCTGTTTGCAGAAAGAAGGATAAGAAGAAAGGTCCTAGCAGGGACACCATGAGCCATTAATTTCTTTCTGAGAAATTTGTTGTGTTGAAAAGTCACCTCTTCTTTGCCTTTAAATTCAACCTTCATGTTGTTTCTGCAGCATCCAATATTAATTAAAATTTAAAAAGTATGTGACAGAAGAACACAAGGGGGAAAAGGAGGGCAAATTGTGAATACAAATTTTTTAATCCTTCTCAGAAGTTATTTAGAGCTTTTGCTTGCATCAATATCAATCTTCTTGCAGGAGAAGTCACTGTGTTTTCTTCATCTCTAAGTCCTAATTGCTGTAAAAGGATTTTAAAAGGTGTTCCTTTTGAAGCGTACATTTACATTTTGGAAAAGAATAACTCCTGTACACAGCCACAGTAAAACAGCTAATCTCTCGAGCAACCAGTCACATAAGTTATGTTCAATTCCTTGGCAACACTTAGGACACCCAGTAACAACCAAGCATAAAACTGTGCTACTGCTAGACAAGTACAGACCCTGAAAACAGTCTCTTTTCCTTACAACTAAAGTACACATTGTAGGCATTGCTCAGTGTGTTTCTTTCTACTTTTCCAAGCACCTGGAAGAAAAGGTTGAAGTGAGGATGCTGGAGCCTCTGCCGTTTTTCGGTGCATTCCCTCCAGAGCAGGGGGCTCTGGCTGTCCAGGGCATCCGGTGTGCCTGATCTTTGCATCTCAGCCAAGCAACACAGTGCTATTTCGAGCACTTCTGTATTACTTTCACACAGGATAAGACAATTTTTCTGGAATGCAATGTAGCAATTCCTGTGCCCTCAGATGTGCCAGTCCCCAGAAGGCTGGGGTTTACTGCCTGCACGGTGGGACAGTGAGAAGAGTGAAGCTGGTCTGCAAGACAGGGCATTCTCCTGTGAAGGTCTTTTCCTCTTAACCATGTTTTATCTTGTCTGCTCCTTTCTTCTGCAGAACAGCTGTAGAGTGGTATATTTTCCACATGCTGTTGATTTCATTTGAGCAATCAGTTTTCTTGTCTCTGAACTTCTGTTTTTGTTGCTGCTAGAAGTAGAAAGGCCAAAATGCCATGAGAAAAAATGATTCTCACAACATTTCAAGCATTTCTAAAACAAAAATGTATTTACATTTTGGAAAATGCTTGCCCTTTTAAGAGCTCTAGTCCAATTTTGGGGGCCTAAGTTATGTAAATCAGTTTGGGACATTTTTGTCCATTCCCTTGTCTTACATTAATGTTGAGCACAACTCCCTTTTGATGCATGCCACATTTACCTAGTCAGTAAAAGTACAAAGTGGAGTAAAATTGAGTGATAATGGCTGGGTTTTCTACTAGTTTCAAATTAGTCTTAAAGCAAGACAGCAGCTGAAAACAATGACAAGCCAGATACATGGGGATCTGTTCATAACTTAATGTTTCTGTGCCATGTTTAACCCTGAAAGTCCAAATACAATATAAAAGTTAGATATTTATGCTTACTAAACCTTCTACAAAGAAACTTTTATACTTCTGGATACAATATAAAAGATAGATAAAGTAAGTGAGGAAGACTCTCACGGCAAGAGGAGAAAATAAGAGTTCTGGTCACAGTTCTGCTCTGACCCACTGCAAACCTGATACTTTCATACAAAATTTGCTAAAGGCCCTACCAAAGAGCAATATGTTACTCATTATCTATCCCATGACCTCCTGCCATGTCCCCTTTAAGAGAAAGGTTTTAACAAAGGAGGAATTTAATTTTCTAAAGCTGTTTACTTTTGTTACTCTGCCTAAAATGAAGCATGTTGTTTTAGGCACATTGGTGAAAAGTCTGGATCTGCTTATTAGACTGAAATTAGACATTTCAAGTCTCCACAAATACAACTATTTCAAGATTTGGCAATGAATTTAAGTGAATAGGAAGGGGTTTCCTAACCACAAAAAATGTACAAGTTGTTACTTTAATCTTCTATAAAGTCAGAAGCAGTTGGTGTGTTGTAAGAAAAGCCACTGCTGGCAGATGAACAATTGTTTAGTTCCCTCATCTGTAGTTACCAGCATGATTCAAACATAATGTGACCATGTCTAAAAGCCCAAAATGTAATAACTGAAAATCTTTCCAAAAGATTACCTTTACTCAGTTTTAAAGCCTACAAGTCTCTCTGACAGAAAAATCTTTGAAAGGGCATAGGTGGGGTAGAGATGTGGATAGATTATGCACCCTAGCAAGCAGCCTGCCACTTGTGCTATTGAGGCGACACATGTGGGCTTTCCTGGGACACAGCAACCCCAGCATCCATGAGCCTCACCAGATGCCTGGCCTGGGCAGGGAGGAGCAGCTGCGGCTGCACACAGAGACTTCCTAGGAGGAAATAGGGACCAGATGAGTGGTGCAGGAAGAAACCAGGAAACCCTTTGAACACCAAAGATAATTGCAGTGATGATGACCGCACAGATAGACCACCCGCTCCTCCGGTACGCTTCAGGAGCAGGTGGAAGCCAGGAGGAGGAAAGGAGGATCTGGAGGTGGCTCTCCTCCTCCATCCCTAGTGATTGCTTTCCAGGTCTTCCCTGAAGGCAGAAAAGGAGCACTATGTGGGCAAGTCTGGACCTTGACTGCAGGAGCTGGGACACATCTAAGGTGTCTCTGATGAGAGGCTGAAGAAGTGGGAAGATATTTACTATCTAGGCTTAGATAAAAATTGCAGTTTACACTTTATTTTACCTGTTTTCAGTCCTGTAAATAAGGCCTGACTTCAGAACTCACTGAAAAACAATTTTTGCTTTCTTTTTCTCTCAGGCACTCTCTTGGTGCTGTAGGGAAATCAGGATAAATCCAACAGTGGGCTGTCTCCACCGGGAGCAGATGGAGGACAGAACAAGGGGAAACACAGACCACTCAGAGGGAGCTTCATGCAGGAGATGCGTTGTGGGAGATTAAGGGCCAAGGGAAAGTTACCTGCCAGCCTGCCATGGACCACTCTGCTGCAGTCCACCTACCACAACAGGCTGAACTACTCCCTGCAAGGAGTAATTGCCGAGAGAGATCCTAGGGCCCTTGGAAAGCACCAGTGTCACAGGCACCCTCATACCCTCTCATCAAATGGAAGTACAAGCCCAATGGATTTAGCTCTGAGCATGTATTAGGGAAAACTGTGCCCATGCATTTCTCCCATGCACATGCTTCTCCAGGTGCACTGTCTACACTACAGGGTTTTGAAGAGGGGAAAGCTTATAGCTGGCAGTCAGGAAGGGAAACCTAGGTTAAAAGGGGTTCAAGGTGGCTTTCCTTTTCACTAAACCTGCAGAACACCCTAGAAGAAGAGGAACATGCTTGAACATCAAAGGTAACCTTCTGCACCATGAGCCTTTTCTGAAGTCCACATGATCGTCTACTTACTCTATGTAGATATGCCACCTCTCTCAAGGGGGCCCAGCCTAAAGCAAAAAGAACTATTTCTATTGCATATTTGTTCCCCTGTCTTAAAAGTCCTAAACCTCTCCCAGTGCTGTGCAACAGAGGGAGGGGGGGAGGAAGTAAAAAAAATACGAAACAAAGACTGTAAACCCTGTTAAGATTCTATATTACAGAAAATTTATCTTTCTCTAAATCTGAGGCTTGGACAAGGTCAGAACAATACTTCCAGTCAAAGCTGGCAAAAAAATATTGATAATTCAATGTGAAACAGGCTTTCTTTTATGGTAAGATCAAATATACAGCACAATTTTTTTCCCAAGAGGCAGTCACAAGAAGTGAGTTCAGACCTGTGGATTCTCACTGACACCTTACATGATTCAGCACCAGAAATTTAAGCTGAACCTGTAGTAACAGGATGCAAAGCTGATAGTCCTGTGCTGTCTTCCAGAGTGGCTCACAGAGACATGGAAATCAATTGGCCTTCACCTTCCAGGACCCTGGGACATCTGATGTATGATGGAATTTGGAGAGGTACCATAACTCTACAAGCAGATCTGAGCAGGCCACTGACTTTGGGAGGAGGTGGACCAGCAGATCCCCCAGTTCAGGAAGGAAGTACTCAAGTTTTCTCTTGACTACATGGAAACAGTTACATTAATCACTGTAATCTAGGAAAAATAAACCAATAGATGTGTAATTGCATATTTTGGTAAAAGTAGGAAATACGATTCCAGAAGAGCTATTTCTCCTAATGTCAACACAATGGTATCTCAGGTGTTACCTCATCACTTGCCCCAAAGGCAAATGGCAGCACATGTGTCACAGTGCAACCATCAGTCAGCCTGTCCATAGTGTTCAGCACAAACAGGCATTGCCAAACAGGAACAGGTCCAGTGGAGGGGCTACCAGGATGCTCAGGACACATGCTCTGCAAGACAAGGCCATCCAGCCTGGAGAAGGCAAGGCTTCAGGGGGACCTTATTTCTGTCACCAGCCACCTAATGGAGGGTGTAGAGATGATGGAGTCAGACTCTTCTTATACCTGCTCAGTGGAAGGACAAGAGGCAACAGACATAGGCTCGAACAAGGGAAACTCTGACTTGATATAAAGGAAAAAAATTGCACCCTGAGGGTGGTCAAATGCTGAATCAGATGCTGTAATTCTCCATCCATCCAACTAGACATGCCATGAACAACCTGCTTCACTGGACCTGCTCTGAGAAGGATTTTGGATTAGAAAGCCCCAGAGGTCCCTTCCAACCTGCATGACTACGATCTGATTCTGCAGTTCTGAACATAACCACCGTTTCCACTAAAGTAGTAAAATTACCAATATCCTTAAAGCAGATCATTCAGCCATCACTTGCTTCACTTCGCTGGTGTTTAGACTACTTTCCATAATCCTCTGTTTTGTCTGGACTTTAAGGTCTTTAGAATAAGGGAAATGAGGCACTATTTCCAGTTATACTCACTTTCTATGAATTTTAAATTCATAGATTTTAAATTCTATGATACTGTGTAATACTGTGCATTCCAATGCTTTCTGTATCTTTCCTTTCTTATTTGCAGGTTCTTTAATTTTCAGGTGCATCAGACAGATACCTCCACTCCCAACCGTGGGGTAAGCTTAAAATCACACACATGTACATGCACCAGTAAAGAAACAGAAAATCACCTTCCATGGATGGCAATGGTGATAAGTGATCTCAGGTTTCATTGTTGCATACAATGGACTTGGAATAAAGCACTTTGGGTGGGTTTGGGTTTGGGTTTTTTTTTCTTTTTTAACTACATTGTATTGTATTTGAGGGCTACTTTCAGTTTATAGTTACAGGGCTTCATGGGACACTGGTGTTCTCAGTGGACTAAAACTTCTCTACTCTGCTACAACTCTATTAAGAATAAAGTATGTCTGAGGACTCAAGACCCATAGTCATGTTATTAATTCAGGTTCAAAAATGGTGATTTAATTGCTGTGCACTTTCTTTCCTCTTTACACATTCTCCACTTCCCCACCCACCACCCTCCCAGTATTCCTGAAGAGATGTGTCGCTAACCCTAAGTGTAGGTAAACAACATTGTTCCATTGCTGATTTGGGCCTTATAGTGCTTACTTTCTTTTCTCCAGCCACTTTGGAATAATAAAGTTTTCCTATTTCTACATCTTTGCATCAGTTCTTCATTTCTACAGATTTTCATCTGTTCCTTTGGTCAGAAAAAAAAAACCTGGAAAACACACTTTGCCAATGTAAAACAAGAAACTTTTTTTGCTCTTTCTCATCTCCACTCTTTTCACCTTTCCCCAAATCCCCTCTCCTTCCGCAACAATTTCTAGCCACATTCCACTGACTGGATTTGCCTGCTGTGCAAAGTGATTTTCACTAATCTGCTACTTAGTAGGTAATTGTTAAAACAATTTGTCCTGTTCATCAGTGGTGTTACATCTCTGATGTCAGCTGGATTCACACCAGGAATTAACACAGGCTATTAATTTTACAGAAAGGTTTTCATATGTGAGTAGGTGTGTTGTGCAATTGCCAAGCGTGTTGATGACTGCTCCAGGTCCTAGGGCAGATAGAAGATGTGTGGGGAACTCTGCAGTGTCTTGCAATATGAAAAATTAATTCCCTTATGATAAAAGCTTTTGGAAGCTACTTTTTGTCCAATGGTCTTATTTGCTTTACCTGCTGACTGTATTTAACATTCATTTTAAGTTTGCATAGAAAAGTATGTCAGTCCCTGGTGCATGATACTTCTAGCCATGTGTGCTATCACTGTTGACCCAATGTTTGGGAAAAGGATGCATCAAACTTGTATATGTAATGAACCTAATCTTCCTTTCACAATAGGTCATTAAACTCTTTTTAGTAAAGGGCTTGTGTACAATGCACCAAGACTGACCTAAAGCCTGGAGCAACCAGATTTCCATGCAACCTTTTTTCTCACAGGCGGTGGTGGCCTTTTCATGTAAGTGAAAAACTGGACATTTCTCTTTGAATTAAATATAATGTGCATAACCGACTGAAGTTCAGTGTTCTTAAGGCATTTTCATTTGATACAAAAATTAATTTTGTGCTCTGCCCATTGGCCTTTGTTATTTTAAGGGGCTGGATTATTTTTAACAGTAAGCCATGAAGTCTGGTGCTGTAGAAATTGGGAAAGACTTGAGAGGAGGGAAAGGCTTAGCAGTCAGGTGTGAGGTATTTCAAGTTTCTGTCACCTGACAAGAGCCATGAAGGGATCACAGACTATTCATAGTAGGTGGATATTTTAATGAAAATAACTATTAGTTTTAATAAATTACACTACATCTATGTTAGTATTATATTTTAATGAAAATGGATTTTTTAGATGCGTGACCAAAGCTCCTGTAGCCATTGCTTTATAACTGTATTGCATATGGATAGGTCATGTTGCCTTCACAACACAAAGGAAACAAAGCCAGATTGTTTGAAAATCCTAAAAACTTTGCAGCTCAGAGATCATGAAACAGCAGTATGACAATATTGATGGGGAACATGTGCAAATACTACAAGATTTAACAAAAGGTCCCTGAATGCTGCATGTATTTACCACAACAACCCAATCACGCACAAGGACTTGAGAAATTTGTTAAGTGCAATTTACAATTTTTCCTTTTAGAACACAAACTCTGTTTAAAAAAGAGACTTCTGAATGACCAGTGTGCATACTCAAAGTATAAGGTCATGTTTTCATCCCAGAGTGCCCTAGCTTTGTACAAAGAGAGCAAGGGACAGCGATGCTAAGAACTCTAACTCTATAAATAACCCAGACAAGCTTTCTCAGCGAAGTGTGGCTGATCTGACTATGAAGGCTATCCTTTGCTATATATAGCTAAAGAATGAGTATTTTTAAAAGGTCAGAAGAAAAATAAAAATAATCTATGTATATCCAAGCATATTTTTTGAAATGCAGGTTTGAAGTTCATCACTAACTGAATCCATGGACAATAGGAGATACTGTCTCCTGTCCTGTAGAGAAAATCTCTGCTGAGGAACAAGCCTCAAGGGAGCCAGCTGCAGGCAACAGTAGCTGAGGCATCTGTTGAGGGCAGCAGACTGGATGGTCGGCATCATCTGCACCAGAGGAGATCAGGACAGCATAGCTCAAAGCAGAGACTGAGGCCCTCTAACCCCACCTCAGGACCAGTGGCACGGTACAGACATATTGTATCTCTGGGCCCAGATCTACAAATGAAAGAGTAATCCAAGCCCACCAACACAAGTAGGGGTTTTAGTGGTAGTTTTATTACATGGTGACTTGAATAAGTCCTGGTGCAGCCACAGGTAAGGGCTTACCTTCTTAAGTCTCTCAGAGGCAGGTCACAAAAGCAGTTTTGAGACCATCCTCAAAATGATCCTGCCTTACCTGCCAACTTAACCCTTCTCCTAAAGCTGCTCAGGGGAATGCCCATCACCAGCCTCAGCAGATCCATGGGAAGCAGTGTGTGGCCAGGGCATCCACAGATGGTGGGACATGCTGGCAGGGCCATCAACAGCACCACACAGCACTAACACTGCCCACATAAAATGGGGCTAGAAAAGGAAAAGAGAAAAGGAAAAAGTTTCAACAGAGCTGGTTCACTTGATAATTAGAAAGTAGAAAAATGGGATTAAAAAGGATATATTTAAAGATAAACAAAGAAAATCATGGGAAGAGAAGAAATATTTTCAATCAGATCTTCCAGAATGAGGTATATATTAGACTGATGTTTTTATTAAAGGGAGCTTTCTAAGCAGCATACAGAGGGCTCTGCAGGCATGCATTCTTAAATAAAAATCAGACTCAAACCAGGAGCATGTAAATGAATCCTGGCAAAACCTCCAGGGAGATTAGCAAGTTCCCAAGTGTGCTTTTAAGCGAAGAATCATCACACTTGCTTTATATACACCAATTAAGCTTGTACAAAGAGTAGCACTGAGGAAGAACAGTTACTCTAGTGTAAAACCAGCATGAGATCAAACTCAAAAAAATAAAAAAAATATTTTTTACTGTAGCCTTTCACTTCTTATACAGGTTATACAGGTGAGAATCCTAGACCCATGACCTGAATAGCTCACATGCTGGATCCGTACTGGAGCGTACAGGTGGTCAGAAAGCCAGTACAAAGAGCTTTCAGTGATCTTTAATGGCTGAAGCTTTGGGGACAAGCAAGCTTTGGGCCTAATTTCATGTCACCTTCGTGGGGTAATGGCTGAGGTCTGTTCTCAGCACCAGCTGGGAGTTTAGCAGTGGGAAGTGGATGGGAGAGGCATGTGGAGGAGAGGAAAGGGGCTGCAATGCTCACCAGCAGTTGTGCTAGGTATACAGGAGCCAGAAGTGGGGCAAACATTTAGATTTATTAGTTATTTCAGTGTTTGTGTTTATGGCATTAACCTCTGTTACACACATCTCTCTCCTTTCCTCTAAGACTTCAAGTGTGCAGCAGCGCTGTAGGATCCTCTGTTGCAAAGCTAGTGAGCCACGCAGACCTTGTTTTTTGGTGAGCCAGGATGCCACAGAGGATCATGAGGATCAGGTCAAACCACTGGCAGGCACAGAGGGCACCATGCCATCACATCTGAGCCAGCAGAGACCCTGCCACAGCCCCCTCCAGGTACCTTCACCCTCCACCTTTCTTCTCTCCTGACTTTTTATTTTTTGCTTTCCAGGAGACCCTGCAGTCACAGTATGTTGCAATATTTCCCTGGGCACTACCCAGCCTATGAAGACTGGTTGAACAAGGCCAATGCTATGCACATAGCAGAGCTAAGCACTACAACCTGAATGCCTGGCTGCAGTGGGCAACCTAACCCACCTGCTTGGCAGAGCTGGCATAAGCAAGCAGCACCTCCCATCCTGGAAGCACCAGGAGAGTAAGATTTCTCTCTGTTCATACTCCTCTCCCTTCTTTCAAAAGCTGGAGCAGAGACTGCAGTGTGTAATGGTCCTGACAGCAGGACTGACACCTTCTTCCCCACTCTCAAAGACCAGCAGACAGACCCACAAGCTGCATGCAGCCGCCCTGCCCAAGGGAGGGGCATTCACAGGTTCTGATTATACCACTTTAGGCACCACCTGGTTCCCATTTCAGCATGCCATATTTTTCACTTTTCACTCTTTTTTCCCTCTGTAAACTAATCAACACATTTCAAAAGGCTGGCATGAATTTTGAAGTGTGCTTGCCATGGCAGATCAAATTGGTCTCTGTACTCAAACCGCCAAACCATGCTCCCTGTTACTCAGAGTGAGAAGAAAAGTCATACCATCACCTTCGTACTCCATAGGCCCATTTAGCCCACCAAAAATCAACACAGCAGCATCAAGGAATACTGTTTTTTCTAGTAGAAGATAATCCAGTAGCAGCCCATCAGGACAACACTGCACAAGAGGGGAGGGCAGAGATGCCCATAAGTTAGGTGGAGGGTCCCACAGCAGCCACTGCCAAGCTCTGCAGGGGTATGAGGAACAGGGTCAGTTGGGTAAAACCCCTCCTGTCACCCAGCTGAATCCAGGCAAGGGCTAGGCAGGGCACAGAAATTTTAACAAAGGGACCCACATAGCCACAGCAAGCTCACACGGCAGCATATGGTTATGTTTTGCTTTTCAGGCATTTGATCAGCTGAAAAGCCTTTCTGTTCCCAGGGAGGTTCTTGAATTCACGTGCAGCTCAAAGAGCAGACCCCAGTGGCAGGAGGCAGGGTAGGAACCTGCCATCTTCAGAGCCCTGGGTCCTATGGGGGGCTGCAGCAGACACTGGGGAAGGATTGCACAGCTATCGCACATGGGACAGACAGCCCAGAGATGCAGGAGCTGCAGAGGCTGGAGAAGAGGCAGCTGCAGGCAAAGCCATCAGCAGACGCTAATTTTACAAAATGAAACAACAACAATAATGGTAGAGGCGTGACAAGCTTCGTTGCAGCTGGTTTGGGATTCAGACGGCTTTATGTTGTTTTGATTAGCCTGACGTTTGGCTGGTGGGATGCTTGTATGGGCACACGTGTGGGCGGGTGGATAAACACAGCTGAGCAAATCTGGTCCATCATCTTGCTTCTGCACAAGCAAATGGGCTTATCCTCAGCTCGGATGAGAGCCATAGCCATCCTCCCTCCCACATCCAAAAAGGTGCAGCTGTACTTAATGGCAATGTATCACAGGAGCGTTTGTGGCAATTTTGCTGATGTTTATTGCTATAGACAAAGTGAAAAGCTTTTAGTGCTGTGTCAAGCTTGTGAAACTCAGACAGCTGTGAAGAAGGAAAAAAAAGGGTACCAAATCACTTGGGGAGAGAAGAAGGGAAAAGGAGCAACATCGTGACAGAGAAAATATGACAGTTTAAATAGGATTCTTCCCTGTCAGGCCAAGATACCCATCCAGAAATTCTACTTTCAACCAGGTCTTTACTGCATAAACTAGACGGACTTCATTCAAAGCCCCTATTTTTGGTCCTGTGGTGTGTTAATGGCAACAGGTTGTAAACACAAACTGTGTCTGAAAGAAAAGCTGGCTCTAGGGGACTGCAGAAGGGAGAAAGAGGAAAAATATTAAACCATTATAAAGGGGGAAAGCAAATATATGAATGGGTAGAGAAAGAAAGCAACACCATCAACCTCCCAAAGTAAATTATTTTGGGGTTCTCCAGCCTCTTCAAATGCAGTCTATACCTGGTATCCCTGTCTTGTTTTAAATGGATAACTTGACTTTCTCCAATTCCATAACCTTTTAAAAAAGACAACTTATCTTTCCTGTAACTTATATAGAAAGATTATAGGAAATTATCTTTAACTAACAGCAATATAAGCTGTGTCTTCCATCTTCCCCTATAGCTTCTGAGAATTGGAATTTTTTTCATGATGAACAGTAAAATAAATTATAGCAGCCCCAAGCCTCTCCAGGGGTTAATAAACGAGCACAGATGGCTGAAAAAGCACAGCCAAGACTTTATGCCTCACAGTGGACCCAAGGTTGTAAGATCAGGCCTACAGTTTGTTAATCCCACCCAACAGCACCCCCGTGCCCTGTGAATTCCTCTTTAGAGCACCCAATATGTCAGAGGTCCTGAGGGGTGGTAACCCCCAGATTACCACTATCCCCTTTGCAGGAATTTCCTCCTCTTCTCTCATTACTGCCATCTAAGGTGCGTATGTACAAATACTCCCTAGCTCGCCTTGTATCTGCCAAAGGACTTCAAATCACATCAGCTACCTGGATTGATTTGATGGAAATGTAACAATTCCACCAGGAAAGAGGCAGCAAGAGTTTCACCAGCATGACAGTTTTAAGAATATTCCTCAATTTACACCTATTAATACTCAGATTTTGATGCAAAAGACTCCTTTGTCTCCAGTTCTGTGATCTGTCCCCCGCCAATGATATACTCATTAATCAGAATGTAATAAAGATAACATACTTAAGCAATAGCAAAGAAGGAGATGGAAAGCCAAGGTGCTTTGTGCCCATCTGTGAGTTGGAAGGGAATCAAGGGATTTCAAAAAGCAAGGATAAAACAAGAGATATAGATGTTCAAACATAAAAGGAAATTATTTGCCCAACACTGTTTGCCTTCAGCTTGCCTGAATAAGAAAAATTCCCTATATTCATGCTAATGAGAGGTGAGTGAAGCCTATTAATATGGATTTATGCAAGTAAAGGGTGCAATATATCCAATATAATTTATCTTGTTTTCTGACTCTGCTATGCTGCATGAGGTATGTGTCACATGCCAGTATGCAAATAATGGACTTTTTTCACCTATTTGTTCTTGGACATTTGGCAAAAGTAACTAATTAAATTATGCCCTGGATATTGTTCCAAAATTTGGAAATGAGCTTGTAATGAAAACCCCACCTTTGATCTATCTTTTTAAGTAAAATATACCAAAACTCTTTGGAGAAGATGTTATTTGTCATTCAGCTAACACCAGAAATAGGTTCTGATCCAACAACAACATAGTATTTCTTACCTTGCAGACAATAGGCTTTAAAGTGAGCTAAAATTTATAAAAACTTACACAACATCAAACAACTCTTTTACATGTACAAAGACACTCAGAATTGTTTGAATTAATTATAATGTGCCTCAGTCTTAATCCCGATATTCCAGCAATGGAGAGCATTCTCTTTGTCATCTAAGAAGTGTTTTCTGCATGGAGTGGGATTTCTCCTGTCTAATATCAGTGCTGCTTTTACACCTCATTCTGGGGCAGAAGAAGGATCAGGGTTAGATCATGGCTCCTTGTGGGCTATGGGTCTGACTGGCACAATATGCGGCCCAGTACAACTCTGAACCTTTTCCCCCATCATAGAATGCTAAATGATTTGGGGTGGAGATAATCTTTAAAGGTCATCTAGTCCAACCCCCCTGCCATGAGCAGGAAGGTCTTCAGCTAGATTAGGTTGCTCAGAGCCCCAACCAACCTAACCTTAAATGTTTCCATGAATGGGGATCTACCACCTCTCTGGTAGGTAAAGACTGTTCCAAGTGTTTCACCACCCTCATTATAAAACATTTCTTCCTTATATCTAGTCTAAATCTACTCTCCTTTAGTTTAAAATCATTACACCTTGTCCTACCACTACAAGCCCTGTTAAAACATCTGTCCCCATCTTTCTTATAAGCCCCCTTTAAGTATTGAAAGGCCACAATAAAGTGTCCCCAGACCCTTCCCTTCTCCAGGCTGACCAAACTCAACTCTTTCAGCTTTTCCTCATAGCAGAGGTGCTCCATCCCTCTGAGCATTTTTGTGGCCGTCCTCTGGGCATGCTCCAACAGGCCCATGTCTTTTCTGTGCTGAAGGCTCCAGAGCTGGACGCAGCACTGCAGGTGAGGTCTCAGCAGAGCAGAGGGGCAGAATCACCTCCCTCAAAAAGCTGGCCATGCTGCTTTTGATGCAGTCCAGGATACAACTGGCTTTCTGGGATGCGAGTGCACATTGCTGGCTCATGTCCAGCTTTTCATCCACCAGCACCCCCAAGTCCTTCTTGGCAGGGCTGCTCTCAATCCCTTCATCCCCCAGCCTGTACTGATAGTGGGGATTGCCCTGACCCATGTGCAAGACATTGAACTTGGCCTTGTTGAACCTCCTGAGGTTCCTCTGGGCCCACTTCCTGATCTTGTCCAGGTGCCTCTGAATGGTATCCTATCCCTCAGGCATGTCAGCCACACCACTTAGCTTGATGTCATCTGCAAACTTGCTGAGGGTGCACTCAATCCCACTATGTCATTGATTAAGATATTAAACAGTACTGGCCCCAATATGGACCCTTGAGGGACACCACTTATCACTGATCACCATCCAGACACTGAGCTGTTGACCATTACCCTCTGGATGTGACCATCCAACCAATTCCCCATACATCAAACGTGCCATCCATAAAATCCATATCTCTCCAATTTAGAGAGAAGGATGTTGTCAGGGGCCATGTCAAAGGCTTTATAGAAGTCTAGATAGATGACATCTGTAGCTTCCTTTGTCCACTGTGTAGTCACCCCATCACAGAAGGCCACTAGGTTGGTCAGGCAAGACTTGCCCTTGGTGAAGCCATGCTGGCTGTCTGAAATCACCTCCCTGTCCTCCATGTGCCTTAGCATAGCTTCTAGGATGGTCTGTTCCATGATCTTCCCAGGCACAGAGTTGGGGCTGACTGGTCAGCAGTTCCATTTCAAAACTGGTTTTGTGTTGCCATCAGGACAACTGCAGAGTCAATGCAATCTAAGGTTTGGCACTGTTGCTTTCCATCCAGGAGGCTCATCCAGAAATGACCACAACATGGGCTTTCCTGCCATACCTGCAGAGACTGGCTAGCTGTGCATGGGTTAATTCAACCAAGAATGAGTGTGTTCTTGCCAAAATACATCTAATTTGACCATGATTTCAGGAAGTTTCCACCAGCAATTCCCTCACCTGTTCCTCTGCACAGATATAATGAAGGGATTTCAGTTACTCACATGTTTTGATCAGCAGCAGTGAATGAAACTGGCAGTGTTCAGTTTATGGACTCAATGACCTTAAAGGTCTTTTCCAACCTATACGATTCTGTGTGTCTGTGATTTAATGGATGTTATAAATTGGCAGTACCAATTGTGTGGAGTACTGCTGGATACGAGCTAGCTGACCACTCCATCCAAAATCTATTTCATCAGAAACCATGGAAGATAAAAGAAACCAGTTGCTTCCATATGCAGCTGATTGTCATAACCTATCATCTATCAATATTGAAAAGCAGTTAGCCACATTGTCAGGATTAACTAGGACACAAGGTACAAAACATAGAGGTGATAGAGTAAATGCAGAAACTTGCTGACATGGAAAGGCAAAACAAAGGATTAACTGAAGAAATTTAGCATTCCAGCAGCAAAAATGAAATGTAATCAATACCCTACTTTATTATTTGTTAATTTATTCTAGTTGACCAATGTACTGGCCCATAAAAAATTCACCTCAGGAATTCAATATCTGTGGGACCCTGGTGAATCTTTATTAAGTATAAAGCTGGTGTAAGGAAGACTGGATTGGATCTCCTCTTCAGTCCATTCCTGATTATAGGGTAGGCCTCTGGGCCTACTTTTCACTGTGTCTTGAAGCATTTATCTGGGGGTTTGCAAGCCAAACCCAATGGCTGATCATCTAAGGTTAGGAGATGGAGCAACCAAACACTCATAAAAAGATCCAAGCCAGTGAGTATCTATTATAATAGAGAGATCATGCCAGACATGATTTTTATAGCAGGAATGACAGTCCATGCACAAAGCAGACATCTCCTACAGGCAGTGGATTGCTTGGATAAGGGAAACAGTAATTTCTTCCATGACAGAGTGCTGGCCACCCAGGGAAGGAGCTAGAGAGCAGGTCAAGAGGAAGCATGGGCCGTGGTGAGGAGCAGCACCTCCTGCAACCCCAGCCCAGCACTCCAACCACAGCAGCACACCCAGGTCTGCAGAGCTTCTCCCCAGATGAAGCTGGCCAGCCTATACACACTGGGACAGCAAAATCTAATTTTCCCTGAGCTGCTGAAGAGCCCTGCACCAGCTGTTCTTTAAATAAAGGGACTATCTGAGGGGCAGCAGAAAGCAATTCAGAAATCGCAAGTGTCCGCAGAGAAATGGAGGAGCACAGCCACAACAAAATGGCCCAGTCACAGCTAATGGCGGTTGGCCAGAGCTTTATTCCTGCTCTCCTTACCAAAGATGGGTCAGATGTTTCCAGCCAGATCATCTCTGATATAGCAACTTCATTTCTCCAATCACAATAATTGTTTGTATCCTGCCATTATAAAAAAAGTTATAAAGATCTCTGATTTTAATTTTATCCATAACATTTCATTTTCAGATGTACTGCCAAAACCACTAACACAAAACCAACAGAATATAAATAATGAAACTATGTAATTCATGTCTGAAGTAAGAGTACGCTATTTTTTCATCTGTATTTAGAAACAAATTATTTTCTACATTCTATTTATTTGAAAATGTATGTAAATCCTCTTGTCATTACAAAAAAAAATTATTTTATGCTTGACATAAAAATACCTGCTTCTGGACTGAACAGAGAAACCTTAATTCCATCAAGATGCTATCATAGGCTATGCCATAAGTGAACATCTTGACTGAATTACAGCTTTTCAGTTCCTTTTCATCATTTCTTTCATTAAAGATACTTCTAAAAAGAAAATCTTGCCTTCATCCAAAAATAAATCTGGCTGAAAACAACTCCAGAGACCTCTACAAAAAGTGATTAAATAATGAGATCTGGAAGCAGCTGCCAAGTACAAGAAAGCTCAATCAGAGCATGAATTTTGATCTTTACGGTCCCTACTACCACTTCACCAAGGGCCTGGAGAGATTTGGATTCTAAGATCAGGACAAAGTGTGACCACACAGTAGGGATGACACTTTGCAAAAGCCAAGATAAAAAGTTTCCTTCATCTGCAAAAACTCTCAGAGGACCTCCAACAGCAACTGCCCAGTCCCCTTAAAAAATCTTTGCAATCTGTATTTTCATGAATACTTGAAGAGTTGGCTTGGCAGCCTCAATAAATCTAAACCTAGATGCCAAATTTGACTCTTATTTGCAGATGAGAAAAATTTGGATTATGGTAGCGATGCCAACCAGCAGTTCTTGGGGTCATGCCTGTGACAGGACACAGGCAGTTTCCCCTGAAACCCAGGCAAGTGCACCTCATAGCTGTAGCAAGGGACGACTGATGGCATTAAATTTGCTGACTGCCAAAGATCATTTGATTCACCACTGCACTGTCAATACAAGTTCAGGCACCAGTCCACAAGCCAGCTGCACACCACCAGTTCTTTTATTTCCATTTTGCAAGCAGGATCAAAATCTGCCCGTTTCTATTTTCTTTCAAAGCAGTGTATGGACCAGGAGTGTATATGTTTTCTGTCACAGGCAATCCCTCTGAAACTTAGTAAGTAGAAACTTAGTAAGTAGAAACCTACCATCTTTTCAGAGAAGTCAGTAAGCATCAATTTGTCAAAGCCTTCACACAGGAAGAGATACAAAACTCAGATATATCAAAATAATGTCAGTATCACTATAAGAAAGCTGTTACGCAGTGTCACCACCAGCTGAGTAGGTGAGTTACCACCAGCTGCTGTAGATGGGTTGGTTGCCTTCTGCCAGATGATAGCACTCCTTGTATCTCTTCCCCAGGCAGAAGACATGTCCTCTAACAATCTAAGCTACCTCCTGGGACAAGGACTGTTTGTGGATGCACAACACTGTCAGACACAGTCAGCAGTTACCCAATTTTGTTATTGTAATAAATTATTACTTATTTTCATATGCCTTTGATTTGTCAGTTTCAAGACAGTGCTCAGGGAAAACCACTTAACGGAGTCATTCAATCCTAACCAGAAATTACTGGAAACATTACGGGCAATTTATTCTTGCAAGTTTGTCTAGGCTAATTTTGCAGCCCTAAGAAGTTCAGAGGTAATTTGGACTAATCTGAAATGCTGGATGCTTCTGCAAAGCAATCACTAAAACAAAGCTCTGCTTTCGCTAGGCACAGATTACCACTACATAGGAAGAGATAGTGCCATTCAAATATTACATTGCTCATCCTATATCAGAACTGTCTTTCAGAATATCAAAGGGCCACAAAGCTCTTTGGAGTTTGGAATAGTGGAGGGCGGATCTCAAATTTTAATGGCAGAATGTTAATCCACCCTCAGGCAATATATCAGTTTTGGCCAAGGGGATCAAAGCAATACTCTCCTTTTTTTTTTTTTTTTTTTTTTTTTTTAATGTGATTCCAAGTTGGCAAATTGTATGCCAAGTTTCAACAAGATACTATTTCAAACAGCTGAGATAACATGCTGTACCATGCAAATGAACTTGTTTAGTAGAAACTAAAGGGAAAAATGTATTGTAAAAGTAGATATCCTATAGGTCCAGAGCAGGTATCTCATATATAAGGTAGGCAGAAGGATGTGAATGACACATCCTTGCTTTGGTACATGAAGACACAGAATGTGTCTTTTACTCTCTCTCAAAATGAAATCTGGCAATTATTGGACAAATTAAGGAATTAACAGAGTTGCGCTGAAATAAGCAGAAACAAGTGAACTACCAGAAAGCTGTGATGGCTATGGTTTTATAACATCTATGAAATCCTTTTACCTAAACTTGTATCATAAAGTTAAAGTTGGCAGATCTGGTACACCTTTTCATTGTGGGAGAATGTTATTTTTTGAAATTTTAGAAAATATTAGGAAAGGGGAAAGTAAAAACATTATAAAAAATAATATTAAACTTGTTTGATCAACTGAGGTGCCATCAACACGATGGTCCCTGGTGTTCAGATTATAGGTGGCCGATAGGATGAAATCTGTTATCCTTGTCTACCTCTAAACACATTCTTTGGGTGTTATTTTCTTATGCTTTGCAGATTATGACCATTGCTGTCCCAGCACATTTCAGCTAAAGATTTCTGCTTTTTAAAGATTTCTTCTTCCTATTTCATCGAGAAGCTAGCACTGAGTAGATGGTAAAAACCATTTTACCATTTCAGAATTTGTAGTCCACTGAAGTTTAGTATTCTAAAAAAAAGGATAACATAAGGCATTTCAGCTTATTATAGCAAGACTGTGATTTTTAAGTTGTAAGATAGCTTTTCAGTAGTTTCATGGAAATTCAGAAGTAGTTTGTTTTGTAAGACTCCAGACTGAGAGCAATTATTTTTAAAGTCAGGTCTCCTGAGATGCAGAAACTAACTAGATCCACGTAGAATTGCATCAGTACAACAGTCAGTGACATTATAGTCATATATGTGACCTGGCAGGGAAAAACAGACTAGCAGATGTGTCCTGTTTGGCAGCTCAGATGAGCTGCCGGTCCCTTGCAGAAGCATTGTATGTACCACACAGCTCATGCCATGTCTCCAATCTCATGTCTGCTCTGCCATCTGGAGACAGCATCATGTTTCAGCAGCCACCCTGCCAGACCCACTTCTAAACCTCACTCTCTCCAAACTGCACTCAAGTCTGGTGTCATCAGTGCCCAGTGCTACAGCTGAGTACACACCCCATACATTCTTTAGGACCCCAACATCAAAATGAAAGGGAAAGCAGACTTTGCAGGGCTCCTGACTACACAGAGATGGCAGGAAAGTTACCATTTTTTAGAACTCCACAAGTTAGTTGAGTATCTAACAGACTAATATTCTCTGTATTTTAGTGAAGCTCTGCAGAGTGGAAGGAAACATGCTGCTACTTCACTGGCTGTGAAGTCTTTAGCATCCCATTGAAATGGAGGTTGGAGGTGAGCTCTGGACATTGTCATTTCCATGCCCTGCTTTGAAGCAGGACCAGCTTCAGAGTCAGATCAAGCTTCTCAGGGCTACCTCCAGTCAAGTTTGGAAAGTCTTGTAATATATCAAGTCCAGGTTACTGTATGTGGAGATGTAGTGAAAAAGGATGAGACATGACCGTGAAACACTGGACTTACTGAGGGTATTAGCCTGTTGCTGTTAGCTTCTGACAGTATGCACAGCTGCTAGGATAAAGACAGTAAGAAGCCTAAAACAGCCAACTACAAAAACCACTTTATTCGTGCTTTCTGCTGGGATCCCTCTGCCCTTTTCAAGCCACCATGGCTCCCATCTCCCCTTTCATCCTTCTAAACACTCCCACTGAACCACCCAGGGCTGAGGTCAGCCAGGACCACATAGGTGTGTGGCATCCTGCAAGTGTCATCAACAACCCCTTTACCTCTATACATTCACACTGCTCTAGGAGAAAAGTACAGTTAAGAGAGACTTCAACAGCACTAGTAGCTTCTCCACTGTCCTTTGTACAGACATGGTGCACAGTCCAATACCTTTGTGTTTTGATGATCTGTATCAATAGCCTTACAACACAGCTACATATTTATTTTTATCAGTCCTTTACAGTATAAAGCATGACTGTGGCTGTTACAGCAGGAGCAGTTGGTCACCAGAGAGAAAAACTTGCCAGCCTGATAAAAAAGGCTAATGGGGGAAAATCTGGATTTCCCTAAACTCAGCCAGTAAGGAATATACCAATACCAACATAATTTGGGAGCGAAGTTTGTGTCTAAAAAGGGGTGTAACTCAAAAGAGTTTACTCAAAAAGGAACTGAATCAAGTGCATGCTTGAGACAGCCCAGAAGGTTTTTCATCCAGTCTAATGTTAAAAAGAAGGCAGATACTCAGCTAGCGTATATCATTACAGCTTCACTGCTTTAGTAAAAACTATACTGACTCTGCCACCTGAGTATCTGATCCACCAGTCCATTAAAAGCTGTGAGCAACAGAGTGGCAAAACAGCTGCTACAAACGTTTGTAAAAGAACAGCAAAGCCCAAAGCTTTCAAATAGCCAAGGCCCTTGACAATAAAAGATGTTCATGGCAACTAAGTACAATTTAAATTAATTAGGGCCCCTGCCTTCAGAGGATGCAGATTACAAACTTCTGCAGCAGCAATATGGTAGCAGTGCATGGAAGCAGTATCTTATCTGTACTTGCTTCATCTGCTCCACTCTGATAATCAGTGAGCACAGACATCAGCACAGTAGAATCACACAGATTTACATCACACTGGTTCTAACAAGATTAAGTTGATTATTTTGCTATGTAGCGCTGTCTGTGAAGGACTGGCCAATCTGACATGTCACCCAGTACAGGAGAAACCACCCTTGAAAGCTTGTACAGGCCTTGGAGCTCTACCCCATTTTTAATTTCCAGGGACAGATGCTCCAGTAGCACAAACCGACCCCACAAATCTCGCTGACTGATATCCACTGGGAATCTACCAAAAAGAAATAAAGTCCTCTAACTTTGTAACACAGAGGCTGAAATAAAACAGAGGCTGAAGTAAAAACTGAGAAGTGAAATTAGCCAGTGGAGGTACAGCTTCCACAAAAGGTTTCTTTGCTATTTTAATGAAACCAGATTACATGAGAACTACACAACTGAGAGGGCAATATAAAAACTGGCAACTGACATCTGTGCAAACTCTTGCCTATTCCTCCCGAGTGCAGAAAGAGGCTGAAGAGCCTCAGTATTCATTACATGACCAACTTATTTACCTGAGCATGCACCAAAGGTAAGCCTAAGAGACAGGACTCTGGGCTAGAGGGAGCTTCACACTGACCCACCTCATGCAAACAGGAAAAGAGGGTGCACAACAGCTTTCTCTTGGTGAGACATCAGCATTTTCAGCAGTGATAACACTTCAGGCTCCCATACTGCAGAGGAACTGTACTGTAGTCCTGCCTTCAGCAACAGACCCATATCTACAGACAATGCAGAAACCACCATACAACGCATCTACACCAAGTTAAGCTTAGTTGTTGGAGATCCATTTCTGCTCTCAGCACGTTCATCTGATCCAGCAGCTGCAATGATACAGGTGAAGATTTGAGCTCAGGCCACCAGGAAAACTCACCCATGCCACACCACCTTTTTCCCAAACACCCTGTGGCCCTGCCCTCAGGAAAACACCAGCTGGCACATGTTCTGCCGTACGGTTTCACTTCCAGCTGCATGACAGAAGCATGACAAAAGTAGTAGAGTCATGAGACTGGAAACCACAGACGGAGCCCATCATGTGGCCCACTTCACCAAGGGGAGCTACATTAGCCCACCTGTCTGGGGTAGGGTGAAGGCGAGGCCATGACATTTTACCTGCAAGGCAGTAACACAAGGGAGGATAGTAATAGGATTGGATCCTGCTGCATTTGACTTCACAGTAAATCACTGGGCAAACAGCAAAAGGTAAATTTGACATTTTACTCTTTAGCGAGTGTTTTCAGACTCAAGGATTTTGCAAGACTGACTTGAATTAAACCCAGTGGCCCATGTCCCACTCATCAAATCCAAATGCCATAATAAAGTTCTATATTCACAATACTGTAGCATACCAAGTTCATGTCCAGGATCTGTAACACCTAGCAAGGGGACAAAACTAACATAAGCATACATTTAGCTATCATAAATCAGCTAGCAGACCTCATCATCATGCATCTTCCACTGCAGCAAAAACAAAAGGCAGCTGTGTGACATCTTTCACTACTTAGGTGATAACAGCATGGACAGAAAGAGGAAAAAATCAGCTCTTAAAAATCTCCCTCTTTAGGTTTGCAGCCACACCCGGTAACATCACATATTGCATATGTTCTGCTCCAAAAAGAAAATGAATTAATTCATTCCCCAGTCTTCAAGTTTAGCCATTAAATCATTTAGAGTTGGGAAACAGAAGTACCATTTTCTGTTCAAGTGCTTTCATTACATGGGTTTGGGCATCATCCACCACCTAAAATCAGCAAAGGAAAACCTATCTCATTACTGAAGCACAGCTAATGCGTCCTGATTTTGGAGGTCATAATGAATGGCGATTAGTCAGTTACTGGTGCGTGGGGGAGTAACAACACATGAGAGACCCAAATGATGCTTAGGAAAGTCTTGTACTCTTCATGGCTACATCAATTTAAAGCACAATTAATTGTCCATATAATAATCAAATTAACTTCCTATGGGTTGTCATTATGTCCTACCCTCAGGAAATGCCTTAAATAAACACTTAGAGCTGAAGGAAGGACTTGTTGCTAACCCTATTAGCTCATGAGCAATAATAACATGACAAGTTATAAACTGGGGTTGGTTCAAGAATAACTGTAGTCTTGAGTTTTGCTATATAGGGTGCCTAATAAAAATGCATTTCCATAACTAAAAGGAAGACAAGTAACTGATTTAGGAAGTGTAATCACTGCAGCTATCTTTCAGCAACTAGCAAGCTCCTAAGTAAAAATAGGTATGATGTGAATTAATATGTTAGTGTCCTATGAATGAATGAAGCTCCCAGCAGCAGTTAATGAAGAGAATTGACACACTCTGATGAAGGCCTGGAGCACTACAAAGGTAGCAGCATTAAGCACAGCTGAATGAGAACAAAGGAACTACAAGTCCCCTTAAAAAGCAATGAAAGTAAGTACTGTTGTTTTAAGAGATATGGATATGTTTCCAGAAAATTGCAAGCTGACATAAATAACCCTATTCATAATAAACTTCACAAATATTCTTAAATATTCACAAATATTCATACATAAGCTTATTCATGAATAATGAATAAGTGCAGGTTTCCTCCAAAAAGCAATTCCATATCAATAAAGCCTTCTCACTCAACTGACTTTTAGCATGTACTCACATTAAGTCCTGATGATATTATTATCAAAAAATCATTGCTAATAATTTTTATTTGGAGTAGTGTTAGGAAGCCAAAAGCCTGGCAGAGCCAATTGAAAATGTTGAGGTCAATAAAGACCTAATTCTGTAGTTCAAGTATGTATTAAGTGTTCTCGAGTGGTTTCAGTGAGTTCTGGGTATTGAGAAGAGTTGGTAGAATAAGCTTTGCTGTTCAAATTCTCGTTTTACAGATAGCAAAGAAAGTCAGGGAGCTGAAACAAGTTGTTGTAAGCTGCAGAGAAACCTCAGTGGTAGAGTGCAGATGAGCACTCTGGAATGTCTCACCATCTTCCTATGTTCTTATTCATGCCATATTACTCCAGTTTCAATTCCCAAGGTACATTTGAAATTTCTGTCAAGCTTATGACTTGTGCCTAAAGTAACAGAACAACAGATAATTGTTTAACCACCACTAAACAGAGTCACCATGAAGAAGACTCATCACTGATACAAAACTGGCCTTTGTGATTAGGAGGCATTAGAGGCTGCTGAAACTAAATCAGGAAATCCACCTGTAGTAATAAACAAGCAGTCAAAATCAGTGCAGCACAGTGGAAGAGAGGGGAAGCCAACAAATTCATTTTACCATAAATAATTTTAAAGATCAACGAGCATTCACTTTTCCTTGCAGTGTGAAAGCAACAGCAGAAGCCACCACATTAGCTGAGCAGACAGATATCAGGCATTGCAAAAACAATATCTGGATTTGCTTCTCAAAGTATATTAAACTCTTGCCAGACCAGTCAAATTCACGTCAGGCAAAAAAAAAAAAAAATTATTTCTGTTATGGTGCAGTGGCTAAAAGTACGAACAAAAGAGGCCTTTACTAGACGTGGTATGAGGTTAGGACAATGGTCACTTCAAACTCTCTAGTGCCAACTGCTACCAAGAACAGTAAAACCAGGTTTGTTGCTCAGCTACCTTTTACATTAAAGAGATTGAAAGATAAGTAAGTGGAAATGGAGTAGACGGTTTGGAACAGAAGAGAAGCTGAAATCAAATTTCACTCATCTGCAGTCTGAAGGCTTATAAATCAAGGTTTTCTCCCAGAATAGATATAAGTGTAAACAAGCTAACCAGAGCAGAGCAGCTTTCTTGAGCTTATTAATGACTGCTGAGTTGGAAAATGACTCTTATTTCCCCAAGAAGTGTTTCCCCAACTCTTCAGAACAAGGGACCAAAAGCTTTTCTTTATGCTGCTTTAATTGAGAAGCATCTTGTGAAACAAAGTATGTGGTAAAACAGTTCAGAGATACAGAGGATGCTGCTTGCTCCTTTTTTCACCTCAGCATATACATAATGCCCAAAGTTGTTGAATTAGCTTTCCAACCTCATTTTGGCATGTGAAGAAGGAAGACAGTATCTGCAAAGATGCTAGCTCTCCTCAGGGGCAACACGGATTCAGACAGGCTCAAGGTCACCACTGTGCAAACTGTTCCCATGGCCAGTGCAGTCCTGGAAGCAGAAGAGGTACTTTGGCAGAAATGTGGCCAGTACTCTTCACACAACATCTCATGGTGCTCTGCAGGCCCAAATTGCACAGCCTGCACCACATTCCCATCATCAGGGACTTTCAAAACCACCCTGCACACAGCATGGTTTTTTAGGTATGAAACAGCTCTAATGTACATCACTGTCTCCAAGTTCTAGTTTTTCCCTCCCATTATCCATCCTCCTCCCTGTCTGCCTAGGTATTGCACAATGTGGAGTACTTAGATATCAGATCACTCTGAATTCAAAAAATGCCAGTTTTCCTTTTTTCTTTCTTTTTAAATCTCTTGACTGGCTTATAGCAGGATATTGTAATGGAGGTTAAGCTAAAGTCAGCTTGAAAACAAGCAGGATTAATTTCAGCAAGGTTGCACCCAGCTTTTGGGGTTTTTGGGTGTAAGTCTCTGTGAAACACTTTGTGGTTCCTGGGGGAAAGCTTAGCCTGTGTACTTCAGGGCTTGAAATGAGGCTTTCCATAGAAGAGCTTTATAGAATTTGCTGTCACTTATTATAAATCTCCCAGAATCTTTCCAGGGTTTTAAGATAGCCAGGAAAGTAAAATACCAAACTGTATTTGTGTTAGTCATTTTTATTTTCAGGCACTAGGCACCACAGCAATTTTTGGGAGGAATCATGGGGGCACATCTGCTTTTTTGCTTCACCTGCTTGTAAAGAACCAGTGACAGAGAAACAGAGACAAAGAACTCAGGCAGAGCAGGGATATGTGGAAAAGCCAGGCAAGACTCTTTTGCCACCTCACAGCTCAGGGCATGCTGCCATGCAGAGGACCAAGTGCCTGGAGAGAAGCAGGTCACAGGTCCTGGCTGGGTAACTCCACCACCACTCTTGCCCAAAACTGGGGCAAGGAGACTCAGTGGAAGCACGGCAATCCTGCTTGGAGCCAGAATAGTAACCACAGAGTGCATTTTCTGGTGACAGCGCACTCTTTTCCCTTCTCCGTTTTCCCTGAAGGCAGTAATGAATGTCATTATATTGTATTAATGATAACAGAAGAAAATACTGGCATAGCAGAGGTACCTGACATAGCTATAACTTTGCCTCTGTGACACCATTAACCAAGAAGAGCGGGTCCTGAGCACCAGCAATGTTTTATGGCTTGTGCCAACACACGAAAGACAGCTCCAATTTTTTATAAGCTGTAGCTACACATCTCATTTTGACACAGATAATCCCACACTGCTTGCTCAAGGGCAGCAGTGAAGAATGAGACCCCCTCCCTGAAGCAGTGCAGTGTTACAACAGCTCCTTGTGCATCTGCATTTGTCTAGCAAATGTACATCTAATAAACAGTAAGGATCTCATTCTTTAACGTTCATATCTTGGAAGTGTTTCAACATTTGGCATTAGAGGGCAGTGTATGGTTCTTGGATCATTTTTAGCCTTACTAAGCTAAAGAAAAATAGTCAAGGGTCTGGTTCAGTTTCAATCCTACACCTGCAAAAAAAACCCTTACCCAAAACAGTCACCAGAGTCAAGTTCCAGTGCTTCAAGAATTTATTCCCCAAAATAACGATGTTCCTTTGAAGCCAGAGCTGGGAGCTTGTAAATCCCAGCGCAGCAGCCACCCTCCTGCAGATAGCTTCAGACTGATGGTGCTCTGCTAATACACACACCAAGCGATGGAAATACTTGCCCCAGAGGCTGCTTCAGGTGCCTGGCACAGTGTAGGGAAAAGTTAGTAAAGCCTGGTAGGACTGAGCAGGCTCCCCAAACTTTCCCTGTCTTTAACCTCTTTGTATCTAAAAAAATAATCATTTATAGGCATACAGGAAAGGCATTTATATTCAACAAAAATAAAAAACTGCTGGATTTACTCTACACTTTCAAAGCAGTGCACATAACATTTTCTAGACATGAAAGCTTAATAACGCCTTAATTCAAGCCAGCTGACTGTTGGAAATGTGACTGTTTATAGAGAATTAACAACACATGATAATTTGCTTCTTCCGAAGTTCATCACTTTGAACATGGAGATGAACTGGATGTTTTCTGGTCATACAGAAAATGAAAAGCTTTAAAGGATTTTTAAAACCAGGATGATTTAAAGGAAGACAAATGGTACCTATTTTAAGTTTGCTGGGTTCAAATCTACCCTTCCACATAAAGAAGGGCTCCCTTACCCTTGATCTGAAACAGAATTGTGGCTGATGACAGCAAATACAAATATGAAAAATATAAATGTGCTACTGGCTCCAGGGGAAGGAGTCTCTGATAGTTTATCAGATTTCCTGTGGTGGCTCTTTGATCAAAAAAAAAAAAAAAAGAAGTGATTTTTAAAAATCTGTCGTCAAGTGAATGGTACTGCTATGATACATTGTAATAAAATTCAAACTTAAAAGGGCTTGATAATAGGAAGAACTGAAAACAGAAATACAGGAAATTAATATGCAGAATTCTATGATGTGCAAGTTAAGGACAGTACTAAGCAAAAATTAGTCTAAGCTGTGATATCTGAACCTGACTACCATCTTTCCCAAAGCCTGGGGGTGTTATATCTTTGGAGGTGGTCTGTATTTACCACCATATGTTAAAGCCGATTCTAGTACTACGTTTGCTTTCTATTTTGTTTGACAGATGAATAGGCTGACTCTTAGCCAACAGAAGACAAAAGAGGAAACTGTGCAGGTATTTTCTGGAGAGCTAAGGATAGAAAATGGGTTTATCCCCTTAATACCATGGACGTACTTCTATCCCTCAGCAACCACTTTTTGTCTTTTTCAATGCATATGGATTAGATACTCTAAGAAATGTAAAAAAAATTGTAAATGCCTAGGTGTTTGGGTATTTTAACTGTAAGTAATTGTATGCCAGTGTATTTCCACATATTTTCTTTTTATGTTACACATCCTCCCCTCATGAGGAGCCAGCTACAGCTTTTACTGTACAGAATCACCCTCTGAAAGCAGAGTCACTCAGATTCAGCCCAGAAGAGGGATTGGTCTGTAACATACTCCATGTCACATGTACCTTGATCTACAGAGAAAAACTGAAGTGGTCTAAAAATGTCACTGCAAGCATGAGGTTTTACCCACGCCGTTACAGGTACGTGAGCCCTGATGTGGATCCCATAATATTGCTGAAGACCAGGAGCCAGTCTGACTGCTCCCTGCTGTCACAGAGATGCACCACCACTGCTGCATCAGGGTTAAACAGGTTGTAACTTCCTTACAGCTGACAGGTTTTATGCAAGTTTTAGAGTTCAAGTGTGTATTATAGATTTATCACAGAATCACAGATTCATAGAATAGCTTGGGTTGAAAGCAATCTTTAAAGGTCATCTACTCCAACCCCCCTGCTGTGAGCAGCAAGGTCTTCAGCTAGATCAGGGTGCTTAGAACCCCATCAACCTTGAATGTTTCCAGGCATGGGGCATCTATCACCTCTCCCGGAAACCCATGCTAGTGTTTCACCACTCTCACCATAAAAAATGTCTTCTTTATATCAAGTCTAAATCTCCCTTCTTTTAGTTTAAAACCATTACCCCTTGACCTACCACAACAGGCTCTATTAAATGGTCTGTCCCCATCTTTCTTATAAGCCCCCTTTAAGTATTGAAAGGCCACAATAAAGTCTCCCCAGAGCCTTCTCTTCTCCAGGCTGACCACCCCCAACTGTCTCAGCTTTTCCTCATAGGAGAGGTGCTCCAAATTTATGCTGGCAGTTGGAGGGGAAATGTTGCATCTCTTACTGATAGGATTATACTGCTGCACAGACAATGCAAAGCCACCAAAGAGCTGGGAAGATGTGAGTCCCGCCTTTCATTAGTTTGTATTACAGAAAATAGAAGCTCTTTTCTCAAGCAGGTGCCCACTGCAGCCAGCAAAGTGGATGTGTCAAGAAGATAATTTTAATTACACTTAGGTCCATTAAACAAAAAAGGGAAATGTAAGCGTAATACATATTTTCCTTACAAGCAGCACATGTGGGGTTTCCTTATAAGCGGTATATGTGCATTTACACAGCTTTGGTGTATATACATACTCACTATTTGTACAATATTTTCAGATCTCAGACATTAATTATATGAAAGCCAGCCTTCTTTGATCATAAAAGAAACTGTTCCTATTCCCACTGTGACACAATGACAAAATTCTTAATAACTTCAAAAAGAAGCAAGAACAGATCAAGAAACTAGGTGACCTTTTTAACTTCCTTCTAGTTTTAGCTCCTTAGATCTAACATTTCTATATTAATATCAGCATCATGAAATAAATATGCCTTTAGCTTCCGACTAACCATGTGTTTGAGTGAGTGAAAAGAAAATAAAACATGAGAAACCTGTACTGTCTGCTCAGAAGTGTGGGAAGCAGAATAGCACTGCACCCTGGCAAGGCTGTGTGTTGACTCCAGCTGGTGGTCAGGGTCCAGTGCCGGTGGCCAGCTGAAACATTGAAAACCAAAGGGATGCAGGTGCGAGCACACACCATCTCCCAAAGGGCACCACACTCAGGGCCTGAGATCTGGAGAGACTGAATAAAATTATTGCTTGTGCAAGCCAAATAATTAGGTCTTAATAAAGGAACTGGGTTCCCCATATATTATAGGAGTCTTTTATTCCCTTAAGGTTTTTTCTTTTTTTAGGATGACAATTTTGTCTTAGATTATAGGAAAAAAACAAAGATCAAAAACACTCTAAGAATTTCTGACAAGCCATCCAGAGAAAATACATTTTTATTAGCTTTGTGGATATTTGTTTTTACAGAGATGGACCTAATATTTGGGGGTAGGAGAGAAGGCTCAGTAAGATTAAACCAAAGCAAAAGCAGCCCACACTGTTCGCTTTCATTTCAACTCCATTGAAGACAGCAATTCTGATCTTGCAGGAAGCTTAAGATCCTTAAGATACAGTATGGGTGCAACCTGAGCTCATGGCACTTATTTAGCATGCCTGTTAATGGACATGTTGAGTGAGTTGCAAATGGGTTTTGAGCCAGACTTTAGCAGAAAATCTAAAGGCCCTGCCTGGGGTGCGCACACACAAGGCACAATCTTGCAGAGGGAGCCACATGCTTGGGTCTCCAGAAGGACAGATATGAGCTATGGGACCACACCAAGAGGGGCCACTAGTCCCCTAACCTGTTTGGAACCAGCCTATGCTGCAACCCCATTAAACAACAAGCCCTCTATACTTTCTCCTGCCAAGGTGAACCTAGGGCAGATATAGGGGCAAAGGGAGCCAGCTGCACAGACCTGTTGCCTCCAGCTCTTTGTGTGGGAGCAAGCAAAGACAGGAGATCACCACCCTCACATCTCCCAAGGAGTAGTAATATACTGAAGAAGATACACTGAAACAGGAACAAATTTCTAACGAGTTATGTCCTGCACAGAGAGACAAAGGGAAATTACAACTTCCAGTGCCATCTCCTCCTCTGAGGTCTCTAAGGATCAACACTCCCTCCTATATGGTCTATATGCCACTACAAATGTATTTATCTAGTTTGCTTCCACTCTAATTCATCATAAGTATGCTGGTGGCTCTTTCCACTCCTCCAGAAATCAGCAGAGCTCCCTGGCAGTTAAACTTGTATTTAAGCAGTAAATAACACCTCCCAGGATCAGTCCAAATACAGGGTCACATTTGTTTTCTTTTTTTTCTTTTTTTTTTTTTAAATCATAGTTGGAAAGCCACTTCAAGTATCACTTTTCTTGCATCTTTATGCCAGAAACAAGCTTAGTACAATCCCACTGTCATTGAAGTGCACAAGGAACAAACACATTAAAATGCTACTACCCTTATTCTTCCTTTTGAAGAAGGAAAAGTCTGCCCTTAGGCTAAAAAGTTTATACAGCAGAATTTAGTCCCAGACTTCAAACAGCTGAATGGAGCTGCTGTAGGAAGGGATTATAATGAAACAGCTTCAGAGTTCTGAGCATAGTGGGTGGCAGAGCAAGGGCTGCTAAAGTGAAGTCAGAGCCTAATGTTTCATGTGACGTTGTTCCTAGCTTCAAAGCTGTATGCCAAATTGCTGTGCTCAAAACCGCTATTAAACAAAGCACAGTTTTGAAAATACGACATTCTGTATAACCACACTTAAGAAAACAATATTTTAACAAATGTTTTCCTTAACCGCTGCGTGGAAAATTGGGACGCAATTCCCCAGAGAGCCACACAGTGGGCACAGACCAACCTTCACTCTTGGATTTGCTGATTCACAGCTGCTGGCACAAAATAACATTGCACAGGCCAATTCCTAGCCTACTGCTTACTCCTAGGTCCTTCCAGGTATGCAGCGTGCCGTATTTCCTCACATACCATTTTAGATACCGGTCACCCATACAACGTCTGCAGACCCCCTCCTGAGTTTACTACTCTTGCAGTAGGGACAGGGAGAGAGATGCTATCAGGCAGATCCAGACTGCTCCCACCCCAGGCTACAGCTTCACTCTGACTGCCAGCTGGAGCACAGGGTGCATGTCCCATGCTGCAGCCCCTGCAATAACATCTCACTGTGGGGCAGGGAAGACAGCTGAGGACAATATAATTTTAAGCCGCTTGAACAGGTGCCTACAGGCAGGCCACAGGGTATTTCTGAGCCCCCTTAGGGGTTTGCTTTTGACAGGCCAGGAGAGGAAACAGGATATATAACTTCCAAACCCCATGCAAAAGATCTTTTCCAATCCCATTTGATGCCTGGCTTTGACCCAGCACTCTTACCATCTTGTACATCCATATGTTCACCAAAATAAACTCTCCCACATCGGCTGGGACAGAATGTCACAGCGTAAAAGTTAATGCTGATGGGACATTATCTCCTCCTGCAGTTGCCTTGGGCAACAGGATAAAAAAATGAGCAGGCAATGTGTTTCTGTCTCTAATACCTGAGTACAACCAAAAAGGATAAACAGCCAGAGTTTTCCAGTAAAATAAACAGTACTGACATTTAAATATCATCATTAAAGTTAAGGATGACTAACTAAAAGAGCAGAAAGATATTGGCCATAAGTTTGCCAGGGGTACATTTAATAAAACAGCAACATTTTGTGCTTTAAGTGTCCTGGCCAGCAAGAAAATATAATACCCCCTGCTTGTGCAAAATGCTGCAGACCCTGAGCATGTGCACTAGACCTTTTAAAAATTACTGCAATTAATAGTTATTGATTGAAAATCTTACTTTAATGATCCTTTTTTTATGTATTTTTTTGCCCTAAATACCAAGTGGCTGATATATTTTATCAGAAAACTAGTTCTCTGCTCACATCAGGATGAATGCCTAGCAGTGGGAAGGGAGGGGAAAGGCAGCAGAAGTTCCCTCCTAGTTACTAGAGACCTGGGACGCACGACTGCTTTTCTCCCAGTGCAACACAGCCCTTGCACAACCACTACAGGTATAACAGCCAGGCTCCTGCTATGAAAAGTAGTTATTTTAAATGAAGGCTACTTTACAGATTGGTGGTTCTGGACAAACGCTGGATCAAACAGAACAGCCTTTAAATCAGCAACTCTTCTCATTCTTTGCTCTTTTCTGGTTTGAGGGGTAAAATCTTCCGTTATGAAGACCAATACCTAAGGAGGGCAAAGAGCCCTCTGCAAGCCTCTTTGGAAAAGCCTCCTGCTGACTCCAGAGACAGCTGGATCAGTAGAGTTTTCAAACACACAAAAGCCAGATCATTCACCCTGCCTGAAAATCCTGGAGATGGTGGCTTATGGGATGTCAAGTCATATTCTTGCTGACAGCAATTTGGCTTACAGCTGTGTCCAAAATACTACTATGAATATTTTATGTAGGCAAGCAAAAAAAAAAAAACTGATGGAGTGGAAGAATACAAGATTTTAATGAATCAAATATGACATCTGTGGAAGCATAATGAAAATTATAGAAATTGGATCATTGAACATATGGTGCATCATATTCCGGATGACAAACATCTCTGAATGAATCAGTTGTTTTGTAAATAATAATACAACCTTTTTATTACAAGAACAGAGCTGTGAGCAGCTCATCACCTCTGCTTTTTCTCTGTTACCTCCTAAGTTTATACTGCTGCAGAGTGGAGATGGTACATCTGGTTCCCAAGAAAACATATTATATTTGGAAAAATCATATGGCAATAACTAACTGCAAGTTAACAGGTTGGCTGCAAGCTCAACATCCAAAGCATTCGGCCTACTGACTCTTCTCTGTCCTAATGGAAATTAATTCATAAATATTTACTTTCACATTCCAAGTAGAAGCACACAGAACCCTATCCTAGACCTTGATTCCAAAATCTTGACTGCTTCATTGTCATGGCTAGACTGTAGGTTTTATCACCGGTACCTTCACTCTGCTTTTCCCACACATCTACTAGATAAGCAGGTTGAGACAGACAGCCTCTGCAGATGGCCTTGGTGGCAAGCAAGGCCTCATCCCTCTCTACAAGGCTTTTCATAGTTATAACCCTCACTGCCAAAAGCCTCTAAGGGAGACACACCAGACTCTGGCAGGCAACTCACCCTTGAATGCTGCGTTCTGCAGCTAGACAGCTGTGTCCCAGAAGTGCTGTTACAGTACAGTGGTCCCAACTCTCTGCTGTCTCCGCAGCCAGGTCTTTCCATTTCTGATTCTCCTCACCATCTTCCTTCTTTCATCTTGCTCAGCTTCTCACCCTCACTCTCGAGGTCCTCTCCAGCACCTTCCCACTCACACTCTTGCCCTCCACACCTTTTCTGTGCACAAGCAAATATCCCACAGCCCCGCTTTGCACACTGCTTTCACATTGAACTGAATCCTTAACACCGTCACCACAACCTCCTTCAGTGAAACCCTTCTGCCCATTGCCTCCAGGCTAGAATGAAGGACTTCTGGTTTCTACTTCACATGCTTTTAGGGCTGCCTCAAAAGTGTAATGTTTGAATCAAACTGCTACCTTTCATTGAGTTTTCTGAAGTCAAATGCTTTCATCAAACGCTTTTACAGACTGTCATCATTCATGTTTCTTCATTACAAGGATGAGAGAAACAAACTGAAAAATTCAGACTTCACTTAGCCTTAAATTTTTGTGGCTCAGGTAAAAATGAAGCTTAGCCATCTCCTGTTCGGTTTTTCTTTTTTTTTTAACAAAACTCATCTTTCTGTTTCAGATTTCAGAGCTGTACTCTTATCTTTATATCTGCTGTTATCTTTTAGAAAAGATGGACTATAAGCCAGATCAGATATTAATGTCTTTATGACTGCTGGTGAATAATAATAATAAAAAAGACAGGGTTTCCTTCCATTACTTCTAAGATTTTTGCCAGAAATCAAGCATCACACACACCCTTTATGAAAAAAAAAGTCTAGCTGAAGCTTCCCTAACATATGGGCATAATACAGAACAAATCCTATTTTTAATTTTGTATTATTTAAAATAAATCTGACCAGTCCTTAAAATTGTCCAACAGGAGGCAAATAAGCATATAAATTTCAAAATTTAAATATTAGTAATTCAGCAGTAGAAGCAAAAACATATTGTTTAGATCCATCTTCAGGTCTACTTTGTAAAGAAAAACAGGACAAATTGAAAACATTTCCCATCAAGTGTGTGAGATGACCTTATCATCACAAAAAAGCTGTTGTAAGCCACTACACAGCAGACATCACTTCTTTACAGACTCGTTACAAATTAAATCCTGGAAACACCTTAATTGTTTCTAATGCCTCTTTAGTTGTTAGAGGGTCCCTAACATATGAAAGCAGGATGTTTAATTCATTCATTCCCTGCTTATCCCCAAAAGAAGAAATCCAAATTTAGACTTGATTGATTTGATGAAAATGCATCCTCAGAACTAAAAATGGAAGCAATTCACAGAATCACAGAATCACAGAATCACAGATTGGAAGGGACCTCAGGGATCATCTAGTTCAACCTTTCTAGGAAGAGCACAGCCTAGACAAGATGGCCCAGCACCCTGTCCAGATGACTCTTGAAGGTGTTTAAGGTGGCCAAATCAACCACTTCCCTGGGGAGATTATTCCAATGGTGACTGTCCTCACTGTGAAAAATTTCCCTCTCATGTCCAATCGGAATCTCCCCAGGAGCAACTTGTGTCCATTCCCCCTTGTCCTCTGCATGGGACTCCGTGTAAAAAGGGAGCCTCCCTCTTCTTTGTAGCTACCCCTTAAGTACTGGTACATGGGGATGAGATCCCCTCTGAGCCTCCTTTTCTCCCAAACTATCCTCGTATGGCAGCTTTCCAGTCCTTTGATCATCCTGGTGGCCCTTCTCTGGACCCCTTCCAGCCTGTCCACGTCTTTTTTTATAGCGGGGACCAGAACTGCACACAGTACTCCAGGTGTGGCCTGACAAGGGCTGAGCAGAGCGAGATAATGACTTCTTTCTCTCTGCTGGTGATGCCCTTTTTGATGCAGCCCAGCATCCTCTTGGCCTTCTGGACCACAGCAGCACACTGGCCGCTCATGTTGAGCTTCGTGTCCACCAGGACCCTCAGGTCCCTTTCCACAGAGCTGCTCTCCAGCCAGGTGGATCCCAGTCTGTGCTGCACTCCTGGATTATGTTTTCCCAGGTGCATGATCTTACACTTCTCCTTGCTGACCTTCATAAGGTTCTTGCTGGCCCACTCTTCCAGCCTATCCAGATCTCCCTGCAGAGCAGCTCTCCCTTCTGGAGTGTCTACTTCCCCACTTAACTTGGTGTCATCTGCAAACTTCATCAGGCTACACTTGATCCCTGATCATCCAAACAGAATTATAAAATTGCATGTACAGCCCACATTTTGCTGGTATTCCTAAAAATTTACACCCTCCACCTCTACCTAAACTTTCTTTAGCAATGCCATTGCACCCCCTTAAGCCCTAAGCAGTATCATTAGTGTGACAAAGAGAGACTATAGGCTTGAACCATTTTCAAGGAAAATGCTACTCTCTGAAAGGAGAAGTTGCAACATATCATTAACCAAAATTGCTCAGCACTAGCCATAATTTCTAGGAAGTAGTACATGAGACCACTGAAAAAAAAAAACAGACCACTCAGTTTAAGCAGTGTCTTGCACACTTCACTGCTTGTAGTAAATCTTTCCCACATAACAGGGGCCTCCACTCAATGGGAATTAGAACATCACAGAAACCTACCAAGGGGCAACTCCTAACTGTAGCAAGCTGCTTATTAGGACAGACATACAAACTACCAAAATATGGGCTTCAGAGACTTCAAAGCTCTGCACCTCAAAGAGCAGGCCCTTAGCTGCATGGCATAAGGACCTTCAGCACACACACAAGCATGCATGCACACGTGCAGATTTGTCCATCATTCTTGGAGTAAAAATTTTGCACTGCTCTACCAAGTAGATTAGCTGTCCTTTGATTTCCGAGAGCCAGATGAGAAGTGTTAACCCCAAGGGAAGATCAGGACTTAGATACGAAACGCACAAGCTCAAAACTTTTAAAACTTATCTAAAAAAACCCAGCAATCTTTGTGCTTACATCATTCTTTGGAAGAGGATAAGTATTCTTTGGAAGAAGAGAGGAGATTAATGTGTACAAAGTATAAACCATCTGCATCTACTAGCTTGTGGATTTAAGAAGAACCACATCAGCTGGAAAAGGGAAAAAGTAAATGTGGATTCCTGACATCTTATGGTTTCTCAGGCATTTTTTGAGGCTCTACTCATCCAAACTGTGAGATAAGCTCCCCCACACGGCACATGGAAAAGGAGGGATACTCCTATTTTAAGAAAGTGTCCAGCTGTCAGATGACTTAGGATCTATTCCTGATATTTCTACAGACCTCCCTTAACTGACTGGGGCAAGTGACCTTATTTCTCAGTGTAATTTCTGATAAATTCTTTAAAGTGGATTGGGTACATTTTTTACATACGTGTTTCAATAGCATCAACATGCATGAAAGAGAATCTCATAATTTTGCCACACGCCTACATCATTAATCCTTATATACTGTCTAAGAAATTTGCAGGTTTTCCAGGGTGCTAAGCATTGGCAACTCCTCCTGACCACAGCTCAGGACTTCCAAAATAGGTTTTACACACAATTAGAAAATTCTGACATCATAATAACAGTTCAAAAACAATGAGAAAGGCTAATTAACACCTTAGAAGTGACTTCAAAGATTGTGTGTTATAGAAATCCAGAAAAACAAAGGGTTGTTTTCACCAAATTATGCTAAGAATCAAAAGCATAACTGAATCAGGATAGCAGGGAAGGAAGAGCTAGAATGTTGCTTCCAAGTCCTGAGCTAGTTGTGCTGCATAGCACTGAACTGTATCAAACGTTGGTGTGAACACTGGGTCAAAGTAAAAATCCATCTTGCTTAGTCACCCATTTTGAGTAATATTGGTGTTAGATGCTTTAAAAACAGGGCAATTACAGAATCATCTCTCTTAGAATCATAGAATCATTAAGGTTTGAAAAGACCTCTAAGATCATCAAGTCCAACCACCAACCCGCCACCACCATGCCTCCTAAACCATGTCCTGAAGTGCTACGTCTACAAGTGTTTTGAACACCTGCAGGGATGGCAACTCCACCACCTCTCTGGGCAGCCTGTTCCAATGCCTGACCACTCTTTCAGTAAACACATTTTTCCTAATATCCAATCTAAACCTCCTCTGGTGTGATCTGAAGCCATTTCCTCTTGTCCTATAATTTAGGTTAACTTGGGAGAAGAGACCAACACCCACCTTGCTACAACCTCCTTTCAGGTCATGGTAGAGAGCAATAAGATCTCCTTATCAGCCTCCTCTTCTCCAGACTAAACAACCCCAGCTCCCTCAGCTGCTCCTCATAAGACCTGCTCTCCAGGCCCTCACCAGCTTTGTTGCCCTTCTCTGGACACGCTCCAGCACCTCAATGTCCTTCTTGTAGTGAGGGGCCCAAAACTGAACACAGTATTTGAGGTGCAGCCTCACCAGTGCCAAGTACAGGGGCACTGTACCCACAGCTCTGGGCTAGCCTGGAGTCTCTAAACACAGGGATATCTCTCTCAGGGCTCCTAACTGCCTGAAACACTTTTGCAAATCTGAATTTGATTCATGAATAACTGAACTAATTCAGAAAAGTCTCAGAGGCTTTGCGCAGCCTTTGCAGGATTCATTTTCTAGGTACCCTTAATGAAGGTACCAAAATTAGAAGAACGGGTGTAGGGTGTAGTAAGAGCTGACACAGCTGGAGACTATGCTTGCAGGGTCATGAGGGCTACTGAAAAGGCACCAGTTAAGGGTGAACTAATTAAAAAAAAAAAAAAAAAGAAAAAACTAACAGTTTTTCCAAGCTTTAGCAATTTGTTATGTCTGGAAATCATTAGCTTTCGTTTTTTGTTCCAAAATAATGTTCAGTTGGGGGGGGCAGGATGTCTGATGGTTAAAAGTCTCTTCATTTTCCAAAATGAGACATTTTTTTCCTTGGCACCTTAAATTATAAGTGCAAGACACAGAAAGTTGCATATAATTAACTCACATTGCAAAGACAAAAGACATTTAAAGGAAAAGCTTAGGTGTAACAATTGAATTCTATAAGGAAATAATGGTGTTAAGAAAATTACCCTTTTTCAAAAGTCTCATGGAAAACCTGGTGTTTAAAATACAACAGTGGAAGAAAAATAAGAGCAAAGACTAAAGAAACATGAAACAGGCTATCAGACTTCTTTGGCACTGTATGTGTTCTCATAGGAAGACATCTTCTAATAACCACTTTCCATTTTTGGCGTGCATGTGGAAAGCTTAAAAACATTTTATGATTGTATGGTTCACTTTCGAAAGGAGTGTTGACCAATCTATAACTGTAAAACAGATAAGTTTATTTCTAAAGACAGCATGTCTGGGTTCACTGGTTTCCACACCGAGTTCTCCTGTAATGATTAGATCACTATGCAGTAACATAGTTTTCTTCGTATCTGCATTCAGTGGCCAAAATTTGTCCTTATTTATACTTTTAGTTAAGTAAATCTCAGTTATAAGCTGGCAGTTATGTAATTTCCAGCATAAATTTGTTAAAATACATATACCACAGGTCTTCTGAGTCCTATATCTTTCACTTTCTAAAAACACACTGTCTTTCTGACAGAAGAACTCATGTTTTTAAATTCCAAAACGACATTTTTCAGAAAATATTGGGGGGAAAGTATAAATAACTTTTTTCCCTAACATTCATTCACAAAAGCTTGATAGCAACTTGTTTATTCACAATGTATTACTGTGATTTAATAGCATTTCACAATAAAATAGTAATCCAGCAAGAATTTACTCAATCTTTTCAGTTTGAAAATGTTCTGTTTTAAAGAAGAGCTTGTTGGAATTTTAAATAAATAATTTTGGTACAGCTTTAGCTCTCTGCTCAAAGTCTACATGAACCAACTGCTACTTTTCAGGAAGTCATCTTCTGGGCCCTAATTCATTGTCCATTTTCTACTAAGAAATAAGGCCTGTTATTTCAGAGAACTATCCAGGTTTGCTGCAGTGCTTACCACCCATCTCTAACCACATTCAATAGTAGTTTTACCACAAAACATTAGTAAGTTTAGGTTTACACGACATAGTTATGCGTAACTGGTGCAGAGGCACTGGAGGTTCCCCAGATACCAACACGGGGAAGGCTGTGTCTTCTGTTCCTGGAGTAATCTGTGTGTTGAAGGACACACCACAAGACACAATTTTTATTGACATAGTCAGAGTCTCAGGTTTTCTTTTAGCTGATTGTGAGAAAGCCAATCCATTCCCTGGAGGGGATTTAGGGGACGAATACCAGAGGATGAAGCCAGTGATATTATCTTCACCCACCCAGGACAGCTAGCACATTAAAGTCTGGGCACAGCCAGGGCTTCCCCATTACTTCTGATGAAGAAAACTGCATATTTGCTTCACACGCAGCCTATACATTGAGACTTTAATCGAAACTACCATGTAGAAGTAGCCTGAGAGGGAGCAACTGTTAAAAAATATTTGAACCTATATGAGCTTTTGTTCAAAGCAGACTACTTCATTTTTTTGCAGATTAAATTATCTCAAAATCTGTCACAAACCTCTTGACCCTTTGGTTCCCACAGATGATATTATAGGACTTAAGTGAGCACGTACAGCTAGCCTGCTTTGGAAAGATGTGGTATTTATTACACTGTGAATTATGAAAGACATCTAGCCCATTTGGTTCCTAAAATATTTAGGGTAGACTATGAATAATATTTCCTGGTAGTCAGTTGAAATCCATCAGCCATCATTCTGATTTCTTGAAACAGAAAACAGATGAAAGTTCCCTGGTTCAAAATTGTTTATGAAATGAATTTATCAAAAAAACTGTAGCTTGTTGAGCAAAAGCATAAAGAAAAAAAATGTAGTACAGTCCTTACTATCATCAGTCAAACTGAGATGTATTTTGCTCTTTGCTGTAGTCTACTGAAGAGTTGGATAATCATAGCTGTGGAGAACTCTAGCACTCTCTACATTATCTCTCATATACAACTCAGCATATAGAAATGTAGTATATAAAGATCACTGTACATGGAAGGTACTCATCTCCTCTACAGAAAGCACAATATAACAGGTACTCTGCCTGCTCAAATCAGTGTGTGTTTGTTTCTCAAACGTACATAAAAAGAGCAGAATCGTATGCCCTTCAAGCTGAACCAAACAACACATGGTAATCAGGCTGCATGGATGAGACCTGTGGAGCAACCCTCTGTTGGGTGACATTCATTTTGTCTACAGTCACCTAAAATGTAGTTGTCCAGTCTAGCAGGGTTACCTAGGTTTCCTCCACAGTTAGTGAAAAGGGATATGGACCTCCAAAGACCAGTTCAGTCTGTGTGTCTTAAGAGGAACTAATTAACTTACGGAATTGGCTTTGTTTACTGGCAACGAAGAGAACCTAAGATGATCTGCATAGGGTAAAAACCTAACTTCCATTTGATTCTTGCTTGTTGTGCCTTCATCTCTGCAATTCCCTTGCCACTTGGTTCCTCCAGAATTGCGGGACATGCAAGACCTTCTGGATTACTTAAAGCTTACCAGGCACCAGTTTACGTTTTGTCAGTACATTCAGGCATGTTGTGCACAGGATGTGCTATATAAAGATCTTCCAGCCCTAATATCTGGACAGAATGGCTTTCAGAGGGTTTGGACCCCATACCACTCCTGCAGCAACAGAAAGACTTCTATTGGCTTCATCTTTTGGGGAACACGCTCAGATGAGAAGGAAAACATGAGAGTTATCCTACCACCTAACAAAGGGGAACATCTGGCCTATGAAAGTATGCATTATATTTTTATAACTACTTTATCAAATTTACTTTAAAGTAATAGGATTATAAGGATACTTTGAAAAAGTTATTCACCTGCCCATCACAATCCTTCTAAGCGTATTTCCTCACGTTGCAGAGATTGGAGGAGTATGTATGATTTAGGGAAAGTTGAAAGCTTGAAAAACTTCAAAGCGACAGAATCCTTTTCTTTTGCAGAGAAACTCCATTGATTCTGTCAAGGGGAAAAATGCAAAGCATTAATATGAGCCATCAGTGATTTAAAAACTAAGTTATGCTTTTGAAAGCTCAAAATTAGAAAGTGATTATTCAGACATCATCTTTAAATGAGAACTTAAATGTATCCCCAACCAGATGGTTCACAGTTAATGTTTCCTGTTTCTAAAATAATTTATTTGGTATCACAAAACAACAACTTTCAACAGCTGCTGAAAACAAATACTGATTATAGCAGGAAGATATAACCATTCACTGTGCCCTAAAATCATTAATAAGTCAACATGCACATTTATAGATGACAGCAAGTGTCACAATAAATGGTATCCTGTTTTGTGTGTGTGTTTTTAAACTAAACAGACTTTGCCATCTGTGGTTAATTATTCTGGGATCACTGCCATTATATTATTCAAGATTTGCTATCTCATTTTAATAAATTAATGAGGTGTTAGAAGAATCGTTATGTGAATGGAAAGGATGCATCACCACTGTTTATACAGCAATCCCAATATTCTATCAGCTGCCATTTGTCTTCTCAGAAGATATCATAGATGACTACTAGCACATCGTGTGCTTAATGACCTTATTAACCATCCTCTAGAAAACTGTAAGTGCTTATGTGACTAAATCCTTACGCTCCCCATTTCAGCTTTTCCAGATAGACTGCTCTGGCTGAAGTCCTGTATATTGGATGTCTGCTTCACACAGTCTTTCTGGAATGTTTCAGCAAAACCATTTACACAGTTTTATCAAGAAACAATCACTTGAAATCTGTGAAGCCTTCTTAGAACACATCTAGGATCAGAGCCAAATATGAGACAGGGACAAGGAAGGGAAGATCAACCTTAGCCTTTTAAAATATCATTGCAATTCCCATAAAAATCTGCCAAGATTAGGGCAACTTACAGACCAGGGGCTTGCTGCATATACTTCAGCTGCTCAGAGCTCCCGTCGGTGCCCCAGGAGCAGCTGAGCCTCTCTGCAGTCTTCAACAACTGGGCATTGCCTGGGCTGGCCAGTGAGTTGGGCTTTCAAGCATAGGGACAGATGGGGGCAGGCACTAAGCACTACACATTGGAGTCACCAGTGGACCACCTTGCTGATCCTTGCATGGCCTGGAAGAAGCAGGGTTTGGACCGGGCAATAGGACAGGTAAGAGCTGCATCAGATGAGAGGCAGGAGACCTGACTGGGATGAGGACTCTGCCCTACTTTGTCAGGACTCTTCCCTGGCTTGTTTGTTGAGGATCTCCAAAAGCAACGTGAATAAGGCTGCTCCTAGAAAAAGGAACCTCATCTGCTCTTCAGTTTCTGTGAAGCTTCATAGTAGCTCGGCTCTCAGTACTGGAGAAGGCAGAAGGCCTAGGCCAGAAGCAGAATATGTCATTCCTGTAGTTAGAGATGATGTTGTAATGCAAATGCTAAATAAGGCTACTCAAAACACTGTCATTTGGGCATTTCTTACGTTACAAATACTTAACCTTACAACCCTAATATCTCCTTTCTACATAGTTTTTGTGTCAGTGTACTGTTATATATAAATAAAACAGAAAATCAGTCAATCCATGAATATTTAAGCAGTAATGGCTGAGGTCAAACAGCATTCCCAGGAGAATGAATGGTGCAGTAAAAGATTTGGTGGACCAAAGAGAAGCTGGGAACTATTTGCAAAGCACTAATTACCTGAGAAATATCATGAGAGGAGGTTGTCATTTTTCTAGCAGGGATACCTGTGAACTTTAATTTTGGGGGTCTGGTTGTGATCTGTAAATCATGGACAGAGGAGAATGGGTCCTGCACCTGAGCTTGGTGCTATGAGAGCTCAGAGGCCTTCACCATTAAGCAAAAGCAGCAGAAGGGATTAAACCTTCTTGTTTGAAAATTATTAGCGTGTCACTCAGACAGATCACCCTAAGAACTGAACATCCCCACTGAAGCAGCAGTTTGAAAAGTTTTTCTCTGACTGGCTTAATTTAGTTTAATCACCTGAATCTAATAAATTAATACTAGCTGTCAGACATTTTTCACGTGTTCTGCTCTCTACTTGGTCTTTTTATGCCTGAGTCTAAACGTTGTACCAGATAGGGCACTGATTACGGCAAATACTTTTTCTTTGTAACTTAAATTATTCTGAGGTAAAAGATGTCAAATCAATACCTTGTTTGATGTCATGGGGTCAATTTGTATAATCTGATGAGGAAAATAAAAGTTCTTTTTTTTTCAAGTTAGTGGTGGAGAGCGATTAACCCAAATTCTTGGACTGTCTTAATGACTCATTATTGTAATAGTAATAAATGCAACATATGTGCTAGAACTAGAATGAAATGTATTTTATATAGTGCTTAAAATGATCCCATCTGGACCAGTATGTTGCAACAACACTTCCTAGAATATCAGTACTATAAATTTATTTATACATGCGCACAAACCAAACAGATGTTACACTATCATTTCTAGATTTCTAATGATTCTATACACAGCCATTATTGAGAACAAAATAAAAATAGGCAAATACCCCCAAAAAAATCTTATAAAGGGTGGAGAAGGTGGGTAGAAAGGGTACAGAAAACCGAAGAAGGTTTACAAATGTGGTCTTTGGGGGTGAGGCCTGGGCACTCCCAATGTCAACTGGATATTTACCTTTACAGGTAAAGGATCCAGGTATCACTCAAGACAGGTGGAGGTTGTGCATGCCAGGGTAGGTATGTGACACACTCCCCCCCCCCATGCTGCTACATGGGCATAAAGCTCAATTTACTTTCTTGCTGAAACAAAGCACCACACATAGCTAAGTAGGTCTTATATTCTGTGGATAAAAACAACAATAATATATCTTTAGCCTTGAATAAGAGGAAATATAGCAATCTTCTCTGAATCCCTGGCAGCTATTATCTCAGATACGACCACGCAATGTTATGACACCTGCCTAGCACTGCAACAAGGGCTTTCTGCAGCAGCCACTGACAACAGTTCATTGCTTCTGTACCACTGCAAGGAAGGGTTGTGACCTTCCCTGCCTTGTATCACCAAGGAAAAGATAGCACAGCTCAAAACGAAAGCTTCACCTGAACCCCTGCACTGACAGCAGGCAGCATGCTGAGTCTGCAGGCCTGCTTACATTTTATACAAGCAGCAGAATGAGAACTCCCATAGCAAGCATATATTCTCTCCATTCATTACACATAGCAGAAACCCCAGGCAGCTTCAGTGATGAGTTGTTTTCTGCTACTGCAACACCAGGTAACACTTATCAATCAAAAGCGTACCGAGTTACCTTCAAGTTTGATTATACCTAGATGAAAAAACATGAAAAAAAAATTTAGCTCACATCCTGTGAGACCTATGTAAAGGTCAGAAGTGGTGTTTCCCCAGGGCTCAGTATTAGGGCCAGTTCTGTTTAATATCTCTATCAATGATCTGGATGAGGGGATCGAGTGCATCCTCAGTACATTTGCAGATGACACCAAATTGGGCAGGAGTGTTGATCTGCTCGAGAGTAGGAAGGCTCTGCAGAGGGACCTGGACAGTTCTGGATTGATGGACTGAGGTAAATTGGATGAGGTCTAACAAGGCCAAGTACCGGGTCCTGCACTTCAGTCACAAAAACCCCATGCAACGCTGCAGGCTTGGGGAAGAGTGGCTGGAGAGCTGCCTGGTGGAGAAGGCCCTGGGGGTGCTGGCTGACAGCCAGCTGAACATGAGCCGGCAGTGTGCTCAGGTGGCCAAGGGTGGCCAACAGCATCCTGGCTTGTATCAGCAATGGTGTGGCCAGCAGGAGTAGGGCAGTGATCGTGCCCCTGTACTCAGCACTGGTGAGGCTGCACCTTGAATACTGTGTTCATTTCTGGGCCCCTCAGCACAGGAAGGACATTGAGGTGCTGGAGCGTGTCCAGAGAAGGGCAACAAAGCTGGTGAGGGCCTGGAGAGCAGGTCTTATGAGGAGTGACTGAGGGAACTGGGGTTGTTTAGTCTGGAGAAGAGGAGGCTGATAAGGAGATCTTATTGCTCTCTACCATGACCTGAAAGGAGGTTGTAGCAAGGTGGGTGTTGGTCTCTTCTCCCAAGTTAACCTAAGTTATAGGACAAGAGGAAATGGCTTCAGATCACACCAGAGGAGGTTTAGATTGGATATTAGGAAAAATGTGTTTACTGAAAGAGTGGTCAGGCATTGGAACAGGCTGCCCAGAGAGGTGGTGGAGTCACCATCCCTGGAGGTATTAAAAAGATGTGTAGAAGTGGTGTTTAGGGAGGTGGTTTAGCGGTGGACTTGGTAGTGCTCGGTTAGCAGTTGGACTTTTTGATCTTAGAGGTCTTTTCCAACCTAAATGATTCTGTGATCCTATGATAAAATCTAAGTCCTTTTATAGAGAAGTTGAAAACTATATTTTCTGCATAATTTCACCATCCACCAGAGAAACTCACAAGTTACACTGAAGGGAAATATTTACATACTCCAAAGGCTGAGTAAGTGTATTACTCAAGCCTGAACTTCAACAAACTAGCCTGGTGCATGACCAAATACTGAACTCTGCAAATCTAATACTGGACCAAGTTAACAATGGTCCAAGAAAAGTAGCTTTCTGGGCAGGAGTCAGCATCCACCCAAACATGCACTTGCATATACAAAATAATGAGTTATGTATCAATAATTTCACAGTGAGTCAAAGAAGCTAGCAAGAAAGAAGAGAAGACTGAAGAGGAACCAATGTTTTAGGAGTAAAGAAGCATAGCAATGACGTGAAAACTTATGAGAATTAAGATGGGTGTGACTTTGTAATAGAAATTAAACGATTGGCTATAGTCAGCCACGTACGTCAGACAAGCTCTAATACCACAAGGATGGATAGATAGGACCTAAAATTAACTGAAATCAGAAGTAATATATTAAGGAAAGTGTTAATACAAGGGGCAAAGGGAAGATGGGAGTAAGAGTATGAAATTGAACATTACCTTAAATAAAGTGGAAGCAGAACTGAAAGGTTTTGTGTATTCTTGATTAAAGCAACCAGACAAACTCCCTCTCAAAACTTCTAAAGCTCTCCTCTGTTAAATCTCAGCATTGGTGGCAATATTCTCTATAAACTTCTCTAATTAATGGATACATAATGTGAGTGGATAATAGAACATTAACATCCATATTCAAAGAATAGGGACATAAAGTGAACTATGCAAAATGACCTATGTTAGCCTAACCTCAATGACATTTAAGGTTTTAGAACAAATTAGAGAAGGCAGCCTAATGAAAAGCAGAGTGAAGCAGAAACTGGAGAACACAAGAATATCAAAGGCAAAGCCAGGCCAACATGTTATTTTGTCTTAGGAAGGAAAGCAATCTTCTTAAAAAGCAAGCAAAGGAAACAAACTTTGATAAACACCAGCCAGTATCTTGTGGAAGATTACTTGCTCAGTTGGAGAATGGATTATTGCAATAATTGTTAAGAAGGTGTGCAAACAGCCATAGAAGAGCTGACAGTAAGCTGTGCTGCAAGGAGAACTGTCACTCTGGAGGGACAGTCCCCTAACGTTTGTCTTAGGGCATCCAAGTTATTTAATATTCTCATTAATGACCTTGAGGTAAAGGATATAGGAGTCCACTGGTTAAATCTATCAATACAAACCTCAGGAGTAGGAAGAGAAAAACACCAGAATACACTGCAAGAAGCAGGAGGTCTCACAGCCTGATTAACCAAAGGACTGAGCCTCCCAGACCAAAACTGACCAGTGTTTCCTTGACCTCACCGTGATAGGATGCCTTCCTCTTTTGTGAAGCAAACGACAATATCCCAAGGAGGGTTCCCAGCCAAGCAGCTGTAATCAAGGAGGATGGTGGTACGTTAACTGAACGTGGGAAGAGAGGAATAGAATTGGAAAGTCCTAGCACAGCTTTGCAAAGGCAAGCTCTCTGTAAACCTCTGAGTTCTTTGGACAGATCAGTAAGCACGTAGAGGAGGATGTATGATCAACAGATAATCTCTCTGAATTTCTAACACTTTCAGCAACACCATCCACCAAGGACTGCTAAGGAAACTCAGCAGCCCAGCAATAGCACTGGAGGCAGTCAGCTTATGTCATGGAGGGCAGTGACAGACAGGGTTCTTCAAGGTTCTGTGCTGGGACTTGTGGTGTTCCACAAATTCAGAGTGATCTGCAAACAGCAATGTGGTGACAAAGTTTGCTGGTACTTATTTATTCAGGGTAGCTGAAAAGGGTAAACGTCAACAATTTCAGGAGGACCTCATGAGATTGAATGACTGGATAATAGCACACAGATGAAATGCAGGGCAGAGAAATATCAAGTCAGCCCCAAAAGAAAAAAAAAATCTTTATTTCAGATGTCAGATGATGGTTTCCAAGCTGACCATTACCACTCAAGAGCAAAGTGTTGAGGTTATGGCAAATAGTTCCATGAGTACATCAACTTAGTGCTCAGTTGCAGTCAAAACAGCAAATTGAATATTGAGAATTATTGAAAAAGGAACAGAGAATAAAACCAAAAACATCATTATGTCCCTGTACAAGTCCAGGGTTTACCCACAAATTGAATACTGTGTGCAGTTCCACTGCTCTTATCTTCAGCAGGACATAATAGTATTGGGAAAGGCTCAGAGAAAGGACAACAAAGATGCTCAAGGGTGTGGATTGTTTCCAGTATGAAGAAAAAGCTTTAATGACTATTGTTTCAGACTTCTCAGTCTGAAAAAGAAACAACTGAGGAACAAAATTATAGAGAGCCACAAAAGCATGACACTCCACAGGGACAGAGGCACAACATCTGGCAGGCAACTCAGAAAAGGCAGTGGGGGCTGGCTGTCCAGGAAGGGCATTGTAGTATCAGTCATAAAAGGAGTAATTTGGCCATAAAAGGAGTAATTTGGCTAATAAAGGTCTGCAGGGAGGGATAATGTCTACTAAATCAAACACTATAGTTGGGGAAGAGTTGACAAATTTCTAGGCATTCCCATCCTTCTTCAGGTTATTTGGCATCTGGCAAGAAAATGTCGCTTTCAAGGCCGGTATTGAAATGTATTAAACATTTCAATTTTCCTAATGACTCTGTTGCTTTTTTGTTCACAGAGCACAATAGCTGTCAGTGGTTGTACTGTCCTCAGGGTGTCCATTTGCTGACTGAAGCCCAGATCATTTACCTGAGGCAGGACTGGGAGCACTGGGAAATATGCCTCTGCCTACAGAGCACCAGTTCTTTAGGACAGCTTCATATCCCATACCCACAATGATTTCTGTCTTTTCAGTGTGTTGGGAAATCAATCCATACACCACAACACATGGAAGCACAGAAAGAAAATGACCACAGTTACTAACATACAAAATGAAAGACATAAATGCACCTTTGTAGCACAGTTTATCCTTTTGCCTGCTCTCAAAAAAAGCACGAAAGCCCTCTGCTGAACCACTTTTACATACCTCACGCAAACACAAAAGCTACCCACTCCCACAAGTTCTGGGGCATTGTCCAAAAATACAGCTCCAGATATATACAAGTTACAAATGTGCTCATCTTTCAAATTGAGACTCACTTCATTTTTAACTGCATGCTGTTCTTTATTCCTGAGGCACAACACACACGTAGAAAGGATCCTCCTGCACACCCTTATCCAGCTCATTGCATAAGAAACTGGAGCCTGTGGCTCAACATTTTATACAAGTGCAGCACCGACTTTAGCATGAACACTGGTCAGTGCCAGAAAACCTTAGTCACTTCTCATTGACTCTCAATCAGTTCATCACTTAAGAGATTTTTAAAATAAATAATAAAGTAAGAAAAACCACCCCAAAACAGGAAGGGTGCTTCCCTCTGTAACAGGAATGCTTAATAGGGTGAAGATAGCAGGGCAGCTGTGTGTTCTCTTTTTTCTTGTGGGCAAGACATATATGTAAGTGACATTATTCAGCAGTGTCTGTGCACCTGTTCATGCCATTGTGTTACAGGCTGATAAGAAAGCAATGCGGCAATCTGTAAGAAAGTGTTGTAACTGAGCTCTCATCTAAGCCATATGCTATGATGGTATCTTCTCTGATTTACAGTCCAGTGCATTCAATTCATATTGCATGCAGTCTGGAAACACCCTCTGTTTTCCCTCCTCTGTAGTAGTCCAGTGGAACAAGAGGTTTTTATCTTGTGATGTCTCCCAGGCCCTCCCAGAAGAGAAATCTTTAACAGAAGAGAATGATAGAGTATCTGTTAAATGCAACGCTATCAAGTAGGAGTTATTTGTTCTCATGCTTATTATTTCATTATTGGAAATTAAATACATTTGCCATCTGTTACCTCAATGACCTACAGAATATGTCAGTAGAACTCTGCCCATGTTGGCTTTACCTGTGATGACCCTGGAAGTCTTTTTCAGAAACAGCAGCAAGACAAGGAAACAGGAATGCCCTGATAGAATTAGTGGAATTGCCAGAACACGCACTGGGGACACAATTATTAAAATGCGGCAGAATTAATTTTGGTCTGGAAATTATCTGTGACCTAAATGCCTTTTATAGATTACCAATTCTAATGACCTTTGTCTAATGGCACATTAAAAGCAGTTTTCTGTCATTTTTAATTACTTGTTGAAAGCAAACAAACACCCAGGAGTCTGATAGCATGGCCTCAATTCTGTAAACTGAGGTGTGTGTTTACTTTTACTCACATGAGTAGCTCTTCATACATACAAAAACCCCAGAAAACCAACTACATTCATCCATGCTTGCAAAATCAGAGCCAAGCATCATCACCAAACTTCTCTCCTCACAAAGAAAAATACGTCCTTTCTTTTTGTTCCAGAGCACTTGTGGTGGAGACTGGTTAAGCTCTTTGTTGTGAGGTCAGTGTGGGGGAGGGGGAGTTAGGAAAGAGTGTGCAGAAAGAAGGAGAGAAAGAATAAAGTAAACTTTTCACAACCATCACCAATGAAAGTTACCACAAGACATGCCAGCACAGCCAGAGGGATTGGGTAAATATGAATTTCAACAGATTTTCCCCAGAGATGTTGTCTTAGCTTGAAAAGTGACTCCATAAAAGTTGATTGTTTATGGTTTGTGTTTACTGCATCTCAGCAGCTTCAGCATAGATATGCTCTGTTCAACAGAAAACCTACAAAACAAACAAAATTCCTTTCTTAACTGAAAGTTACTTCCCAGGAGGCATTAGAATGACACAAGATACAAATTTATCATATCCTGCTTTAGAACTATTACTGAAGAGTTATTACTTTTCTTCCTTTCACATTCTAATTGGAAATTCTCTGTTGCTCTATGCGCACAATTACAGGAATGACTACGTATCAGCAAGGTGCAGTGATTTTTATGCATAGTATATACAAGCAGCTATACAGCACTGGCCCAAAAGACATGTCAAACCTCAAGTGAGTAAAGAATGTATCGCAGTTAAGCAGAAATCAATTATTATATATAAGGATTTAGAAATTGTGTGGTTGGTCAGGGCTTCCTGGGACTGCAGCCCAGCAGATGAAAGCATATATACTAAAGTATTATCTGAACCGGAATCAACCACAATAAGTTTCTGAGAACAAATAGTTTGCATCTAAAGGGCTGATATAACCTTCAGACCTGCAAGCCTTTCTTCTGGGTTCACACCACTAATTATATACGTCAAAACTAGGTCCTTTCAGGAGAACAAATATAAACATAGACTTATAAAAGAGGCCACAAGCCTATTGCTTTAGACCTTATTAATGATGGGGAATAGTTATGTGGCCTGGGAAGGTATTTCATTAAAATACCCATACAAGTTGAATGTTGGGCTGGATACAGTTATTGGTCTCCGGTCAGTCAAAACTGCTTTTGCTACCAATTATTATGGTAAAGAATAATGGCAACACCAAAGTCCTCAGATATCCCTGATACAGTCTCTAGCCCATTCAGCTCAGGCTGTGAGCGCAGCACAGGAGTCTCATGGGTCCCTCTGCCCCTTCCAGGAGGAGCTTGTTAGCCAAGCATCAGGACTAAGTCTCTTTTATCTACCATCTGCAGTGGGTGAGAGGCTCCCACAGTGTTTTCCACCTCTACTCCGTGTTTCCATTCTGTTTCTCTCTTCCACAAACAAAAGGGATAAGCAGACCTTTGTTGTGAAAAGCTCTAGGCAGCCAAGCACGGCAATGCACAGAGGAAAACAGCAAAATCTGTAAGAAGCTCATTGCAATTTCAGCACAGCCAGAATTACAGTCCCTGGACCTCTGCCTGAGCAGTGTGTTTCCAGCTAATGCTCAAACTGTGGGAGAAAACTATTATTAAGGATGAAAAGTCACAATGTGCAAGGTGGAGAACACCAGAATGAGCTGCAGTGTAGGTGGGACACAAATGTTTTTCCCTATCCAAGACAAGTCTGATGCTTTGGAATTGTTTCTCAGCTTGATTTGAGGTAAAAAGCTGACATTCTGAAAATTACTAGTGCTTTAGTAATTGTTTTCTTTTAATATTTTTCAAAACATTTTGTTCTGATTTTGCCCTTTTCATTTTATGAATTCTTACATATAAACCACATCTTTAGGGTGAAAAATTGTTTTGCACAAAAAAAAAATTGCCTCTAAATGAAAAGAAACCAGACCTTTCCTTACAAATGTTTGTGCTCCATCAGCATTTCTGATTCTCCTTATAGACAACATACCCTCATGTCCTATTTACCACACACTATTCAAACTGCACTCAGACAACACTGTTATGCTTCCGCTGAGCTTCACTGTGATGTTCCTCATCAACCCTACCCCTCCCAGGCTCCTCAGAAGTATCCGGGACCCTTCTGCCTGAGCTTTCCTAGCTGTGACACCCTCTTCTCCACCACACTCAACATACTTTTGCCTCAATTGCATCTTTTCCTTTAGCACCATTTTATAGCCACAGCTTCACTTGTCTCTGCTCATCACAAGAGTTTTTTTATTTCCCAGCCTAGGCTAACCATCACTTTCTGGGTTTGCTGTCCCCAGTCGCTTGTGCTTCTTCCCATCCAACGTTCCCTGGGTGCAACTCACAGGCAGCAGAGGGCAAAATCTTCTCCACACTCCACCAAACCCCTTCAAAAATACATACATACATACATGAGTCAGCTTAAGACAAACTCCTGACATACATATTTCAGCCTATGCTGTTAAAGTCTGCCAAAGTAATAATAAACTAAAAAATCTTCTAACGGAAAGCATTAAACAGCCTTAATAAATAATGTTTTGGGATTTTTTTGTTGTTGTTGTTGCTGAAGGCGGAGATAAGCTTTCCACAACACGAATTTGACTCCCCTTTTTAGAGGGCGTTTTCCCATCTTTTACCTCTCTTTGGACACCTCTCTGTTGTGCCTCTTTCCACTCTTTTATTCTCTCCTGTTCCTTCCCACATTTTAGACAAATGCCAGGCCTCATCAAGACAAGTCAAGGCCTGACTGACTGTCCTCCTTTATGGAGGAGGCATGCATTGTGCCATTGCAAGGGCAAGCTCGGGTATCCAAGAAGCCATGGCAAGTGATGTCAACACCCCTATTTATTATTAGTTCATGGATTTTATGAATATAAACTAACTTATATTTTACTTTAGTGAGATAATGATTTCCTTCTCTTCTAAGGTGAGTCTATAAAGCAAATAAGCATCATAGGCAGAGGTTATTGGTGGTAGAGACTCCAGAGATGCATTATTTAAAGCAATTCCCCTGGGTAGGTCAAAGACTCCATATTTCAAAACCTGCCTACAGGTTCAGCAGCTAGAAATCATGCTGCTGTTGTGGAAAGAGGAATTACTGAAGGGAGGAGGCATGCACCAGGCAGGACCAAAGAGGCCTCTTGCACTGCTAGCCATCAACACCAGCATATTCTGAATTCACTGGTTTTGCTGAAGGGAAAGAGATCAACCTCTCCTGCTGCATGACACAGGCAAGAGAGCATAACTGTCCACCCACATGGGTATAATATTTCTTTTAAATGACAAGCAGAAATGTGGAGGGGAACACAAAAACAATTTGTACATTTGCTGCCAAGTCCCCTAATGTCCTTGCACGAGGGTTAGGTGGTTTGTGGTATAAAAATAAATGACCGAAGCATCCAAGAAGTAGCACATATCAACCAAGGTGAAAAAGACCTGCAATTCACTTTGGAGGCGCTCACTTTCCCACGGCTGATGCTGCTCAAGGTACAGCAATGCTTGAAGTGGCTCCAAGGGTCCCTTTCTGCCAGGCACTAAAAGGGCTCAGAGCCAGAGATCATCCCTGGCAGTCCACAGAGACAGAGGCTGGGATGGAGAAACAGAAACCTGGAGCAGCAGAGCAACACCTGGCACAGTGGGACACAAGTAGACTTGCAGCCTGTCCGTATCACAAGTTGCTCAAGGAGAGGCTTACAGGCACCTGCCAAAACATGATGGCAGCACACAAGGATTAGGAGAAAGCTCTGCAGTCTGGCAAGGACTAAAGCACTGTCAGCAACCCTTGCCTAGGAATACAGCAGCACAGGCACCACAGCATGGCTGATGACCTGGCACTAGCCAGGAAAAAAGGCTGCTCCAGCAGCTTCAAAACTTGCTGTTTTGTTCATTAAAAGGTGTCCTTTCGGGTGATAGATAAGAAAAACAACTACTCTGGGCTATTAGTTTTTATCTGCTCTAATTAAAGAGCTGTGTAGTTGTGTGCTGATAAATGCACAGACAGTGCTAAGCAACCACAGAAGTTGCTCATTCCCACGCCTTTTTTTCCACCTTAGGAGGGTATTAGAAGCACATTTGAATGAAACAGTTCACCATCTCTAAAATGGAAAAGACCTACTTTGCTTCATGAACTAGGTCAACAATTGCAAAATAAAAGTGTGCCAAGGAATTCTGAGATCTTTATATATCTACCAAGACCCTGAGACTCAGAAAGACTCTATTCACCTGGAATTAGGCTTGAAAACAATTTCCAGTGTAGAGTTGCGCTTTAAGGGCCATCTGGTAGTGATGGAAGTTATTGTTGTGAATTTAAGGACTCAGATATGGTACATTAAGAAGAAAATGTAGCTTAGCATGAGTAGTGTGTTACAAGAAAAAAAAAACCTGTGAGTGTAGAGACTTAACAGGGTGCAAGCTTTAAAGCAGGATCAATACCCTACATTGAGCCCAGTAGGCATTAGAACCAGGGCAAAATAAGAGCTGAGCACAAGTGGTATTTACAGAACAAGGTAACCTTTTAGAAAACACCATTTCCAATGCTTCATATTCACTACTAAGCCTGAGGGCTTTCATGTCAGTGTTCTCCTTTATGGAAGACCAGCCTCCAGGAGAGCAGAACTCAGATTCTGGATCCAGAAAAGAGCGTGTTGCTAGCACTGACTCCTGCACATCCTCCACTATCCTGCTCCCTGTCCCACGGAGCACAGCCCTAGGGTCAGTCACAGATGCTGGGAGGCTTGAGCAGGACCAGAGCAGGTCAAACTATTCCCTGGCAACCCACAACAATAGACGGAGCTAGGAAACTGATGAGGAAGCTATGGAAAATCAAAGACTTAACAAAATCCAGAAAATGTAGAAGTAGTCTTGATTCATTCCACTGGCTGACAGCAGGCTCTCATTTGCATTTTCTCCCTTTTCACAAACCAAATTGTTACATTTAAGAAATGGCCCTATGCTGTCCTGTCCTCTGCCTTCCCACCATATACTTTTCCTAATCACCCTATTTGCACAAATTGCAAGGGGCTTTGGCTGATTTAGAGGAAAAGCAGAGTATATCAAAATAGTTACTGTCTCTGCTTTGTTTAATGTTTTTTAACTACTTCATTGCATAATATTAAAAAGTCTGGGTTTGAGCCCATTAGCTCAAATAGCAGAAAACAAACAAGCAATGAGCTTCGTCAGTATAAGATGCACACTAAAGACCATTTCATTTCCATCAACCACGCAATTTCCAAACAGCACGCTATTTCTATGCACTTGGTGTTCTTCCTTCTGACTCAGTTTCAGATCATGTTGCTGATTTATGAGATGCTACATTTACGGGTCATGCTAACGTGAAAGCATGTTGAAGAGTCTCAGCTGCAGAGCTACACCAACAATCTCTTTTTCTTAAAAAAATAAAAAACCGTGGCAGGAAATGTATGTAAACAGATTGCTGGAAAGCAAGAGAGACATTTTACAAGATGGGCCAAGCAAAGATCTTGCAGTCACCAGAAGACACAGTTCAGCTCTCTTCCCAGAAAAAAAATCAAATAGGTTTGAGGTTTTTTCCATGAATTTAACAAGCTGAATTAGCTCACTGAGGTGTCAAGAACATTTGAGCCAATTCAAGGACAACTGAAACATGGAGGACAACATGGCGAGTAAGCAAGTGCCCCAGAAGTAAAACCTTTTCCTGATAGAAATGACATAATATATTGGCTCTGCCAGTATCATGAAACTTCACCCCAGTTTCTCTCTTAACCCCAGGTTAGCAGAGATAAAGATGGGCAGTGAACAGATGAAGGATAAAAGGCTTTCTTCCTAACAGAGTAGTCTGGCTGATCCAAGAGGATGCTTAATCACAGAGCACCAGACATTCTCAGGCAGAAGGTTCAGCACAAACCAAGGATTTTCCTGGACAGTATTTAAACAGGTAACTTCACAACAACTGCTACCACAAAGTAGAGACATACAACAATAGGTAAGATGCTTGCTGCCTCTCAGCAAAATACCATTTTTGAGAAGTAATGACAAAGGGACAAAAGTAAATGGACAGTAAGTTTTTGAAAGTGTGTGTGATGTGCATGATTATCAGCATCAGGCTGCAAATCCTGACGACCCTTTGTAACACACTGTTTAAATTGGTGCCATTTTCCTGTTTTCTGGTATAAAAGGCCTGGAGCAAAAACAACAGGAATCACAATGGCACAAACTAGCATTGGATGTGCATAACAGGACTTGTCTGGGTAAAAATTACACTATGAATTCTCAAATTAACATTACAGCAGCAAGGTTACTATGTAACTGCAACTGATTTTATCTTTGTAGTTGCATAAGGTGGAACTCTTCTTCCCCAGCTCAACTTTTGCACAAATTAGGACTCGCTGATCAGTCTTTGAGAAGGATCCCATGACCAGACATTAAAGTTTTCAAATCCAAAACTTGAAAATAATCATTTTATAAGTATATGAGACTTGACCTTAGCTCCTCATGGTCCAAGTGTGCTTTGCAACTGAACATTATACGTCACATAAAAAGCCTTTGTGGAATATTAGTTTCCTTCTCATGAATGGCAAGAGCATCACTTCCTACCAGGAGTCTACAGCATTTACGTGTTGACATGAACACACAAATTTTGAAAACTAATGTAGAAAAAAGCCCTAATTTGAGTGAAAACTCTTCAGATTCATTCCTGTCATCCTGCAGAGAGTAAACAAGGCTCAGGGTAGGTCGTACATTACAAAGAACACAATGTGGTTCCTAGAATCCACCTACGTAAAAAAGGAAACCAAAATAAACAGAGCTCCCCAACTCCCACCATCCCAAGAAGGATGACAGAGAAAAAAAGATAACCTGAAGTTTTCCATGGAGATTTGCTCATTTGAATAAACCTAGTGGAGAAAAGATCGATTTCTGTGCTCCTGCTCCTACATTTTCTGTCTCCTTAGTAAGTGACAACTCTACAGCCAGGATTTCTGGCTGTTTATATCCACCTCGTGATACCTTTAGAGACCAGATAGCTTTCAGTGCGTCTGCTGTAACAACAAAACTGAAGTCCATAACTAAACAAATACACATGTGACCAGGCAGGACTAGAGAAGGACTCATCAGCACGTGTCAGCAGTTCACATGAGCTGGCCTAGTGCTGTGCTTCAGATTCATTTCAGGCTCCTGCGTCCCATTCCTGCCATTGCTTTCAATTCTGTGCTTTGGCTGAAAATTTGTCACTTTCCTTTGTAGCCAAATTTGTTTCAAAGAGGGAAATGGCAGGGCAAGAAATAAACTTAAGCATGCTATAGCACTATCCCCCGGATTATCCAATTTACATTTAAAAACAAACAAACAAACCAAGCATGAGATATTTTGATTTAGGAAGATCACTAATAATCTTTGAAGTCTTTGGTTGTCCTGTTGGTTGGGACTTACAATCAGATTTCAATCTCCTTTCAGTCATCTGCCTTTATGAAAACAGATGTAATACAACACAAGACTGTCCAAAAGGGAGTAAACTGGGAACAAAAAGCACAGAGCCTCCCAGGATTTACTACAGCTGAATTTGAGAATTCAGTTTTTAAAAACACCAACATATCCTTGCATCCTTTTTCTCTTCACTCCCTAAAGTATCTCCAATAAATTTTCAGCCATAGACTTCAGTGGTCTCTCTCCTCTTTATTTGGCTTCATACCATACTACAATTTTGCTGTCTATTGATCCTGGTTTTCATACCAGGCAAACTATTTGAGAACCTCAGACCCTGAAATAGTGGCAGGATTCCCAGAGCATAAAAATCAGTGCCCCATTCTAAAGCCCAGTAATTTTAATCACAAGCATGATAGTGTCCAAAAATATCATAAAGTCAACTCAGCACAGAAAACTGAAGTTGTTATGAAACCAGACCCCACCAAAACTACCCATAAGAACAATTTCATATTTGGACTAGGTCCACCCGCGTACTCTGCCTCCCCCGGCAGCCAGGAACAGAAGTATGGGTGCAGGAAAATGGTACTATAGCAATAATTCCTCAGAATGTTACCTCAGCTTCCAAAATTTTGTACCTACAGAATTTCCTGAATCAGAGATTGTGTGTTCAGTCTACTTCCATTAATTTGCCCAAGGCCTTCTTGACCCATTTGGTTCAGTTGTTACTTGCTTTGCTTCAATCCACCATCAGGTTTCTTTCCCATTTCTATTACAGAAGACAGAGGACAAAGCTGGATTTCCATGCCGAGCAGAAAGAAAGAAGCAAGGGGAAGGACAGTGGAGACACAGCAAGCCTGCACAGATGTGAACCAAACCAGCACAGCTATATTAGCTACGCTGTTTCGTGTTCTTTGAACATTTGGAACTTACTTTGGCATCTTGCTTCTTCACTTTATGTGGGTTAGAAACCTGGCAGGAGAAGAGAGAGACCAAATCTCATGTTGCTGTGAGACCTGGCTGGGTTTTGTGGTTCCAGGTGAAACCTGAACAAAAGGAAGACAGCCCCAAATCATGCACTCCACACACTTCAGACATCACTGCTAACTTTTATCCTAACCAGTCTCAAAACAAGTCTTTTCAGACCTGGTAGAAGAGCATGAGAACTCCTCCACCACAGTGTGTGCTTGGAAGAAGGGAGTGGAGAAGGGGAGCAATACCCACTCCCACAGCTCTGACCCTGGATCTCTGTGTTGCTACAGACTGCTGTTGTCACCTAATTTAATATCATTTCGGTTCAGATGAGCACATGTTGGTAAACAAAGCAGCGATGGAAGGGGAGCATCCTGTTTACATTTCACTGCAGGATGATTCATTTACAGTTCTTCAGCAGGGCAGAGGCTGTAATCATGCGAAAGGTCAGCAGTTTCTGGTAGGGCTTTTGCATTTAGTCAGATAGTGTTTAGGTTAAAAAATATCCAGTGTTGATATAATCCTGCTGAACAGTCTTCATCTTTCCTGGAAATCAAGAGTTTGACGCAGATGGAACTTTTTAAATTTAAGGTATGGAAAATATTCCTCATGTTCCAAAAGAAAGATGATTGTCTTTGAATACAACAAATGTAATCCACCTGCAAACTCTACCTTTTGGTGGATGCTGGCAATATGCCATCTCCCACAGATCCCCCAAACCAGCATTGCCAGACTTGCAAGTTGTAAGAACAAGAAATCACCCCAAGCATTAATGGCCTCTGTTGAATGAGGCTGGGGGAAGTGCTGTCATTTTTGGGGTAAATAATTAGAGATGAGCAAATAATCTAAAGCACTTGTCCTTCTGTTATACAGCAGATGACCTGCAGGATCAGCCATTTATCTTCAGTGTTAAGATACTGAACACAACATCCGACACAGTAGGAGCTAATCAGTGTCTGATGAGCTGTGATTTCTTCATGCTTAGCATTTACCTGAAATTTCATCTTCCACCCCAGTCACTGAGTTTTTACCTATCTCATGCATTATGTACAGCTTCTCATGGTGTGGCTTCACTGTGAAGGTACACATGTGTAGGCAATGCTTGTCCCTAGTCTCTGCAGGAACACACTTTATGAAATCTGTGCATGAGCTCCCAAATAAGCTATTGATTTAGAAGCTGACACCAACTCTTAAATATAACAAACCCTCCCAAGGTGTATCCTCTTCAAACACTAAACTTAGCTTGCCTATACCAGAACACACATGAGGAACAACCTTTCCCAGCTGTTGGAAGAGTCTGACCTTACAGTACTACACGATTTATATTGCAATCAAATAAACATGGCCTCTGAGAAGGTTAGAGCTACTTACTGCTTTCCAAATACTACCTTACATAAGCACTTTTAAGCCAAAGATGTCCTTAAATCAGTAACTACTTCAACAAGCCCTCGAGGAACGAGGATGTAATTATTACAGCACCAGCTCCTGACTTAGAACTTGTTTGAAATAGAGCTCATTAATTTGCACATGCATCTGATTGACTGTAACGGAAAGGAGCTATGCAGGGCACTGGTTCCCTTATACTTTGGTCAGAGCATCAAATACATGTCTATTAGAAGAACTGCCACCTGTTTGTTTTCCATGTCTTCTATAACTTAACCCCTAAAAACTCAGATCTCTCCTTTTCTGGATGGCCTAATCAATCCTAACTGGTGTGTACAAGTCTATCCAGATTGTAAAGACATTCACAAAAAATAAAGCGATTCAGGAAAGTCTGACCTGTTTCCAAAGAGTGCACAACAGGAGAGGAGGAGGCCAGCATGGCTGGGGAAATAACTTGCTGCCTGTTTTCCACTCCATTCCCCTGCTACATAAAATAGAGCCACATGTGATATGAATAGTAACACTCCAGAACTGTTAATATTATATTAATGACTGCGCAGAAAAATGTGAAAAAAAAAGCTCCATTTTTTGAGTACATTTTAATAACCAGAAAGATTTAATCACAATTTTACCTGCCCTGTGAAAAGGGAAGCTTATAGCCTTTATAAGCCAGGGGTATGCAACTGAATTATCACAGGACAGTTGGCCAGAGTTACACTGGAAACCAGAAGGAAGGTAGCTAAAAATACCACACGACGTAAGCAAGGCAAAGGCCATTGGAACAGAAACAATGGGAATAATAAATACACCAGGAATACAGAGGCCAATTTACCTGGCAACATTTCCCAGCATCAGCTAAAGGTACAACAAACACACAGCAAGAAGGGAGCCCTACTTGCACTGAGGCTTGGGTGCCAGCAGAAATGTCTCCCTCTCCAGCTCCACCACCAATTCCAGTGCACGTGTGAGTGGTTGCTTTGGCTCCAGTTTCCCATGCCTGCATATAGCTGGTGGGAATTACCAACAACGTCACTTTGGAGATGATATGTACCCTGGAGCTGACTCTGTTTTGATGGAGCATTCTATGAAAAATGAGAAAAAGTTGTGTGGGGGTGTCAGGAATGCTCATTTTCCTGACACCCTGGCACAGCAGAAATGCAGAGCTAACGTGCTCGTCCTCCCAGCTACTTCTGCACTTCTTCCATTTGTATAATATTCAATACTTCAGGTCAGACACTGGTGCTGCTTTCAAGTGAGTAGCACATCTTGCACACAGAATTCTTCATGTTCTTAATGCCAGGGAGTTATGATCTGAATAATTGATGGCAAGCTGTTTGGAGGCAATAGGTCTCCCTTCTCCGCTCTTTGAAGAGTGTTTGGCATTACCAGGTCTTTAGGCTCTACCACTAACACACGAGCTTCTCACCTGCTGCTGATTCCAACCATTCTTAAGCTTTTTCCCAAACTCCAGAAGGCTTATGTTTTGTTCTGCTTTCCTAAATATCCACTTGCTTGTTTGTCTTGGCAAAAACATTCCTCAGTTCGCAGTTAAACTTTCAAGAAACTGAAGGAATCCAAGAGACATCCACGTTTTGCTCCATAATCTCAAAGTGATCACATCGGCAGCTGGTACCACTCCTCTGGACAGGTTACGCAGTTCTTTCCAAGGACCATTTCTCTCCCTCCCCCACTCCCTCAGGATTCTTGCACTCCTGACAACAGAGTACTATCCAGTATCTAGACCCTGGAGTGCAGTTTCATCTGCAAAAGGACCACCTCTGAGGTAGACAAATGCCAGGTATTCCAGCCTTTTAAAACTTTCCCTACAAACCTTGCACAAAAAGAAAGAAAAGGCTGTTTCTCTGCCTTCTATTCCATTTTGGTTCCTTTGTTTTGTCTGTGTACTTTTACATTGGTGATAATCACAGAGGACTGACAGCAGTGGCCATGGGGGGTGCTCTGTTGCCAGTAGTTATTTAGCACCTTGCAAGCACCAAAGGCTCATCAGGGCAGCCACTTCCATGTAACCCGGTATTAGGGACGAAACCTTTCCCAGCACCGCTGCAGTTCTGGCAGGGCAGCAGCCAGAACCGACACCCTGGAATGTCCAGGGTGGCTTTGCAGGCTTTTGCATGTGATAATAATTGGGGCATACAAGTGCTTTCACACTGTCCCTACTGCAGCAAGAAGAGGGAAAATCTCCAGCTCTGAATGTCACCTCCCTTCAGCAGGGACACAACCCTGTAGAGCACAGCTCAGCACCGGGGCTCAATGCATTTCAGCACCTTGTAGCACAGGGCACGCTGGCTGTACAAGAGCGTAGCATGGTGCTGCAGAGCCTGTGGAGCCATACACAGCCCCACTGCAGCCCCTTAAATTGCCCGCAACCACGTCACAATAGCACACAACCCCAAGCAGCTGGCACCACCACAGAGGGGAGCCCAGGTAACACAGCCCTGGAGATGGCCCCCCAGCAGAAGGTGGGAGCTGCAGGCAGCCCAGGGTCATGTTACCTCAGCAGACAAGAGTAATCTTGATGAATTTGAACCCACTAACCATCCCTGGAAATATTCAAAACCCCTCTGGACACGGTCCTGGGCAACTCTAAGCAGCTCTAATTGAGCAGGGAAGTTGGGCAAGATGACCTCCAGGGGTCCCTGCCAGCCTTCACCATTCTGTGATTCTGTGAAATCTTAAGATCTGTCAGTTCCTACTGAGGACAGTTATGTAACTCCCATTCAGGTTTATACAAAATTCATTAAAATTACAATGTGACCAACTCCACCCAGTGCTCCTGTTGAGCATTTTACAACCAGAATACAATAAAAGATTTTAAAACTCATAAAATGCAAATTAGCATACTTAGATGAGCACTGCCAGCTAGTGTTAGGTCCAAGGAAAGCTTGACTTTCTATGTAAATACAGTTTTAGTAAAAGCCCACCAAGAATGAAAATGTTTCCTTGAGGAGTAGAAAAGAAAAATGGTTTAATCAAGCTGTCTCTGCATGACTGCAAATCAAGTATTATTGTGGTGCATGGGAGCTTTGCAGTTTATATAACCTACCTGTAGGAATACTAGAGCAGTCCAGAGAGAGAAGTGAAAATTGCTTAAATCAAAATGAACATGAAAATGCTCAAAATCAATAATATGTGAAGTGAATTAGTTTCATTGCTCAGTAAGCAGGGAAGAAAAATGAAGCTTTAACACCTGCATGTAATGAGTTACAGCAATACTGTTTTAAAAAAAAATAATTTTGCCCCTACCGTTTTATTTTATTGATGCGACCAGCAGTGACGGTTAGGAAAGAACATAATGAATAATGTCAGCACAAAGCTAAATATTACAAAAGTGTATTTGCATTCCATTTAGGAAAGATCTGATACACGAAAGCCAAGAACTGATGATTGCTGCTTTTGTTTCCCAAATGTAAACCCATGCATATTGTAAAGTCTATAAAATCAACAAACAAACATGATAAGTTCATTGGACTAAGTGTTCGCTTTAACCCCAGAATACATTAATCTGTATGCACAAACACCATGTGAGAAGAGTTCTCTGTTTCTTTATTACACACTGTGGTTTTTAGACGTGCACTAAATAACCTTTGGAAAGACTGCCTCTGATTTCCCTGCATAGTAAGCCAACTTACTATGCTCAAACATGAACATAAATCACATACTTCAGGAAAAAAAGCATTGGCTTTCTTCAAAAGTCCTGAAAAGTGGAACCTTTTGTCCTGTGCTCAGCGGGCGCACTTGGCAGCAGCAACCCCAGAAGTGACTCCCAGAGAGAGCCTCATGCCCTGCAGCGCTCCTCACGCCTGGGGAGAGTGTGACAGAAGGACAGACCAGCCTCCTTGCTTTGCAGAGAACCATTTGACATGTTCAAAAGTTACCATGTGGTTTAGATTATCCTGAAAAAATGACAGTGGCCATCACAAGGCGTATCCACTGAAGAGATGTTTTCAGACAGATCTGTAGGTATTACACTGGCACAGGTGCCACCTGCAAGTTATTAAACAGGCAGCGCAGGAAGGAGATAGTCTTAACCTGCTCTTCCAGGTCCTCACTCACTCAGCCCATACCTACCACAGTTGTAAATAACCTGTGAGCACTGAAGCTTCAGCATAGAGTTTTAGTTTGCTTCACCAAGGCAGGGTTTTAATAATTTACAAACAGATGCTAACTTGTTATGACTCTTAGGAGACAGCCCCAGCCTGGAGGAAGGATAAGAGCACGTTGTGCTTACACAAGGCAGCACATGCTGCAGTCATTTGCTTCTCTGAACCTTCTCATGTTTCTTCGAACTAGGTGCTCTCAGAAAAGCTGTGCCTCTGCCTGCTGCAGCGACCCATGCATATTTGGATACCTGGGCCTTAGTGACTACAAAAACAATTTTAAACCCCGAGCAGTGTGTCCTTTAACAGGGAAGGCAGAAACAATTAAATATCCCATGAAAAATTAGATGGTTCAAAAAGAAACTAAGAACTGAAACAAGATCTGGTTTTGGAGTTCTCATACAACTTAAAAATTTGTGTGTATATGGATATATACATGAACACGTATATCCATTGGCTTTAAAGAGTTTTCCATGGGGTAGGAATTAAAAATCAGCAAACCTGTAATGTATATTTTTGATTTTTTAATAGACTTCCATCTCTAACAGAAAGTTACAAAAGGTTTAACAAGAAAACTCTCAAGTCTTCAGATGAATAAAAGTACAATTCCTGCTTAAAATTCTCATCTCCAGAGCATACCGCATCCTACGTTGCATCATAGGGTGACATTTTCCAACTGACATGGTTGCTCAGTTCTCCTATATTTCACCCTGCTCTATTGTCCAGTTCCTCTAGAAAAGAGGGAGCTGTGAGTACACCCACTGTCTTCATTCAAACACCTACTGCCCAGGCAGCCTGATCCCTCACATTTTGGTCTGCTTTATGTACTTTGCTTACCAGTAAAGTGAGATAGGCTACAAAATGTGCTTTCCTAGAAAAAGGAATGATTTGGGCCTGTGTTAGAGGCAACAAAAATAATTTTATGGAACTGGAACTCTTAGATTTCCTTCTGCTGCACAGCTCTGACTCGATCACTGCTGCACAGCGATACTACCTCCTTACAGCACCGTGATGTACTGTGCATGCCCTAACTTGTGCAGCATTGCTGTAATAACTGATTTGTGAAAGATGTTATCTAGTCTGCCTGTGGCATAATCAGGAGAAATCGTTAGATTTGAAACGCTGCATGATATTACTGCTGAGCAAAGGGAGAACAGAAATGGCCAAGCTCTTCTTACAGGGCAAGAAAGCAATTGAAGAAGTGGTGAAAGATGAGGGCAGAGGATTTCTTTTAAATTACTGTTAGCAGGTGTCTTTTTTTTAAAGGATTGAACATCTAGGCCCTGATCTAAATGGTGAATAAAGTGAAAGTTTGCATGGGAGGTACAGCAAAAAAATCTTGGGTATCACCTTAACTCAAATTGAGGCATAGGCTGATGGAATTCCTCCGCTACAGAAGTGACAAGAACAAGAGCTGTGGCTTTACTTCTCTCTTGGATGGACAGCTCCTGTTGTTTTCCAAGGAGCTGGAGACAGCAGCAGGCAGCTTTATTTCACTTGGACTGATCCCAGGATAAAATCCAGCCTCTCCTCCTTCAGTGCAGGCTCCATGAATCCCCGAAGTCTTACCATTAAATATCTTTGTACTGTGTAAGTGCATGACCTACATTACACATGCAGCCTTTGATTTTTATTTATTAAAATCCTTGAGCAGGTTTCTAGCACCACACATCTGTTCCCTGCAACAGGAGGATGTGCCCACAACTGCAAACAAACATGTGACCAGGGAACTAGAGGGCATTTAACCCAACAATCCGCTGCAGCATCTCTTAACCAATTAGTGTGACAACAGAAGAAAATAGTGAGAAGTGTTGTCTTTCTCCCTGAGCAAGAGAGGCGGAATATCACTTCACATCCCAGAGACAGGCTGGCATATTAATACATCTTATTCCCTAACTCCCTTAGGTATGGATAGTTAAAACAAAATTGTTTTTAATTAAGAAGCCTAAAATCCAGTTGTGAAGTCTTGTTTTCACCCATAGTGAGTATCTGTTACTCACACTGATGAACAGCAATAGGGTTGCTATTCATCTTTGAAAAATGAGACAATTACATATCAAAATAAAGGTGCCTCATACTAGCCACCCATATTTGAAGAGTTTGTCCAAAAGCCACAAAAAATTTGCTGTAAGTCCTCATGGCTCATTCCAACAAGCATGCATCAGCATCAGAACTGCAGAGCAGGAGAGAGATAAAAACTTCTCATAAAAACCTGGTGGAAAACTTCAAGTGAGCTGCAAGTTGCAGACTGTAAAAAGCCATCTCATCCCAACTCTGACAGGAAGCAGTCTAGCTGCAAATACATAAATGAGAGCGTGTCTCAGCTGTATCTTTTCTGTCCTCTAGTGTCAGGTTTTTGTGATGAACAGAATCAGAATAAGCCGTTTTCTGGTGTCCATTTTAACTGCTTTTTTTTTTTTAAGCCAAGAAATACCTGTGATATTGTAAACACTGAACACTGGTAGGGACACCTCTAAAGAGGCCATGTTTTAATTGAAAAACATCAGCCTTCCCCAAACCCAACTGCAAAGTTTCAAAGAGTTTCACTGCAGCACAATAATGCAATCAACAGTCATCAAATAGGAGATTTACTTCAAGGGAGAATCACAGCAGAACAGAGAAGGCAACTGATTTTGCTCCCAGTTTTTCTTTAAACAAATGTACATGTATGTACAGAAGATAGAACTGTCTTTCCCTCCTTAATTTACAATATAGCTATTCATGCAGGCTGTTCTACTTAAGAAAATCTCTAGCCAAACTCCAACCTACAACAGGCAGTTATTTCAGTTGTTTCTCGAGTACAGTCATATATTATACCAAAGTATAGCAGTTCTGTGAACAGTAAAGTTGTGTCTGCATTTAGGGGCTGGAATAGTAAAGTATCAAAAAAAACCTAGAGTACTTAGTTGCGCTAGTTTAGAAAAACAAAACCAGATTAATTAATAATAGTTGCACAAAATCTGTGAGTAGAGCAGGCGCAGATCCCAGAACCAGCCGAAGGTCTCCAGCACCCTCTTCTGGTTCCTGGGTCCACAGGCACGACTGCAGCTAGAAACCTCCCTCTGTTCAAGTGACATTGACAGACCCAGTTAACACACATCCAGATGCGAGCTAACAAGATGCCAGTGCCCTCAGCAGCACTAGAGTGAACAATATAGGACACCCTATTGTTTTGAAACTTTCAGGAAGAAATATCAGTTCTTGTGATATTGTTCCTATAAGTCTCAGCACACGTTATTTGTTTTACTGGATTTGTTAGAAGCCATAGATCCAGGGCAAGAACCTTAACATGCGGGCAACGAACAGACACTGGGAAAAACTCCTTACAAGAGACTGATGGGAAAGCACAGACAATTCACATGCAATACGGTCCAAGAGCCAGGCAGAGATCAGAGAAGCCTGAGCTGTCAAGGTTCCTCATTTTGCTTCATTTCACTTTGGAAGGTCTGGGGGGGCTGGGTGGAGGGTGGCATCAGACATCGTCTCTAAGAATGAAGATAACGAAATTTCACAGACCTCCAGAGGCAGCATGGAAGAAAGTATAAGGATGCTCTTTTCAAAACTGACCACATAGATGGCACAATCCAGCATCACTGGCCGAAGGCAGATGCCATCTTCCTGAAGTGAAAAGTGACACGTTGAGTGGGAGTGTCTATATTGCAGGGGTCTCAAAAACATATTTAATGTAATCAAGGGCAGGAAATACATGGAAGGAGCCAGAGAGGATCAAAATGGGAGAAGAACCTGTGCAGCATCACCCTAGGACAGGTGGGGCTGCATGGTGCTGAGGCCAGATATGGTACTGCTGACTCAAGAGCTGGGCAGATGAGAAGACCCCCAGTGAGGAATCTTGAGATACATGAGCAGATTAGATTATACCTTAGAGATGTTATACAGTGAAGATCTGCAACAGCTAGAAGCAGTTATGAGAATCCACAGATTGTGAAAGATGGTGAAAGACACAAGATAAAAAATTAATAATTAGGAATAGAAATGAAAAGTAAAATGGTCAGAAGATACTATTTAAACATAAGAAAATAGAAACCAGACCATTGATTGGGAAGTTTGTTCTCTTGGCTAAGCAATAATGTTTCTGCACCACATGGAGCCATTCGCTTTTTTTCCCATCACAGTGGTATTTTAGGTCATCGGTGTCAATAGCTCTGAGGTTTGGGCCACACATTGAGCAGATTCTTCCTCTTGAGGATCAGATACTTCAAAGACAACCATCAGCAGCTCATCTGTGTTCTCTCTGGGAACACCATGTTTTTTTCTCCCTGGAGTCACTAGAGGTCCCCCAAAGCCCAGATTTTCATCACTGCACAGAGCTAAGCCACAGAAAACACCCTTGAGGATCAACCATGCAGAGGCCCTGGCCAAGCAGCTGGAGGGGAAGGTCACCTCGCTCACCAAGGACTGATGTTACCCTAGGACCACAGTAAGCCAAAGATTAAAACAACCTGTCTGTCCCCACGTGGTTAAGCTTTCTTGCATGATGGGGGCAGGGCGTGGTGGGGGAAATACCATTCATGTGCCAGTCACAGAAGAGCTTGCAGGAGAACCAGGCTCATGCTGAAGAAATTTCTGGGAATGAGAACTTCCTCAAGAGCAGACAGGAAAACTGGATGCCCTGGCAGCAAGGCCCAGAGACCCCTCTCTGCACTCCAAGCCAAGCTGGTATTCCCCACACCATTAGCAACCAGGAAAACCAGCCATAAGCATAACCATTTACTCCATATACATTGATATATCATGATGGCAGCCAGCATACTGCTGCTGCTAGACTCTCCTAACATGAGTAAACATTATGAAATAACATTCCTTGGTCCACATACACTCTCCCCACAGCATTCCCTTCATGCCCAGTGGAGGAAGGGCCTGGCCTGCTCAACATCCACCTCTCTGCACCAGATCCTCCCTGCCTACCTCCCAATAAAGCCAACAAAACTATTTGCCCCATCATCCCACAGCTCTGCCAAGATTGCCACTGTTTCAAAGATAATCAAAAACGTTTCTTCTTTGCTGAGGCTTTCTACGTATTAGTTAATGAAGTCTGTCCATCTTGGTTTGGCAAATCCTGACATGGCTACCGCATATAGCAGAGATGGGATTTTGTAATTTTTTCTTAAACAATTAACAGTGAAACAGTTGCAGAATTGGACTCCTCTGCTCAGCTCCCATGCATCCCCCATCCACACATCTCCTTCAGACACTGCCAAGCAACTCACTGCTCAGCCAGAACTAGTTCACCCACATTTCCTTCACTTGCTTCCATGTTTACTTTTTAAAAGGGCTTAAACCCCACTAAAGCATTCAGCCCCAGCTTACCAACTTGCACATCTTCACTGCCCACACCAGGTACTGGTTGTGCTACAATGCCCTCCAGCTCAGCATGGAGCTGTAAGCCACCACTTTCCATCAGTCCTCCTCCTCCTTGCAGCTTCTCCTCCCCCAGGCATGTTTCTGAGCCCCCCAAACCCTGCTAAGTCACGACCCACATAGCACCCATTGCTCCTGCAGCCAGTGCAGCACCAAGGTCTCACTGGTCACCTTCAGGGCTCTCCCACAGAAGCCAGTTTGCTCTCCCAGACCTGCCAGGCAGCTCAGGCCCACCTGGGAAGTAACAAGCAGCTCCTGACCCACAGCTGCAGCACTGCTGAAGCACCTGTATTCAGCAGAGCCAAGCTACCTATCCTTCATTTTACTCAGCTGTTTCTGCCAAACACTGAGCTCTTCCACCACCCAGCCCATGAGCTGTGTGTCTGCATAGTCCTCTTAGCCCTCAATTTTTACTATTTCTTTAGAAATTATTTTCCTGCTCCAGCCTTATCTCTCCACCCTAACCCCTTGAACTCAGCTCTAGGTAGAATTGCTACCTGCTTTTGGGCATCCAGGGGAAGAAGCCAGTGAGTGAATACTAGTGAGTGAAGGTGTCTTGGTCTACATCCTGCTTCCTCAGCCCAAGGACAGCTTCTGGGCCTGTCCTTTTGCTCCTGACTTGCTGTTTCTACATCACAAATTCTGCCAAAAAGTCATAGAATCATTATAGTCAGAAAAGACCTCTAAGATCATCAAGTCCAACCACCAACCCGCCACCACCATGCCTCCTAAACCATGTCCTGAAGTGCCACATCTTCACATATTTTGAACACCTGCAGGGATGGCAACTCCACCACCTCTCTGGGCAGCCTGTTCCAATGCCTGACCACTCTTTCAGTAAACACATTTTTCCTAATATCCAATCTAAACCTCCTCTGGTGTGATCTGAAGCCATTTCCTCTTGTCCTATAACTTAGGTTAACTTGGGAGAAGAGACCAACACCCACCTTGCTACAACCTCCTTTCAGGTCATGGTAGAGAGCGATAAGATCTCCTTATCAGCCTCCTCTTCTCCAGACTAAACAACCCCAGTTCCCTCAGTCACTCCTCATAAGACCTGCTCTCCAGGCCCTCACCAGCTTTGTTGCCCTTCTCTGGACACGCTCCAGCACCTCAATGTCCTTCCTGTACTGAGGGGCCCAGAAATGAACACAGCATTTGAGGTGTGGCCCCACCAGTGCTGAGTACAGGGGCACGATCACTGCCCTACTCCTGCTGGCCACACCATTGCTGATACAAGCCAGGGCGCTGTTGGCCACCCTTGGCCACCTGAGCACACTGCCGGCTCATGTTCAGCTGGCTGTCAGCCAGCACCCCCAGGGCCTTCTCCACCAGGCAGCTCTCCAGCCACTCTTCCCCAAGCCTGCAGCGTTGCATGGGGTTTTTGTGACTGAAGTGCAGGACCCGGTACTTGGCCTTGTTAGACCTCATCCAATTTACCTCAGTCCATCAATCCAGAACTGTCCAGGTCCCTCTGCAGAGCTGGAGAAATAAAAGAACCACATTAAACCTTTATATGACCCATATAAGACTTTGACTTTCTTACAATTCAACTGCATAACTGAGATCATTACATGCAGCAAATGTTGGATTCTAACACAAGACTAGCCACTAAGAGACAAGAAGGAACACTTCGTTGGCATCAGAAGACAAGACTCTCAGCTACATGATCTGGATGGAAACATATTGCAGACCTTTCTTTTCAAAATTATGGGCTTGTGCATCCTCGTGTTGCTCCCATTTATTCTTGCCACTGAAATTGCTTTTCCCCCTTTTGCCATTTTTAGCTCCCCCCCAATTTTAGCTCCTTTCAATGTACCTGCTGGGCTCTGCCACCCTGCAGCTGCATCCCCAGTATCCTGGTCAGGCAGTGAAAACCAGTCCCACAATGTTAAGTATTTGGCAGTTAAGTGACTGAGAACAAAACCTTGCAGTGGAAGCACAAGTTTGAGATAACCACAGACACCATCACCAGTTCCACCTGCACTAATGTGTTCATTTTTCAGCAGTTTCAAACAAAAGACTAAAAAGTATATTATACTAAAATATAGCTTAACTGGAACATTGATATATTTCCACATTGCATTTTCAGAATAACTAATTCATTTAATTCAACTAAGAAGATGTTGTCCTACTGTACAAAGATTGTTTGTGCATGCCCACTTTGTAGGTGGACAATGAAAAAAATCTGAGCAGAAAAAAATGGTCATGTGAGGACTTACTAAAATATCAGTGTACTTTAGTTTCACACTTGAGCTTCTTTTTGGAACAGCTTTCCAAGGGTGACAGAAGTATTTCTCAGCTTTTGATAATAAGTGTTTACAGCTTAGCATAAAGAGTGGCTTGATTCAGTAGGCTGCTTACAGTACACATCAATTCCCTACAGACCAGCTCGTTTCAAGCATTATCCTTTCAAAAAGTATACCTTGTTACCTAAAGCAATGTCACAGGGAAAAAAGCAAACCAGGTAATTGATGAAGAGGCCCTTCAGCCTGGCTATAATTTAAGCTCTGTATATCCTGGGCAGGAAAGACCAGGATACCCATGACAAGAGCCACCAGTAACAGCAACAGGTACAAATGGCAAGTGTAGAAAATAAATTATTGCTAACAATTCTACAATGTCCCCTTGTATTACATTCAAATTGTGTGTATGCACATGTATTTCAGATTATTCAAAGCTCAACTGTTTTTCCATCTATGATGCAGTCACTTGAGCTCGGATATGATGCGCCAGAACTTGCTAAAGATGGTTCCACTTCAGCAGTCTTGCAACAGGAAGCAATGGGAGGTGGAAGATGCAGAGATTAATATAGCATAGAGATCCCAGACATCAAGCTATCCCACAGAAGAAGGAATAAGAATCAAGAGGAAGCCACTGTACCAAAACTGCCATACTACAATAGGCAGGAGCAGAGCTGCACATCATGTCCTGCTATTGGCTAACAGACTAACAGATTGGAGGAAAAGCTACATCACCTTCCTTGACCCAACTGTGAGAACACTAAGGCAACAGTGGATGCTATCTGGCTTCAGAGCAGGTCAGCAGCTGTCTGTTGGTACCTGATGCAGAGGCCTGTTTCAGAATCTATAGGCTTAGAAGGTAACAACAGGGCAGAACACAGCCAGGCTGGTAATCTAGCAAAATGCAATAGCTCAAGCCACCAGACTACTCCAAGTTCATCTTTCAAGCATTTCACAGAATCACAGAATGGCAGGGGTTGGAAGGGACCTCTGGAGACGATCTTGTCCAACTCCCCTGATTGAGCAGGGACACCCAGAGCAGGGGGCACAGGAACACATCCAGGTGGGTTTTGAATTCCCCAGGGAAAGAGACTCCACAGCCTCCCTGGGCAGCCTGTTCCGCTGCTCTGGCACCCTCACAGCAAAGAAGTTTGTTGTCATATTTAAGTCGAGTTCCCTGTGTTTCAACTTGTGCCCATTGCACCTTGTCCTGTCATTGGGCACTGCTGAAAAGAGTCTGGCCCATCATCCTGACACCCACCCTTTAGATATTTATAGGTATTGATGAGATCCCGCCTCAGTCTTCTCTTCTCCAGGCTGAACAAACCCAAGTCTCCCTGCCTTTCCTCATAAGGCAGATGCTCCAGTCCCTTGATCATCTTTGTAGCTCTCCACTGGACTTGCTAGAGCAGTTCCCTGTTCTTCTTAAACAGGGGAGCTCAAAACTGGACACAGCACTCCAAATGTGGTCTCACTAGGGTAGAGCAGAGAGGGAGGATAACCTCCCTTGACCTGCTGGCCACCTTCCTCTTAATGCAGCCCAGGATACTGTTGTCCTGCTTGGCCACAAGGACACAGTGCTGGCTCATGGTCAGCTTGCTGTCCACATGCACCCACAGGTCCTTCTCAACAGAGCTGCTTTCCAGTAGTTCAGCCCCAGCGTGTACTGGTGCATGGAGTTGTTCCTCCCCAGGTGCAGGACCTTGCACTTGCTCTTGTTGACTTTCGTGAGGTTCCCCTTGGCCCAGCTCTCCAGCCTGTCCAGGTCTCGCTGGATGGCAGCACATCCTTCTGGTGTATCAGCCACTGCTCCCAGCTTGGCATCATCAGCGAACTTGCTGAGGTTACACTCTATCCTATCGTCCAGGTCATTGATGAATATGTTGACAGGACTGGACCCAGCACAGACCCCTGGGGAACAACACTAGTGACAGGCCTCCATCCAGATTCTGCTCTGTTGAGCAAGACCCTCTGAGTTCTGTTGTTGAGCCAGTTCTCTGTCCACCTCACTGTCCACTCATCCAACCCACACTTCCTTAGCTTGCCTGTGAGGGTGTTATGGGAGACAGTGTCGAATGCCTTACTGAAGTCAAGATAGACAACATCCACTGCTCTCCGTTCATCGACCCAGCCAGTCACGCCATCACAGAAGGCTATCAGGTTGGTCAAGCACAATCTTCCCTTGTTGAATCCATGCTGACTATTTCTGATAACCTTCTTGTCCTCTACGTGCCTGGAGATGACCTCCCTAGGATGAACTGCTCCATCACCTTTCCAGGGACTTCTTGCATCAGTTCTCAAGTCTGCTTCCTGGCAGTTGGAGGCGTTTGCTTTCCTTTGCTTCCCAAGCTGAAACTCTGTAGTGCCTTGCTTAGTACCACCAGAACCAGCTATCTCCCCCTACCTCCTAATGGAACTCTAGTTCTCTTGCATTAACCCAAGGTCCATTAGCCTGACATGCATTACTTCTCTGGACATCAGCAATCATACCAGTAAACAAGCATTTGCCCTGAAGTATGAAATGTCATTTCTCTGTAACAATCATGCTATTTCCAGGGGAATAAGAATGCTGATATGCATGCTAAGAAGATGTCCAAGGAAGATATAGAGAAAGAAGCCTAAATAGGAAGCATACTCTCAGGTATCTTTATAAAGACTTAAGAAATGCATGCATCTACAGGCTCTGTAAGACCTCGCATCTCCATCAGATGATCAGATCTGCACAAGAAACTAATGGGAACAGGTTTTTGTAGGTAGTGAATTCAATAACAGAGCAGTACACTCTACTGACCAACTGGTTGAAGGTATGACTTTCTTTAGTCTGTCTGAAAGTCTTTCTTAGATGGCAACACACTAAGAGGTAGGCCCCAGAAGTTGCTTACAAATATCTGAGGAAGCATAAACCTCCACAGACAGAAGGAAGTTTTTGATACACACCTATGCCTCAAACATCACTGCCAGTGCTGGTTTAGCAAACGCATTGCCAGCTACCTCCAGGAAGGTTGAAGAGAGATCCAGGGAATGAAAAACATCTCATTCAGTTTGCAATAAACCTCACTGATTACTATGAATAACAGCACAAGGAAAGCTGACCAGCTAGTCAGCACATTTATCATCCTAATGAGCCAATAAGTTTTGATGCACAACTGCAATAATCCTTAATCAGACCAAAAGTTCCCTGAAGCTGAGTAAACTACCTCAGCCACTGCCTAGCAGCAAACAGAAAAAAAAGGAAAAACAAAGACATCCTTGACTAAACTCTCCTTCCAGTTTCTAGCAGCCAGCAGTTTAAATGTATTTACTGAAGAACAGGCATTCTTTAAAGAAGAAACATTGAAGTTGAGGTCCCCATCATAAATAAGTCAATCTCCCTCCGCCCAGCACTGACAAACTATCCAACAGATATTCTTTAACATCCACAGCTTGATAGAACCTACTATGGAAATGGGAAAGCTTAGTCTACCAACTTCTTAAGCCTTTAAGGAAGGCTTCCTTGCTGGTGTTTAATCTGCTCAAGCAGAAAAACAATCCTGGGAATGGATTGTGGTTTACGTACAAAAAAAAGAAAGGCTGGTGAACTACTAAAAATTGCCCTGTGAAAGGAACAAAGTCAAAGATAGAAAAAATTGCATTGTTACGCACTGAAGAATCAGATTTCATTCTGCTTTACATCCTCAAGCAGTAAAAAAAAGGAGGGTAACAGCACAAAACAATGCTTTCATACATTTTACAGAAGTAAGATATGAAACCCAGAAACTTTGTTGCAAGTGACATTTCCCAGGAAAACAAAAAAACTCAACTGAAAACAAGACTTCCTAGGTGAGTGACTAAAGAAAGCAGCAAAAAAAGAGGACTAACACACTACTCAGCTTTGTCATAAATAAATATAATATAAAGCAATCCAGTTCCTCAGTGGAAACACCGAGGCTTCCCCACTTCCATACTGCAGTGAAGGGCAGACTGAAGTAACAGAGCAGGCAGATAAGCATTTAAGACAGGGGCTATGCAGACCTGACATGCCCCTGAACTAGCAGAGCAGACAAATGCATAGGACTAGAATTGAAGCCACAAGTATTAGTTGGTTAAGGCTATGCATCTGCACATCAAATCACAGTACCAAACATGCCATACTTCAGAAATGCAAACACAGTGTAGTAGGAGTACCTGTTAATTATGTTGTGTCTATAGAGCCAGGATGGGCAACACAGCAGATACAAAAGAAGCAGCCACATGCTTATAGCAAAGAAGTTACAAAGCCTGTAGAAGTGTTTCATTTTACAAAGCAAAATCACTGCTCAATTCCTGTTACCTCCTCTGCTCACAGCTCTTTATAACCTGTACTTCAGCTACCAGTTTCAAGACATAAACTAGCCAAACAGAAGTACCAAGTATAACTATTATTTCTGGTTTCTCTAAAGAGAATTTTCTCAACTACAACGTGTAAATTTCCCAAGTCAGTACCCTTACTATAACACAATTCTACACTTGTAGTATCTTCAAGGGGTTAATTACAGAGGTGACACTTTTTACTAAACTGAAAAAAGAGGGGAAAAAAATCTGCATCCCACTTTGAGAAATACCAAGGCAAAAAAGTTTTCACTTAGTAATAAAAATAATGTATTCACATACCACTAAGTGATTAGGATAGGCAGAAGATCCTGTTGCTAGGATGTGAAAACCAAAAAGGGAACGGACTACACCAAGGTGTCAAAGTTACTAAAAAAACTTCAGGAGAGGGAAGGAGAAAGGTATGTAAGGCATACAGGTAGGAAAGACTTCACTGATATGGCAGGTCTCTCTTTTAAAAAAAAAATTTTTATCCTTCATTTGCATGCCTGTCTCAAGACAAAAACTGACCTCTTAAACAGAAATATCTATTTAAACTGATTAAAAACACCCCACAAACCACCTTCAGCCCAAAACTGATAGAATCTACCTTATAAAAATGTATTTTCCTAAAGGAGTTAAATATGAACAAGATCTCAGCTTTATAATTATTTTTGCTTGAGAGTCCTAAGTTGCAAAGTATTTAGTATATGAAACAGTACAATTCAAAAATATCTTGAAGGGGGAATGTCTGTCTATATATAATATATATAAGCTATGTTACAAAGGCATGTGTCCTCCAAGAGCAGCTGTGCTTATGAATTAATGCTACACAGTTTGTACAACCCTGTGGAAAATATTTAAAGAACTAAAACAAACTAAATAAAACTATAAATAATACCATATTATTTTTCAAATGTGTGATCATAAAGAAAAAGTCTGTCACAAAGTAAGCAAAACAGGTGCTTACTGGATAGATACACTTCTGCTACTGTAAAAGCAAGATCTGGTGATGAAACTATTTTCACATCATTTTGAAATGCAGTCACTGCTGCCAGAGTACGTTTAATATAAATGCAAACAAAACTTCCTAGATTTAAAAACAATACCCTTGATGCTATGCACTGAGACAGCACCCTGTAAATCAGTTTATTTCCCATGTAGTGGACAAATCCAGTCAGTGTAATTATTTTTCTGCATGTGAGTAGTAAACTCAAACTGGTTATTTTCCCACAAGAAAGGTCTTCACTGTGACAATACTGGGTCTTGCAACACCCAATAGATCTTTCAATTAGATTTCAATAGCTTAGTTCTAGAAATTTGGAACTGTAACACAGAATCACAGAATCACAGATTGGAAGGGACCTCAGGGATCATCTAGTTCAACCTTTCTAGGAAGAGCACAGCCTAGACAAGATGGCCCAGCACCCTGTCCAGATGACTCTTGAAGGTGTTTAACGTGGCCGAGTCAACCACTTCCCTGGGAAGATTATTCCAATGGTGACTGTCCTCACTGTGAAAAATTTCCCTCTCATGTCCAATCGGAATCTCCCCAGGAGCAACTTGTGTCCATTCCCCCTTGTCCTCTGCATGGGACTCCGTGTAAAAAGGGAGCCTCTATCTTCTTTGTAGCTACCCCTTAAGTACTGGTACATGGGGATGAGATCCCCTCTGAGCCTCCTTTTCTCCCAAACTATCCTCGTATGGCAGCTTTCCAGTCCTTTGATCATCCTGGTGGCCCTTCTCTGGACCCCTTCCAGCCTGGCCACGTCTTTTTTTGTAGAGGGGACCAGAACTGCACACAGTACTCCAGGTGTGGCCTGACAAGGGCTGAGCAGAGCGAGATAATGACTTCTTTCTCTCTGCTGGTGATGCCCTTTTTGATGCAGCCCAGCATCCTCTGGCTTCTGGCCTTCTGGACCACAGCAGCACACTGGCTGCTCATGTTGAGCTTCGTGTCCACCAGGACCCCAGGTCCCTTTCCTCAGAGCTGCTCTCCAGCCAGGTGGATCCCAGTCTGTGCTGCACTCCCGGATTATGTTTTCCCAGGTGCATGACCTTACACTTGTCCTTGCTGAACTTCATAAGGTTCTTGCTGGCCCACTCTTCCAGCCTATCCAGATCTCCCTGCAGAGCAGCTCTCCCTTCTGGAGTGTCTACTTCCCCACTCAACTTGGTGTCATCTGCAAACTTCATCAGGCTACACTTGATGCCAGTATCGAGACCACTTATGAAGATGTTGAATAACACTGGGCCCAATACCGATCCCTGGGGGACTCCACTTGTGACAGGTTGCTACTTGGAAAAGGAGCTTTACCACCACCCTTTGGGTGCAGCCTGTCAGCCAGTTCCCCACCCACTGCTCAGACCACTTGTCTAGGCCATAACGCATTAATTTCTCCAGGAGGCGGCTGTGGGGGACTGTATCAAAGGCCTTGGAGAAGTCCAGGTAGACAATGTCCACCACCCGCCCCATGTCAACTAGGCAAGTCACTTTGTCATAGAAGGCCACGAGGTTTGTCACGCACGATCTGCCTTTAGTGAAGCCATGTTGGCTTTTCCCAATCACGTGCTTCATTTGACTTGTGATGGCCCTCAGGAGGATTCGTTCCATAATTTTCCCAGGGATTGAAGTAAGGCTGATGGGCCTATAGTTACCCGGATCCTCCCTCGAGCCTTTTGCTTGAGGCTCTTTGCTGTTAGGAACAGCTACGCTACAAATGGCTGAAGAACAATGATGTGTCGAAGTAGAACAGTACAACAGCTCAATTTAGGAAAAGAGTTTTAGTGCACTTTGCTCATTGTTGCCAACATGCTACATTGCCCTTTTTGTGTACAAGGTGGACTCGAGGATTTCCATTGTAAGAAAGAAATGACTTGGCAAGCAAAACACTGTCAAGCTGCCCTTTTTTTCCTTATAGACTTGAACACTAAGACAGAAGCTTTGCAACACATTGCGCAATTTTTTGTTTTTATTATTAAATGACAAAGTGTGGTTTGTTACATTGTCACATTGCTAGTCAGAAATGCTTCAGTGATGAAGAAGTTGATACTGGGTCAACCCAAGCCCTCATTCTAGAACATTCATTTACAAAGAAGTTATAGTAATATTCAACAAACCCAGCACAACATCCCTTGCTTTCTTCAGTGAAAATACCCATCATCCTTCCTCTAGTATTTATGTTACTATATAAATTAGAAATTTTTTTAGGACAACACATCCCCATATTTTAATGAGATCAAAAGAGGCTTCTACAAATGTTACAGGAGTCTTCACACATCATCATCATCTGATGTATCACTGCTGGTCGTCTCAGAATCCTCATTCTCCAGAGCTGGTTTGAAAGTGCTGTTTTTCCAGGGCCCAAATTTGAAGTCACAGAAAAAGCCATTTTTCAAAATGTTGTTTTTCCGAAGGCCATTTTTTTGTAACTGAAATGAGAAAACAAGATGTATTTAGAGAAAGAAAAAGCTAAACTCAATCTGTTGTATTTCAACTTTCTCTGCATCTTCACCTCTGGGCTACATTAGATCCTCAGCACTACCTTTTAATACATACACAAAAGGAAAACTCTCTTGAGAGCCTTCACTTCCGGGCAAGCCACCTGTATCCAAGTGCCTCCAATTGTGCTAAGCCCCTACAGTCAATGAGGCCTTACCCTCTTCTCACCCACTTCCTCAGAAGCCTTGCCTTAGTGATCCCTCTCCCACACTGTCTCTCCTGCAATGCAGTCCCCTTTTCCACAGTGCTGCAAACATCTGTGCTAACAACTGCAAGGTCTGTAATAAGGAAGGGGCCCAGAGGAGAAGCAGGAGGGAGGAATGGGTATCCCAATCTGTCTACCTGACACAGTCAGAAAGTCAAAGACACTGGAGGGAAAGGAAACAACTGATTCTAGAACAAGAAAGGAATTACTGCATTTCCACACATAGTGCAGAAGCTGGTCAATAAGCCAAGCATTTAAGAGTTTAATATTCCAAATATTCTAATTTAACACATGTTCCTAGACTTATGGAAATATCACATGTTCAGATTTAATATTGCACAAGATTCTCCCCTGCAGACTCTGTCAGGTATACACAACACTCCTAATCTTAAACAAGTAAAAAAATTCTAGATTGCCTTTTCAGACTTTGTTACTAGTAAGTTAACTGTCTCTCAATTTCCAACAGAGAAAATTCACATTCCAGAGAACCAAGGAAACTGCATAAAAACCTTGAAAGGAAGTTACCTTTCCTCAGGCTAAGTTGAGGAACTGGAAAGCCTGTGCAGTTCTATCAGCAATGCTGAAACTACACAGAAGAACTCCCTTACACTTGCCATGATATTTTGAGAATAGGCCTTACCTACAATAAGCACTGGTCCCCTAGCCTTTTACAGCAAATATTCTTCCAAAAGCACAATACTGAAATGGTACTGAAACAGCAGCACCCCTAACCATCAATATTACTGCAGATTCTCCTCAAAGGTAGGCATTTAGGGTAGCCAACTACAAGTTCATAATGGAACATTAACTTAGTGTTACCTGTTCACTAATGACTCGGAACTCCCTCATCTCATCCTCTGTTAGTGGAGCACATGTTTCATCATTTTCATTGTCTTCCTGCCAGCCCATCTCCTTTAATAACCTTTAAATTAAAAAGGAGAACATGAAGGAATTTGCTACACACATGCAGACATTTCAAGCTCTGTTTACATATGTGTAAATGGATTAATCAGTCTTTTTTTTAAAAAACTCTACCACAAAAGTAGGTTAAAAGCCTTACAAAAGATAAGCAAAGCATCGAAGTTGAGACGTTCTCAGGTCCTTACTGCTACATGTGGTAAAAACTGTACCTTCTTTTTAAAGAAAGAATGTATTTCCTTTGCATAACTGCTCTGGCGAAGCAGCAGTGTACCCCTTGAAAATCATACAAAAAGCCAAAGTCTCTCACTGAAGGAATCTGCAAGTTCTCCTGGAAAACACAGCAGCCATGAGGAATACTGGTGGTTCCCTCCACGGGAACCAATTCAAGATGCAATGGCCTTATATGGTTTCTTTTTTGTAGCACATGTTTATGTTGGAGCCAGGACAGGCTTCTTTGCAAGTGAATCTTACACAATATCAGCAGATGCTGATATTTCAGCACAGACTACAACTAGTAGGGCATTCTGGGATGGGGGGAAGAAAAAAGAGGCAGATTCCTCTCATGACTAAGCTTGAGATATCCAAAGATGCAATAAATCGGTGTGTTTTAGCTAGTGCCAGAAGTGGGATGGCAGTATCTGAGCAGGAAGAAAATGGTTTTGTATGTGAAGATGCTGTGAAAGCAGGTTCTCTGAGGGTGAAAACACCATAACATTTAACAACGAAGACAGTAAGTTCACCTGCTGCAAAGTTTTTGCCAAAAGGATTAGCACCTCCTTCAGGCAAACCATGCACTTGTTAACCTTAAATGTTAAAGGAGGTTGAGAGAGTCCTATAGGAAGCAGCCTGAAGGGTAAGGGGGTCTAGGAAGGCTGGGCATTCTTCAAGAAGGAAGTCTTAAAGGCACAGGAGCAGGCTGTCCCCATGTACCATAAGATGAACCAGGGGAGCTGCGAACGTGAATGTCCTGGCTGAACAGGGAGCTTTTGCTGGGACTCAGGAAAAAAGAAGAGTTTACCACTTTTGGAAGAAGGGACAGGCAACTCAAGGAGAGTACAGGGATCTCTTTAGGTCATGCAGAGAAAAAATTAGAAAGACAAAGGCTCAGCTAGAACTCAATCTGGCCACTGCTGTAAGAGGTAACAAAAACATGTTTACAAATATATCAAGAACAAGAAGAGAGCCAAGGAGAATCTCCATTCTCTACTGGATGCAGTGGCAAATATGGCACGTCCTTCTTTGCCTCAGTCTTTAATAGTCAAACGAGTTATCCCCAGGACATTCAGCCCTCTGAGCTGGAAGGCAGGGACGGAGAGCAGGATAAACCACCCATAATCCAGGAGAAAGCATTTTATGACCTGCTGCACCCCTGGACACTCACAAGTCTATGCTCCCAGATGTGATCCACCTGAGAGTACTGAGGGAGCTGGTGGAGGAGCCTGCCAAGCCACTCTCCATCATTTATCAGCAGTCCTGGCTAAACAGGGAGGTCCCAGATGACTGGAGGCTTGCTGATGTGACACCCATCTACAAGAAGGGCTGGAGGAAGGATCCAGGGAACTACAGGCCAGTCAGCCTGACCTCAGTAGTGGGGAAGATAATGGAGCGGTTCATCTTGAGGGATCTTAACAGGCATGAGCAGGACAACCAGTGGATCAGGCCCAGTCAGCATGGGTTCATGAAAGGCAGGTCCTGCCTGACCAACCTGATCTCCTTCTATGACCAGGTAACTTGCCTAGTGGATGAGGGAAAGGCTGTGGATGCTGCCTGCCTAAGCTTTAGGAAAGCCTTTGACACTGTCTCCCACAGCATCCTCCTAGAGAAGCTGGTGGCTCATGGCTTAGACAGGTGTACTCTTCATTGGGTATAAAAACTGGCTGAATGGCCAAGCCCAGAGTGTTGCGGTGAATGGAGCTCAATCCAGTTGGCAGCCGGGCACAAGTGGGGTTCCCCAGGGCTCAGTGTTGGAGCCAGTCTTGTTTAATATCTTTATCAATGATCTGGATGAGGGGATCGAGTGCACCCTCAGTACATTTGCAGATGACACCAAATTGGGCAGGAGTGTTGATCTGCTCGAGAGTAGGAAGGCTCTGCAGAGGGACCTGGACAGGCTGGATGAATGAGCCGAGGTCAATTGTATGATGTTTAATGAGGCCAAGTACCAGGTCCTGCACTTCGGTCACAAAAACCCCATGCAACACTACAGGCTTGGGGAAGAGTGGCTGGAAAAGAAAAGGACCTGGGGATGTTGGTTGACAGCCGGCTGAACATGAGCCAGCAGGGTGCCCAGGTGGCCAAGAAGGCCAACAGCACCCTGGCTTCTATCAGCAGGAGTAGGGAAGTGATCGTGCCCCTGTACTTGGCACTGGTGAGGTTGCACCTCAAATACTGTGTTCAGTTTTGGGCCCTTCACTACAAGAAGGACATTGAGGTGCTGGAGTGTGTCCAGAGAAGGGCAACAAAGCTGGTGAAGGGTCTGGAGGGCAAGTCTTATAAGGAGTGGCTGAGGGAACTGGGGTTGTTTAGTCTGGAGAAGAGGAGGCTGAGGGGAGACCTTATCGCTCTCTACAACTACCTGAAAGGGGCTTGTAGCGAGGTGGGTGTTGATATCTTCTCGCAAGTTAACCCAAGTTGTAGGAAAAGAGCAAATGGTCTCAAGTTGTGTCAGAGGAGGTTTAGATTGGATATTAGGAAAAATTTCTTTACTGAAAGACTGGTCAGGCATTGGAACAGGCTGCCCAGAGAGGTGGAGTTGCCATCCCTGCAGGTGTTCAAAACACTTGGAGACGTGGCACTTCAGGACATGGTTTAGGAGGCATGGTGGTATTCAGTTGATGGTTGGACTTGATGATCTTAGAGGGTTTTTTCCAACCTTAGTGATACTATGATTCTATGAATAGTTATAGAGATCCTGTTAATGTAAATAAGATATCAGGCAATGGCTTATCATCTAAAGTTTGCAGGACCCCTGTCCCTTTGAAGTGACATTAGACTTCTAGAATGCTTAGAAGTGTGAACTATGTAAAAAAAATTAAACTTCAGATTTGCCAACTTGACACCAACAAGGTGCCTGCATATTGGAAACTTCCCCAACAGAAGGGAAGCTCATGATATATTTTGTACTAGATGTGCCAATACTGTTACTAGGTAAGCACAAGTATCCTGTGAGTTAAGCTGGTCACTTCAAGTCCAATTCACCACAAAAAGGCTTACCATAATATCTGTCCACATGTATGCAGAGGTCACAGACAAAGGGCTGCGACAAAATGGAGACACAGCCTCTCTGAGATACCATAAAGGAAAGACACTTGCCCAGAAACCCTATGAAGGCCATTCAAAATAATCCAAATTGAAAAAAAGAGAGTTAGATTTGAATCCTATCTTCTAGTCAAAAAAATAATCAGCAGCAGCCTCTCATGGCCAAAGAATTCTGCCTCCATAGCCAATGGGGGGGGGGGGGGGGGGGCAGGGGGGGGAAGGCAATAGAGCAGGGTGCATTTCACTTTTCATACTCATGAGGGGTAAGAGGTTATGTGACTTTCCTCTTCGGGTACTGCAAAAGGAAAAGTTCTCTAGTCCAACTGCACACTTGTAGAGTTTGCAACATAATTTATCATTAAAAATAAAACAAAAAACCCCAAACCCATAACAAAACCAAACCCCACCCAACAATCATCACTGCAATTTTGTAGTTGCCAAAAACATTAAGAACTTGACAGAGCTCATGACAATCTGATCTCCAGACTGAGCTGTGATTTCCCAGCAGCATCATCCTCATCTCTACCAGTTGCTACTGCAGTTACTTTTATGAGATACTATAATTGTTTCAAACCTTTTAAAGTTACTGCCTCCCTTTCCAGTGCACTGTCTTGTGATATCACTGACAGCACCAACAAGTCAGCTACAGAAATAATTACTTTAATAATGAGGAAAAATAAAAGTTTTACATAAGAGGCAGCATTTAAAGTATTAAAACAAATAGCAATTATATGCTTTGTTCCTCTTAGGCATGCAGATGAAAATCAGAGGGATGAAGTCACTATGCAGTTTGCTTTATTTCTTTAAAAGGAAACCTATGAACTTGCTCTGCTAAAAAGGTCAAGTCAGTACACAAGTCCAGTAGAAATAAAGTACATTCCATGTTAAATCAGTACATGTCTAAATGTTAAACTTGACAATACTTACTGAACATTTTATGTGTTCAAGTTTTCAGATTCTGACTTCTGATCTAGTAAGAATTTATGACATGTTCACTCACTATGAAGGAACACTTCATATTATTATGTAAAGTACATACCTATGCTCTGCCTCGAGTGAGATTGAAAGAGCATCTGCCTGAGGGAAAGCTGAAGATTGAATGATCGGTTGAGATGTAACTGAAGCATTGCCATTCTCCTGTGGAATTTCATTTTCAAAGTTTCGATTTATCTCTCTCTCATGATGAGGACTTTTTTTGTTATGCAGGTTAAAGGAGTCATCATCCTGTTAAAATTATACATTTACAAAGTTTAAAAGTAAGTTTCATTCATTCGTAAATGTCTGCAAGAACTACGATTGAGTTATTCTGTTCAATTTAAATTAAAGTTTAAATAGAGACACTCTATACTACTTCGGGGGTAATTTTGTTCACACTTTCAGTGTTTGCAATACCTAGATACTACAGAAATCATAAGTTATGCCACTGATCAAGTAATGTAGAAAGCAACTCCCATGCTCTGCCTCAAACGTTTTTCTACAAAGTTTCAAACATATCTGAAAACTCGATCTTACTTAAGCTGTCTTTCATACTTACAAAAATAACATTATCTGTTGAACTTACAAACAAGGCTCCCAATTAAGTATCACAGCCATATATGTCAAGAGAAGTTTTAAAGTGTAAGAGTTCTCAAGTTGACTTAGTGTAAGGGGCAGGTCACAGCCACCATACCTCAACCAGCAAATCTGTCTGCTACAAGCTCAGAAAGACTGGATACTGGTCTCGAAATTCAGAGAACATCTTCCCCTGCACACATGCACTCACCACAGCTTCTCAAGCTGTTGTTAACAGCAACTGTAATTTACTAGCCATGAAATAGAACTCGGAAGAAAGTTCATTTAGAAAGCAGACAGTTCAGGTTCACTCAAATATTAAAAGCTCTTTAAACCTATAAACCAGAGATGTTTCTTTTTATTCTACTCATTCAGCAACCTGTAGTTCTTATTTAGTGTGAACCAAATAGCCTCAGAAGTCTTACCAACTGTAAAAACAAAGAGGAGAGTACGATCATTATCTAATTTTGACAACAAAATCCACAACCTGAACATTTAAGAGCATTATCCATAGCAGGAGGCAATCACTCAGCCAATACTGCACTTGTAAGAAACCATACTTCACAGCCCAGGATCAACACAATCATCATCATTTCCCTTCCACTCAGTGTTGTTTGCTTCCAGAAATTTTAGAATGCTCAGCAAGAATTTTGTAACAAGTACCCCTGTAAACTTACATTCAGCTGTTAAATCATATACCTGAAGTATGCATCTCAGATTGTTAAAAATATTTCATAAAACAAACAATTTTAATAGCTACAGGGCAAGATAGCTTCTTCCAAGCACAATTCAGCCGCTGATTATGATTTGCCTTGTTATTTCAGGTGACATCTGAATCATGGACATGGCACTTCAGGACATGGTGGTGTTGGGTTGACAGTTGGACTTGGTCTTTTGCAGCCTTAATGATTCTATTATTAGGTTAGTGCTAAGCTTAATTTGTCCTTTTTATTGTTGCGAAAGACACAGATATACCTCAGTTATTAACATGTATGAGCAGATATGGCAGAAAGAGAAACTATTAAGAAGCACTGGAAGAAGAGTAGTACTTGGACTTCTAAATTCATCAAAATCTAATTCTTTTCCTTCATTTAGAGAGCCAAGACCATGACTTAGCAGCCGCTTACAGCAAAATAAGATCTGGTTTATGGTCCATCTGAAAACTACTGCTGACGGGTCTACAATAGGTATGAATAAAACTACCTTCTCTTGCCCAGTATGATTCTTGTCTTCATGTTCTTCTGGCGCTCTATCTCGTTTCAATGCTTTCAAAAATTCACTCTTCTTATCAGTCCGCATTCTTGTCAATTTTGTTAAACGAGGCTGACCAACTTTGTCAACAGGGGATGAAGAATTTGACCGATTACACTGAGGTAGAGTCAGAAAGATAAAGAATATTAGACATTTAGTCATTTAGAAAATTTAGAATGAAAGACAGATTCCCTGGCACCTGTAGTTTCAGGTTTCACATATATTCAGCCGTTGAAAGCAGAGCAAAGGTATTTGTATTTCAGTATATATAGCTCTTATATATAAGCCCAGAGATGCAGGGTTATGGAGCACTGCTAACAAACAGTAGACCTTCTGAAGTATACAATACCATTACCAGCTTTGAAGTTTAAATCTATCAGGCTATACTTAATAATGCACCATTTTTACTCCAAACCAAACATATAGTACTTAAAGGTCAGTGATGTACCTTCCATATTTATCACACAGTAACTTCCAAAAAAAAAACCCAAACTTATTTAATACAGTTCTGCATAAAACTTACTGATCCCCTTATCTAACCACATTAAACATTTTATAGATTTGACAAAAACTACAGACATTGCTTTACCTCTTTCACTGAATATTGTGATACAGTAAACGCCTTGGCAGTTGATTTGAAAGGACTGAAATTGCTAACACCATATGCAGAGTCATGAGGAAATGGATTCCCAAATTTGTTTTCTTTTGCTTTGCTTTTCCACTGTGTAGGCTAAACAAAAATTTAAACAGAAATTTAAGGAGCCATTAACTACGACTCAGAAAATGATTAAGCAAAAGCAAATCACAACTACAACCATCACCTAGTGCGAACACCTGTTTTATTGTGGAAAATAAACTGTTTATGAGCAATTCATCTACTCACAAATACCATTTACACTTTTTAAATAAAGACTAAAGTTTCAAAACAATTAAGTTCCTCATATTTGAGGTATTAAGAATCAAAATATTAGTCTTCAACAGCTGAAGTATTGGTTTTAATGTAGAACGTTAGAGAGTAAAGAACTAACTCCACCATATGCTCTCAGGAGCAGAGAAAATAATCCTGAAGCAAAAAATCAAGAGATGAATCTGGAAAGTTGCATTTGGAAAGAGACCAGAATAACATTAATAGGTTGCAACATCATCTCTATCAATAATTGCGTAAATTCTGACGGTATTTTTACACTATCTCTCTCCACTAGGTGTCTGTTTTTCTGTTAAAATCATATAGGAATAGCAATGCCCTTTGTATAAGTTAAAAACATCCTTTTTGCTCTCATTTGGACAGCTCTTGCACTGCTCAAAAGTAGTAAGTGAGAAACAAAGAGAGATCCAACTGCAGGAGAGTTTAAAAATAAAAATAAGAAAAAGTTGTTTCCATTCACTTTTGAGGTGTGCTGTACTTAAGATTTGGAAGCATAACACTGTAGGAACTGTACTCTCAGGGGTGAAACAAGCACATTCAGAATTACAGCACATTTTTTCCAGCATGTTGCTCATGCCACCAGTATCCAAGACTCACCTTTGCGGGTGGAGTCACAGGTTTAGGGAATAATGCTTTATAAACACTTGTGCCAGTTCCATTCCTTACTGGCTGTGAACGATGACTTCCTACTACTGGGAATCCAGATATCTGCAGTTCTTTTGTGCTGCCCTTTTTAATGACCAGCATTCTCTGAGATCTAAATTTGGGATTCAAAGGATACTCTGGAAAAAAAAAAAAGAAATGCGTATATATATAAATATTTGTGTGCACATGCATACAATCTTTCTAGTTCATAAAATACTTGATAGCGATATGGTCCAGAGCAAACAGGCATAAATCAGGAACTTAGTCCAGTATTAGTTCCACAAATAGCACACTGTACACACATGAATACACACAGGTTCTGTTCCATTTTCTACAACGACCATTTGTAAAATATTTCCCTTGGAAATGCAGGAATTTTACTTTCAGAAAGCAAAGATATTCTTCAAAGCAGCCAGGTACACAATTCTTGCTTGCAAATCTAAAATCCAAATACCATTAATTGTTGATAATTACCTAATGGTCAAAGGGTTTATGGTTTCCTTATTTCCCTTTAAGGTTACTAAAAGAATAATTACTTATATTTTGATTAACAGGGCAGTTTAGAGCCAAATGTTCCACACTGAGGCTCTATAAACATGAGTCAAGAGATGTGCACTACTCTAGACCACAGCAATGAACATTTTCTTTATCTTCACACCTCAACGTAAGCTTCAGATGTTCTGTTATGCCCAACATTTTCGTATTCAAGAGAGCACTAACAGATATACAGTCAGCTGTCATAATAAATAACTGACAATTAGCAGTTTTAAAGTACACCTAGTAAATAGTTTTAAATTTTCAAAAAGTGGAAAAATACTTTGTTTGCACATGTATTCCAATGCTGCATTAACAGTCTTTTCCAAGATTATCCCCTCTCCCTGCATGCAATTCTACTTCATGTACAGAGTCACCATATCCTACATTTTTTTAAAAAAAACCAAAACTTATCTTAAAAGCAGAAGTGACTTTAGCTTTGTTTAGCAGGTAGATGTTACAAAACATCCATAACTGTACACTTTTCATAATACTCTGATCATATATACACAAGCTAAACTGGAATCTAACAGAAGCATGCATTTTTAACAGGCATTAGAAGGGGAAGGCAACATCCCTCCTGTCCTGAATATTGTTTCCTTTAAAAGGAAGTAATAACAGCCTTTATTTTATTTTTTCCATTACAAAACAAGGTTTGCAATAGCAGAGCTGTAATAAAGTAAGATACCAAGCTGTAAGTTGTAACACTACACTGCACTGCAGCTTATAGGTTAGACTAGATGATCTTCAAAGGTCCCTTCCAAACCAAACCATTCTGATTTTTTGTATTTAACAGAACAGTTCCTTCCTTTGCTTGGAAAGGGTGATACCCAAAAAGCCTGGAAAGCCTGCCCTCCTTCAGTTCAAAATGAGCCACATCATGCAGCAGCCACAGCCAGAGTGATGAAAAGTTGTAACACGCTCAAATTGTTATGCAATTTTTTCCAGCTTGGTTAGGATAGAATTTAGCTATTGTTGCTCTTTTATTGAAAGATAACTGCATTTCATGACTTTTGCATGAAAGCTGCTAAAGACACAAAACCAAAAATCAGTCCAACTGCTTAGGATCCTGCAAAAATTCTTAGCAATTAGATGTTTATATCGAGGGGCTGGCCTACCTCTAGTGTTACCTAAGAGTGCAAAACATACTGGGGGAGTATGAGAAAAAGAATCAGCAAATTAAAGTACCATTTAAAATGAGCAACAAGTTTCAGATCTCAGCATTAGCAACAGTTTAAGTAGTAGCTTTTATGTCTAATTAAAGTTATTTCTTCATAAAGAGAAAGGTTCTTATATTGAGTACGTTTATTACTTTAAAACCTGTGCAGTGTAAAGCTGCTGCCTTATTAAGTGTGAACAACTGACTACATAAAGCCCGCAGAATTGTAAAGCAGTAGCCAAATTTAGTCAGGTTGACGTGAGAAAACAATCCCAGCCCACACTCCAGTTCAAGGCCCACTCTCAGGATTGGATTTGTTGCAAGTAATTTATAAACACAACCAACAGCTTAAGACATTTGCTTCCAGGAAAGACCTTAAACTTCTGCAAGCTAACCCTCTCTTCTCAGCCCTCCTAGGTTTCCCTCCAAACTCTTCCAACAGCTCTTATCAGTCAGAAGCATTCTTTTATTAAGTCTTCAGCTAGCAATCACATCACTAGTTTAAGTGACCCACCTTCATTGCATTTCCTCTTGAAAATAAAGGTGAAGATAAATTCTTGACATAGTAAAAAAAAAAAAAAAAAAAGGGTATTTGTTCTGGCTAGTTGTGGCTGCATCTACAGACCAACAGATTGATATTCAAATGAAAGTGTTACCTCAAAAAGATAATTACATTGTAATAATATTGAAGTTTCCTCAATTTCAATCTACACCTTTATAATTTAAAAAAAAAAATCTTTTGTTTCAAACAAAATAACTTCAGATCTCCACTACATTTTTACATTTAAAAACACAAAAAATACTCACCCCACACACTTGCAGTTAGAGATTTATTCTGGTTTGATTCCCTCTCATATTCTGGGTTCAAAGACGGCTGAAAGTAAGTTTTATAATTTTTAAAAACATAAGCCTTGAATTCTGGGACCAATGAAATAAAGAATTGCAATAACATCAGCAGTATGATCTCTGCTGTCAAAGATTTTTAAACGGACAGACTAGACTCTTCCCCCCGTGAGCCAAATAAGTCAATGCTCACTTGTTTCTCTTCTCCAACAAAACAACTCAGGCAGTGATGACCATTACATGAACTGTCCTGAGAAAGCAAAGAACAGTGATATATTGTTCTTCAGAGAGGAAGCTCACTTTTCCTCTTACATCCTACAATTCTAGGTTGAAGCATGGGATCTTAAAAGGCCATTGGCAGAAAGATCACTTTGTTATACTTCCAATTTCCAATAAGGTAACTGTGTAGAATTTAATACATACACATACCACAGTGAACTGCAACCCAACTGTAGTTTCACTTAAACACTTAAGTGACAATAATAAACATGTAACAACAAAAACTGGATATAAAAAGATAAACAAGTTAGTGGACAAATGACTAACAGCCTCTTACCTAAAGGGAGGGTGATCCCTTATATGCTGATCTGAAACTGGTGAAATACCATGAAATCGCTTGTAATGGACAAAATGGCACTTAGAGAAACAATGAAACCTAGTTTATTATAATTACGATTAACTTACAAAATCCTCAGCCTCAAACTGTTTCGGCCCTTCTTTGTCTTCCTTTTTCCCAGTTTCATTGTCTTCATGCAGTCCTTGGCCTTTTCCACAGTAGAAAGTACTGGTACGAGCACGGGGACCTCTGCCATGGTACCCACCATGATGGCTTATATTTTCTGCACCATTTCTGCCTTGTGAACGCCAACCATTCTTCTCTTTTCTCCCAAAATGCCCTTAGATTTTTAAATTTTAAAGGAATGTAATTACAAACAATTTTAAAAGAATATTCTACTTTTGCAAAATTGTAAGAGAAGTTAGGTCAGCAGCACTATACTCTAGGATGTGGTAGCATAGTGAACTTAAGTTTTCATTCACATAAGCAGCATGGAACAATCTTACAAAACAGTGCCAAAGAAAGAGAATTGTCGTCCAACATTAAGACAAGTCAACCTCCTTTTCTGGCTGCTCATTTGTATGTGGTTGGCTAGAATATTAACTCAACACCTCATTCTTCTTAAAAGAGAAATAGACCTGCAATCACACTACTTTAGCCAACCCTTAATCAGTCATCACATCCTCTCCCAGAAGATTTGTGTTTCCATTACCTCCATTTTACTACAGAGCAAGAATTTAGTATTGGAGAGCTATTATCATCAGACATCTAGCATTTTCTAGCTGGAGTGCTACAAGGATGTAAACATATTCAAAATGCTCCATGAAAGCTAAATTATACCTCCATTAGGCCGTCCAATGTTAGGAACAAATCCATCTGAAGAGTTGTGTCTTCTGCGATTTACTTCATAATGATTCTCTGTCCATGAAAGGTTTTCAGCATGTTTCTGTAAGTTCAGTGATGACTGTAAAGGAGCACAAGTGGTAGACCTGAGATATCTGATTAACATCAAAACTGAATTATCAGAACTGTAACATGCATATTACTCATGGTATATATAAATAATTGTTAAAAGAACTTTGAATAACAGAGAATGCAGCAGTCCAAGTATACATATGTTCAGAGCTATGTCACCATCTCCCATGCTAGCAAAGTGGAAGCTGTGTCTTCTGCTCCAGGACACTGACACAGCACTGAGGACCGCATCTGTGACACAAGGTACAAGTGTCTATTTTGTTTTGGCAGCAGAACAGAGCACAAGTGACATGTGTTGCAGCAGAGGAAAAATAAAAAAAGTAAGACAGGGCAGGAGATCACAGTTTGGAAGGCAGAAAAGAAGTCTGGATCTTAATATGGGTGGTCAGAGACTACACATGTGTGCATCCCATAGAAAGCAAGGAGTTGCTTCCACCAGAGGCAACTGTACCTAAAAAAGGCCCAATTTATTAGTCTTGTCATTATAACTTAGTAAGGCAAATGCAACTAGTTAAAAGATACAAACATACTTCAAATTACCAGCTTATAAGTACACAATGCAGAAATTTTAGAGGAATAAACCTTTACTATATCAGCAGGAAGTACCTTATAAACTAAACCCTTATACTGAGAACGGAAATACAGAAACCAAAATACATCCCAACTAGAACTAAGGGAATTAGACCAGAAAAGGTCATGCCTTACAGCAGCTCTCTTCCCTATTGCTTCTATCTAGCTTTACTATTCTAACACTGTAATATTTCTTTCACTGCTGTATCTTAAAAATTCAATAAGTTTTTGTTCTACAACAGTACTGCTTAGCCTTGATGTTGTTCGTGCCACACATCTCCCAGTGAGCGACAGCAGAGGGCTGTGTTACCCACTACCTCTCTGCCTCACAGCCAGCCTTCGATGCAGATGAAGCAAAGCCTCCTTCCCTCCCAGCAGACTTATGTGCACATACATGTCTGTTGTACCGCACACGTACAAGAGACCCAACACATCCCAGGGCCACAGAGCTACAAATGCATGAAAGCACAGCTGTGTGGAAATGTACTGTGTCAGCAAACTAAGCTTAATGATTCCAGGCAGTATCAGTTTTACTGCACCCAAAGCATTAACTTTGCCGTCTGAAGCTCATTCCCTCTCCACACTGAGTAGCTTTTAGGAAAAAAAAAAAAAAAGTACAGCAGTAATGGCGTATGTCTGAAAATGAAAGCCCCGAGTTTTTCGACAGTTACTACCCACTAACATCTAATCAAGCTGTATTAATATTTAAAGTACTCCACTGATCAAAGTGAGTAGGAAAAAATAAAAAAAGAAGTCACAGTAATAGGATTAACTACTTTGGAAAACATACTGAAGGAAACTATTTCCTTCTTCTTACCTCCCCTGCAAGAGACAATCACACAAAAAAATGAAACCCAAGTTCTACTGACAATGCCCCAGCAGAGCTCAAGGTACTGTTCAAAATTCACTGCTTAAAATTCAAGCTCAAGTAAGCAATAGATGTTTAAAATACATGGCATGTATTTCCAAATTGTACAGAAGTCAAATGAAAAGGGATTGCCCTCTCAATTTGAGATCTGGGAAGTGAATCACTTCCCTGACAAACCTGGAAAGACAGAAAAAAAACAGAAAACCACATGAGACATTCAAAAGATTTAAGTAGTTCAAAAAATATCATAATGAATCTCAATATTTATGTAAAAAGTAAATCCCTACAAATTAATTTTTAATAAACTGCCAAAAATTTCAGAAAGTTCTAGATCTGTTGATTATAGATGAAATTTTAGAAGATAGCTTCACATGTTCATTTACATACAACAACCTTCTAATATTGCTTTTGGAGCTTAACTTTTTTTTAAATGAACTTTGAAGAACAATCATTTTCACAAAGTGTAACTGACAGCATTTTATATATAGTGTTTCAGTTGTACATGACTGAACCTAAAGTCTCTGAATTGCATACAAAGATCATGCAGTTTACATTTTCTCCACAAGATGGCGATAACAGCGTATCAAGCCTCCTGTGGCAGAGATACAGTAAATTTAGTAATCAACAGGAAATCCATTGGCAATTTCTGGAAGTTGAGAAATTATCTGACTGGGTTCAACCAGCCAAGAAAGAAAGCAACACAGATTTTAAGTATAAGAAGTCTTACTGCTTAACACGAAGTAAAAGGAAGCTTGCAAAAACTGAGTTTACTAGTTGTCGGCAATCTTCCCATGCATGTTTTACAGTAATCCTTTCTGAAAAGTTTTGTCCATATCCCAAGATGGCTTCACTATTCACAACTGCTTCCCATTTCCATCTGCCCAACTGCAATACTGCACTGACACAAATACAGTAGTTCTGAACAAAAGTTACTGAGCAATGGACACCCAACTATTAGGTAGACTTTGCTATAAAAGTCATAGGGAGATCATATAAAAGCTTATCCCTAAGACAAAATCATCAGCAATAGGTGAGATGGATTTCAGTCAAGCTGTAATCTGTATCAGTCACACTGAGAAAGCTCATTCACAATCCCAGCTTCCTGGCACCAGGTTTTTCTAATGCTAGCCTTTACCTATGTCGGGAAACGACTAGGCTACCTACAACTGAGGGGGGAAACCAACCTCCTAAAGATACAATTCCTGAAAGTGCCTCTTCCAGAAAATAAAAACTGACCAGGCAAAGTTCAGTTTCTCCTCAAGTCCAAATGTTGTTGATACCATAGCCTCACCTCAGCTCCATTCTGCATGAAGCATGAGGCGCCTTGCCTTCCTCTTCATCTCCATCCCTCTTTCTGCTCTTCTCTTTAGCTGCTTTGTTGATATATGGGAAGCAGAAATAAAAATCTGTTCTAGGATGTGGAGATGACAGGGGCCACAACACTGAGACCTGTCTTGTAGAGGACAGGACAAGGCTTATTCTGTAAGCCAAAAATTACTACACATCAGGTAGGACCAAAAATACTTCACAAGCATTTAAAACCCAGATGTGCTGTATATCACAGAATGCTGATTATTGAGGGAGGAAGTAACACAAGGAATTAAGCTCATTTCAAACAACAAAGCACAAAGACTATAACAGAGAAGGAATACAGCTATAGAGTTTTTGGAATGGATGAAAGAAAGTCTATCTAAAGTCCCTGAGGCAAAGCATCATGGAAGAGAACAGGATCCACAGCATACGCTTGCAATGAAATTTCCCACAATACACAAAGTGACAAATACAACCCATACCTCAGATATATTCAAGCGGTACTGGTATAGTTCTGGAATTTACTTCTCTTCTGCTTTATTGTACACTTTAAGCATGCAGGTAAAGCTGTTTCAGCAGATTCTTGAAATACGTGGTTAAGATTGTTTCATAATTGTGACACCATATTAAACTAAGCTCTGATTACTTTTCCAACTGAAAATATATTAAATTGGAAAAAGCAGATCAAAAGAGTTTACTATACTGAAGTCAAGTAGAATGAAACTAAACAGATGGCAGGAACCATCCTGGAACAGATAGGCCTGATGTTCCCAGAACAGCAACTGGAAGCTGTTGATGGACTACACTAAAAGAAGCTAGCTAGGTCAGTGTAGAAGAAAGATACACAGAGCAATACAAATACGGACATTCAACAACCTGACGAAAAAAAAAGCATGCCTGGATGCGTAGACTTATATAAGCAAAGCAATGGGAACACAACTGACAGCTAACTGTGCATTTAACAATAGCACAAGCCTATTTCCATTAAGTTTATAAAGGCTAAACATTTTCCATGGACATGAAACAGCAAGAAACTTACATAAATACATTAAAGTAAGGCAATGCCACTCACAGCTGCAGACATAGGCATTGTATTCAAGAGACTGTAATGAAGAATATGGGTCTACAAATAGGGAAATAGATGACAGGACTTTCAATATCTAGTGCTGCCTCTGCTTCTGCATTTGCACAAATTAAGAATGAGAAGAAGAGGCCAGAAAAAAAAAAAAAAAAGAAGCATTTATGAGAAAGACATACTCAAGACTTCCCAGAATATTTATAAATTCCAACGATTCGGAGATTGCTATTTTCTGTTTCCAAGCTAACTGTCCCATTGTATAAAGTGAGTAACAGTACTCTAGATGAAACAACCCAAGTGAAGGTGCGTAACTATTTGAAAGAACCACACTCCACCAGTAATAACAAGCATCACAATAGCAACTGTAGAGTCATTTCAGAAGGTCTATTTCAAACTTTTTTTTTTTTTTCAATCACTCGGATGATAGAATAGCAATCCTGTAAAAGTTACAGGACAGAGCAAAATCAGAAGCAAGAACATCAAGCACATGCCTCTGTCTTGGTACTTCTAGCACAAAACATGGTAATTCATTTTAAACACCCAGTGATGGCAACCTTAAATCCAGCAACAGCTCTGATAATGTGGCCAGGCACATGCTTCTTTCCATGAACTCAGCTGCTCAAGCAAAAAGTTCTACTGGAGGTATGAGCTTGACAATCACGGTACATCTACTTAAATCATGACAAGGTTTGCTAGATATCATCTGTTATCGCCCTATTCAGAGAGATTTGCATTTTTACTATGATTAAGGTTATAACATTTAGACTTCTTTAATAATGAGCGTACCTGTTCAAAAGAACAAGAACATACCTTTGTTGATGATGGTGGAGTAGGAAAATTAAGCCAGGCTGGAGCAAAGTCATGCTGCGCCATTTAGGTCCAGTCTTTCCGAATCAATGAAAGAAGGCTTCAGCACCTCATGGCAAGTCCCTGTAATTGGAAAACAGGAAATGTGTACTTTTCAGGTGCTTATGTTACAAGAGGATTGCACTTGAGTTTTGGTAATTATTTCCCTTCTGTTTTCTGGTATTATTTTCTCACACAGGTCTGGTTTAGAACCTAACTATCCCCATCTTGTTTATAGCATCACATTTGTGCTTTTATTACCAAAGTATCACACTAATCAAATGTATTGCAGGTATCATGAAAATACAACTGTAACATCCTTCCTTTATTTCCTCTTATAAATGGGATGAAACAGCTTGTGCAAGGTCTGATCCAGAAAACTGTGGCAAAATTAGCTGGTTCAAATACCTTCCGGTACTTTCCAGAACAGATTTCAGGAGCTATTTCACTAGCTTCCCAGAAGCAGCTGATTTTAATTAGTCCCTAAAAGTTAGTCTCAGAGGCTATATTATGGTTCCTTACAATAAACTAGATGCTCAGGGCCACCATAAACCCCATCTTATCTCTAGATTCAATGGAAAGTCTACATGCTCAAAAACAGTGTCAATATCCAGTAAAATTCTCTAGTTGGAAAATGGGCAAGACAAAGTAACTGCTGAAGATTAAAATCCAATAATACTTTTTCTACCCTACACTCTCCCCACAGGTAGGAAAACATCTCTCAATAAGCAAGAGAATGCAAGAAAATGTGAACTATATTACCTGAAGCTGAACTACAGCACAGAAAGGAAAGAAATGGATGACACTGCCTGAATTATAAGGGTATCTGAATCATGCTCTGCAGCTCGACACTGCAAAATTGTCAATCATTCAAAAATATCCTACATATGATATATACACTATTAGAAATTCAGCTAGTGAAAACATAATAAACACCCACATGCATTTCATAGGGAGACCCATATAAACATGCATTCCACATCTCTGCAAAACAGATTACACATCTGTTAGTAAGCGAACATAGATGTAGTTCACTTTAATCTAAGGCTGCTGTAACATAAGTAAGTATTAGTAAGAGCTATGAAATCTGAACTTGGTAACTGATAATTGTTGTATTCTGGCCTCAACCAGACTTCTGCAGATTTCCAGTGACATATGAGAATGTTCTAGCTTCTAAAAGGAAGCCTAACAGATCCACAAGTATTAAACTGCACTTAGTTGAGCTGCCGGTTCTTTTTTATGCTGCGAGCTCATACTTAGGTTTTTAGGTACCTCTGATACCAGAGTTAAACTGTAAGCTAAGATGCACAATATCTACTATCATTTAAAGAGACAAGTTTAAAGGTATGTCTCACCCAAATAACTTGTTATAAATTACTCTGCTGAAGTCATCCAACAATCTGTTCTAAATTAACCTCAACACAAATTCCAGAGAAATTTTCTGAAGAACCTAATTACATCAGACTAATAAAAAACAAACAAAGGAAGTTCCAGAGTCACAGAACCATCACAAAAACAGCTTCTCTTTTTAATAGGAACCAACTTCGCTTTTACTGATTAACCATGCTTAGCAATGGTATCGAAACAGAAAAGTTTGTATGTTTACAGACCAACTAATACAAGAGATGCTAAATTAAGAAATACCAAATTAAATATGAGCAGACTGCAGCAGGAAATTTTTTTAAACTCTTTCCCTCAGATACAGTTCTCATCTCCTAGCAGGAGAATCACAAAATCCTTAGAAAGGATCAAGACAGGTATGAATACTGGAAGATCAGGACAACAACAAGAAAATCTCCAGACCAAGGCACTTAGAGTCTGAGAAAACAAAGGGAGAGATTAGGTTTATACTGAATAAGAACATAACAAAGATCCAAGAGGTTTTACCAAGTTTTGGTGAATCAGCTATTAGGTATGTGACAAAGGCACTAACAATGACTTCTTAACAAATTCATCTTTGTGTTTTTTGAAAACCAGTCAAGCTTCCTAACACTACTATTTATCCAATTGTTATGAAAAGAGTTTATTCTTAACTCACTAACATACCTACCTTTTACCTTTTGCACAAAAATCAAGGGGTCAGGTGAGATTTGGTGATCACCAAGTATCTGAGGACTGCAAAGGTGTTTTTAACAGAGCTTCGTCCACAGCTCTCTGATACTGGGTGTATATTTCTTCCTGCAAAAATCATTCTAGAAGCAGATTAAAGTCTTCCTAATGTTCTCAGTTCTTCATCTAAAAGTTCTAAAAAGGTTTTTGACAGTGCTGCTATGTCAGATGATTCAGACCTCTCCTATGAAGCAGTACAGTGCAGTGGTAAGGACAGAGGCCTGGGCCAGAACTACACAATATTCAGAGTGCAAAGTCGGCAGCAGAATATCTGAAATTTCAATAAGCCCATAGAAGAAAAACTTTTCTAGGCCTAATTCTTCCAGCTAGTTTTTGGTAAAAACAGCAGCAACAAAAGCACAGATGTCATTCTAAAACACTATATGACTGATTTCATAGGTTTACAGTAAATACTACCAAGAAAAGCAACTATTGAGGATATCGGTCTCCACACTACCAAAGTTAAGAAAACACTTTCTCTCATGTGATTGTACATATTATTGGTCTGGCAATTAGACATGGGAAAATTTAGTATTTTCATTATTAAACCTTACTAACTTCCAAGAGGCACAAACACCCTAGCCATAATTAAACTGGGAAACAAACATCATATCAGGAAAGGACAAATATTAACATCTCTTTCTTTAAATATATTTTATAGTACATAGCCTGCCCAGCTTTAAGTTGCCAATTCCATGTTTTATCAGTCTTCATAAATACTCTTACAGATCCTAGCTTTCTGACGTTGCCAACAAGTTTGTCCTAGAATGTATTTTAACATAAAAACATTTTCATTACAAGCACAAACTCTGGTTTGATGATCTGGCAAATATTCAATACCTCTAGGATACTCTTCATTCTCAGGAAAATATTTTTGGTAAATTGAAAACAAATCACAAAAAGTGAGAATGGGATGCCAGCAAGACCACTTTGCTGCCACAGGCAGGATTTATTACGCTTAAATCCTTCATGATCACCTTGGAACAAAACAGCTTGCTTTTCAACTTAAGGTAGACCAACAACTGAGACTACCACACTATTTGGCAACACGTCCCGTCACTACGAAGGTTCCTTCCACCAGGTCTCTTTTCCTGCTATTCAGGCCCATTACTTAAGCTGTCCCCATCAGTCAGACGTTTCTGCATTGTGTGTCGCCCAAAGCACTTGCAATCTCTGTTCAAATCCATACTATCTACAAATAGGCATACACTCTATTTCATGATTTAAGTTATTAATAAAAATACCAAAGAGACTTCTTTAGAAATTTACTTGATAGATCCTTCCAGCTTGACACCAAACAAGAGCTGCCTTTACAAAGTCTGAGGAGCCACTAAGACAAATAGGTAACATTGATCAGCAATTTACTTGAGAAAAATAATTCTGCTTTTCAGAAACATAGAACCCACAAAACCAAAACAAAACCCAACTAACAAACCCATTTAAAGTATTTAAGTAGAATGAAAATCAGTAGAATGCACCCATACAAGCGTTTACAAGAAACTGCTTTAATTATACTGACAGACATGAAGAACCCATTTGTCCGCTAGTAAGCCTTCTCTTATGTACACACCACACAATGGATCAACTGCTGTTCATTAACACTGATAAAACAGCTGTTTTACTCCCAGCATTAATATAGCTGTCAGAAGAAAGCTTATTGAGGTAAATAAACACCACAGATCCAAACACGATTCCACTGATTGTAGAAACTCTTTTGGTAACAAAAGAGTAGGACCAAAATATACCACTGAATGTTTACGTCAGCATTCCCTAGCAGCACAAAGTCAAAACACATCTGCCATTCTTTTACCAAATTGCCATAAAAGCTAGCTTGGCTCAGGTTGTCTATTACTGAAATAGAGCTGCACAATTCTAGAAAGGTAAGGAAAAGACACTGAAACACTCCTATCCTCATACCATTAGCGCTCAAATGCATTTAAATTTCTTTAATCAGACTGGTCAAAATATTCAGTCTCATCTCAGCAATAGCCTCTGATGTCTGATTCAAGTATTGAACAGTGACTTCAGAAACAAAAGCCTTCCATAGCCCATAAATTTAGATAAAATTTATGTTTCACTGTGTTGTGGACAGCAAAGAAAAAAAAACATGTTCTTAAATTTTACTTCTTGTGGGGGATCTGAGAAAAGGCTGTAAAGCATTTTGTTTCAGGTAACATGCAATAATTATTCCAGTATTCAATTATATAAAATGAATTCCAGAGTTTTGTGAAATATGATCTTCAATATGAAGGCAGTGAATGCCAAGGAATAATGAACAGCTGGTTCCAAATTATGTACAGTGAAAAGATTTGTCATACATCTAACTCAGTCATCCACTTTCAGCAACATTAGCAGCTGAAATAAGAACACTGCACAGAGTATACTTAACCAACATCCAAACACAGTTGGGCTGGGGTTTATCGTTGAGTCAATAAGGTCCTTTTGTGACAGAAACTATTTTTCACCAGTTGTAAAGCAGCTGGAAACACTACTTTTTAAACAAACTTATTTGCATCATCTAAACAGCATTTGGGAAAACTTAATACATTGCCTGTTTTAGAAAAAAGTAACATGCTAAGAAAAGGGAAGCAGAAAGCAACTGCTTGAATCAGGAGTCAAGACTTCTGTGTAAAGCCTAAGAAAAAACATCTACAGTCAATTCCCAAAACTCTGCAAAAAAAATGAAAAAGGAACTAAACCAACTATCATTAGTCTACCTTGTGCATAACAAATTAAGAAATCAAATATTAAACAGTATAGCTGATTTTCCTTGCACTACTACATTTTTCTTTTTTAAATCACCACAGAAAAGATACAAGTAAAATCGCACTTAGAATAACAGCACAAAATTGTGAGTTTTTCTTGATGAAATAATGAACTATTTCACTGATAAGGGAAACGAAAAGTCTAAGAAAACTAATTGGCTTGCTTTGCCTTGCAAAATGAGGATCTCAGATGTATTTAAACAGTGGTTATAAACATATGAAGGAGTAAATTCTACCAAGAAAAGATATGTCCTAACCCAAAACACCGTAAGAATCACAAGAAGATACCAACCGCAGTAGGTTTAGGCTGGACACACAGCCCTGAAGATCAGAAGGCCAAGATTCTGGAATAACTTTAAGACACAGGACAAGTATTTGAGCCTGCCAATTCCTGCTATGCTTCCAAGTCAAAAACTAATAATTGTAACTAAAGAGTTTAATGTGTGTAGCACAAGCATGTACACAAAGATAACGTTGTAATAACTAATCCACTTTTTCCCATCTTAGGTAGTAACTGTATAAGAATATTGTTTCCCCAGCAACTTTTTTGCCCTCTTTCCCCCACTGCTTGAAATCACTATAGTGTTTAAAAAACTTTAAGCATGAAGACCACCTACTACCAAGTTTAAATCAAATTCTTTTTTTTTTTCCCCTACAAAACCAGACAGAATTCAATATAGTACCAAAGCAGAAAACACCCTGTACCCATAAACTTTTGGATTACCTTGTTTTCAGCTCATTTTAGTGAAGTGCTTCTTCAAGCTTCATATTATATTACAATTTTCACCTTACCTGAAACCTTTAATTCACTATTACTGGGACAAAACATGGAACAGCCAAAATGACTAACATTTAAGTTTCGTGTGCAAAGCTTGCCTGTAAGCTCAAAACCTCCATGTAGTTAACTCATAAAACAGGGACATGAAGTACATAGATCAAGAAGATCCAGTCAAACAAACTATCCAAAACAGTGTTATGAAATACATCTTTGATCTAACAAACACCATTTCTTACACTTTAATAAAATTTGTGCACTTTCTTGCACTAGAATATTTATTTAACAATCTCTTCTTTTTCCTCCCCAAAGTTTACCAGAAGAAAGAAAAAAAGACAAGGAAAAAAAAAATGCTTGCTCATTCTCATACCATTTGTCCTAGATTAGGGACTCCAGCCACCACAGCTACATCAGTTAAAGATTTCACCCTCCTTTACTCCTGAGCAATTTCACCAAACAGGGAGACTGGCAATACATGGCAGTACTTTCTAACCACTAGTGAAGCATGCGGGAATTACAGGCTAAGCATAACGCAGAACCCTAGCAAGCATCTGTTAGTCCAGTCCGTATCTCTACTTACCACATTAAAAAATGGGAATACAGTGCAGTCACATACCAGACTCATTACAGACAGGGTAACAGTAGAGTCACTACAGAGAGAACTGCATGCATTTATTAACTCACTTAGCTGCAGCGCTAAACCATGAAGCGGTTGTGCTGCCAAATGTTATGGAGCAAAAGGGTAAAGCAAGACAGACCAACCTAGACTTCAACCCCCCACCCCCCACCCCCAGCATCTATAAAATGCTGATAACACCTAGACCTGACTAAGCTTTATGAAAAAAAGAAAAAACACCACACAAACCCCAAGCCCAAGTCTCCAACTCAAACACTGGAACACTTATGATATAACCAGACTCCCTTCATATAATGTCTCCTGCACAGCTCCTGCTAACACATTGGAAGAATAGTGATTTCCTTTACTAATGTCTTCAACCTGGCCTTAAACATATCATCAAGAAAACAATGCTACTGAGGTCTGGAATAAACTGGTTACACAAACAAATAATTTCAGTGATCAGTCCTGCTTCCTTATAACAATGACCCTTTATCCAGAATTTCTTCTGGCTTCAGTTCCATTCACCAAATCTTCCCAGCATCAGAAACCCTCTCTCCCTCTCCCTCTGCTTACACAACACTAAAAACAGCCATACAGCACCCCTGGAAGTGCATAATACTCTTCAGGAGTTGGAAAAGTGACTCCCATGAGAATTCATCTCAAAGGAATCTCTACCCTGGCTGTGTTACTGGACATGAGAGCCCACAGATGTGGGCATGGGGGAAGAAATTAACTTCTGGGATACTGCAAGAGCAGAGAGCAGAACAAGTAGATGTCATTAAAGCATTCTGAATTTTAGTTCCATAGGTGTTTTTCCTATGAAGAAGTCAAATAAGAAAAAATGAGCCCGATTATTAAAGTACAGAATCCTGAAAGGACTATGGCTTATAAGGCAATATGCATTCACATTTAACTGATTTTGAGATTATTTTCATTACTTGGTTTAAGTAGCTCTAACTAGAGAAAATGCATTTAATATCACATTTTAAATATATTAAACTATAACACTATAGTAGTCTTACAACTCCTAAAATTCAAGTGTAAAAACATGTAATCCTACCTTTTACTTTCCCAGGTCCACACCCACTGCAGATAACAGGAGGAATGTCTCAATACAACTCTTCCATTTACCAGAGAGGGGTTATGAACTTTAAGCATCACCTTGTAACGAACCATTGCTACCTTGTAACTGTATACTCTTGCCCAACAGTCTATAGTCCCATCAATAGCTTTACCAAAGTGTCCCTCATCATTTTCACCTTCACAGAATTTTACATGAGAAAAATAGGAGTTTAATGGCTTACTAGTTTTACACCTGTAAAGTATCTTCTGAAAAATTTAAATAGAACACTCCCTGGGTGTTCCAAAAGACTGAAGACCAACTTGTACTTCATTAGAAGATCAAAAAGAGTATCATCTCTCCCCATAGGTAAGATACTCCAGTCCCTTAACCTTCTTTGCGGTCCTTTGCTTTATTTGCTCCACTAAGTCCATATCTTTCTTGTACCAGGGAGTCCATCATGGGATGCAGTGCTCTACATACAGCCTTACCAGGTCTGAGTAGAGGAGAAAGATTAACCCTCCTTGACCTGCTGGCAACACTCTTCCTAATCTAGCCCAGGGAGATGTTGGTAGCCGTTGTTCTGAGGATGTATTGCTGGTCCATAGTTGGCTTGCTGCCCAATATGACCCCCAGGTCCTTCTCTGCAGAGCTGCTTACCAGCTCATCAGCCCTCAGCATGTACTGGCATACGCAGCTACTACTCCCCAGGGACAGGACTTTGCATTTTCCCTTTGCTGAACTTCATGAGGATCCTCTGTCCAGCTCTCCATCCTATCCAGGTTCCTCTGAATGCAGCACAAACACCCAGTGTATTAGCCACTCCTTCCCATTTTGTATCACCTGCAAACTTGCTGAGAGTAAACTCTGTCCCAGTGTCCAGGAATTTAATGAAGATGTTCAATAGTATGGGCTCCAGTACTGAACCCTGGGGTACAGCAAAAACAGCTTCCTCCAAATGGCCTTTGTGCCACTGATCACAACCCTGATGAACTGGGTCTGGCCATTCAGCCAGTTTGACACACCTCATCATTCACTTCTTCACACATACTTTGCCAGCTTCTCTATGAGGATGTCATGGAAGACAATGTCAAAAGCCTTACTGAAGTCAAGATAAACACAATCCATTGCTCTCCATTCATTTACCAAGCTAGTCACCACACTGTAGAGGGCTATTAGCTTGGTTAAGCATGCTTTCCCCTTCATAAAGCCATTCTGATGGCTCCCACTCACCTTCCTGTCCTTCAGGTGTTTGGAAACAGTTTCCAGGATTAGTTGCTGTACCACCTTCCCATGGACTGAAGTGAGGCTGGCTGGACTGTAGTTCCCTGGACCCTCCTTCTTACCCTTCTTAGTGACAGGATTGACAGTTGTTCTCTTCTAGTACTCAAGAGCCTCTCCCAAGGACCGTGAGACCTCTCAAAGATAACCAGGAATGTCACTGCAATGACATCAGCTGGCTCCCTCTGTACTCATGGGAGCATCTTGTCAAGGCCCATGGATTTACACGTATCTTATTTAAGTGTTCCCTAACCTGATCCTTTCTCCACCGAGGGTGGAGAAAAAAAAGCACAGCAGAACTTCAAGATGACAAGGACATGAGATCAGAGACCATCCCCACCCAATTTCAAGTGCATGTTGTTTAACTTGTCTAACCAGTATTTAGCTGGCAGAAGACAGACAGTCCCATTGGTATTGAAGAGATCCAACTTCAGGGAGGTCTCTTCAAGAGTACAAAATAATATTTCCCTAGCCCAGAAAGCCGTCTTCAATATTTAAGACAGGTTTCATTACTGTTGGCAAGACACATTTGCTAACACTCTTTGTCTGAACTACCAGAATAAAAAAAAAAAAAGCTTTGCTTTTTTTATAATATCCTAGCATGAAGAAACAGACAAAAATGGTTGCAATCACTACCATAAGGAAAAGGCTGGTCAGTGTAATAGTAAAATAGCCAAATCACCTAGAAGCTAAAAATTTATTTTAGTAAAAAACTGTATGCTTTTGGCCATCTTATGGATTTACCATATTAATAAAGACATGCAATTTAAATGGAGCTGACTAAAATTTTACAGGAAAGCAAATTTTAAAATAATGCTAAAAATTGGGGGGGGGGGAACAAAAAAAAAAGAAACCACCCTGACAGCTGAATCCATCTCACCAGAATCTAGAGACAAGTTAAAAAAGTTTACTTCTATAACTACTTATGCTCTGTGGATAGCCTATATTATTTTACAGGAAGTAGTTTCTGTGACACTGGGTAGCAAAGTTATAAACAGAGGGGGGAAGCTTCAAGCAAGCCATGAATTCCCAGTGTTAGAAGGGAGATACAAATTCAAATTTCTTGATTCTCCCCGAAGACCAGTTTAGAAATTCTGTCTATTGATTAGCATACAGAAACCCATGAACAGAACGAATGTTAAAAGCACATATATACACACTCCTAGTTTTAAGGAAGGTCTAAAATTAGGATGTGTGCATATCTAAGTGGAACATACCTTTGATCTTTTACCTAATGCCTCACAGATTGTTATTACTGTAAATACAGCACATTACAAACTATACACGGGAACCTTAACTCCACCCTTGTTTGACAACCCACCCTCACCTTGCCAACATAATTTTAGTATAATGGGGTAAAAGAAGGTTGTAAGCCATCAGAATTAAAGCATACTACAGTGTTCTTATGACAGTAGGAAAAAATAAAAGGTTATACATTTAGTGTCTCAAGTGAGTTGCTACTGCTGCTGCTTTGCTTCCTCAGTAATGAGCCTCAGCAAGTATATCAAATCCTTATTAAGTCCAGAAGACAAGCAAAGTGTATATGACTTTCAGAGAGACCCAATAAGCAAGTCTGTATGACACCTTACAAAAGGGTGACCATCTCACAGGAAGAGAAAGGAGGCACACAGTTTTCTAGCAGGGAAGTAAAACTGAATTATTACTATCAGAGATACACAAAACACCAACTGTACTGCATTTCATGACAACAACAAAAAAAAAGCAGCTATTTGCCAAAGTCAGTTGTGGGGTTTTTGTTGTTTGTTTGTTTGTTTTTTGCTGAAGAACAGAAGCAGCAGGCAAAGTTCTCACTAAAACAGCAGCTCTGGAATAACCAAGCTACAGCATAAATTGACCCTTCAGTTCTCCCATCTTGTGCCAGTTTCAGATGATTATTTCATTTATTTAGCACCATCCATAGGAAAAACTACAAAGTTTTGCTCTGAATTAGGCAAAGAAACTATATGCACAGGTCCTAGCCATCAAACTGCAGAGTCTCTCTTCTTCGTAAAGAAAAACATTCAGTACTTTTCTCAAACTAAGCAGGCCTTTAAAACAACCCATTCCATCAAGTTTTTCCTCTGCCACAAAACACATTTTCAACTAAAAAATGCCTTGTTACAACAAATTCTTCCCTGTTATCTCTAGTCAAGAATAGCACTTATTTGAAGTTGGTAAGTATAAGCTTCAAACAATACTTTTGTTTAAACTATACATCTCAATTTTCATTACCCTTTTAAAAACACAGCTTATTAGAGATCTTACTTTGATTCATTTAGTTTAAACAAAACAAAATAAGTTAATTTCAAGTTATTTTGCTATCCAAAATTTGCATGCCAATAAAACAGAAAACAATATTCAACCTTAACACAAGCATTACAGAATTTTTGAAAATGGAAGCATTTCTACTGATCACAAATTGCTGCAAAAGCATGAGAACTACTGGAACTAAAGATTATTTATTTCCTTTCTTTTTTTCTGCCCATGTAAATGCACAGCCACAACAGCAGAATGAGATTAAGTCTTTACAACCAACCTTTTAACATTTTCAAGGGGAAGTGTGGGGGTTGCACACACACTGCATTTCAGTGTAGGAGACTGTTTATGGACGTATAATTTACAAACAAGGTTAAGTTTGGGTATGCTAATTCTCTCAAGTTCTTTGGTTCTCTAAACTTTGTTGTCAAAGACTTGTATCTCAAATAAAAGGAAAGGGAGCTGAATCTCTAAAAGTTTTCTCTCTCACTGGTTCAACAGACATTAGAAAGTTCTGAACAGTTCAGCCAAAGCCTCTTTCTCAACTTTGCTACTGCAGAGCAAGTAAAATCTCCAGTTTTAGTTTCACTGTTCCCACCATCCAGTATAGAACTGTGAGTATTCTAGCACTGGACAACAAGGAAGAATAAAAGAAAATACTTATACTTTTTTTTTTTAATTTACCTTCTTGCCTCATCTTTCAAAGACAGTGTGATAACTAAGGCTTCCTGCAGAACACTGAAGAAGGAGCGAAGTCCTCTGTCATATCTGAACACCTCCAAAAGTCTTATGACATGCCTAGGTATGAGAATAGTGTGGAGTCAAACTGTAATGGTCAATTTTTTCACCATTTAAAGCCAACACATTCTCTAGTAAAGCCTAGCTTTACAGTGACTTAGGGAAAAAAAACCAAAACACACAAAAAGCTTAAGGAAAACCCACCTTCATTTCTACTTAGGGTTCAAGGTCCTTTTGTGAGGATGAATCAAGTGAAGCACACTTTGTTTTGCATAAGGATCTAGAATGTCAGCAGACTTGCAGGGACAGTGGTGTTCTAAAAATACCAACCACTGCTCTTTATTGTACGGTCCCCTTTCTACACATATATGTGGGTCACAAGCAACAGGGTTTACATCACTTCTGTGAATCAAATGTTAACGTCACAACAATCAAAACATCTTTTAGGAAATGGTTTAGAAACCACCAAAGCTAATGAGAGTGCTTCAAATAACTTAATAATCACTTTATCAGAAAAAGTTTTTCCTTCTTGCACTGTACCAAACTGTAAATTAAAAAAAAATAAATATCTAACTATTTGATAACACAGAATAACTTCGTATTTGAAGGTAAACTACAGCCAGGTTCCTTCTGCTTGAAACCCCACACACTTGCAGTACCATTTAGCAGAAAGCTAGCTAAATACTGATCTCTTGCCCTTTACAAGGTTCAAAGTCCAAAAGCTGAAATGCAATAACATCACCACCCCATTCAGCATACGTTGTATAATAAGATCACAGAGCATTCTTCTGCACTCCAGAGTCTTCACAAAGATCTGAAGAAAAAGCAGCTGAAAAAGGTAGTGGTTTTGACATATCCTGAGCGTATGAATCAGCAAAACAATCTTGTGTATTTCATCTGATTGTGGAGTTGATAGCACCACACAGGACACTATCACCAGTTACTGTGTAATACTACTGCTCAAACATACACAGCAACAAAAACCAGAAAGTATGCCAAGTCTCATTCAAGTTCATTTATAATAAGGTCTGCAAATAGTTCATCAATAACTTCTCGTGAAGTTGCTTTTATTTTTTAGCACTAGGAGTAAATCCTGTCTAGCAATGAGAACTATCACTGTCACAGTTTTATCCACACATTTTAAACAAGACAAATTCATTAAAACGGAGGGGGGGAAAGGAGCATAAAGTACGTTAACTTGTGAAGTAGCAACAAAGCTAAGTATCTACACAATTTCCCTCTATCACTTTACAGATATAATTCCACTCAAGCTTTGCTGTAAGTTTAAATTCTGCTTACTCTTAAAAGCTTCCACCAACAGTTTTTTCATACAGCAGAGCAGCCTGTCCCACTCAAGACAATTTCTCAATACAAATGTACCCATTTTAGGATGCTACCAGAATAACACATCAGTAAAAGAGCCAAGCTGCTGACAGTTATTCCAGTACAAAAGCTATGTTTACATCAAGGTTTAAAGTATAAGCTCTCGGGGGCAAGGACCTTATCTTCATAGTTGTCCACAACCCGCTTAACACACTGTCAGCACTATACAAATAAAAACCTAAAGGAGAAATTAAAGTGGACCAACATGCTAGGCATTTTCTCCTCAGTGGGCGTCATCCAAGTATGAATATTGCTTAGGGTACAAGGGCACAGCTGTAAGATATGCCTGAATCCTTGTCAAATACATATGCACACAAATAAGAACAACTGCACTTCCCAAGTGCAAACACAGTCAAGAGAAAAAGAATTATCCTACCAGCAAACAGAGATATGTCAAGACAGTTTAACAAAGCTAAAAAGCAAATTCTTCAAAACATCCAGAAGGGAAAGAATCCAGATGAAGAAGTCAAAGACAGTAAGTGGAGGATACAGCTCCTTGATTTCAGTGAGAGCCTCTTGTAAAGAGGTATCTCCCAGCACTGAACCTTAATAGTTTGAAAAAAAGACACATCGCTTTACGAGCTAAGAAGCAAGTACTTGTATTACTATTTATGACCATACAATATACAAAAATCAAATTAAATGGCCACTGACACCTGAACTCTTTCCATCTACCAAATGCTTTCAAACAAAACTCAGACTAATCCAACTAAAGGCATGAGAAAGATCATTCTTCTCTGTTGGTTTGGTTTCTTCTCATGTGCCTCAGCTCACTCAGTCAATCCCAAGCCACACTGAGACTCAACATAGAAGAGTCAGAAGCCACAGTCACAAGAGATTACAGAAACAGCCCCTTATTCATGTTCCACAGTTTCCATATTTTCGAAACAACAAAATTGCAATAGAAGTTAAAATAAAAAAAATCCAAAGAAAGCAAAATACTGAAGCCACATCAACCTTTAGATACTGACAAGACAAAACACAGAATAGAACTGCTTCAGTGAGCCTAAGAATTTAAAAAACTTAGATGTAAGTATTTCATTTGTGGTCACAATGACAACCTACAGGGGCAAAAGCACTATAGTAATCTTTATATACAGTTTCACATGCTTAACTGTACTTTTTCTACAAGGCTTTAATAGAAGCCATCTTCCCAAACATCTCTGCGTTGCCCTTAGACAAAACTTTTTTTGTTTTCAGTACCTCACTACTACTAATACTTCAGTATTGCAGAAGCTGTGAAAAAAAATTTTTTTAAGATGGGGACTAATGTAAATGTGTCACCTTTACCAGACACTCAGTTTACAGTCTACCCAATAAATATTTAATTATTTAAAGCTTTGTGAATAATCAAGTTGGGGCAAGAGGGAAAGAACTTCAGTAAAATGACCACTGACTTTTGAATTAAGTTGTTCTGTCCATCCTAATTTTCTTTGAGGCAGTAGCAATTCAGCTGAACACAAACCTACAAAAAAATATTGTAAACATATTAGTTTAAACATTTAAGCTACAACTATCTTCAGAAACATTTACTCACTATGGGCAGATTAGGACAGCAATAAATCTAAAAGTAACATGTAGAACTAGTTCACCACTGGATTTTGTTCTGAATCCTTCCAAAAAGGTGGAGCTTTTTTGTACTGTTATACTTGTAGACCAGTCAGGCTCATTCATTCCCATTACAGAACAGGAAATCACCCTGAACCCACCTTAAAATATCAACACATTAATTGGTTTTTATATGTTACTGCATAGGCAGTAAATTTATTTTTGGTAAAAAATATCTGGCTTCTACAAGTGACAAAGAACAGTGGAAGGAAATTAAAAGAAAAAAAAAATCTAAAAAAAACACACAACCAAAACCTACATTATTTACCATCATGGTACAAAGACATCTAATACAAATGGAAAGATTGAGATATGCAAGCCATCCAGCATACTTGTTCAATAAATATAATAGCTCACTGTTGAGAATGCAATATAAATGTGAAGGCTGTTACCTATGGATTCAGTCTAGGTGTACCTATTTTGTAATCTCCCAGAAAAAATCACACTCCTGCCTACATATTTCTCCCTGTACACATATTCTCCAAATTCTTAAAAGAATTATTCCACCAATTATTAAAAACAGCATGTAAAAATTAGGTTCTGCAAGCTCATTTCAACATTCTCAAAAACCCAACAACCTCCAGGCAGTAAATGTTACTCGTTTAACCATTCTACAGATAAAATGTTTATTCAAACATAAATTGATTTATGAACACTACACCACTTACCTAATCCAAGAGGACTGCACAAGGTGTTAGTACTGTGTGATTTATATCCTTCCAGTTTGTTTTCCTTGAGATAATATCCCAAGTTCTTGTTGAAACTACATTCGTAGCTGTTTGACATAGATTTGACACCACAGAAATCAGCTACCCATCCTTCTTGCTAACAGATTCCACAAGGCTATTTCCAAAAATTGCCAACACTGTCTCAAAAAGCTTTTTTTTTCTCTGACAGCTTCTTCTTTTGTCTATTCCATGTACATATCACTATAAGAAGCATGAGCTCCAGGTGAAATAAATACACTTTTTACACCTCAAACTGTGAAGCCAAAACTCCAAATTTCACATCTGAACTGTGGAACATCCTAGCTTCGGGTAACAGAGGCATTTGTAAACAACAGCTATCTGGATACCTCCATACTGCTTATTGGCAACAACATTTTTCAACAAAATATTAAATAAAATATAAAAGAAAAAATGATAAACAAACATCTATTAGATTCTTCATTTAGAAAATAGGTCTCACTCCAAAATGACAGAAGGCTATGTCAGAAAATCTAAAAGATAAGACAAGGGAAAAAATATCTGCCATGAAACTTGTCAGCAATGTCTACACCGTGACTCAGGCTGCGTTTAACCAGGAGCCAGTTAACAAAACTGGTTATGCCTATGACTCAGACAGAACGCTGCCTAGAAGAAGAAAATGTCTAAAAACAAGAAAGCACTTTATTTTGTGAGCTGAGGTATTCAGAACTTGATAATTTTAGCCACGTATCCATGCCATGTGGACAAAAGCGTCCAAGGGTGAGGTGCTCAGCACCAGTAGAAAGAAAAAGCTCACGACTTCAGATTCCCAATTCGCTTCTCAGACGTCTACTGATTGTTTCAGAAGACTTTTGAGGATGAAGCGTGTGGACAAATAATCCCAGAACAGCGTCCGATATTCCTCCCCCTTCGCAGGAAACAAAAGCTGCAGATCGGTTTCAGGCTTTTTTTTTATCCCCCTACCAGCCGAAGCAAAAGGCTGCAAACATCCAGGAATGTCTCTGTAATCCAAACCACCTACAGTAAAAAGAACCAGGACAATCAGGTTTCCCTCTTGAACTCCAAACTGGCGCTAGACAAACGCATAAACCCAGGGCTTAAAAAGCAAACACACATGCCATCAGAAAGCCGAACCCGAGCTCAGAAGCCTGGGGAAAACCTTCGCTCACATCCCGGGGAAACCAGCAGTCGCGTCTATCGGAGAAACGCCTGTCAGCGAAAACGTTCTCCTGCCTCTCGTTCCCGGGAGGAGGAGAGGGGAAAAAAAAGAGAAAGAAAAAAACAAAGGGGGGCATTCCTCATTTTATCGGGGAGATGAGCAGTCCGCAGAGAGCAGCCGGGAGGGCGGCGCTGACCTGGGCCAGGGACACCGAGCGGAAGCAGGGAAGGAAGCGGGGGAGCGGCGGGAGCCGCGGGGGAAGCCCCGCGCTCCGCCGCCGCTGCCTGCCCCGCTTTGGGCGGGGGGGGGGGCAAGCCCCCGCCTGCCCGCCGCGACCGGCCCTTCGCCGCGGGGCCGCGCCGGGCACCGGGAAGGGCTGCGCCAGCGACCGCTGGGCGATCGCCCTGCCTTCCCGGGGGGCCGCACCGCCCCCCCGCAGCCCCGCCGGGGGCGGCTCCCCCTGCCCACCCCGAGGGCGGGTCCGGCGGCGCTGCGGGGGAGGGGAGGGAAGGGGGCGGCCCGGCGCCCCGCACGCCAGTGCCCGCCCCGGCCCCGCCGCGCCTCCTCCCCCGGCCCCGGCGCCCCCGGACCGCCGCCACCGGACCGCGCCTGAGGGTGACCCGGCCCCGCTGCCGCCGGCCGCCCCTCCCCCCACCGCGGGGCCACGGGCGCGAGGGCGCCGCGCACACGCACACACACGCGCGCGCGCACACACACACACACACACACACGCACACACCCCCCGCTCGCCTCGCTCCCAAAATGGCGCCGCTCCGAGCCGCAATGCTCGGCGCGCGCTAGCCTCGCGAGAGCCGCCGCGCGACCCCGCGGGAGCCCGGGGCGGGGCTTCCCGGCCGCCGCCGATGGGGGTGACCCCGCCCCACCGGCGGGAGCCCCCCGCCGTGACGTCACGGAACAATCCCGAACGTTCCGTGCGGGGCGGCGGGGGAATCCCCAGCGCGCCCCGCCCCCGCCCCGCCCTCGGGAGTCCCCGGCGCCGCCGTAATTAATCGTGCAGCGGCGCAGCCACCTCAGCGCAGCGTGGCGGTGGCACCGCCCCTGCCAGCGCCGGCGATGCGACGCTGACGTAGCGACACGCGTCACCGAAACAGAGTCGCGGTGCTGGGGCCGCGGGTGGGTCGTGCCGCGGTCCCGTCGGGTGCCAGGGAGAGCCCCCCCGCCCCGTGAGGAGGGCGCGGCGGGCTCCCGGGGGGCGCAGGTCCCTCCGCACCCCGCAAGGGCGAGCACCTCTCGCCCCGCCGGCGGGGTTAAACGGCGGGGTCCGAGGCGAGGAAAGGGGCCGATAAGCGCCACTCGAACAGCAAAATGAACCGGCCCCTTACCTGAATCCACAGATACAGCTTCAATGTACAAGCGCGCGAGTGTTAATACGCTCAACGTACACGCAGTCACTTGGCGAGCGCCTTTCTGAAAGAAACGTGATGGGTTTTGCAGACTGGGAACTGAACGTTCGCAGTAACTTCTTTTGCATTTTTGAAATCTCATTATCGACGCAAGCCAAATTATTTTGCAATTAATTAGGTGAAAATGACATACACAAAATTATGTTTACATATAATTGGAAAGGGTACTAGCAAGTGTTTTCAGAGCCCACGTCTGATTCTGGATTTTCTTTCAATGGCAGTTTCATCTATGAGATTTAGGTTATTATAAGAACTGAAATTATGTACCTTCTTTTTTTTTTTTTTTTTAAACACAAAAATGCCTTGAAGTCCTGACAAACAGTAGGATATTTTCAGGTAGTTTGCAAGCATTTATATGCTGTCAGAATAACCCATTTGTCATCCTTTGATAAAATTACTAAGAAATTACTACAAAGCAACAGTTACCAGAAAAATTACTAAAAATCAACAACTGAGAAAATTAGAAAGTAGAAAAATACATGAGAGGCTCATCTTTAAAAAAAAAAAAAAACAACTGACAGAAGGTCTCAAAACGGCCACGGCCACATTTACCTTCGGCTCAACCCTGAGTAGTCAACCCCAGTTTCTAAGAGCAATGGTGTTTGTCTTGATTCCCGTCCCAATCCTGACTGCATTGAAATCTCCTTTCCTTACCTCATCCTTGAAATTGTTTTCCTTTTACTTAACCTGTGCTGCCGACAAGAGGCTTCCCAGGCGGGGTGACGGACCGCACCCCCTGGCCCTCGGTTGTTTTCGCAGCCTGATGCCAAGCCTGTAACCACAACCAGGGGAGGCAGGGCAGTGCTCCGCTGCCTGGCCCAACTGTGAACCATGGCACCAGCCAAGGAGCCAAGCAAGACTGCATGTATATGCATAGTACCAAAACTACCCACACTCTTGAGTTTCATTACTAAAATCTGTTTCAAAATGGAAATTTATAACCTACAACTTAAATCCTAACAGACATATGCTGCAGTACCAGCTAGAAGCTAACAGGTTGGTTCGATCAGGGAAAGCCACCAAAAGCCTCTCAGGACTCTAGGGCTCACTGTGCTGTCTGATTCAAACAAGTACTACCAAGAAAGCTCTGACAAAAGGGACCATATACAAGTCCCAAAGCAACATATACAATCCTGAAATATAACAGGTAACAGTATCTAGGAAAACAAGATAAGAGGTGAACCCAAAGCAACATGAAAACAAAGTCCATACAGTCAATAATGCACCTCCAGGCCACCTTGACAACTCACAGTTAAGGCTATATTCATGATCCGAAATGAACTTTCAATTAATTTGAGTGAGTTACAGCCAAAAACCTTCACGCTGCACAGCTATTCTGAGCATCTTTTGGCTTTGCAATACATTATAGACCATGGGTATCAAAAAAGAAACATGGTAAGTAGCAGGAGATTATGAATTTATCCATATCAGTCCTCCTAATAGGTTTCCATTCACATTGCTTCATATATGATCCTTCTAGTTCCTTCTGGTGACAATAACCACATAAATTTTAGTAACCACAGGAAAAACTGTGATAGTCATCGGGGAAATTACTTTAAAGTAGTATTGGGAAATGGGTTTGATTTATATCTCCAATTGTTTCATAAAAGATGGTTAATGCCATTTCCACTTCATGAAAACCAAGGCTTTGACCCAGCAAACAGCTGAGGTGATGTCCTTACCTTACAGACATAAGTGGCAAACCTCACACTGGATTCAAATCAAGAGCCCTCCTCTTTTTAACACACTTTAGTTTACATGTCACAAACATTCAAGCATTTCCAGCAGTCAACAGAACACTGTTTGAGTGTGCGGATTAAAGGAATTTGCAAGTCTGCTGGCACGTGATTTTGGGTGGTGAAGAGGTTCCTGCCATGCACAGCCTAGCTATAGCAGCTAGTTCTCCTGGTATACACAGGATTTATACCAGCAAAAGAATGCTTCTGCTAATACAGGTTGTTTTGCTTGTGTGGGGAATAATTAAACTACACTGATAAAACCATATATATTCCAATACTGATGAAGAGAACAAGAGGAAAGATGGAAGACTGCCAGTATGGCAAATTTGTGAAGTAGTATTTATAGCATATTTTGGTCGTTAAACATGTTATTTGATCCTCTGAACCCAATCTGCACCTGGATCTTCAGAAGCATATAGAGCACAGAAAAGGGTGGGAGCATTAAAGTGATCAAAATTTAACAGAAACAGCTTCTGAAACTAGGTAGGCTGTGCATAACACATCTTTGGAAAACTGCTATAGGAGTTTATTATGATATTTATGTTGGAAATTAAGCAGTGGGGAAGATACATCCATATGAAGAGTTGTCTTTTGTTAAGCAAACTTGGGAAAGTAGGCCAAGATTTTTGCCAGTGATGCTCACACATGTTTTCAAAAGTTCTTTTAATGAACCATGATATAAGCAAAGGGTAATGCATGTGGAATTTAGACAACAGTTGAGATTTAAGAACAAGCTGAGAAATACTGGTTCTGAATGACTGAGGTACCTCTGGGTAGTTTGATAATGAGAGAAGAAAAACATATTTAGCACTTTCATCCAAATTTAGTACTCTCAATACTCTGTGATTTAAGGATCAGACTACAGACTGTGAGATAACGGAAGAGAAGTAGCTCATTTCATACTCAGGGACCACCTACCTCAGTATACGGAAGCACTGAATAAATACAGTGAAGCAAAAATGTGTGTGAAATACTGAGGTCTAAGAAATGACACTACAGAGATTTTAACTCTCACGAAATACTAACCATCCATATTTAAATAGAAGTCTTAGAACTCTTTTTAATATCATTGTAGAAGTCACTTTCTACCTCAAACAGAATACAAGACATGGCATTAGAAGCAACTCTTGCTAAAGCCTTAGGTCACAAGTTGTGAACATTCACCTAGATAGGCTGCCTGTATGCCGAACTTTTACTTAGCCACACAAAGGAAGGCCCTGAAAGTGGTGCAAATCGGACAGATCAGGTAGCCACAACCATCAGCAGAAGCTGCATCCATTAAGATAATAAGTGTCCTACTGAAGACAGAGAAAGGATCCAATAAGGAAGATGATGACAACCCCAGACCCAAATATTGCTGTTGGACCAAACCGTTGTATGAAGGGAGGGGAACTTAGACTGTAAGGGTGTAAGTGCCCAGAGGTTTCTTGGTTCAGGGTCCCTCTCCAGAGGGAGCCAGCTTGAGCTGTTCTTCACTGCTGTGCCACTCAATATTCATCTGATTTATGTCATGCTGAGACACTGCTTCAGGGTCAAGCCTGAGAGGAGAAAAAGCACCCAAAAGTGAGGGTGTGTGAGCAAGGAGTTGAAAAGGGGCACCTGCCAGCTCAGTGGGGCTGCCCACTGCAAAGGGACTCCAGTCCTCAATGTTAAATTCTCGGGTGGTGTGTGTGCGGCTCCCTGAATGGTGTGCGAGTGCTTGGGCTGCAGCTTCTCCATTAACAATACGAAACATGTAAAATGAATTCAAAATTATTTACTGCACAAACTCAGATGATGGGATGAAGTACAAGACCAAAAATTAACAGTGTATTTTGGCAGGCACTTGAAACATGCTGACTTTCATTTGTTGTAGGAGTAGAATTGTTGTGGTTTAGCCCCAGTCAGCAACCAAGCCCCACGCAGCCACTCGTTCACTCAGGCCCAGTGGGATGCGGGGAGAATCAGAAGCATAAAAGTGAGAAAACTAATGGGTTGAGATAAAGACAGTTTAACAGGTAAAGCAAAAGCCACACATGCAAGCAAAGCAAAACGAGGAGTTCATTCACCACTCCCCATGGGCAGGCAGTTGTTCAGCTATCTCTAGGAAAGCAGGGCTCAGTCACACATAACACTTTCTTGAGAAGACAAACATCATCACTCCGAACATCCCCTACTTCCTCCTTCTTCCTCCAGCTTTATATGCTGAGCATGACACCATAGGGTGTGGAATACCCCTCCGGTCTGTTCGGTTCAGCTGTCCTGGCTGTGCCCCCTCCCAGCTTCTTGTGCACACAGCAGGGCACGGAAAGCTGAAAAAGCCCTTGACTAGCATAAGCACTACTTTGCAACAACTAAAACATCTCCAAGTTACCAACACCGTTTTCAGCACAAATCAAAAGCATAGACCCATACTAGCTGCTACAAAGAAAGTTAACTCTATCCCAGCCAAAACCAGGACAAGAATACAAGATAGTTACACAACTATATTACTCACTCAGGTTGTTAATTAAGCAAATATTAAAGAAAAATATGGAAACATACTTAGTTTCTTACTATCACTTTTTTTGTCAGTCCATGAAAATGTACAAACCACTTGACCTTGTACTAAAAAACCCAATATACAATCAGTCTGAACCAAAGAATCAGGCAGAAGGCCAAAATCAAAGTTTTCATATAACAGGTTTAAGCTCTGATTAATACAGATTTGAAACAGAAAGTTTCTGATGCAGAGAGCCCAATATTTAAAAACTAGAAAGAAAATGGTCACTTAATATTAGTAATAAAAACTCAATTCTAATATGTTCTTCTCAACAGCGGTGTATTTGCATAATCATCTCCCAAACACAATGAGAATTCCTCAGTGCAAACACAGTTCTAACAAACAGTTCTTACTGCACAGTTTTAAATATCTTTCAGCTGCATGTTCACAGTATGAAACAGTTTAAGTAACAAGAGTGGAAGCATTACATAAAAGAGCATAGCAACATCTAGTCGTTATCATTTCCAGTAACATGATGAACACTGGGCTTCTTTATTTATGTGTATTATCCCTTCCAGAAGAGGAAGGTAAGATGACTTTTCTAGTTGCTTCAGGATTTCAGAGCGTCTAGCTACACAAAAAAGACAATGGGATTTGACCGTATTGAAGAATTGACTGCTATTATTTGTATCGTAGTATGTATAGCATCTAGTTATTTGACTTTCCAAGAGTTCTGAGCATCTCCATGCCCAATGCACTTTAATACAACTAGCAAGTACAGAACAGGTCTGAAAATTAAAGCATAGGTCATAGACGCTTGTTGACTCACTGTTTTCTGAAGAATTTCAATTTTAAAATCACCAGTGACTTTGACAGGAGCACCATTGGGACAAAGACCTCAATAAAGCTGTAGGTAATGGTTTATATTTTGAAGCCATACCTAAGTATTAATTTTGAATGACACATATTTATAAGTTTGATCTATATTATTGAAATTAATCGATCATTTTAACTTTCTCAAGAGAATGACTGTTTCTACTTAAAAGTATCACTCTTTGTGACACTAATGAAAATCCAGGATAAGAACTCAGAGGTCATTCTTTTGTTTATACTAATTGGAGGTAAAAGATTATTATGTCTTTACCCTACCCTTTTCTCTATAAAATGAAATTTCTGTATTTTCCCTGAAATGAACCTAGCTAACTTGCAAACTTAAAGCATGTTAGTTTTGAAATAAGGAGACTAGATAAGCAGCATGGTGATAGGATCTGGCACATGCTTAAATATAAGCAGATCTCATTTTGAGGCAAGTTGATTTCATAGCCCAAACTATTTGCTTTACCCCCTTTTCTTTAAAAAAATCTGTAGTGATACCAACTTGACTTTTTTTAATACCTAGATTAATTTAGAAACTTTTCATAGCCAAAGTGAAGAAAACCATTTTTATGGATTTTCTGCAAGTTTTGCCCACTGCCAATGCACATATTACAATATTTTTTAAAAGCATGTATAGTTACTACAGAGACCTACCTTAGGACACTGACAGAAGAGAGGTGTTGTTTCTCTATAAAGGCAGAGCTGATAAAGGAAGCACCTACAGTAAATGCTGTTGGTGTCTCCCAGCCATATGAACTGATCTAATTAAGAGAATAATCTCACCTGAAATCACTCCAGGAAAAAAAAAAAACAAAAAAACAAAAAACCACACACCACAAATTTATACCACTTTTCAGATATGTTTGTTAGAACTGCTGGAACTCTAAATTTTGTCATATATACTAAACATAATGTGATATAGCTCACAATTCAAAGATCTCCTGAGTTTTTTTGGCATAAAAAGAAGTACTATCAAGTTTGGTAAATTGGGCTCAGCTGTTGCAGTTTCTTGCCTTATTTACCAATCAGCCTTTGAGAGAAAAAAAAAATGCATCACATATGACCAAAACAAGATTCACTTAACAAGTGTTTTCAATAAAGACTAAAACTAGCTTCCTGACTAGCTGGAATTTTCTTCCATTTTTTAACCAGGCTGGAATGCCCCAGCAAAGCTTTAGTAATCTAAGAAGGTTAGATGCAAACCAATGTTAAGAGGGAAATCTACCTCATTCTCAGGTGATGCTCTTTCTTTATTCTTCCTTTTGTGGAAGAAAACAGGCAGCAGAGTTTTCTACTATCTGTTGCGTGGTTCTGTCATCTAAAACTTTGCCAACTTTTCCCTCTCCCCACCACAAAAAAAAAAAAGGCAACCCAAGGAAATTAACGGTATGAAAGGCTTTGAATAGGATCAAAAGGAAATTAAATATTTTTTCTCAGACTTATCTTCCTGGAGCTATGTTATGCTGTTTTCCAGATCCCTCTGAACAAATTTCAGAGGCTCTCTTTTGTTCATACAGAACTGGAAATTTAGAGATACGGTTCCTTCCTACTGGACATGCACCCAACATAAGTGATATTTCTACTTTTACATAGTGGCATTTTTGCATGTTGGTATTAGAAACTCCTTGTATTTTTAAATAAGGGGGAAATAACGCTACCTTTGATATCCCTGAAATACAAACTTTAATCTGTGAAGGTGATGTAATAGCTTCAAATCAGCATTGTCTTGTTTTGATTTTCACTTTTGGCAGAGTGAAAATCTGCCAGAAGATCCTGCACTGGGCTTTGGCTGTGGTTTTTTTTAACTTTTCTGTGCCTTAATTTCCACATCTGTAGAATATAAATGCTTGTGCATCTTTGTGAATTTTTTGAAAGACAGTGATGAAACTTCCTGTAAACTTGTTAATTATTATAAATTGGCTCAAAAGAAATACGCAAAACACCCGCAAAACACATGGACAGAGCTTCCTGTTTAGAAGACATTCCTTCTCAGTCCTTACAAAACAATGGTATCTTATTACACTATACTAACTTTGCCAAAATGGCTAATAGCATTTCTTTACTACGTAAAAGCAAGTTTACCGTAAATATTTTTCAAATTATGATAGCTATTGTATAAGCATTTAAAATATTTTGAGACACACCTTTCCTTCACGCAATGTGACACATCTGCCAATGCCATAAAATGAAAATTAGCAAAGTGCAATACTCAAGAGAAGTAGTTTCTCGTCGTGCTCTTTATTGTTTACAATTTAATCACACTCCTACCCTTTCATTAAAAACTCCTCCACCCCTCCTTGCCCAAAAGTAAGGCATACAGGGGAGGTACTTGGTCATCTGTTTTTCTATGTGTAGCTGACTAACAGTAGCTTTCAGTTATATTGCAAGTGAAGCCACATTTCAGCTCAAAGACAATCAGCTACTTTTGCTAAGCAAGAAGCCCTTCCTGGGAAAGCTGGGCTCTCAAGGGAGCATGGGACTCATCTCCTGTGCATCAGGATTATCCCATTCCTTCAGTGGTAAAACCAGGAGGGCTATAGGGTGCAGCCTAACATGGATCTCTGGTAACAAGCATTCCTTAGTCCACCTCTGTAACATGCCTGAGGAAGCTGCAGTGAGCAGGAGCTTCATGGGGGTGGGTGCCTGCTAAGGAACAGGCAGGGAAATGCCACCTGGGAATTGAGAGGATGCATTACAGGAGCTGGGAAAAGACGGGGAAGACTCTGGAGCCTAGAAAGAGGGAGAAACATAATACAGGCTATGCAAGCAACATGTAAAAGAGGCTGGAGGGCAAACTCCATACCGGTTAGCTAGAGGTCCCTTGGCACTTTAAACTGAATGACTAATAAACCCAAACAAAAACAGCGATTCCAATTAAGGATGATTTGGAAGCAAGTGCTCACTGAAAAGCTGCTTCTCCTGGTAGACGGGAACTGAGGGAGTAACTTGGCCGGGAGACTCAGGCTGCCTAAGTTCCTGCTACAATAACTAACCTTTTGTTTACAAATATTTACGGTTGTATACAAATGAAATTGTTTAAATGCACAAAACAAACCACTAAAAAAATCCCCTAAATTAAAATATTTGTTATGCTCACATTACACCATCTCTTACATAATTACCAGTGTTGTCATTACATGCATGTGCTGCCTCTGTCTGTAAGTCTGGATAAAACATATCCTTGACATAAGTCTGCTGGCTTTTGGTAAGCTTCACCAAAAATAAGCTGTTTTGCCTATTACTAAAATGAAGTTATTACTAGTAGTATGAAAAGTAAATAACTTAAAACTTTTTATACATGTTTTTTACGGAGGAACTAAACTTTCTTTTTTATAAAAATAGCAGAATATTAAAAGCTTGGGAAGGAGATAAAGAAAACTATTCCCTTTGAAAATTTGGCATGAGAGGTAAGTGAGCAATGCTATTTAAAAAAGTCAAACTTCCTCACATTATACAGGGATCCTGTTAGTACTGCAGCAAGCTCTGTTATTTGCACCCATGAAAATTAAAGCACTGGGAGACAGATACGACTAGGGGATTAAAAAACTTCTTTGCATATCCATTCTCTATTGCAAATATGATGCTCAAACCCATGGTATCTGCACAACAAGCAATGTGATTAGGAGTACTAAGTGATGTGCCTAACACACAGGTGGGGTTCCTTCCTTTCTCCCATCTCAAACCTCTAAAAATATTGTCTAGGAAACTTCCCTGAGCATGCTTAATCTACTAGTAGAGATATAGCCGAAGGGTCTAAGACCAGCTACACTTTTTGTCATTATGCCTACAGAAAAGCCTATTTGAGGCCATTACTCTAGGGCTTTGGCCAACAGGTTTGCTAAAAGAGTGCAGTCTGAAGGGAAAAAGTATCACAACATTTATGCCATGAAGATACAGACCAAGACTTCAAACATGGTTATAGTATTTTCTGATCACCATATATCTGTTGGATGTATCCATGATAGCATACACCTAAGAGTGCAGAAAGTAAAAGACTTAATACTTAATTTTATTATTCTTCTAGGGTAAATGAGAAAAAATACTACAGATCAAGAGATTTCCTTCTAGAGCTTCTCCACTCTTTATCTTACAACTCTTCATCTGTAACTGTTCAGCTACATTGCATGATTGGTTTGGGGTTTTTTTAAAAAGGCTGGGTTCTTCTCTTCTAATTCATTCTAGTTTTTCCTTTTTTTTTTTGACTGTTTCAATAAATTGAAACAAAAAAATATATTTTAAAAGTTTATTTTTTATTTATTGATCTAAGATTAATGTGGATGATATAGTCAAAATACAGACACAACATATATTTTCCTCCATTACTTCAGAAAGAACAGTTGAGGCAGATTTTTGTCACATCTTCTTGATTCCAATTCAAGAGAAAAGACAACTTGAAATATAGAATTGCACACCATCTCGTATGCCCTGCAGCTATGGAAAACTGCATTTGCATTGATGTAACTATTTGATTCACTGTATATATGACATACATATATTTGGTTCAGCCATCACTAATTCTGAGTTCCTCTAAGATGGAAAGGGCAACCTCACATTGCCTTTCTGCTCAGGGAGGCGAGGCAGACAGCAGAAGCACACCCATGAAAGCTCTGGGCTCTGGTGGAAGCTCTATACCAGTCTCCATACCACACTCCAGAAAAGCTCATGGTAGTCTGGTTTCCAAACTACACTTTAGGAACATACCATGCTCTCACCCATTTCTGGAGAAAAATGGTAAATGAGGAAGAGGTGGTGTAACCACATTCTTGTTCCCTTCCATCTCCTTCAAATGAGCTTACCCCACTAACTTTACCACCCTTACTCTTTATCTTGATCTGTACTCAGTGAAATCCACTGGGAGGTAAAACATGTTGTAAGAGCATAGAACATAACTGCACTATAGATATTGCTGTCAAAATCCAGCTCCCACTCAGATACAGGACCATAGCAGCCCTTTTCAAATCTTGGAGATCCAAATTTTCACCATCATTCTTTTTGTAGGTATTGGTGTCTGCAAATATTTGTAAGCTTTTTTGTATAGCTGCAAATTCCAAGTGCAAAACTGAATCTCAGGGAAGGACAGGCAAAGAAAATCCTTGGATTTTTCACTGTAACGCTTTAGAACCTGTCAAGTTTCTTTTTTTTTTTTTCCACTGACTTGCAGTCCCCTGTACACAACTCCAAGCACTAGTTTTTCCAGAATTCTTGCTGCAACTTATACGACAGCTCTGCAACACCCCTCATGACCTGCTGTGGTAGAGCTATGCATTCATATGATTCTATCAGAGTGGTCTGAATTATAATACAAAAACCTCTGTTCTAAATCTGATAAGAGATTTTAAGTGGCAAATGAACAACAGGAAATTTTTCTCTAGAATTGCACACGATTTAAAAGCTTAATCATGTTAAACAGTTGAAAGACTGTGAAGTAAACCACTTCAGAAGTTAGGAAATAGCTAATTGCATCCAAATCGGAGAGAATTGCTATTAAGAAAATGTACATAGCAGCAAACAGCAAATATGTACTTCCCTAAACTGGGGATTCTTCCAGCTGCACTTTCTGTGCTATTTTCTTGATAAGATGACCAGGTCTGTGCAGGTGTTACACATTCTGTGTTCATGAGAAGCTATTTTGCCTTACCTGAGCTGAGGCTTCAATGGAAGAGGGATAGGAACTGGGCGTGGTGTATCCAGAGGAATGAAACTGAGAAAGGCTAAGGAGAATTAGGGGGTTCTAGTGGCATGCCAGACCAGTCAAAGGTGAAAAGGATTAAATATTCCTTCTTTTTAGTATATGCAGTGTGCTCTGGCAAAGCCTGTCTGTTGTTGATCATTTTTACCAGGTAACTGTCTAATCTGTATATACAACTTTGGAAAAAGGCAAAGACTGGTCAGGGATCAGAGGATGAGGTACTGCTGGAACTGCTTGTGACCACAACTTTGCTAAAGAATGCACTTCAGCAAAGTCTTGGGATTTTTACGTAGTCAACACCTTATCCCAGCTACATCAAGAGCAGGTATGTCCACATCTTAGGCTGCTGTGTAGTTTGGGGGTACACAGTTTATATACTGGAATTAGACTGGACTGAGCAGTGCAGCACGTGACAAAACTTACTCTGTTCCTCAGAGCCACAGGTCCCAGCAGAATAAATTAAACAGTATAGAGCTCCACTGCTTAAGTACCTAGCTTGGGACCTCTATGCAGCCTGCAAACCCAGCTTAGGATGCATCCAAAGAAGACGTTCACTTTGGGATACGTACAGCCTTGAGCCTCCCAGATTCATTCGCTGGGTAGGGACAGTCCGGGGCACTATGGCACCCAAGTGTTGCTGTGATGCACACCACTCCTCCAGCAGAGCAATATTTGATATAGCAAGTATGGCAGATGCTATTTTGACCTGAAGCAGAAAACATGTGACTCCAAAATGAAAAGCATGCACCTGTATAGCCTGGGATGAAGAAATCAAGCTGAAAGTGGACTGATTCCCACTTCACGTGTGCCGGGCCAAAAATGGAATAGATACCACTTGCACGCAAAACGCCTCAAGTTTTAGGTATAAAACCCCACTGCAAAGCAAATTTCACAGTCTCTGTTTAAGCCGCAGCAGGCGGCCAGCAGCAGGGAGGTTTGAAGGTTTGTTTCCCGCCCCAAGATTTCGGGTGTCGCCCGCCGGCCCTCCTCCGCACCAGCGGCCGGGACGGGGCCCGGCGGCGAGCGCGGCGCAGGCGGTGTAGCCGGGCACGGCGGCCCCGGCCCGGCCTCGGCGGGGGGCGTCCGGGCCACCCGGGCTCCAGCCGGTCCCGGGGCACCACGACGATGGCTACACCGCTGCTGGCGGCCCCTCCCACCCCCGGCTTCCCCGGGCGGGGCGGGTGCGGAGCGGCGGGCGCCGAGCGCCCTCTCCGGGCGGGGCAGAGCCGGGGCGCGGCAGGCAGAGCGCCCTCGCTGGCCGGGGCGGGTGGCGGCGGCGGCAGCGGCGGAGGTGGGGTCCCGGCGCTGCCCCTGCCCCGGCGCCGCCTCCTCCGCCCCAGCCCGGTACCGCCGGCCCCTCCGCTCCCTCCCGGCCGGCTCCGGCTGGGGCTCGGCGGCTGCCATTGGCTTAGCGGCCCCATCCGGGCACTCGGCGCAGCGCCGTTCCTCAGCCCGATCGTCCCAATATGGCGGAGGTGAGCGGGGAAAGCGGGCCGGGGCGCCGGGGTTCGGCCGGCTTCCCGTGGGGCCCCGCCGCCGACAGGCCCCCGCGCGCCGGCCGCGACACCCCCGTAAGGCGACCCCGGGGCGGCCTGGCGCCGCGGGGCGGGGCGGAGGGGCCCGCGGGGCGGCGGGGCGGCCGGCGGAGCCGCCGGCACCGGGGCAGCGGGCGCCTGCGCGACTAGGCCGCAGGGCGGGCGCCGCGCAGCGCGGGTGCCGGGTTCGCAGCCCGCGGGAGGCCGACAGGCCGCGGAGGGGGGCGCGGCCGCCGCGCCGGGCCCCAGAACGGGACCGGACAGGCCGGCCGCGCCACGGCAGCGCGGGCGGTGGAGAAACGCTCGGCGGGAGGGAGGAGGAGCGAGCCCCGGGCTGGGAGCGGGTAAGAGGCGGCGGCCGGTCTGGCTGCCTCCGCCGCTGCCAGCCCCTGTCATGTCCCGCCGGGTCGCGGCTGGGACCGGAGGCAGCGGGAGCACCGGCCGGGGCGGGCGCGTGTGTTGGGGGGGGTTTGTGCTGGGGGGCTTTTGCCGGGGGAGGAGGCGGGAATGAGAGGGGCAGGCAGGGAGCGACCGAGGGAAGGAGGGGTGGGAGAGGGTGAGCGAGGCGGCAGGGCGGGCCGACGGGGAGTGGGGCAGTCCCGCGGGCGAGGGGGGGGCGCAGCATGTCATGAAACGCCCTGCTTGCTGCCGGGTCTGGGGAGCCCGTTCTCATCTCGCTATGTCTTCTTCCTACAGGCATCCTTTGGGAGTTCGAGCCCAGGTTTGTCCTCGCCCACCTCCTCCGGCACCCGGCCTGCTGCCCACACGCCGCTCTCTCCTTCCTGCTCCTTCCCAATTTTATCCCCCTTGTAGCTTTCCATACGCTTCATGTTCATGCAATTACCCACCTGCCAGATTTTTAAGAGAAGGAGATGTGCGCCGTGGAGTCCTTCCCTTAACTCAAGTTGCCGTTAGTAATTGGCTGCTCAGAACCCAAAATGAAAACAAAGTTTTGTAGCACTTTTAAGTCAGCATCTCACTAAAGCCATATAGCTTGGAGAGAGACTGCTTCTCTTGTTGCTGATAACTGCAGGCTTGTGTAAATTTTTTACTTACTCGTAGTAAGAGTAGATGTTTAAAATTGTAATGATAGCTAGTTTTTAAGGCTTTAACTGCTGTTAAGGTTCTCTGGAACACTTTACACAAGCAAGCATAGTTAACATCAGCAGGGGTACTCTTGAAGAAGTATTTGGGGAATGTATTTGCTTCTCTGTGACTGCCTTCTGCATTGGCTGTTTGTCATCCTTTTCTAACTACTGTTACGAGATTTATTGGGCTTCTGCTTTTGAATGGGGTTTGAAATATTTTAAATGGGATATTAAGCATTCAGAGCTGCTTTTATCTAAAGTCTGTGAGTGGAATAGAACTTCCACTTGGGTTACTCTGACTTAGAACAGCAATCAGAAGTACTAATCCTGAGCACGCTCAGAGACACATGTATAAATATTTACTAGATCAGGACAGCTGACACTCCCTTAAAACTGGATCAGGATGTGATGGTCAACAGCAGGAAAATTCAACACGTAATATCATTATTGTAACTGGATAGCATTATCAGCTATACTGAAAGTTCTGTGTGACCATAATGTGAATAGCATGTGAATAAAAAGCAGTTTTTGCCTGAATGTTTCTCTACAGTATATTGTTAACTTTCACAATATTAAGTGAGCTAAACAGACATGAACACAGCATAATTGCTGAAAAATATTTAGATACTCTTTAAGACTCAGAAGGGTTAATACAAATAGCTGTCTCTTTCAAGGCTGGAAGCACTTAAAAGAGAGCTACTGCTTTTTTTTTTTTTTTAAGGGGATTGAAAATTTGTAGGTAATTCCTTCAGAACTTCTGAAGAAGTTCTTACATGGAAATAGTTCTTGACAAACCATTTCTTTGTTGCTTGTAAGCCAAGGATTACAACAGAGCACTAGTATGTAAGAACTAGAAGAGGAAACCAGAAGTGAGAGAGATATCCTAATCTGTTTCTTTTTTGCATCCTGAAAGCCTAAAGAAAGTGAATACTGAAGAACAACCCTGTAATTCAGTGATTTTCATTGTAGAGCGCTGACTTTGTGGTGCAGAATATTTGCATTTTTAAAACTTGTTCAATCTAATTATAACCTTTCTAACATGACAAAATGCACTTAATAACAGTACTTTTTTGATGACTTATGAGTATCCTCTTGAGTAATGAAAAAGTGGCTGGTGGACCACAGAGCTGTCACAGTGGCTTGTTAATTAATATGGTCCATTAGAAGTATTTTGTTATTTCCAGTATATTTTCTTCAATATTTCTTGAAACTCTGCTATGCTTATTCATCCTTTCTGTATCAAATGCTAAGTATTAAATTAGTTTTGATAAAAGGTCCATCTGTGAGGCTAAACTAATCTGAAGCAAGTCTCATTGTTTATTTTGCTGTTAGTATGAAGCTGATTCATAACCTAAGTTAGCTGTTTACCAGTGAAAAACTGGCATATAAATCACATAAATAGAATCAGGCTATAAATGAGTCTTGCATCATCTGAAATCTTGTGTGCTTTTTTACCTTTATTATTTCAAGGATGTTTTGAACAATTCAATAAAATACTAATTTGAGATTATACTTTCTGAAACTTTGTGTTAGTAGTTTAGGTATTTCTCCCAAGCACTCTGTACTCAGGAGAGAAAACTGCAGCTGTTACTTAGAGATAAGAAAAGGGAAGGCGAGCTGAAACAGTGGAATTTGTCAAGTAGTTAGGAATTTGTTCCAATTATTGCATAGAGAGTTCTGACCCTGTATGTAAAAGAACTCATGCAACATGTTTTTTTTCTGTGATGTGATTTCATATGTGAGTATTAAAAAAAAGACTCAAATTAAAATTAGGTTTTTTTGATAGTTGGCTCTTTATCATCTGAGGATCATGACTTCGACCCATCTGCTGAAATGCTGGTACATGATTATGATGATGAGCGAACTCTCGAAGAAGAGGAAATGATGGAAGAAAGCAAAAATTTCAACTCTGAAATTGAAGATTTAGAAAAGGTAGGAGTGACTTGCTTTCTCATAAATGTCCGTACATGTGTTAACATTTTTAGTGAAAAGAATGCTCAACCTGTTCTTCAGTTTGTATTGTATAATGTAGTTTCCTGCAATATACCTTTGCAGCTTGTTTGAAAAAAGAAAATTAAATCAGGTTTGGCTAGGATGTAGCAGTGCATCCTCACAAAAAGGCTGAACCTAGCTTCCCAAAGATATTAGCGTTATGTTAAGTTCATACTCCTTTTCATTTAGTAGTCCTTTCACTTTGGTAGAGAAATCACTGAAGCAGATTTTCAAGTCCTATCATCTAATATCACTTACCACTTCTAAGTTTTATAAGTCAGATATAAGTTGAAACCGCACATTTTGCACACTGTTATGTGGCAGCAAGCTGTATTTCATTCTGTTGGTCAGGTTTTGCTTCTCCAACATGCAAACAAACAGTCCTGTTTTAGGCGTGATGGATCATGTTCACTTGCTATGTAAATGGTAGTTCTAGGTCTTAGTTTCATCAGTTTGGCATTCAGTGGATGTGCAAAATGGCCAGCGTACTCCTTGGCTTTTCCTATTCCATTTTACACTCTTTAATGACATGTTTTTTCCTATTTACACCTCTTGTTTGTCTGTGGTAGGGCATCACCCATTTTAAATGCCTGCTGAATGCTGAACACCCACAAATTGATGCTGCTTGCATTGCTGTTTGGTGACCCACTTACAGCACTCAGCATAACTGCAGATTTGGGTCAACAGAAGTCCAGGAAAGTGCATTTTTTTAGCATCAAGTATGAGACGTGTTTTTGTAGTCCATCTAAAAACAAATTTTCTAAATGTGGAGTTGACAGTGTTTATACTCCTGATTTTTTTTTTTAAATGTCCTGCTACCCTTACAACTACATTTTTGCTGATTGTGAACTTGCAATTACAATAGCAAAGCAGCTTGCCAGGTCTGGTGGTTAAAATGGAGCTGTTACTCCAGAAAATTATGTTATTGCTTCTATAATAGAAGGAAGAACTGTGAGCCACTCATTTTAAACACTTTATTACTTTAGGTCCCGATCCTGGAAAGACTTGGACATGAGTTTACATTTACCCATTGTGAAAAGTCTTTGCAGGACTAAGACCTTAGGTGCCTAAAGAAAACAAGTAATTTAATCAGTGTTATGAGTTCAACAATAACTTTTTAAAGGTAATACAATTTTAAGGTATAAATATTGGAAAATATTTTAATGTTTTGATGGCTTCAGTCAGGTAACTAAAAAAATCTCCACTGTTTATTGCTTTATTAATCGTATTAAGATGTAAGTATGATGTTACCTACTAAAATCACTTGATCAGAAGCTGTTGGATAAAAAGAAGTTATAAATCTTTTCTGTTGATTTTTGTCTTCTGTAACATCAGCTGTCTTTCACCTATTACCTTGTCAACTGTCATTATAAAATATGTTGTGCGGGAGATAGAAAGGAGGGCTTAAAAGTTGCTGTACTGGTTTACTTTTTTGGGTTTTTTGTATGCTCGCAGCTGTAACTATGTAGGACTAAAGTCTTAAAAGTTTTTCTGCATTTCTCTCTTGTAGGGGAGTTTTTAGTGTTTCTAGGCTATCTTCTGCCTTCAAGAGATATAGGCAAATCATGCTCTACACTATGAATCAGATAAGGAGCAAATTTTAAATAATTACTGTTTAGTTTTATCCAGTAGACAGTTTTCTCCAGTAATTTGATTGGACTTCACTATATGCCAAGAGAGATGGCTATGAATTATTTCAGTCCCGTACTTGAAAATATTTTAAATCTTTAATTAAGATTCCTGCTTTCAGTTAAGTTTTTCTTTGTTTTTTACTTTTGTTCTTCAAATGGTATCTTATCCTGTTAAGCCTGAACTGTGTACGAGTATTTGGCTATATATTGAAACATTTGTAAATCCTCATGTATTAGGAAGGAAACATGCCATTGGAAGATTTACTGGCATTCTATGGCTACGAACCCACAATTCCCGTTATGGCAGGTTCCAGTGCAGATAGCTCTCCGAGTGAACTGGCAGATGAACTTCCAGATATGACTCTAGATAAAGTAAGTCAGAACCATTTTCCCCTGTATTATGCTTTAAAAGCAGAAATCCAGGTGACCTTAAATTATATTTCACTATCTCTTAATGTTAAAAAATATGCATCTTTGTTAATATCTATATTACTCTGAATTCATTCCTCTTCAAGGATATTGAGGATTTGAGGATCTGATTCTAGTTACAATTATAGTGCTTACAAATGCACAGCAACTTTAGGGGCACTATGTTACTACAAATGAGAAATTAATAAGTTAACAGTTCTTCTAAAACACATCCAAAGAACTTTGACTAGGTGGGATTTTTCTAATAGAAGTGGGATTTTTTGATATCATATGCAGTGTGCAGAAATAATAACTCTGGCTTCCAGCACACATGTCAAATATCAAAACATTTGTGAATAACTTGAAAATGCACTCCTGAATGCTTTGGAATGTTGCTTTCAAATGCGTACAGTTTGGAAAGGTCTCAACTTAAGGGAGTCAGAGATTATTTTATGTGCAATGACTATATGTGTTGCATTGCTGATGTAAAAATCTGAAACTTCAGGTTTTGTGATTTGCAAGCTACCTTTGAGATTTTAATCTGATTTTTGGCTATAAAGCATATGCGGCTAGTAGTTTGGGTTATGAAGTATGTAGGTAGTAAGTATATGTCGTCGTCTTTTTTTATTTTTAACTTTCTGTGAGTATGATCTAATGGTAAACTCCACAGAAAGTAGGGTATAATGATGGCTCCGCACATCTGATTCTCATTAGGATTCACGATTGTGTTGAGGCTACAAAAATGTAGTGAGTTTATTGTCTAATACAGTTCTTTCCCTTCCTAACGTCTATATGGAGGGGTTCAAACATGTCTGCTAGTAGAGGAAGTATGCTGCTTCTTTCGTAATTTTTTTTTTAACCTACAGAAACATCTTTTTTTTTACGTTTTGGGAAGATAACAGGTTGTCTATTTTCTGTAATTATCCTCTCGGCAAAAGTCTACAAAAGTGTCTGGCTGTTGTTTTGTTTTGTTTTGATTTGATTTCCCCCCAGAGTTTCAGGGGTAGCAGCCTTCTAAAGCTTCAGTATATCTGTGATGCAGAGAATGACATCATTCTAAAGATCTGAGGCAGTTTCCACTGGCACTTTTCATTGGAAATGGAGGAACATCTGAGACTGGTGCTTGCAGAAGTTACTTCTTGTACATTTATTTTAATAGAAGACAAAGGGGAAGTGAAACCCCTGTGTTCAACTCTGAAATGAATGGTTAAATTTGTTCTTAGGTTTCAGAGGAGCAGACTAGCTTTTTAATTTAGAGAATATGGTCTGCTAAATTTACTTATGGTAAAATAATTCATTTTAATTAATGAGACTTAAATTTGCTGAAACTAAATACTTACCAGTCTATACTTAATAGTCAGTCTGAGTTTTTTTTTTATTTTTGATGATACAGGAGGAAATCGCGAAAGACCTCTTGTCAGGTGATGATGAAGAAACACAGTCCTCTGCTGATGACTTGACACCATCTGTTACTTCACATGAGGCTACTGACTTCTTTCCTCGGCCATTAAGATGTAGGAAACCTAATTTTATCATAGTACTCAAAAAGGCTTAGCGTTATATATAACTTTCTAGCTTCAGGTATCAAAATTGCAGAGTGGTGTTGACTTTACCTGGAATTAGGAAACATTGCTTTGCGGGCTGTTGTATGTGAATGTTGTCTTTGGTTGGTGTTACTGATTACCTAAAAGACTTATATTTGGTACGGTGCTCAAAGCACAAGTAAATTTAATTTCTTTACAAATAAAATAACTTCATAATTAACGTGGTATTGAGGAACACCCTTCAAGATTTTCCATATGTTAGTGAATTATATGAATATGTAACCCATTCTTTTAGAATAGTGTTTCTCTACTAAAATTTTTGCTGCTGCATTTAAGCCAGTGATTCCTCTGTGGACCTTGCAGATGTGAACTCGAATGCAGTTTCTTTGTGATTATTTCCCTCCACACATTCAGCACTTTTCCACAGAACTTTGTGGGGTGAGCGAAGTGTTTTTTTGTGGGAGGGGGCCTATAAACCCATGATCACGAAAATTTCGCTACCCATGGAGCAGTTACAGGAAAGATCTGAGAACCAGTGGATCAGTTATCTAGCCTGGACGAGATGCTCCTCACTGCCTGTTGCAGCTCATTTGTTCATTGGTGTACTAGAGTTAGAGCAATGTGAAGGATTTTTATCACAGTTTTAATTTGACAAATATCTTAAGCTATTCCTGGGGGATTTCATTCCTCTGGAGAAGGGGGATGATAAAGGGGATGTGCTGCCTCAGTCATCAGCAACCATAGTCTTTTGCATGCTGCTGACTGTAATAAATGTAAGACATTTGTATTGAAAGGGAGATACAAAAACCTTGAAAATTATAACATCTGTTTTCAATTAAGCAAACCCCAGACTTGCTGGCACTTGAGCATTGCTTGTGAACTGTTAATGAATATGAGACTGAAAGTGTGACAGCTTTACAGAAGAAATGACTAGCCCCTCATCTTACTGAGGATTAAGGAGCAGTCATCTTCATTTTCAGCTATCAAGGTTTTCTGTCAGAATGTTGATTTCTCTATTAGAACTTTTGGTTGGACATGTTAAAATCAAATATCCACCATTTCAGGGAGGGAGATGTCAGTTCTCTGTACTGTGTACAGTTTCATCTTTTTTTTCTTACTTCTGTTCATTTCTCATGTACTAACATAACATTAAATTTTGAGATAAACCTGTCTAATACATAATATAGGCTATTTTATTGAATTTGGATTAATTGGAAGAAAATAATTGCCTATGATTATCCAGGCATATTGTTATTTCATTCATTCAGATTAGCTACTTGTTTGCTACTTCTGCCGACAAAAAGAGATAGACTGGTGATTCTAGTAATGACTACAGAAGAGCCTCAGTCCTTACAGTCTTGGATATTGGCTCTGATATTGAAAATTCTGTTTGGTCGTATGGAGCTAAAATTGCAACCCTGTTTATGAGCATGTTGTTTCTGAAGTTTGGGAATACAAAATAGCTTTAATTGTTTTGGAATGATACTAAACCAATTCTAAAATATGATTTTTTTTTCTATGGAGTACTGTATTTGAATTGCGTGGAGTGCTCTTCTCTTTCTTCCTAAGGAAGAAAAGAAAAGAAGATTGAAGAGGAATAAGCAGTCTTTGCTGCCTTTTGTTTATTCAGTTTTTTGTATCTCTGCTGTATCTTCACTCCGTGCTGAGGCAGCCTTGTTTAAAGGAATGTTTTGAATGCCCATTAAAAATTCTGATAGAAGGCTGTAGTAGGTAGTAAAGGCATGCGTTCAACTTTACTTTCTTAGTGATTAAACTCGGGCTGAGTCATAGCCCTGGAAGTTTTCTGGTTTTCTCATACTTTTTCTGTAAGGTTTAAGCTGTTACTGAAGAAAATTGATGAAGAAAAATGGGCTCATTTCCTTTTGACTGTTAGAAATATAGCACTTCATGCTAGTTTGATAGAAATGTAGGTTAACAGACTTCTGATAGAAATGTAGATCCACAGACTCGTGGTAAGTCTCCCAGAATAAAAGCAGGTGCTACTTTCAAAGTAAAGGATATCTTGTAGTTCTGTGTTTGAACTGAAAATTCTTCCTAGCTAAAACCAAAATTCTTTGTGTCTGAAGCAAACACTACATGTGATGGAGATAAGGAATCAGATGGTGAAGATGTAGAAGCAGACAGTGGTAATTCATCTGAAGATTTGAGAAAGGTAATAATTGCGTCTTAAAAAAAAAGGTTAAAACACTTTACTGTTAAAATGCATTAAGATTTATAGTACATATCTAAAATAGTACCTTAATTCTGGAATTCTCTGCCAAATGCCAGGTTAATGGCATTTTTAATGCTGCCATACACAAAATATTAAGTTAATACCTTTCTCTTTTTGTTTTTGTTACATCTTCAGGAAATAATGGTTGGTTCACAGTACCAGGCTGAAATTCCACCTTACCTTGGCAGATACAGTGATGATGAAAAGGGTAAGTTCTTCTGACTGTTCTACTTTTTATTTTAGGTTTATACATAGCAGTTGATGGAAAAATGTTATTTAAGTTTATAAGTTAAATTCAGTGGCTTAGTTGAAGTCTCAGAGACCTTAAAAAAAAAAAAAAGCACTAGAAAACTGAAGTAACACAACCACATAATTATATCTCAGAAATGTGATTCTTAAACTTTGAGAGGACATTCTCAAGAAAACATCAGAGGCTGGATTGCAGTGTTAATTCTGAAGTATCAAGTAATATTCAGAGCCAACAAACTGTGGGTCAAGAAGAATATATTTTTACCAGAGTATCATAATTGGTCTGTGAGTATGTAACTTGGTTTACATTGAAGATCTTCAAAAGAGTATTTTTCTTTGCTTGTTTTTTTGGCAAGCACAACAGTGTGGGTTACAAATGGATATGGAAAACAAAACAATAAACCATTTTAAATTTCCATTTGCATGAGTAGAAGATGTAGGTCCTGATACACTGTCTTTTAAAAAATTTTATGTTTAAAAATGACGTTATTCCATGTAAATTTAGGTTAAAAACTGCAGTTGTGCTAGAGTAGGAAAAAGACCTTACTTGATAGAGTTTTATTTGGTATCTTCAGAAACCTTCACTGTGAGAAAAGTATAGCACATATAGCTGTGGAATTCAAAAAGCAAATAAAGCAATTTGCTCGTGGGTGGAACTGCTGTGAAATTAAGGAACCATTTGGGGGATATGTTAATAAGTGAAGGGCATTCTTGTTTTTTTCCTGTAAATTTTCAATATCTTTAAGTTACTTGTGTTCAAACTGGAACATTTCATGGAAGTATTATTCTAGTGAAGTATATCAAGTCTTTTCACCATTGCCAACTCCATTTTTTGAAGAATCATCCTTTGCAATAGAGAAGAATGTTCTTTATGGGTGGACCTGGAAGCATTAGCAAGCAAACATCTCTTTGGTTGCTTGAGAGACCTAGGGGATTCTCCAGTTCTCTATGATTCTGTCATGATGCTTATGGTTTGTAAGAAATGGAGGAGTAAAAACCAGATTTGTCTGGATAGTTCTTTTACTATTTACACACCTTGAGTTCTCAGCCAAGAAGTAGAGAAGGGCCAATAACCAGAGCATGACCAGGAAGGGGTTGATGTGACAGCTTTCTCTGGTATGAGCTGGTGCTACAGAGAACCAGTGAGACTCATGTTTGCTGGCGTGGTTAAGAGCAAAGGGGTAGCTCCCAGATCAGACCCCAAGGAGTTCCTCTTGAGATTCAGTCATGGACTCCAGCAGGAAGTGCTGTCTTCTCTTGGTTGATAAAGGAAGTTGAAGCTGAGTGTCAGCAGTCCTCAGGCTGGAGCTGGCTGTGGGTGTGGGGATTCCGTGAAAGCCTCTTCTGTACTCCCTGAAGAACTTGTGAAGGCAAAGAGGGGCCTATATTTCTGCTATGTAGCCCCTGCTACCAGAATTGTGCTAGAAGGCAGTTCTGCTCTTCTATAAACCTTACACTTGTAACATGTCTGTTTGAAAGCTTTCCATGTTCTGAAGCTGTAACAGAACTTTCAGAGGAGGTAAAATCTATTCCTCAACTTAATATTGTTTCCTGCAGTTTTGTGAGAGATTTGAGAATCTTAATCTCTTCTACTGGAACAGCCATTACGCTTGCGGGTTTGAATTGAATAACTCCTAAATTTGTATCGCTAAGAGAGTATGTGAAACAGTATGTGCACTGTTAATCACATCTGTTGATCAGCATAAAGGATTTATAGTTTGATCTAGAATTGAAATGTGCACAGACTGACAAAGGTTAGGTCCAACACTAGCATATTTACAAAATACTGTCTTTCAAATAAGCTACTTAAGAGGTACATACATGATGTCAGTGTACTGTGAAGGAGGCCTGATTGCTTGTGAAGTATGCAACATACAAGTTCTTAACAGCATTAAGTTGTTAGTAAATGGAAAAACAAATTACCACATTGAGACCTAGATTACCATTCTGTTAAGTAATTTTTGGCAAATTTTAGTTGAAAATGACCAATCAGCCACCTCTTTTCTTGACATATAGTATTTGAAATACTAAAGTAATATTTTACACTCTTTTACTGTAAACTATTGTTTATTTTTTGAAAACAGCTGAATAAAACTGAATGGTTTTGCTAGTTTATATGAAAATTATGAATACATTTGCATAATTTGACTTGAGTCATCTAGCTGTCAACAAGCTGCTCCTCTGTAAAGACTCTTCGTCTCAAAAGTTCAGTCTCTAATCTCATCCTCATGGAACTTCAATCTCTTTACCGTGTCACACTGCAGAGTCTGTCCCCTAACTGTGGCTTTTGGGGGGAAAAAGTGTGCTGCAATATAAAAGTGGCATGGTGGTGCTTGATTTGATTACTTCTGTATTCCTGTTCTTTGTCTTTGTTAAATAGCTTTTAATGTTACAGCCTTAAAAATGTCACACCTGGCGTTAATGGATTGCTGTTTTAACAGCCTATGAAAATGAAGACCATTTACTTTGGAAACCTGACGTGATCTCTGAAAATAAAGTTAAAGAATACCTTTTTGAAACCTCCTTAAGAACAGGAAATGAAAAAATGATTGGCAGAATTCCTGAAGGAGTACATACACGGGACAATGAACAAGTATGGTTTATATTCAGTTCCATTTGTGACATGTTGCTTTCTAATTAACATGTTCTCATTTTCTGCCTTGTGTTACAACGGCAGCAATACTCAATTTCTGTTTTTATTTTTCATTAGATGTTATTGGGGTCAGGGTCTTATTTGTAATTTTAAGCACATGCTTAAAATCACGAGTATTTCAGTGTTGGCAGTATTGTGATCTGTGATGTTTCTGATTCTATGCTGTTGACAAATACAGCTTTTTAATAATTACATGTAATGTTTTATGTTTTCTTAATTAAACCTTGCCTAGGCTTCTGGATCATTTCGCTTTTGGTTGTTCTAAAGTTTTCATCATGTATAAAGATAAATCCTCTTTTTCACATATTTTTAGATACGCTCACGGAAAGGCTAGTTTTAGAAGTCTAGACAGGATATTTGCAAACTTTGACTTTTTCTAAAGACTTTTTCTGTTTTATAGGCACTGTATGAACTTCTCAAGAGCAGCCATAATGTTAAAGAGGCAGTTGAGAGATACTGCTCAAATGGAAAGACATACCAGGGTAAGAGAGTACCTGTTTTTTCAGAAATGTGCATTTGAAGAAAAAAGAATTTTTAAAAGTTGTGTAAAAAAAAAAAGTTGAGAAATAAAGCACATCCTGTTCTATGATGTCTTTAGCACAGATATGGTATAATCTGACTGTTGGCCAGTTGAAAATTCCTGCTAGAGAAGTTTGCAACTTGTTTAAAGGTTGCAGGATGGGCTTTTCACCTCCCCTTCTTTGCTCCATTGCTGCTGTAAGAATGGCACAGTCTGATGAGGGGCGGGGAGACCAGTGGTTTTGCTCCCATAAGGCAGTTTTCACCCACAGTACAGTATCTTACTGAGGTCATGATATAGTCTGGTGACATTTGTACCAGGATCAGGAGAACATCGCTAGCTATATAAATAAGCCCTGATCTCTTCCTCACTGTGCTAACCTTGTGCTGTGCCAGTCCTAAACAGGTTCTACCCTATAGTTCTATAGGGCTTTGGTAGAGCATGGAGAGCTTTGCTCGAGTTTACAGTGGAAAATGAGCTTCCAATTTTTTTGTCCCTAACTTTATTACTCCCTTAAATGAAAATCAGAGTTTATCATCTAGCGGAGATAGTTTTTTGTCCTGTATTTTAACATTTGTATTGCATAAAGCAGAAGTGGAGTATGAGCCCTGCTATGAGCTGATATTCTGGCAGATATTTCCTAATCAGAACTGGATCCAAGGGGAACTTGTGTTTACAAGTCAGGTGCTACAAAAAGTACCTAAGGTATATCTGAAATGGGCAATAAGGACTATCAGAGCAGTGCTTCAGAAAGATCATGTACAAGAAGAGACTGTGTAGACCTGAACAATAAGGGAATATCAGCTGCAGGGTTGTATCCTAAATCCCACGCCTCTCTAGGGTTTAGATTCCTGTTTCAGGATTGAAAAATCTCTGTTCATTTGTGGTTCAGAGCCCAGAATTCTATCCTAAGGACTAGTACTCATACTCCTCCCCCCGCTGCAAATCACGTGGGACTTATTATACTCTCGTTAAAAGTGGCAAAGGATGATAATACTGCCAGTGCCTGTGTCTTAGAGTAATCATTACGCTATGATCTAAAGTTCATTGTTACTCTCAAGATGAGAAATAAAAATCCACCACTCCCAAGATAATTTCTTAACTTTACATGGGGATCTTTCCTTCTCTTTGAAGCTTGAGAACTTTATAGTAAGGAGTGCAAAAATTAATGGGGTGAGAAAGAAAATGCCCTTGCAGTGGAATGGTTATCACCTTCATCTGGGAGCAGAAAGGTCTTCGTTCCAGTGTCTGCTTCCAGAAATGTTTTACAATGTGGCTTCCCCCCCCCCCCCCCCCCCCCCCGCTGGCTTTAAATAACAGCTGAACGGAAACTTTTTGGATCACCATTATGAATGTAAGATGCCTGAAATACCCCTTCTTAATTACATATAGACCCAAAGACATAATGAAGATAGGAAAGCAACAATACTTGAGACAAAACTGACCTCTTCAAAAAGTTTTGAGGTACTTTGTTTTAAAAGTCTTACTCTTTTTTAGTGATTTTTTTGTTGTTGTTGTGTGTAAAACTAAAATTCAGTTTTAGAACCTGCAGGTTTTATCTTAAAAGAGAGATTTGCAATTCCTCATTAAGAGGTCTGAAAGTGTTATTTGTGGGATCTTTAGGAGCAGATGGTTGGTTGCTTTGTTCAGGGTTCCGATATTCCATGTTTTCCAAAAGCGGTATCAGACTCAATATAGTCCCAGTCCGTTGGCCCTTTATGGCTGCCCGAGGTATGCATAGCACTCAGGCTTTCCTCCACGGTTCATCCTGCCTTTTCTAGGGGTCTGCCACCTCACCAGGGGTTTTATGAGATCAGGGAAAATGTTAGGGATTGTGGGGAGTTTGTGTTTCTTGCTGGATCCATCTGCTGTCAGCGTCAGCTTGGGATTACCCTGCTGGTGTCAGTTGATCACACTATTTCTCGACTGTGATTTACAATGCCACACATCAAGTCCGCCCAGGCTGGGATGGGTTGGAGGTGGTATCAGACATCCTGACCCTCCTGAGTGTTATGTTCTACAGTTTGTCTTGCTTCATCCCTTTTTGCAATGAGGTACAATTTTAAAACAGCCGGGGCTTCCTTTATTAGTGGTTTCATAGCTTTGGGGTCTGCAGGGGCAGAGATTGGGTAATCACCATGTGCATCTCTGTTGTTTGTGGCCTGAAGGCAGGCTGCTTTTGTAACAGCAGTAAAAAGTTACTTAATGATCTTATTGGTCTAATATAATTGATCTTACATAAAACGGTCTCCTCCAGTTAAGGAGACATGCCAGAGATACTCAGTCTTGCTTTCACCAGGCTTCTGCCTGTATTTTTTGTGCAGATTGGCCAGCAGAAGCTGGTCCCATGGAATGGTCTTAGGATTTTTCTCTGGTTGCCTCCCCAAGGTCCAGCACATACCTCAGTTTTAATAATAGCGGCTACCTTAAATTCTTATTCATCTAATTCACTTTGATCACTAAGTTCTTCACTGGGGTCCTCCCAGATATCTCCATTACAGTCTTCTGGAGGAATGAGTAGCTTACAGATTTTTACAGGATTTGGGAAGGGTTGGGGACCCAAATTATCGTGAGTTCTAGTTTATCTTCTGCCTTCCTGCATTTTTCTTTTTCCTCCCCCCGTTGTTTAAGCAGTAGGTCTATTCACAGGGGTAACAGCATTTCTAGTCACTTTCTCCATTCAACATCATCTTGTAGCATTCTTATTTCCTGTTCTTCACATTCCTTATCCTGATCTGCCACTCCTAAATACCTCTTCAACATCTTGTGTATTGCTACTACTTTCCCTTAACCATCTTTCAGTTTCCCTCTTGCAAGGTTCAACTGTTCTTTTATTTTACTCCAATTATCCTGCTTTTCACACACCCAATCATCTGAAAATTTCAGTGAAGGGTTAACTCGTGCCTCCTTTAGTCAGTGATCGCATCTGCCACCCTGCTGACTATGCATATTTTTGTTGCAGGTGAGTTATTAAGAAAAGTCATCATTATGGTGTTAACTAAAAGGTTTTATTAATGATTAATCAATGATCGGTAATTAAATTTTAAGTAATAATTGCATAGTAATTAAACAGTGATTTAAAAATAATTTAACAATAATAACTAGGTGGTGGTCAAACACACTACTATTTACTACAGTTCTAAAAATTAAGTAATAGCTTGATATATATATATAACACAGACGTGGCTAACATACAATATACTTTTAGGCCTAATGCCAAATGTCACTTACCTGGTTAAAGCCATCAGGTGCAAGGTAGGGCATGTCTCAGCCCTGAAGAGTAACGTGAGAGGTGTCCCTTCCCTGCTTGAGGGGAGATCACTGCCGTGTAGCCTGCCGCTGTGCAGGAGAGCTCAGTGAGCTCAGCGGGGCTACACATATTTATAGCGTAAAGTGACTGACTCGTAGTCAGCCTCCGCTTTGGTGTATATGCAGTTGTGCAGCTGTAACAGTTTTAGTTTTGTCTAGTCCCAGCTTGGGCTGGTACTGTTAGCTGCAGGTAAGATGTGGCCTAGACTCCCTAGTTCTGAGAAGATACAGCCCTAGTGCAGTTCCCACAGTTTGTACAGCAGGGCTGATGTCAGTCAGGCCCACTTGTCGGTGATGCCTGACTGCTCACTCAGTCAGAGCAGGGACATCCCTCACAACAGGTTGTTCCTTCACTCTTTTTTTCCAGCAACCACTGTTCTGTGTATCCTACGTGAGAAGAAATACTCAGAAAAATTACCTTGGTGATGTTTTTTGATGACAAACATATTAAGAAATCATAAATCAAATCCTTTTGAGTTTCCTTTGCGCATAGGGATGAAATATTTCAGAAATCACGGTCTTTTATAAAAGAGCCTTTTTAAAGAAAATGTTAGATTTCAGGTAGGATAGCTGTACAGTAGAGGAAGGAACATGATCTAAATAACTGAACTATTGGGTTTTTTTAGAATGCATGTGGATATTCATCCATTAGCAAAAAATATTTTGTTCTTTGTGAAAGGTTAGTGAGTGAAAACAAGTTCATTATGCTACTTTTGTAATTGTCTAGAAGAGATGACGGCATGGACAGAAGAAGAATGCAGAAGCTTTGAACATGCACTTCTGATTTATGGAAAAGACTTTCATCTCATACAGAAAAACAAGGTCAGTATTTTACAGTTAAATGGAAGAATTAGTAGATTATATGATGCTGAAAATCTGTAAAAGCAATACATTTGTCAGAAGCCGTGCAGAAAAGTAAAATAAGAACCAACATATTAAAACCAGCTTGGCATTTTTGTGCTAATTTTACCTCAGATGTCTTTGGAAAAGCTAGGTCTCGCAAGTTGAATCAATGTGTTATCTCTGAAATTGGTGTTGACATTACTTCCATTTATGCATTTATATGTAATTTAGTGATAAATCTGTGCCTCTCTTAGAAGTACAGTATTTTCATACCATGACTGTGGGAGGCAAAAATGCATCTTAACTTGCTTTTGTCACCAGGAGGGTGTAATTTTACAGAAACAGTCTTCTGTTTTCTGGCCAGTGAAGGAGTTCTAATCTTGATCTGGATTGCTTCTGATTGACTCCTCTGTGCCTGAAGAATAGGGATTTTTGTTTTTTTTGCTTCTTAAAGCAAAAAGCCAAAGTTGGAAATATGGACGTTTCCAAATTTTCTGTGTATTTCCTTTATGCTTTGATACCACCTTGAGGTTTTGCTCTTTAGGAGTCTGGTGTTTTTGTTGTATTTCAGGTAAACTTCATAGAGTTGTGGTTGCTGTTCAACAGCAGTCAGCTAGTCCTACTCAATACCTGGTTTAACCTGTCCTAAGGAATATTTGGGTGGTTCAGATTTTAAATGGTCCTTACCAATAAACAGTAATTCATCAGAGATGCAAAGAAATAATTAAAAAATACTTTTTCCAACATGCAACAAAGTACATGCATTGATGTATCTGTTACTATGGTCCAGAATTTGTCTAAGTCCACTGGGTTTTTTTCCAAGTAGGTAAAATGCCAGAAAGTTTAGGGAAAGTTCTGGAACCCAGCATAAGCCGATGTCACTTACATGATATATCTTCCATATACATGGTATACATATCATGGTCAACTAGACAAGATTCAGTGTGTGGAGAAGTGCAGCAAGAGATGTTTCCTTAGCACTGTACTGCAAAGCGTTGTTAACTGGGACTTTATATACCAGCATGTGGACATCTGTTCATTCCTCCCCTGCCTGGTATGTTTGTGTTGAAACTACCAAGCCTCACTACTACACCCAAGGCATTTTCAGTTTGCCTCTCATGTTTCTGTGAGTTTGATTAAGCACAAGTACGGTTTACTGCTAGACTGTGTCTGGATAGAGTTGTATATTCTAGCTGTAAAACTGAAACTGGAACTGTGGGACGGTGATGTGAAATGTTTCTGCATCTAAAAGTGGGTATAGCTTATAGTAACACAGGTAGAAGTAATGACTTCTTCTCCAAGAGTCTGACTTCACACAGCAACCTCCATTTTGGGGAAAGAGGCAAACATTTAATGTAGATCAAAATGAGTCTGAGTCCTTTATACCTTCTCAACAAAATTACAATTTTCTTTTGTTGTTCAAGCATTTACTATTGTGATGATCTGTTGTCAAAGCCTCCACAGTTCTGGACTTTCCTAAAAGGAGCAAGTACCCAGTCTTCTGTGCTTCACTTCTCTTAGGTCATTGATTTGTTCAGCTTTCTCCATCTTAAAGAGAGTCTATCTTATAGTTTAACAAATTGTTACATATATTTATATATAAAAATGCTTCAGATGTATCTGCAGTTTCAATCTAGTTTTAAAAAAGCCAATAACACATGCAGTAGAACAAATATAATACTTACTTGAACCTGTAGATCTCTTTGAAGTCTCGTAATTTAATTGGTTTGTTTCACATAGCAGAACAATAAAACTAACAATATTGCAGGAATATGGGAACTGGAGAGAGGAGACAAAACATAAGTCTTTGCATTAATCTTGTCAATTATTCTTGCCTTCTTTTAGGTAAGAACCAGAACAGTTGCTGAGTGTGTGGCTTTCTACTACATGTGGAAAAAGTCAGAACGTTATGATTACTTTGCTCAGCAAACAAGATTTGGAAAGAAGAGATATAACCATCACCCAGGAGTTACGTAAGTAAAATGTTCTTGGAAGATGTTTTCTTCTGCAAATCGTAAATTTGGAAGTTTGTTTGATTTCCTTCTGTCATCACAGTGTAACGCTGCAGTGGCTATGGCAACTGAAATTAAAACCGTTGTCATTTTTAGGCCTTATTTTCTGGTTAAATAGAACATTATAGGTGCAATATTCTTTTAGGGACTACATGGATCGTTTGGTAGATGAAGCAGAAGCCCTTGGTGGAGCAGTGCATTCTTCATCCTTAACATCTAACAGTCGAACAGAAACCATTCCTGATCAACAGTTAAGCATTCTGAACTCTATCACTGCCAATGAGTTGACAGGTAAATCAGGAGTAAAAGAAATCTGTTTGTTGTAACTGTACATACAACTGTTTCACTTGACTTTGTGTTCATCTGTTTTTCCAGCATTGACAAACAGTGTAGCTACAGTCTGCCACACTTCAGACGTGAACTGCCTGGATGACGCCTTTCCTCCTATGGACAGCTTACCCCGAGCACCAGTTAATCATGTGCCTGTTGGAACAGAAGAATTGCTTAACTTGCCTAGCAATGGTGAAAGTGATTGTTTTAATTTATTTGAGACTGGCTTTTATCATTCAGAGCTAAACCCAATAAACATGTGCAGCGAGGAGACAGAAAGACCTGCAAAGAGATTGAAAATGGGAATTGCTGTCCCAGAATCTTTCATGAATGATGTCTCTGTAAATAACCTTGGTGTGGACTTTGAGAACCACACACACCATATTACCAGTGCCAAAATGGCTGTTTCAGTGGCCGACTTCAGCAGTCTATCTGCAAATGAGACAAATGGTTTTATCAGTACCCATGCTCTTCACCAACATGCTGCCCTTCACTCAGAATGACTGTGGAAAACTAGACAAACAGTGGGTACTTTATGCAGTAGTAGTAAACTTGATGGGAGCTATCAGGTTTGCTTAGTCTTTCACTGGAAGTTTGAACTTTATGACATCAGTGATGTCTTTGTATGTATAGAACTATATCTTGATTTATCAAGAGTAATTTCTTTTTTCAGTCCATAAATGTGGAAATGTCATAGGATGTTCGGCAGAGTTTGGGACTAAGAGAACTCTGTGGTGCAGCTTTAAGCTCTGCTTCAACTTTTTTTAAAGCCTGTAGACAGAGGCCACCGTTTCAAAACCAGCACAGGAGTACTGAGTGGATTGGAGTGGCTTTTTAGTCTAAGTTACTTTTGCTGTAACGGATGCAGTGGAATAACAATGTTTACAGGTACCAATCCTGATCCCTGCTCAATGTAGCATTTTTTTTTTTTTTCTTATAAAGGCAGGGATGGGTTTCTTTAATTTAAACTGCACAAACATACAGGATGTTTTTTAAATGGAACCTTCTCTCATGTGATACTAAACTAGAGCACTTCAGTTTACAAAACAGCGAGTTCATCTTGGTGGAAGCTAGCACAAAGGACTTTACATGAGTAAAGTGTGAAGACCTACACTTCGATGCTGTTGCGATTTATAGGCCATGGCTACCTTACACAGAAGTAATTATGCTGCCATAGGTGTCTGTGTACTTCAAACTTACTGGCTTAAACAGATGCATTTTAGGCTATATTGTATTTGAATGGGTTTCGTCCACGACTTTGAAGAGTAATGTAGTAGTGTACCTTAACTTTCCTAAGGCAGCTGATGTTGTGTAAAGCTACAGTCTGCACAGCTTAGGATTTACCACTAAACAAACAGTCTACATTTGGAAGACATCTTAAATTGTTTGGAGCACTGCAGTTCAAAGTGTTATATTTTTGAGGGACTATCTAGTTTATATAGGAATAGTAGAACCTTGAAGTATGTATTTGAAAGTTTTTCTTTAGTGTGGATTGCATTTATTTGTTTTGGCAAGTCATTGGCTCAAAAATGGCACTTCACTACTTCGGTCAAATAGGAAAGGATAAGTAAAAAAGTTGCCCATAAAAGCAGCTATTTAACTTCAGTAAGTTTTTTATTTTGAACATTGAGTGCAATTTAGCCATCCAGGAAGTTTGTCTGGCTAACATTTGTTCTGATTCTTGGTGGAGAGTCAAATCAAGCATAGTATTGGCTTGTAAGATGTTGCAGCATACAAGTTGCAGGGTTTTTTAATGAGAATCGGAACCTTACTTCAATAGGATTACCCCTTTCCCTCCATACTTTTCTTTGCACTGTTTGTATTGCAAATTTATTTGCCACTAATTTGTTTTCATTATTCAAGTGATTAAGTTTGCATTGTTATTTGTAATAGTTGCTTCAAGGTTATGCTGAGTAATTAGAAAGTAGTGGCTTTAATATTTGAAAGGGAAGAGGGTATTTATTATGCATACTGTGAACTGCATTGACATCCTGAGTTTCAGCTGCAGCGTATGGAGTTTGCTTTACAGCACTGTAATGAAGATTGCTTTGAAGGGTTTATGCAGTAGCACATTTACCATGTTATGGTACATCGGTTTAGCACAGTGGACAAAAATACAGGCAATTTTGTAATCAGTTCTTACCTTACACATCTGAAATATGTAACTTCAGTAAGTACACAGTAAATAACAGGTAGCCTTGGCCCTGCATTGTACTCTGACATTTTTAGCCAAGCTATCAGCTTCTTGTTGCTGTGTTTTGTGCTGAACTTTGTACCTTGTTTCTTTTGTTTATGAATCAACACATTTTAAGTAATTTTGTAAAATACTGGCCATAATCCTCCATTGTTATACATTCAAGTTTATCTATGGGTTTACAGTGAGTGGCTGGACCGTTAAAAAAAAAAAAAAACAAACAAAAAACAACCACACACAAAACACCAAACCATTATACAAAGATGACTGAATGCTTAAACCAGTTGCACTTAAATGAACATGCCCATTCTCATTAGCTGATGCAGTAATATATTCAGTTTATCTATGCATTGCTGGGATCTTAATGTAGACAGAGATTTGTCTAAGGTTTGGGTTGTCAGCAAGTTGAATGGACACTTTAGTTATTTAATAAAGACTTTTGACCAAAATTCAGAAAATGATATGAGAGAAAAATGAATTCCGGCTAGTCTAATAGGTTTTTAAATGCTGATGTTATTTAGCCTGTTGGCTAGCTAGCTGGTATCGTTTACTTTTAATTCCTTGTTAAAATGAGGCAATAATTTGCAAGATTTTGTAAATATGTAAATTCTTCATATCTTTTTAGATATCTATTTCAATATTTTCTGACTACTTCTGTGTATAGTAACATTTTTGTGCATGCTTGATGTGACATTCATAAATTTGTACCACTATGACTTTATCCATGTAAAATAGCTATTTATTGAACTTTTCTTTTAAAAGCTGGACTTACTTATTTTTCTCTCAGTTTAACCATTTAAATGGAGAACTTGTTACTGTTTATTAAAAGAATTGCGTTTTGAAAGTCAGCATGAAGATAACTGAATTGCAACCATATGAAGAAATTACATTGCCTTGGTTCTTAGATGGTGAAGCACAATTCTTATAACAAACTGTGATGAATTCTTTGACCTTTGCCACACTTTTTCTTCATACAAACAAACCAAAAAAATCCATAATGGGCAATTGCAGTGTTGGTAAATGTATCCTTTTTATGTACAGGGAATCTGAAGAGGGTAGCTGATTCATTTAGAAGTGTAACTGGTGCTGTGATTATAGCAATACTTTTACTTTGGTTAGTCATACGTCATCTTCTCATGCTAGGTTTTTAAATGTTTGGTTTTCCTCTTGTCATGGTCAAACTGCTGGATTTACTTGAAGGATGTACAATACTGTTTGAAGAATACTAAATTGTGTACAATTAGGTCAGTGAATTGTGCAATTGTTTCCTGTTTTTAATTTTAAAACTGGGGGTCAAAAATATAGGAAAACTTCAGATCAAGTAGAACATAGTGATACTACTTAATTTAACCAAAGTCTCTAGTGAGTATTTCAACTCTGAATGTAAACTAATGGATAAACTGACCGACAGGGACACTATTTGCCTAGCATTACAAGCACATTGTCTACAGACAGGGAAACTAAATACAGTAATTTATAAAATAATGACAAGGTTACTATTTTTTTTATTCCTATTTTTCATTGAAAGAAGGAAGATACACCAGTTGTAAAATACCGTAGGAATGGTTATAGTCCTCCTAATAAACAGAGATTCCAGTTATTCTCAGTTCAAATTAAGTACCCTGTGCGTAACAACAAATCTAGTGACAATCGGAACATGTTTTAGTATCAGATGTTCAAGAGGAAGTCGCTATTGTTGCGTTGGTTTTAATATTTGTACATAAACACTGATTTTTTTGAGCATTATTTTGTATTTGTTGTACTTTAATACCTGGTGTACAGTTCCAGAAATAAATGTCTGGAAACCTTTCTTTACTTGTAAAGCTTTTCATGCATCTGCACTATGTTTGCTACTTCATTTTCAGAAATATTTAGCAGTAACTCTGAACACAACTTAAGGACTCTGGGTACCACTAAAGGGTGCACTACTGCGCTACCTAATGTTACATGGAGACCAGCGAAAAATGCAGCAAGTAGCAATGCAGGTAAAATAATAAGTAATGATTTCCCTGAAACATTAAAACATGATGGCCTAAGTATAGCAAAATCTTAGATGGGACTTAAATGTAGCTTCAGAGTAACACACCCCAGCAGTATAACCCACTATTCAAACTACGTGGTGAACTCTGGGGAACACTCCTGGCTTCTGCTGTAAGAAAACTTGCCCAAATCCTTAAACCCATATCAAGTTGGATTACAGGTATGAATACAACATTTTTACTTGGCTTAGGCCTTAATGCTGAAGGTTAACTATTTGAAATGCTTTTTTGTCTTGGTTTTCCTTTCCTCAAGAAAATGAACGTTAATCTCAGACCCTGAAAAGCGGTGTATCACTTCAGAGATGTTACATAGCGGTTCTGTCATGGGCCAGAATTAGTGCTGTGCTTTCTTAGGCCCAGTGTGCTTGTTTTTGTAACGGCTGGCACAATAAAGCTTCCTGTAAAGAAATTAATTAGGAAAGCATGCAAGCTGGTGTAATTCTGAACAGCAAGAGTTGTAATTTGCCAAGCAATGTAATAAGCTTTGCTTCCCCTGATGCGCCATGGGTGCAAAATGAGTGTCTTTGTAATGATGGTTGATACAAGGTGCAAAACAAAATATCCAAAACTCTTTGGTGACAAGCTGCACCTCGCTTTTTATAGTTGTTTAGCATAAAGATCAACGTCGTTAGAACAAATCATAATGACCAACCCCATCCAGTCCTTTCTTGTTCTAATGGAACTGTTAGCCTTGTGATGCTGGAGTCTTAAAAATAGTTTTAATTAGTATATGTATATGTAATGTAAAACTCTCCCTCCGGCTCAGTATTTACTTTAACTACTTAAATTTTCATTACAGTAATTTCAGGACACATCCACTTATGCCAGTAAAAAGATAAGCAGCCCTTGAAGTCTGTATTGTGCTTGGCAATTTGGTGGCCAAGTTCTTGTTTTGTCCACAGAACGCAAGGCAGCAAAGACTAGAAGCATGAACTCCAGCGATCAGCTTGCTAAACCATTTTTTCACTAGTTTGTGGATTTCTCTTCCCTCTCCATAGGGAAAAGTAATTTAGAGCTCCCAGCAAATCTTGGCCCTCTGATAGGGGAGGAGGCTAAGATGCCTCAGCAGAAACACTGTCTCCTGCTGCCTTCATGCTATGCTGCAGTCATGGGCCTCTTCTGGCCCTGCAGTGCAGCTGCTTATCCCCACATGCTCCTTTGCCTTAGCGCTGGCACACGTCTGCCTGCTGTGCCAACAGATTTGACACAGTTCATTAACTTGGCAGACAAACATCGCTTCCCCCTATTGCATTGCTTCAATTTTGCAGTAATTGACTCGGTTTTCTGTGTTGCCCGGTGAGTTCCAGAACTAGCGCGGGGAAGGAGCATGCAGCCAGGGAGCAGAGCAGCCTGGCAGGTAACGAGGCATGTATAAGGGCATATACTTTAACTGTATATGGAAACAAGCCAAGTTAGCAACTCACAGCCACCACCTATAGGCTTCCTCCTGGCTCGCTTGCTCTGGCCTGTCCATGAACTGTTTACAGCTGTTTCTGTAACAGCAGAAAACAAAACAAGCAAGAAAGCCCAGGGTTTGTACTGTTGTTGTGACCGTGTTTAGTGAGCCAGATCAGCTCACAGTAGGGTGGGATGAGCAGTGGCCAGGAAGGAAGGGTGGCTTTGAGAGCAAGGGAGGAAGGATGATGAGCAGCAGCAGTTAGGCACCCTCACGCCTTTCCCTCTTGCCTCCTACCAGAGTGCAGTGGGAGTTGCCTTGGGAACTGTAGCCTCTACACCAGTCCCTTAGATATATGCATACTTGTATAGAAACATACCTGTTTATATGTATGACCACATATATATGACTATATATACCCACATACATACTGCTCAGTAGTTTAACAGACTATTTTTTTCAGTGCCTGACAAACTCATTCTCAGTTCCTCCAAACTGGAAGCACCGCAGCAGGGAGATGTGGTTTGCCTTGATCGCATTCTCTATGCACACACAACACTGACTGACGGACAAAACATCTCCGAGAAAGAAGCCCTGAGGGAAGGGTGACCTCTGAGCTGCCAGCAGTCACCCCAGCTCTTCAGGGTGGACTCCCCACCTGGGCAGGCATTTCAAACACAAGGGTGCTAGCCAGAAAAGCTGACACAGGCTATTCGAAGTCCCCCTGCTCTAAAGCATACTGATGATACTTCAGAAGCTTGATTACCGAGTACTTCAGTAGCTGGATTAAGAATTGTTTTTCTAAAGTGAATTTCCAGCTCCCCTTGCAGCTCCTTCCCCCAGCAGACACATCCCTCTCCTCATGTGGGCCATCTCTCTATTCTTCCTGGGAGTCTGCAGCACCCCTGCAAAGTTCATTAACTCATCTTTTCATCTTTTGAGCACCTCTGGTCTCCTGCCATGCCAAATCAACGGGGATTCCAGTTAACAGTTTAGCCTCCTGGAGAATTAGTTAACTATTACCACTAGCTTTGCCTTCGGAGCGAAGTCGTCAAAAGTCAGAGCCTTGCAGACCAATTTTCTTCCAAAGAGCCTGATGAGACCACCTGGGTGTCTCTTGATGCAATCATCTCGTTTATGCCAAAAGCTGATTTCACCATCTGAACAGCAGCAGCTGGCCCTCAGCATTTCCAGATCAACACTGTAGTGTCAAGGGCTCCATCCTCCTGCTCCCACTGAGGAGGCACATGGAAGTGTGGGTGGAACTTCTCAGCTCTGAAGCTGCACTCCAGTGCCGGCCGTCAGGGGACTCCCCACTGGCAATGCCAGGATATTTACCATGGCGGTAAGGAGTTCAGACAAATCCAAGAAAAATAAGCCTAAAACTCTCTACGCAGTGGCAAACCTTTCCATTTTCCCATGAGCTCCTGGTTTTGCTCTCATGTTGGTGTGGTGGCTTGACCTTGGCAGGACACCAGATGCCCACCAAGCTGTTCAATCACTCTCCTCCTCATCAGGATGGGGAGGGGGAGAATATGGAAGAAAAAACTCTCGTGGGTCAAGATAAAGGCAATTTAATAAGGCAAAAACAAAGGCTGTGTGCAGAAGGAAAGGAGAACAAAAGCTTTATTCTCTACTTGCCGTCAGCAGGCAATGACCAACCACTTCCCAGGAAGCAGGGCTTCAGCACCTGAAGCAGTTGTTCTGGAAGACAAATGTTGTAATAACAAGTGCCCCCCGCCTCTCCCTTTTCTTAGCTTTTATTGCTGAGCAGACGTCAATATGGTATGGAATATCCCTTTGGTCACTCTGGGTCAGCTGTCCCAGCTGTGGCCCCTCCTAAGATCTTGCCCACCCCCAGCCTACTGGTGAGGGGCAATGCTGGAGAGACAGCCTTGATGCTGTGTGAGCACAGCTCAGCAGTGGCCAAAGCACCGGTGTGTTGGCGACATCCTTCTAGCTACCAATACACAGCACAGCATGATGAGGGCTGGGCAGGGAGTCGGCTCCACTCCAGTTGGGCCCAAGGAAGCTGGTCCCAGCCCGCGCCTCACAGCTGGCAACAGATTTAAACATACAAATCATCTCCTGAATTAGTACAGTGGTTTAACACAACCAGACTATGCGTCTGTTTCTGGGAGAAGGACCTGTGGGTCTGGCCTGTCAGTAATTGAAACTACGTTAGATTTTAGTTTGATTTTGCTTTCCTCCTCCTACCACTAAGTGTACAGGCATATAGAGGCAAAAATTTGCCTACTAAGTCCCTGTTTTTAGGGAGTTCCAACAAAAAATCACTCAGGCAGATAATCTTTCAGGAGAGAGCTTATACTTACTGTAATAAATAATTTATTAACAAACCATAAATAGATTGCATAGAGAAGTTTACTGGGTTATCATCAGATTGCACATTACATCTGAAATAATGCCAGAATGCATCCTCCTTTGGGCACTGGTGGTGTCAGTTCGGTATTAACAAACAGGCACACAGGAATTAGAATGACTTTCACTTTTAATTAAGAGATGGGAATCTAAACAGAACGAGGAAAAGTCCGATATACCAGTGGCCCTTTCATAGGCCGTAGCACTTCACTGAACCATTATTTCCATTTTCCTCTCTCCTGCTCTGTCCCCATATTGTGCTGCGTCTGAGCAAGCACTGACCGCACCTCCTCCTGCCACTTTTTGGCTTTCTTTAGCCATCGGCAGACAGAAATCAATTGCTGCTGCCAGTTGCAGACCAGGTCAGGCACAGGCAGCCTGCACTTAGCACAGCAATTCGACACTGCCAAGAACACTCGGGTCCAGGAAGCAGCAAGTGCAGGAAAACAAACCTTTCTCAATGAGTTGTAAACCCAAGTTCCACAGTCAGCAGACAGGAGTATACTTTCAAGTCCAGTCATTTAAAAAAGTATTAACAAATGTATAATGAGACAGCTGAAGCCTCTCAGCCTGGACAACACGAACAGCACCTGCCTTTTCTGGCATGCTGAGACCAGCATGCCCCACCTACCCATGAACCTGCCGAGGTAAGACACCACAGGTGCCCCAACAGCCAGCCTCCTCTGCAGAGATCAGGAGGTGCCCGATAACCTCCTCCCTCGCAGAGACAGCTTTGGAGAAGGCCCAGCTCCGGAGAGAAGGGATCCTCACAGCGAGGGAGGAACGTCCTCTTTAGTAGACTGGAGATCACTGCCTGCTCTGAGCTGTTGCCACGCAGTGAAGACACAAGGACTTTCACTAGAAGTTGTCCCCAGCATCTTCATAAAGCTTCTCCAACCCATGCTGAGTCACATGCTGCTATCTCAGAGGTCTGCTTTTGAAATCTTCCTGAAAAAGCCAGCTTTCTCTGGCTTCCAGATGAATACGAAAGACAAGGTTCAGGCTTGGAGGGGGACCAAGTGACACAGACACTGAAAAGCTTTGCAGCCTGAAAAAGAGCTGAGATGCTCCTGCAGCTAAGCAGGGCACCCTGGCTGCCCCAGCCACTACCTGGCTCATTAGAGCACAGTACTTCCCGGCTCCTCCGTTCTCATGAGCTTGCACCAACCACAAATTCACTGGGAGGCGTGCTTGGACTTTTGCAGTAAATACTAGGATGATTTTTCTTTGCCAAGCTGTTTAGCCAGACCAAAAGGCTGACAAGCTGTCTCTTGTTTACTTTCTGAAGGCAGTTTGCAGACAGCACCAAGAATTAGTGTGGGAATGGCTGGCTCTGTTTATGCCAGTAACTCATTAAAAGAAAAAAAAAAAAAAGACAGTGCACTTAGTTGGCATTATTCCCTCCAGCTACACTGCCATGAGAATAGAAGCCGTGAAAGTTGCCACATGCCAGGAAACTTTCACTGAATGACTGAAACTAGGACTGGGCAGGGCTTCAAGACACAAGACATCTTTCCTCACCCCCCAAGACAGGCATAGCTAAAGCCAGTGGCTCAAGCTGGCCTCTAGATGACCACGCACCATGCAGGCACATCTGAAGTGACCATTAGTGCCGTTCCACAAAAGGCTTAATAAAAGGTTTAGACAACTGGCTACACTGAAATACTTTATAAAAGGATGCAGATACCAAAGGGGCCAACTCCAAGAAAACCAGAACAAGAACCAGTAATTACCCTGAACCATGAGGACTATCCAAGGCATAGTTCAGGGGAAGGAAGTAGTTTTTACAAAATTGTGTCCATTGTAAGCACGAGATGTGAACTGGCAAAATATTAGAACTGAGCCACAGTTGCAGACAACTGTGCAAACTAGAAGATTAAATGACGTACCCAGAACATTGGTTTTTATTTTGTGAGCTGTTGTACGGACAGCTGAACACCAATAAGCAATAATAACAAGAACAGTAGAGCTGAGAACCTAGTCATGTAAATGGTTAAACCTTCACCTCTGCACCAAATATCGAGTATTTTCAGGGGGAATACAGGCCCACAGTTTGCTTTCCAAATGGCAGAGCAACAGACCCCGTTACATAAAAATGCTCATGAAGCTTGAAGTACACACAGAGTATTTTAATGACACAGATTTCTTCAGTCTTGAATCTATTACTTCAGCTGACAACAGTGTAGTAATTAGAAAAAAGTTCTTCTCCCTGCTTGACATCTCTGAGAGTGACAAGCACTACACACCTCAGGTGGCTGTAAAAAAGGGAAAAGCAAAACATGTGGAAGTGAACTGTTATATTTCCCTTTGAATTTAATTCTTCGTGGCAAGGAGCCAAAACAATGGCTCTGTCTAGATTACTTTTGGGAGAAATGCATAATGCAGGCCAGGGAGCCTGGAAAAACAACACTGATATACAGAGAGCAAATATAAGCAAAACCAATGTAATTGCCACAAAAAGCACAGCCTGTGTCAGTATGCAAATCATGTTTCCACGCACACAATTATTCAGAAACGAAAAGAATTAGTCAAGAGAGAGAAAAGGGCAGGAGGAGTCAAGAGTTATGCAGACAGGAGGAGAAGCTACAGCAAAGCTCATGGAGCAGCAATCAATCCTCTAGCAGGCTGCCCACAGGTGCTGGTTGGCCGAATCCACTCTCAACCGAACAACATCCAGGGAGATGGCTCTGTGCCTCACAGCTTCGAAGTTATTCTAGACAGCATGCCAGTACAGGACACTCACTTCCAGACATACTGTCTGTTCTTGTTGTCCATATTGCTCCTTGTACATATTAATCTAATTGTCACTCTTCCCACATTTCCAAACAAAAATCTGAGAAAGGTTTCCAAGTGTTTTAATTTCTAAAAGAGGCAGTTTTTCAGGTCATGATGAACACGTCGTAATCGTGTAGCATAACTAAAAGTAACTTGCCTTTACACTGCATATTATTTGAATTGTCTCAATACAAATTAATTTTAGGTTTCTTCTTGCAAATTCATCTGCTTATTACTCACATAAGCAGCAGACAGGGAGGAGAGGAGGGTAAGAACCCTAAATCTCAACTACCTTAGAAGGGCTTTCATTGGTTAAGGGTCGCTAACTACATCTGAAATACATACTGAAAAACCTCAGTACTCTAATACAAGCTAACAGTTACACCATAGTGTAACCACAGCTTGTAAAAAACTGTGTCTTCAGAGCTATGCTAATCTCATTTGTGAAGATGTGGAAAAAGGAACAAGAAGTAGTAGTATTGTAAATCACTTAAAATTAGTCTATTCAAAGAGCTAATTCTTCCATACAGGCACTCACTTTCCTGTAGCTCATCTTCATACAGAATAATATTTTTCTTCAACCAAGTTTGTCTTTTTTACACATACAGCATGCTTTGTATCATACAAATCTATGAGCTCTCTGATCGACTGCTAACCTCTCTATGTCATGGCTGTAGACGACGTTTGGAAGATACTGTTTCAGTTCTACTGGAAAATATCCCGGCACATCAAACTCCTGGTAACATACATTGGCTGCTTTTTCTAGAAATAAGGAAAAAAAGAGTTTCTATGGTACTGAAGATCTTAAATAAGGTTTAGAGATGTGTAAAAATATCAAGTGTACTGCTGCAGAAGTACCAGATGCTTCATCAAGCCTGAAAACGATGCCTCTGTTGCGAGCTATTACACTCCTCTGAAGTCCTATTTTGAATTCACACAAGAGATATCAACCAACTACAGGTGCTTTAATCCACCATTACTGCATTAAACAAGAAGACCCGATTACTGATATGTATATGAAGGGGCACAACTTGCATAGTGCCAGGGTTAGCTTACAGCAGTGCTAAATGTTGTTAAAATACATTTGCTTTTACAGTTAAAAAAATACTGAAAAAAATTTTCCTGGTGGCAAAATATGTCATAAGTACAGCCAGGGAGAAAATCACGATCTGTCCAGCAGGAAGAGGGGAATTTTCTTTACATGGACATTGGACCTGCAAGAAACAGCTTCATGAGCAGCCCTTTGTCTGCGTTAGCTACTCCAGCAATCTTTCTGGATGCTACTTGGAGGCAGGCTACCTTTACTGTAATCCAGGCTCTGAAAGCTGCTTAGAAGCTAGGTATGGTAGCAAATCAACTTTCTGTATCTCACAGCCATTCCCATGAGTTATTTATTTCCCCAAACCTTAAGACCAACATGTACTGTGTGAGACAGAATAAATAGTTCCCCTCTTCATGTCCAACAGCTAAATTGTACTGTTTCCTAGATTTTGCACAGAAGCATAAGTAGCCTAAAAAAAAGTACTATAGTTCAAACTGAGCAGTGATCAAATCCTACTGTACATGTCACTGTGCGTACGGTTTTCTCATGCCGCCTGCTGGCACCATAACTGGGGAACTTGATCTGCAACTCTGCTGCCTCAGCCCCACAATCATTGGCCGGATACCCTTTCCCACCATCCCACATTTTGGGATGCGTACCTTTCATTCTACGTGTCAGGAGCGAGACCAGGGGACCTAGGGGAGTCAGTGAGGAAAGCACAAGGACATCTGAAGTGTTGCTGCACTGAAGGATTCTCACACCCAGCTGTCACAAAAGACCTCAGAAACTCTTCATCCTTGTTTTTAACAGCACTATTGTCCCCCAAGATCAGTATCTGATTCTCTGTGTCGCCTCCAAAATAATCTGTATTCATAAAGACAAATTCAAGCCTGAAAAATTTACCTCGCAGCTTACCATGTGAGCAGTTGTTGACATACTGTCCCACCGCCAGTGGATTTTGCAGGGCAGCTGTGAGCCAGCTCTCATCACTCATTTGAAATGGGCCAAGCTGATCCCTCCTGCTGCAAGACCTGAAATGACTGAGTGTTAACATGCGTCACTACTCCTTCACTTAGCCAGTTATCTGTACTTCCTCCTGTAGAAACGGCCACAGTCGCTGGGCGAAGTTACAGCCGTCCAACCCACCTGGGAGACAGGACAACACTGGGGTGGGGGTGTGGTGTGGTGCGTGCATGGACCAACACCTCACTGATGCTTTAAAAAGGACATTTAAACCTCCCGCTAGTATGTGGTGTCTTTCAGACTCTGATGGAAGAAGATGCACAAAACCACCACATACAATTCCAGAAATCAACATCGTACGTTACTGTTACAGAAGTGTCAATACATCTCGTTCACCTCTAAACATGTGAAGGCTCATTACAACATCAGCTTCAAAATGAATCACAGAATTAAAATATCGGATTAGTAGGTATTAGTATTCAAATTAGGTGTTATTATAGGTAATTTTGCTTGTTATTAATTTTATTTTCTCTTCATGTTGTATTTAAACACAAATTGCTGCAAATCATATTTTAAGGTAAGCTTAAACAGTCCAGGCTAGCTGCGTCAGGGGAAGTTCAGACTGATGTTAGGAAAAGCTTCTGTCACTGAGAGGCTGGTCAGTCACTGGAACAGGCTCCCCAGGGAAGTGGTCACACCACCAAGCCTGCCAGAGTTCAAGGAGTATCTGGATGACACTCTTGGCCATGTGGTTTAGTCCTAGGTAGCCCTGCGAGAAGTAGGGACTTGGGACTCGATGACCCTTATGGGTACCTTCCAACTTGAGATGATAATAAATAAATAAATAAAATGTAATTAATAATAACAATGTAAGGGTTACTGGTCCCTTCTTAAGCGCTGCTCAGCTGTAGACCAGAGCTGGACCTCCCAGATTCACCCTTCCGGTATTAGCAAGTACATATAGAGGTTTGGGGTTTTTTTTAACCAGTAAGCAGATTTGAAAAGCAGCTTAGAAGCATTTAAAACATTTTATGCTACATCCTGCTCCTATTAAAGCTATTTTCTTTACAGGAAACAGTCTCTGTACATCAAAATGCACATCACTGGCATCACAGATGAAGACACAAGTACATCGCAGATGACATCCAGCTTCCCTTACCCTTGTGTTGTTTGCATGACGAGATACACATAGGTGGATGATATTCAAATATAATTCAGTCTTGGGTAAGGACAACAGGGAACTGAGACTATTAGCACCGCTGTTTAGAATCAGTTGAGCAACAATTCCCTATTTCTTTTGACTGCTTACCTGTACACTGATCTTGATAGTCCTTTATCGTTCCCATCAATAAGGATGCCATCTATGCACCTAAAAATAAAGGGATTGCCAAGGGACTGGAAAAAGATGGGCTCGTGCTTTCTGTATACTGTACCTGTTGCAAGACAGATATGATTATTTCAGAAGAAAATCAGTTAACTGTCAGAATGGGCTTATGATATCATCCAGACCCCTCCACATCGCAACTCAAACGAGACAGAGGGGGTGGAACTCCTCACTCAGTTAATGGCATTAACACTTCTGAATCTGCAAGCTTTTAGACGCATCTTTGTCGGATGCAAAAAAAATCTACATGAGCTGAGATATTCCAAAGAGAGAAGCCACTGAAGGAAATCGCTGAAGAGAAGGCCTGCATCCAGTATCCTTGCAAGAGGTAGATAAAGCATCACAGCAAACTGGTCTGCTTCAGAGAGGAAACCATCAGGTTGCATTTGTTCAGGTATGCACAGCTGAAGATACTAAGCTGTTTTGTTATTGCTGTCTCAGGACTTTTTGGAAAGTACACACGCAGACAGCAAAGAGCCTGAAACCCCTCCCCTCCACCACCCTGATCAGACATTTTGTTTGGTACGGGAAAGGGCAAATGCCAAACCAAGAACAGACACATCATTTCAGCACAATGATTCCCAGGTCTGTGACCAGGATTTAACCTGCACTGGGCTCCAAGCACAAAAAAGTCACAGCAGACTGGCTTGCAGTTTTTCATGACATTGCAGTCCTGCATCCCTCACACACATCTTCCACAACCCTCGGCAGAAACCCTTCACTGCAATCTCATGAGGAGCTGGGTGAAGGCCCTGCCGGCAGGCTGCACTCACTGCCAAAGGGCAGGAGCACACTGACCTGCTCTCTCCACAGGGTCCCCTCCCCAGCCAGCAGCCCTGCAGCTTCCTTCTCACCCCTGAAAATGGAAAGCATTTCAACAGCTCGTCCTCTTGTTTCGCTAAACAAGCTGCTAGAGGAGACTCTCCATGAGCCTACGCTCACATTTAGTATATGCCTGAAATTTGAAGCGAGTTGCAAGGTCGCAGGCTCATTCCCTGTGATTGCCATTTGAAAATCAGTCACTTTACCAGCCAATGGTAACAGCCAGGCACTCTGGCTCTGGCATGGCAAAACACACTCCACTGCCCAATGCTTGGGCTGGTCCCGATCCTGCAATGCTCTGGCACAAGCCAGAGTCCGCATGCAGGTGACGATTCTGTTGAGAGATGAAATGTAAACAAATCCAAAGCATTTAAGCAGTGCTGCTCTAGCTTGGCCATACTGACAGAATTATAAATCTTTTTTTTAGAAATGTAAGCAAATGTAGTCCCAAGAAAAGAAGAACAGAGAAGTGCTGATTTTCCAGACCATGCTTTATGGGAGAGAGTTCTGCTAAATAAAGGTTTTATTTTCATTCTTCCAATTTGTATTTCTGTGCTCTGAAAAAGTTCAGTCTTGTCTGCTGATCTGTGTGGAGATCTCAAAACCTCATATTTCAGATCCTTATCCAAAACACGAAACCCCACAGAATCAAGCTGTATTATTCACCTACTTGAAACTGTTCCCATGCATTTGTGTTTAATGAATCTGGAACAACTTTTCTAGCAGCTGAAAAATCAGACTACAACTACTAAAAGGGTTTTTTATAAACAAAATTACCCCCTCCCCAACACTGCTTTGCTATTTCCAAAAGAACTCTAGTGAGTTTATATAGAAGTATTTTCACTGTAACTTGTGATTTCGTTACAGAGTGATAGAAATAAAATCTGTAAAATAAAAATTAGTTGAGAACTTTGGCATTCTATGATAAGATGGTTAGAAATCACATCTAACTCAATCAGAAAAAAAGAACATTCCATTACCAGGATACATAGATACAACCATCCCTTTTGGCACAAAACCTTTGGTAACAAAGACTCCAGTTCCTGCAGACACCAGGGAACTCTGATCTCGAGAAATACTGAACCCTAGTGTGTTGAAGAGAACTTCCTCTGGACTAAAAACATGTTGGCTCTGATAGTTACATGAATTTACATTTGATTGCTTCTGCTCAACAGTCAGTAATTCCAGATATTTACATCTGATTTCTGGAAGCAAGGCTAAAATATGTGCTTGTCTACTGAAGTCATTTATGAACAGAGCTTTAAATATTTTCAGTAGTGTCTCAAAGACATCCTCATCAGAGGTAATTTTGTCTTGGGAGCTTTCAGGAACATATCGGATGGTCCTGTAAAGAAAAAAAAACACTTTAAGATTACATTTTTCCTAAATAAATACAATTTTAAAGTATCCAAGTATTAAGAGTTTTACGCCAGCGAAGAGGCACACAGGGCCAAACCCCTCCGGCAAAGCTGCCACCTCTCAGTGAACACCCGGGTCAGCTCCTGCGGCGTCCCCGGTCACCCCCGCCAAGGGGGGCAGCGGGGTCGGGCCACGGAACGTCCTCACCCCGGAGGGGAGCTCACACCCAGCTCCAGCAGCTACTCGAGGCCAAAAAACCCTGCGAGAAACCCACCAGGCGGAACCTGGTGCCGCCACCTCACCCCGCGGGACGGCAGGAAGGGCGGCGGGGCGAGGCAGCCTGCCCCCCCAAGCGGCCTCGCCGCTGCCCGGTGGCGCCTGGAACCTGCCCCTCCACCTCACCTGCGCTTGCGGCGGAGGTTGAGGGCCAGCCAGGGCACGAAGCGGTACTTGTAGGCGTCCCACCGCCGCCGCAGAGCTCGCAACATGGCGGCGAGTAAGCGGCGCCCCTTCCCCCACCGCCGCCCTCCCCAGAGCAGCGCCCGCCCATCCCGCCCAGCCTATCCGCGCTCCGGACGCGCGGACGCATTTGCGTACGGAGCTGCCATTGGCCGGCTGGGAGCAGGTTTGCGGCGATGCCGGAGCGGCCGAAGCTCATGCGCCGGCTGGCGTTCGGCGTCCCGGGAGGTGTAACAGTGATGGGCGCCCCAGTCGTGAGCTCAGGCATCCCTTAGGGGCACAAATAACGTGCGTTTTTATGTGGCAGATACCCAGAAAAGCCTGTATATTTAAATAGAGTAAACCAAAGTCCAAGTCAGCCTTCAGAACTGACTGACCTGAGCGGGCTGCCTCAGACTCACCAGGCGGCTGAGTCGCCATCTTGTCCTTGCGTGGGGAGGGATCTCCGGGGAAACATGACTGGAGGGGCCTGTCCTGTGCGGCCTACAGCTGGGCGGGGTGTGGTTTTCATACACCTAAGGAGAGGAGAGGGTCCGCAAGCAACGTGTGAAAATTTTTTATGCAAACATAGCGTTGTTGACTGATGAAATTGGACTCAAGCAGAGCTGTTCTTCAACGGCTGACAGCTTAGGAAGAGCTGGTAATGTGTATTTGCACCAAAAAAGGGAGAGCTGCAGGCACCAGAAAAGAGAACTCATATCCCATTGATACTTAGTGGAAAATTGCATTTTCTGCAGTGTAAGAGGAATGAACCAGGTGAGCTTCACGAAACAGAATCTGGGGGTCAGAGAAAGGAGCTGATATGTAAGGAAGCATTTGTTTTATGACTGTATACTTGAAGAACAACTGAAACTGGTAAGAGGGAACATCCCACCTCAGAAGACACTGAAAACTGGATGATAACGTTGATACGTTGAGCAAAAGCTGTAAGACAGAAGGTTCTGGCCTCAACCCTGGGGACCCTGCAGCCACTTCTAGCAGCCCCAGGATGTGCCTGGCACAGTGAGGAGCTCCAGCTGGCAGCGTCCTGTGGGTTGGCGTGGGGCTCAGCAGGGCCAGGAGGCTGCCGCTCTCTGTTCACCCATTTCCTGGTGCCAGGGGACTTCTTGAGGTGCTAGGAAACTGTGGGGACAATGTGGGGGTGACCAGGGCCCACCTTAGGGCACCAGGAGTGTTGTAAATAGCTAAAGGGTTAAACTTGCGGCTTGAGCCATTATTAACCGAAACCCACAGCCTGAGAAATACAAATGGCACGATGAGCCAACTTGTGAAAAGAATTCAAGGTTCACAAGCTGAGAAACTTCAAAGACTGATAACAGAAGCAATCTCCGGCAAGAAAGATAGAGGGATTGAAACCAGTGAGAGTCACAGTAACTTGGAGAAAAGTAATTCCGGCAGCGGGAGATTGTGACCACTGGCTCTACTGAGGGATGAAAGGACTACCTCCCTACTCTTTTTGAGTACACACAGTGAATTAAAATCACACTGTAGCTTAAATTTAAGTGGAGAAGGTACAGACCAACAGAAGAAGAGGATGTTCAGTCAGGTCAATGATTATATATTAGATGGGTGTGGTGTGTTAACTGTCATGTATAAACGTCAAAAATGAACTCCAGAAGGTGTGCACATCAGGCAGAAAGATGCCCTGTGCACCCAGCGCTGCAATAAAGAGAATGCCTGGTTCTTAATGCTGCATTGGTGGTAAGAGGTTTATTCCTGCTTTCAGTGACAACATGATAACATGGCACTGCAGGACTTGGTTTAGAAGACATGGTGGTGTTGGGTTGACAGCTGAACTTGATGAACTTAGAGGTCTTTTCTGACCTTAATGATTCTATGATAAAGTGTGAAGTCAGTCAAAACTATGATAACTAGGGGAGAGGTAAAGGCAGCAGGGGGAAATCACAACCACCAAGACCATTCAGCACTGAGTAGACTTGCACCCTCACTCCGGTAAGGAGCATGCATGCTAATTTACTAGCAAGGCTAATTGAAATATAGCTAATCAATAGCAGATAAGATGATAATTACAAATTCAAATTTAGGTTGGTTTTTAGTAATCATGTAACAAGATAAATACATCGTAATTTCATTGTGCTGCATGCTGGATTTGTGATGTTATCACCTAGCACCCATTTTTGTGCAAATATGACATGAATAAAATACCTCCGATCTGTGTGTATCTTGGTGCATTGCACACTGGGTGAACGATCCCACTTTCGGGAAAACACCATGGGTGTATACTACATATGTAAACACACACACTTCTCTATATCTAAAAAATGTTAAGTGCCCCTTCTGTTTTATTGAGCAATCCAAAAAGGCAAGATCTGATACCAAAATGAGATTTAAAAATTACCTAGAAGCAGCAGTTGACCCCACCTCCTGGACAATTCTGCGTCCAGGAGCAATCCCAGCACCTTTCCAAAATTATCCTGTGCCTGCTGAAGTCTGTTAATGCCTCAGATGATCCTCATCATAAATAGCTGAGAGCTGAAACCTGTTGACATTTCTAACTATTATTTGGCCCTGGTAACAAGAAGACATGAGCTGTGCTTTGTAAAATGATAAGCAGGCACAGCTCGCTTACTGGCATGAAGCAGTCCACAGCATTTACTGCTAACCTAACAAGCCAGACAGAACAGTTTTACTACAAATCATAAGCATTTACGACTCAAATGCATGTGGGGTGGGGGCATAAGCTCTTTTGGTGACACATTCTACCATCAATTGTCTGTAAAATAAAAAAATTAGTGAAGAAAACATTCGCTCAGGAATTGATCTTTAAAAATTAACAGAGGCCCCCCCCCAAATTCTTTACAAATCATTATATCAAGATATCAAGATAAGGGTAATGTTATTCTTGGCTTCTGTTCTCCTTTCTCTGCTTGGATACCTACTTTCATAAAATACTCATCTTTGGATGCTGCTCTGTATCTGCAGTTTTAGTTAAAATCTACCAATGAAGTCAGAAGTTATTGGGAAAATGAGACAGAACATGACAGCACATACCTTACTTAGGAAATTAGTTTTAAAATATATATATAATCATATGGAGCTAGTATTTGAGAATTGGTTTTGGGGTGAGCAGAGAAATCAAACCTCAAACCACGGTCAAGGCTTACGCTCCTATGTGTGGGCCTGCCAAGAGTTTGGGGTTTTGCAAGGCAGGCCTACCAAAGCAACAAACCAAGCAGAATTAACTTCTCCTGTCAGGGCCTTGCAAATATTTAGAAATTGGCTCTTGATTTACTCCATATCCACTTTAATGCTATTGTTGGCCGTGCACATTTTTTCTGAGAACAGGAACTGGGTGAGGGTGTATTGCAGACTGAAATGATTGAGGGAAATAAAAGGAAATGGCACAGTGGCTGCTCCAAAATGCTTTCCTGCCCTCTTCTGGACTTTCTTGGTACTGACAGGGAAGAAAGGTCTCAATTCACAACTAAATTCTGGATTTTGGCAGCTGTGTGCCACAAGAAAACATGCATGTTTGCCAGAGTATATGCATATTGTGGCTCTTAAAAGCAAGACTGTCACATTTGTGATTCAGCTCAGGGAGACAGCAATGAAAAGAAAGTTAGTAAGGAAAAACAGTGTCTTGGGGGTTGGGCAGCATCAGGTCAGAACAGCCAGGGCACAAGCTGCCCACTCAGATGATGAAGACGAAATACATGATCCTGGTGACACTCCAACATGTTCTGGAAGCAATCCTTACCTTTCAGTGAGAACTTGCAAAGATGAAACACTGTTAGACTTCAACTGATGACTGTTGCGTAGAGCACAAATACGTTATTCCCACCAGAGAAATCAAAATGGGAACAGCTTACTATTTGCCTGCAGAAGAGCTGAACACACCCTTTGCAAATGAAGACATTGGGTTCTGTAAATAGGTGTCTTTGACATTTACTGCCAACTGCTGGGGACAGGCGTTACCACACTGTATTATAAGAATAAGGAGTTCTACAGTAAATCAAGTAAAGGAAGAGATACAACACTCAATTTATCTTTTATTTAATCCTTGTCATATTTTCCTTCTTGACAGTTAGTACATTTTTCTGATTTTAAAAATCAGATATTAGAATTTATCTGAAGATTTCTGCTGCCAAGTTTTGCTTGTGAATTGATATGTTTGTCTCTATTTGCAGGTGGTCACGGAAGTAATGGAGACTACAAAGAGTGAAATGAGGAATTTAGTAGTCACAAAAAAAGCTACAGAACACTTGAACTTAGTTTTCAACTAGCAAAAAAGTGATTAAAACAAGCCCTAGCTTTGCAATATGTATTCAGATTGCCTGAATAAGGAAAGGCTTATGTTTGCTACTTAAATCAGAATCATTTACCTGAAAACATAAAATAGCAGATTAACTTCCAAAATATACCTCAGTAGCTCCAGAACTCATCTAACCAAACGAGCTCACCTGATATGGTAATTAAGTTATATTTGCAGTAATGCAAAATTTAGACATTTAATATTTGATCCAAGGGCATAAGCAAGTGACATTCATAGATACAGTGTTGTCATAACAGAAGTTCCTACCTTTATTATAGATCAAAAATTAAGTGTTGTTGCTGCCCTTTTATCTAAGCATTTTTATTGATGCATCTGATATACGTGTATCAGCCAGTACTCATTCATGTGCCATTTAATATTAGAAACTAAGTCTTGATCTATCAAATGTTGCATATGAAATTGTGTATATGAAGTGTACCAGATATCTTTTGTTCACATCAGTAAACTGAACTTACTTATATTACAATAAGCAAGGGACAAAATTTGTTCAAAAACTTTTATTTACTATAAAGACAAACACCAAAATAGGTACAAATTATACTATATAAAATTGGTTCAGTGGGGTAAAAACTTTTAATTAAAATATCTTGATATATTTAAAATAACAAAGGATACAATGAAGCCAAATTTCTTAACCCAGAGATTTCTGTAAAATTTGCTTGCACAGTAAGGTGCTAATAGAAGTTAGCCCTTAAGCCCTGGAAGTCTTAGGAATCAGTCACATAGCAAATATAATTTCATTGTGAAAGTGAACTTTGGTAGAAGAAACTCTATAGGACACCTGAGGTAGTAGAAACTGGAATAAACAGCAGTAGACGTTATTTACAACTTAAGTACCAAATAACATTAAGAACACAAAAAAATAATTACACAATACAATTTTCAGTCCAGCTTTGATCCAAAGAAAATAAGAATATTACATCATCACATCTGCATTTTAAAAACACCACAATTACCAGCAAGCTGAGGGAAATGCAAACAAACTCAAACAAATGCATTTGGACACCTAGAGGCAGTTTGAGTTTGAAATGTGGTAGGCATGGTGATCTACGAAGTAATACTGATTAGCTGAGGTTCATCAGTTTATACAGTTTACATTTCTGCCAGAAACAGTATTAATCTGACAACTGATCTTCCAGTACATGATTGGCAAGAGTGCATCCTTTAAAGCTTGCACATAAGAAAGACTTGGAAACAATCTTACTAGAATGAGAAATTCTAAAGTGGTCAAAAAAAGTCAAGTACAAAACAGAGCTACCAAACTTCACATTTCATATTAACTTTTTAACTCTTCAAAGTCTTCCAATCTTCCAAAACAAAGGAATGTAAAATTTCCAAAAGAAACACATTCACAACTAATGACACTGCTTTTTTTATTAGTATGAGCATGATCATTCCTGTAAACTTATCTTTAAGATGTTTTACTTCCAATTTGTGTTGTACATTTTTAATGTACTATAGCTTATTTAGTTTGTCCTGAGTCTTTGAAAATAACCAATTCTATTTCAGTCCAAGAATCCAACTGGCTTCTGAAGAGTTAAAACATGAACAGTATTTTCTTCCAAATGAATTAAACACAATCATTATTTGATTTAAAAAGATCCCCTCTTAAAAAAGCAAAAGAAAAGCTGCCATTTTCCTTCAGAATTACATGCATCAGAATCTAAAGACCTGCCTTTAAAATAATTTTATAGACCTGTTTTAAAAAAAACACACCTGCTAAAAAAAACCCCAAGTTTTGCACTACAGATGAAGCTTTACTTCACATTTTACTTTATCTTGCTTTTCAAGTCCAAGTTTGTTTCTTGTTAAAATAAATACCTTTGTAATGGTAATATTTTTAACATTTTCAAATTAAATTACCTCTACTGGCTACAGTAAATAGATGATGTATGGCAGAAGGAAAACAGCAGGTAAAACTTATCAGTAGAGAATGTGACCTCAGTTTTGTTACACAAAGAATGAGATTTGCTCATAGCTGGCACTTGCTACCACTGAAGTACATGACAAAGGCTCCCATAACCTTTAATGTGAGCTGGGTTTGGGGCCTTTGACATGAAACTTCTCTACATGATTCGCCAGAAGAAGCCACTATATGAAAAGGCTCAACAACTTCTAGCCTGATTCAGACTAAGTTGTTTTATACCCAACAATCTTTTTGTTGTTGTTGTTTTTTTAAATTAACCTATGCTATCAGAGCCTTCAACATTGCCTTGTTGAAGGTGGCATTTTATTTTATTCCAGATTTCCAGCAAATCTGTTTATAAAACTCTTGTGTCAACAAGGTGTCCATGACACAGCTTGTATATTTTTCTAAAGACTATTAAGATCCCCTTTTTCTGAAAATTAAAAATACAATGAAAACAAACTTTAATTTCAAAAGAAATTACATGGCCAACAGTAAATGCACAGTGAACCACAACTGCCTGCTCTTACTTTAAGAAGGCAAAATGTTTTTTTAAAGTATCCATCAACGACTGGATTTGTTCCTCAGAGAACTTAATGCAATTAAAAGGAACAGAGAACTTCCTTTTAACCAGTGCTGAAAACTAATTGCAGAACCCTCTGCGTACACCTACATGATGTGAAATGGAACAGTGATTGCTAATTAAAATAGATCCTGAGCCCCTCAGCTGCTAATATTGCTGAAAAAGTGCTCCAAATAAAATAAAAATCACTTATCTGCTAAATAACTATGCAGATTTAAGGAAAGACGCTTTTGTGTTCACAAAGCCAGATGTTTGAAAAGGCACAGTTTACAAATCTCTGCACAAGTTGTGAAATGTTGCATACTGAGCTTAGGTAAATATTTTGATTTGTCAATCACATACTTAGGTAGGGTCCTCCACTGGCCTATGTCCTTGATGTATCTATCATTAAGGCCAGCAGAATAATACAATTTGCTGTGCTTAACTGCACTACAAGACAGTTATGTTCAGTAGCATCTTCTTCAGTATATCAGCCTTATACATAAATAGCTACCATGTAGTACGGAAGACTGGATGTTTCAGCAGCTCCCTTGATGGGGGTCTGTCCTGAGGTTGAAGTTCTAAACACCGAAGTGTCACATCTTTCAAGCCAGGAGAGAGATGTGTAGGGATTGATGGAGCAGTAGTTGCACTAGCAATCTGAACAAAGGAAAAATAACTTTTTAGAAGTCAGTTGATTCTTAAGCCCCCGCTCCTACCCCAAAAAACTTCCACAGGCAGATCGTTTTCAGCTGATAAGTTACATTTTTGAGTTTTTCTCCACCTAGCATAGTTTGTACTGCAGTTTGAAGGTTACATTACTGCTTCCATTTGACCAAATGGGTCTTAAGTTGCCCTTACGCTTATTGCCTTTCAGTTGCCACTCTCTACACTTTTCTCTGATTTTGATTCTTACAGCAAGATTCTGCAGTGACCATCTACTCAGCAGGCGTAAGAAAAGCTCTTATGCCATTCCTACTTTACTCTGCTAGTTGCCATCACTGTTAACTGGCATAAGCCAACACAGAGATGTATGTTAAGCTGAGTGATGCTATGTTAAGCTGGGTATGCCCTCTTGCATTGTCTTTACTGTATTTCTGCTACCACCTAAAGGGCAATCTTTCTCAGATAGACACAGATCACACCCAGCCAAATTTTGATCTTCTCTCAATCAAATTAAGCAAGAAGGTTGAGAACACTAGAGTGGCACCACCAGATTCACACAGACACAGAACCAAGACTCTTATCACAACAGATTTGTATTTATTTCATAGTACATACTTCAGTACTGCTGTGCTAGTTCTGTTTTGTTGAAACACTTTCTTCACTCATGCTAGTGAGAATGCTAGTAATCACTTTCTTCACTTGCCACAGTATTTTCTTCACGCATGCCTACAGTTCAACTAGACTTTTAGAATTAAATATACCTAGTTGATTTTAGTAAGGGAACATGAATGCCAAATGGATGACCTAGAACAGGGAGAGGCAGTATTGATATATAGCACAGCATAATAGTAGATATCTTTCAGCAAAAATCTGAACATGGAACATCAGGTTTTTTTTACTGAAGGACATTCCCCACTCAAATATTGATAGACACATAAATGTTTTATGGTAGTTTTTGCTCCCACATTTTACAGGATTGTATGAGAGAGTTCAAATCCCAATTTTCTGCCTAGAGTCAAGATCAACTCTATTCTCAAATTTTTTTTTAGCCTGTTACACTATGTATTCATATCTTAGAAGAGAGCTTTTTCTGCATATTATTGTGCTGATAGCTTTTTTTTTTTATGAACAAGCAAGTATGATTATGTTGGTATCAGTATTGATTTTGGTCTAACAGCTCCAATACTAAAAAGAGCTATTGCAACAAAATTTATTATTTGTATACTTTTCTAAAATTCACGTTGACTAATATAATACACAGCAATGTCTTTTGTAGGATATTGGTAGCAACCAAATACCTCACCTTAAATATCAGAGCAAGATGATTGGAGTGTTTCTCTGCATTCCAGGGAGGTTTAGCACAAGCCATTTCTATAACAACACAGCCAACGCTCCACACATCACAGCTCCTACCATACTGCTGACCTCTCAGGACCTGGACAGACAGACCAAAGCTCAGATTATCTGCTTCAAAGTCTCTTAACTCTAAGCAATTTAGATTAAAGAAAACAACAACCAAAAAAACCCCAAAACATTCAACCAAGTGGATTCTGATTAATTTTTCAGGTTGAGAGTGTGATCAGTGATGTAAATGCCATAAGATTTATACAGCTGTAGAGAGCTAGTAAATAAAATGCCTAATCAAGGGGCAAAGCAAAGTACTTTGCAATAGTTAGCTTTTGACCAAATGGTCATTTGGGCTTCAGGAACAATATTTATGATAGATATATTTTGTAACAAACTACTTAAGACAACTTCTAGAACAAGAACGAAATGTCATTATCGCCATGTTGGAATCACTCCTGTTCTTTAGAACAAGTATATTTAAAACATATTTGAAGCATTTACAGTCATTTTCTGTTATTTGGCTGTATGAATTAGCTTGAAGAATTCAAGAAAACTTTTTGAAGCAACTTCGAAAACTGGTTTCTTACCTCCGGTGCCATAAATGCAATAGTTCCCAACAACTGTCCCTGAAATTCCCCAGCACCAGTTCCTTTTGATGCCAACCTGGCTGCAGCTCCAAAATCAGCAATTCTTAATCTATGACCTGTGCTGTCAATTAGCAAATTGGCACCTGTCAACAGCATAATAAAAATACTACTGGTTGGCTTTCTATTAAAGGCAAAAGGATGAACAGACGCTCTTCCTCCCTCTATTTCAAGACTTAACAGTTTGACATTCCCCAACCCCAATATCAAGAAAATCTAAAAATCAAGGGCCAAGTTTAATAATGTCACTTTTCTGTTATGCCTGAATAACACTGCACACAGCCTGGGGCTGCCCAAGAGATTTAGAGAAGCAGTCAAGCTTTCGAAGTAGGGCAAACACAGGATTCTGGAACACTGCCTAGAGATGGCATAATAAAAGAAAATTGTGACCTAAAACCCTGGAGGTTTTCATTGCCTGCAGCTCCCTGTGAAATTTAAACTTACTTCATCCTTAAGCAACTTTGAGTTGTCTTGAAGAGAATTACAGAGCAACTGAAAGTTTTCCTATTTTAAGAAGAAATATTAAAGACAAATATTTGCCATTGCTATGTTGCTACTTATCTGGATATCTCTCCAGTTCATGGACAGCTACAGTGACATTAAAAGGAAAAGTTTATTAGGAAATATCAGTCTTACTGAAGTCCACATTTTGCTCAAACACAGTACAACTGTATTTATGAGGAATTAGGATGAAGGAAGAAAACTCATCACAATATTCCTATATATTAGAAACCTGACCTCTTTATCTTGGCTTGTTTACAGATTTTTACTATCATTTCAGTGTAAACATTTACATTAATTTAACTAGCAATCTTTAAATCTATACGGCAACTTCATATTTTATTTGAACAAACTGAGAAAACCAATTTTTCTTAACTGTCAGCATGGGCGGCAAATAATCCCAAGCATGTGATGAAAATTCTAGAGTAATTTCAGTAATTAAAAGGTCTTAAGAATGAATGATCAGACAAACCCAACAGAAATAACACTCTTAAGATGGTATCTGAGAGAAGCAATAGGTCTCAAGCCAAAAGAGATGTTGCTTTCTGAATATTCCTTTTTAAAAGACATTCTAAGTAATTCTCACCTTTAACATCTCTATGGATAATCTGATTCTCATGGAGGTAAGAAAGGCCACGTAACAGTTGCTCCGTATAATTAATAATAACCGATTCTTTGAAGGCTCCATATTTACTTAACAAATGAGCAACTGAACCCCCTAGAAGATAAAAAAAATTTATCAACACTCATATTTTGCATTACCAGGATGCAGCACTACCTCCTAAAATTAGAATTTTGTATTATTGGTATCTTAACTAGAACTTTTTCTCCTCCAAAAACAATAAAATGTTTCATAGGCAAAAAGTAATATACTTAGTTACTTAATTACTTTCTATGTGGAACTGTGCATATTAAAGACATAAGTCTTCATGCTTCCTAATAACTTTATACTTCCTTAAAAGAATATGCAAATCCCATGGTGTACAAAGTACTGTTGCTAATAAAACTACACATATTTATCCAGATTTTGCATTAACACTTAAGCAGCAGAACACTTAACTTTCTTTGCTGCAATAGAGATGCACCACTTCCAGTAGGCATTCCTTCTGAGGATCTCAGTTTAGGTCCGTTACCATCCAAGTACCAATAATAGAAGCAAGTAGACAAGCAAGGAAAAGCAGTATCTTCCTCTGTTTTCCAAAACTGACTTACAGATCCTCAAGATTTTGGATTTCTATTGTGCCTCTCAAAGTATTCTAACATAACTTAGGCTTGAATGAGGTAAAGACAATTCCTGACATTACCTAAATAATACTATTTCAGAAAATCTATACTTAAAAGAAAGTTAAACACCCTTAGTTTTGAGAAAGTATTTTCTGCGCTACTGCTTGTAATAACACATACTTGGGCTTTCCTTGTTAGCACTCTGGTATTGCTAAGTGGTTTCTGCCAGAGAACATAAGTTAAGGTGCAATGCTTTCTTTTATAAGAAATAAGGATGTATAAAATACCAGATCTAGTGTTGGTAACTGAAGGTCGACAATGTATAATCCCATTCATAAAATTAATAAAGACCCTTCTTAAAAAAAAACAAGAATAGACTTTCTTGTCCCCACTCTATAAAATAATGAGAAGACTTCACTATTTGTTACTAAATTACCACATAATATATTTAAGATTTGAACATGTTTTTCCCAAAACATCCTGCTTGCTACCTTTTATTAGAAATTTACTTTAAGTTCTTAAATGCCTTTCACATCACCTCACACAATTTTTATGAAAATGCTTGGGACAAAAACAATTGACAGGTATTCCAAACTTTTAATAATAACTTAAAGTTACATAGGTACACTGAAAATGCAAGTTTGATGTATTTCCAGCTGAAGTGCCTGCTCTCAAAGTTTCTAACTCCTTATTTAGATTTGGAAATTGAGGAAAAAGTAGTAGAATTTTTGTTCAGGGCTTCCATCCACTTTAATTGTATGACAGATTAGGTATGGAAAATCCCAAATGAAAAAAAAAGGATACACCAGTAAGAATATTGTTAAGACCACTTAAACTGTTCTGTTAAGTGGACCTTTATACTGGTTACCAACAGTATAGAAATTTGCAGACTGAAATGCAAAATATAGTATTGAACTACATAGTTCAAGATTCAACTGATATTTTACTTTTCTTTGGTATTGTAGTTGTTTACCTGCCATCCATTCAATAAAGAGGTTATAGTTGCTCTTCTCACATGTAGCACCCAACATTCGAATAATGTTAGGATGGTTCAGATGACTCATCATCCGTATTTCTTCTCTTAGTGCTTCAACTACCTCTTCTTGCTCAGATGATGTGTTCCTGACATATGTCACCTGTTTTGAAATATGGTATTCAGACTTGCCTTACAGAATTCCCAGTCCTGTAAGCCCCCCCTTCAGTACAGTAACAAAACCGGATTGTTCTGTCCCTTTTCACCATCTGGCAATAGCAAGTATTCTTTTATCTCAAGCCCCTTCAGCTGAGAACGTATCTCCATATGCTCCAGTCATAGAAAATTAAAGACTGATCTTCTGGGGAAATAAGAACAAAAATCTCTCCAAGTATGGAATGGGGACACTTCTCTTTTCACTCTCCTCTACTTAAATTAGGAAAAGAATTTTTTTTTCCAGACATTGAAGAAAAGGAAGACCGACCTGAAATCAGATTCTGACAGTATTGTTATTTGTAAGATTTTTACCAGTTTAGCCTTACTATCTGTTTCTTAACTAAACCTCTTATCCCAGAAATTAGTGGGAAAACAGATCAGAAGTCCGGTAATAGAACTGGAGGCAACCCCAGCTCCAATCCACACTGAATCTGAAATGATGGTATGCTGCAGAGAATTTCCCCTGGGCATCAGAATCATCATCGTCTCTCCAGGAGGAGCCTCAAGGACTACATAGACAGTCCTACTCGTTCAAAAGGAAGAGTTTCAGAGGAGGAATAGCTCATGACAGATACTCTTTCCCTGATTAAATGTTAAGGTCATTCTAGAATAAATAAGAACATGTTAAGACTAAGATTTCCTCTATGCTGGTATCACTGATTCAGACCCATGGCACCTTAAGTGTGGAAGATTTACTCACACCTAGAACCTTCAAAAAAATCTTGAGTGAAGCATGTACATTTGGGCCTCTTTTCTCAATCACACTTCTGTGTCTATTAATTTAAATATTAAAAATACTTGCCTCAAAGCTGGCTGTTAGATCAGACGAAACAAGCATTAAACTACATTTCCTCTGCTCTAAACAGTTTTAAGAAAATAAAAACAACTTGACAAGCAAGGGGAAACTACTTTTAATAGCTACCATGCAAACAGGGCATTAATTCGGAATCAAGAGATCTGGGCTCCATTCCTAACTCTGTCACTGATTTATGAACTTGGTAAAAGTAAAAATACATTTGAAGAACTGTGAAAGAAAATGGGCATATAAAGAAGTACAGGTTTTTTTCATTTTAAGGAGAAGGGACAAAATCCCGAACATATTAATACCATGCACATAAAGACTTATTATGTATTACATGAGAACACATGACAGGGAGCAGAGGAAGCAAGGAAGCACAAGAAGTCTGTGAGAGCAGAGAGCTTTTACATTTAATTTTCCAAAGAAATATTGAAGAATAAACACAATATATTCAAGAAAGTGAAGTATTTTGAGTATCTACCTGTTTTACAGCCATTAATGTCCCCGTTCCTACATCCTGAGCTTGGTAACAGGAAGAGAAAGCTCCAAGACCAATTTGCTGACCTTTGAGCCATTCTGCATCTTCTCTGTAATGGTGTTTTGCTTTGGTATGTCCAGGCAGGGTTTCAGGGGTCTGCAAATTAAATTCCAAATCAGTTCTATGTTTACTAGCATGCATCCAAGATGTAGACATTCTGGAAGGTTAAGAAATATCCAAGCTTATATGCATCTCCCCTCCTTTACGTTTCTTTGTACTGCATGTTATACACGTTTCAGCTAAGGCCAGAACACCAGTGTATTCTGTAAACCACATATTCCTACTGTATGTAGGAACAGAGAGTCTCCTCTATGTTACTACCTGAAGGTGAAAGGCAAGATTTAAGGACACAAATACGAGCAAGGCATTTTTTCTATTCCTCATCTCACATCTAGTTACGGTTTTAGTTAGCAGCTACAGTAAACAACCAAAATCACATTGCTTTCTATTTTATTTATTTGTCCCAGTTCATGCTTCACATGTTGTTACCTCATGCAAAGGATCACAAATAAAATACTCCTTTCTCTACTCTTATTTCTTGTGCTGTTGTCTATTTGCAAACAAATATCTTTTTTCTGACTTCTAAAGTATCTAACATACCTCTCAATATGTGCTGACAAGATCTCTTCCGACTCTGCCTTTTCTTTCAGAAACTAGTTTGGTTTTGTACAATTGCCTTTGAAGTAGATCATCATTAAGACTCAGTACAGTTCTACTCCTGCTTAAAAACTTCATCCTCATGTCTTGGTTACCCCACTTTTACACTTCCTTCTTTGCTGTTTTAAAGATTGGTACATCACATGATGTTTCTCTTCCAAATAATTTCTCTAAACTCAATAACCATGGAAAGATTCTGTTAGCGCCCTCAACTGGCACACTGTTTATACTCCAACGCCTAGGAGAGGGTATTGAGTCCATTTGTGTTTTACGTAACTTTGGAAATGTAACAGCACTATTTTATAAACTCAGTGAACCTCAACTGAGGCTTATGCTAAATTCCAATATGTATACTTACATCCTGCTGAATGATTATGATATCTTCACCATTTTCGACTTGTAGTTGGGGAATTATTGGCAGGGCATCTTGAGATGCTGACATTGCCATAGCAATAGCTAAAGCCTCCTCCTCTTCAGCTTCCATCTTTTCCTTGCATTTTTGATTATGGTTTACGTCGTCTTTGTAAGTATCATCATTTTCTGCCCGCTCAGGAGAAAGAACCGCAACTTCAGACTTGAATGTAACTGTGCCATCACTCGTTGGCATGGAGGCCTCAAGTAGGTCCTCAATACTTGAATTAAGCTCTGCATTAACATCCAATTGACATTTTTCATCTACTGGTGTAAACACTGTCTCTTCACTTGGTATAACTGCACTGCTACTACTACTACTATTGCCATCACACTGTGAAATGTCATTCAGGTCAAGTGTCATACTGTTTTTTAAGGTTTCTCCCTGCTTGTTCACATCACCTGGCATGGGCCGTGATGGCTTTGGCCTGTGTATGTGACTGGATGGCAATGGCCTGGCTTGAGTAAAAACTGGGGAAAGTTTCTCTGATTCTTTATTTTCAGAACGGTTTCTCTGAAACTGGAGAGAAAGCTTCCGCTGTGTATGAGGAGAAGGTGAGGGGACTTTGCAGGGAACGAATCCCTGAGGTCTGAGCTTCGAGACATCTGTTACAGTGCCAGCTGGTACAGATGGGTTTGAAGGAGAGAGAAGTGTTGGGAATAGTGACTGGGAATGGCTGGATGAGGGAGAAGAGTTCAAACACTGGCTGTGGGGTTTTCCTTTTGTTTGAATGGCTGGCTTTGGTTGCTCAGTGGTTACTGATGAAACAGGAAGTCCCACAGCAAGGCCAGCCAGCGTCTCAGAAATGTCCTCTGGACTGGCAATCAGTTTTTTATCACTTAAACCTTTCCCACTTTTCCCCGACAACTGGACAGTATTGTTGGGAGTATTACTTTCTGTAGCTTCTGGAGAGTTATCTGGTACAGGTAGCTGCAAAAAGTCTTCATGCTGACATTCCCCAGACTGCATTTCTTCCATGCCTAGCTGGATGGCTTCTGCAATTTCCATTTCATCTGCTATTGCCATGAGACGTCGACGCATCCTAGCATAGTGAGTTGAGCTTGTCACACTCAACATTTCTAACAGCTTTACAAAAACATGGGGCACTCTTGCCACCATTCTTGCTGCACTCAAAAATACTCTCCGTGACAGTTTACCAACCATTGAGTGAGAATTGTCAATTGACTGCAAGGCGAAAGTTAAGAGGGAGAGAAGTTTCTTATACCTAAAAAAAGAAAAGAGATATTTTATAGACTGGTATGCTCTAGTTAACTACTGCCAAGAAAGCCATTTCCAGATAATGTGTTTAGCTGTCAGTTGTGCAGTAGAAAGGAGACTTACTGCTGCACTAGTGCTTCAAAATTGATTCACAGCTCAGAAGTTTTAAAAAAAGGCAACTATTTACTCCATATACTAAGTGCACTTTTGCATATAAATATATACTACTTATTTACAGGAATTAGAACAATTATTTTTTTTTTAAGAAATCGCCAACACCACATTCAACCACAAAGAGTAATAGTCACATAGTGTAAGAAAGTACCTGTCTACTATGGTATCAGCATGTAAAACATCTCCACAGACAATGTGGGGATAAAATTCACCAGGAAATTCCAACAGAAGCCTGTCTATTAGACAAAGTCGCCCCAGTAGCGCTTGCCAGTTGCTAGATTCTGTTTGGGTTCCGAGAATACAATTTAAGACATAATCAACACCACCAATACCAATGGACCCTACAAAAAAGTTGATAAAGTAAGGATTAGTTATGTTCACAGTCTAAATTCTGATCTAAATAAAGATCACAACTGTGTCATACACAAATACACGGTTTGCACAAATTACCCCCCTCCCAAACTGCTGAGAGAAATACTGTTCTCTTTGTCAAGCTGATATTGGAACAAATCCTGTATTAAATTTAAAACATTTCAGTATATTTCTTGTAATTATAATTCAATTATATATGAAGAGCTATTAATACCAGATTTAAGTATTTCTCTCCCAACTGCCAGCTCGCCCGCTTGGCCTTTACACATCTCCAATAGCGTTGAGACTGAAAGTTGACTTGTTCGACTGTAAGAAATTAAAACCAAAAAATAACTCTCTTAACAGATGGCTTTCAAGGGAAAACATTCTAATAATTATATTTCAATAATCATTAGCTTGGAATTGTGCATGGAAAATTATTTCACATCACTTTATTCCAATACATTTCTACAAACCTCTATCTGTAAGCTGCCAATAGTTGCAACATTTTTTACAAGAACACTTCCCAGAAATATAATGTGTATCACTAATAAATAAACACAAACCCAAATAGGACCTCATATTCTTGCAAAAACAGGCCAAATCCAGGAATCCAGCAACACAAGGAACAGTTATATTTCACTTATTCCTTTACCTTTAGATGTTCTATTGCTAGACTATTGTCAGGGCTTTTCTAGTTGCAGTTTCAGAAGAAATGCTGCTTAGGAACTAAACCTAAAGAGACAAAAATCAAGCTGGTGGATTTCTGCATCTAGTTTACAGTACAGGTGAAGAAATGGTTGGTCTGGCAGAACAGACAGGGTAGCTTGGGACAGGAAGACAAGGCCTACTCAAGCCAGAAATGCCAATGGCATTCATGCAGAATAGCCATCTTCTAGCACTAGACCATGAAATAAAAAGTAGAAGTGTTATGTTAACACTTCATGGCACAGATGTACAACAGCTTTTACTGAAACAGGAAACATACATGATTGGTACTTGCTAAAGGGTACTTGCTGACTGATTAAAGGTGAGTCATGAGAATTAGACCAAAGCAGTATCAGCTGAGATGGAGGGGATGGTTGATGACTGCACTTAACTTCTTCCTTATTTTAAGGGGGGAAGAAGGCCTAGAAAAAGGGTCCAGTCCTTTCAACATATTCATCAATGACCTGGACGATAGGATAGAGTGTAACCTCAGCAAGTTCGCTGGTGATGCCAAGCTGTGAGCAGTGGCTGATACACCAGAAGGATGTGCTGCCATCCAGCGAGACCTGGACAGGCTGGAGACCTGGGCCGAGGGGAACCTCATGAAAGTCAAAAAAAGCAAGTGCAAGGTCCTGCACCTGGGGAGAACAACCCCATGTACCAGTACAGACTGGGAGTTGACCTGCTGGAAAGCAGCTCTGTTGAGAAGGACCTGGGAGTGCTGGTGGACAGCAAGCTGACCATGAGCCAGCACTGTGTCCTTGTGGCCTAGCAGGACGACAGTATCCTGGGCTGCATTAAAAGGAAGGTGGCCAGCAGGTCGAGGGAGGTTATCCTCCCTCTCTGCTCTACCCTAGTGAGACCACATTTGGAGTGCTGTGTCCAGTTGTGGGCTCCCCAGTTTAAGAAGGACGTGGAACTGCTTGAGCAAGTCCAGCGGAGAGCTGCCAAGACGATCAGGGGACTGGAGCATCTGCCTTATGAGGAAAGGCTGAGAGACTTGGGTTTGTTCAGCCTGGAGAAGAGAAGACTGAGGTGGGATTTAGTAAATACCTGTAAATATCTAAAGGATGGGTGTCAGAATGATGGAACTAGACTCTATAGTGCCCAATGACAGGACAAGGTGCAATGGGCACAAGTTGAAACAAAGGGAACTCCACTTAAATATGAGAAAAAAACTTCTTTGCTGTGAGGGTGACAGAGTAGTGGAACAGGCTGCCCAGGGCAGTTGTGGAGCCTCCTTCACTGGAAACATTCAAAACCCGCCCAGATGCGTTCCTGTGCCCCCTGCTCTGGGTGTCCCTGCTCAAGCAGGGTGGCTGGACAAGATGATCTCCAGAGGTCCCTTCCAACCCTTGCCATTCTGTGATGGAATGTGCTCTTCCTAGAAAGGTTGGACTAGATGATCCCCGAGGTCCCTTCTAACCTGTGATTCTGTGATTAAGATCTGTGAATGTTGAAAGAGTATCGTCAGGTGCCTTGAGAAACTACATCTTTCAAGCCAGAATTCTGTTGGGGGCAACCAGACTGTAACAGAAACATGATATATTTATACCTATGATCTACACATTTTATTTCACCACCAACTGTAAATGGTCTCCTAGTGTCACATATGTAGTAACAAATGAAGCTTCAAGACATTTCAGTAACAATCCAATATGAATTTGAAGTTTTCAAGACACCATACCTGTTGGCATCTGCACATTTAACTAATATTGTCTCTACAACTGGCTTGAGAAGTCGCTGTAGTTTAGTCCTCTCTGCCAAAGTATGACAGGGAGTATATACCAGCATGGCTCTTAAAGTTTTCTAAGAGAAAGAAAAAAGCAATACATATGAAATCAAATTAGCTACACAATTAAATTTTTTTTTCAAGTGTTGTAAATAGTTTTATATAAATTGCATTCAAAGTATCAGTGAAATGTTCAAAGGATAAGTAGCTTACTACATATTCACTGTTAGAATTAGTAAGGTATTCTTCGAGGTTGGAAAGAACCTAGTCATACAAGTATTGTTAATACTTTGCACTGTAGCAAGCACTTCCTTATATTTGGCCAGTGGAGTCACGCTATTTCACTCTTGCTGAGGATTTTGTTCATGTCGCTTTCAGATGATGGTTAGAATTCAAGTCATCAGTGGAGCTCAACAACAATTACTAGGATTGCTGAATTCATGTATCTCCTCCCCTTCCCACCCCTTCAAAAATAAAGTAGCTTTGAAACTGCTAGAATCAAATGAGTAAAAAGCTACTTACTAAAGCAGCAACATACACTTTGTAGACAGGGTCAGCACAGACCATGGACAGCACACTGCAGCAGGATTCCACCACCACATCTCCTGAGACAGTGGTCTGAGAAGACCCACTAGCTGCTCCCAGAGCTCCAGCACCTGTGTTGTTTCCGTTGCTACTTCCAGAATTTCCAGTGCTTTCACCATTAGCCAGTAATAGAGCACCACTAACATCATGGGAAAGACGTCTAAGTGCCATCTCTCGTATATTCCAGTTTCGAGAAAACAAACAGCCGACTAACTCCATTCCAAACACCTGCCACAGAAAAAGCAATGTCACAGGAGTCAAACTGAATAATACTGCAACTTAAGTACCTAAGAAGAGCAATCAAAAAAAAAAACCAACGAAACATTTCTGGTGAAATATCACCTTAAGAAGTCTGACAGCAAAAGTGTCAGAAAGTGCAGCATCTTAAAATAGGGATCTGTGATAGAAATGAAACATGATAAACGATAAATCATCAGTTCTCCAAAAACTCTGTAAGTGGGAGGATGACTGTATAGATGGCTTTATTCACTTTGAATTTTAATTATTCAGTATGGAGTTTGTTTCTAGACATTGATATAAAGAACCCTGAAACCAGGGTCTATACCAGACAAAAATTGCAGCAGAAATATAAGCAAGTTCTCCCACTTAAAAGTGTGTGACCCCTGCTCAGTTGAACCCACTGGTAGAGTCTTATTGAGGTTATTCAGCTCCTGCCACACAACTTGGCTAAAAAAAAGTGCCAACTTTGTATTTATGTGACACTCGCACAACCAACACTAGAGTTAAGAACACTACATTTTATTACACGGACCTTTAATAGGAGGCCTGAGATGAAGTCCAAAACTGAAACCTTAGTTAAAACAAAACTGGAAAACCTTCTCTTCTGATGCAAGTTAAATGTAATTCTTTCCAATAATAATCAACCATAAAGTTGATGGGATTCAGAAAAAAGTTTTGAACTGTTGATCTGACAAATCTAGTCTAATGATTCAAAAATTAGTTTTTACATTTGAAGCTTCTTTTTCAAAGTAAAATTACCTGAATCCATGGCTCAGCTAAATCTTTATAAGCAGAAGGGATCTGCTGGACCCCATAATGAGTCAGGTTAAAATTGCTATCTTGGGTTCTTCTCTGTGATCCAGCTGTAGGTTGCTGCTGAGTTTGTTGCTGAACCACACGGAGTACAGAAGATTCTACAGGGCTTGGCAATTCATGACTACGGATTAACAACAAATAATGTGGATTAAAAAATGAAACATTTACTGAAGTAAATATTTCAGCATATTTAGGAACATCAGCTAAAGATCCAGAAACAGAGTTTGTTATACTCAGACTGAATCCTCACCTATAGAAATCATGAGATCTCCATTTAGATCTACAAAGAGGACAGATAAGTGGCTCTCTGTTTCTTCTGCATTCTTCGGCCCCTGGAACACAGCAAGGGGATAATATGTACTTCAGTTTTACAGTGTACAAAACCAGAAGGTGGCATTATTATTTTTAAGTTTTACTCAACAATGTTAGTTTCAGGATAAATGCTTCTGAACTCAGTGATTTGCAACAGCTTGATAAATATGGGCATTTAAACATTTTTTTGCATGCAGAAATGCTTGTTTAGCACTATGATTAATATTAAAAGTTAAGAACTGAAATACAGTTCCTTTTGTACCACAAACATACGTAATACTTTTTCAAAAGTATTAATACATGTGAGATAGAATTTTGTTAAAGCAAACTATTTACATACTTTATTTAATGTAGTATGTAAGCATACTCCATAATTCATAATCCTAGCTGACAACAGATGCTTTCATGCATGCTAATGATAAGTCACAGGGGGCTACAAGTCTGTTCCCAACCTTGCCCTAATTGGAGATAATCTTGTCATTCAGGTAAGAGAGGCTCAAAACTCTAGCCCTGCAGTTAACTTCTTTCTCTAAGCATCAGATACAAAATTGGTTTGTGAAAAACTGATAAAATAAAGCTTATCAATAGTACCTGAATGATACCAAACTCCCACAAAGAGCTACCAGCCATAACTTAAGAGCAGGTTTCTGTTTTTTTACTTTTAAACAAAAAAACCAACAAAACCACACTGTTATAATACGTTAGAATATTTAGAGTCACCAGAACTTAACATGACAAAGATGACAACATACATATTGACATGCAGTGGTGGTGTAATTTGTTCCTGCAGCCATCCTCACACACAGTTAGGCTTTCTTCATCCAGCATGCCTAACAAACAAATGGGGCACATCTGTTCTTCTTCATCCTTCATACTGTAAAAACAGATATTTGTGATTGTAAAAGTGGCACATTAGAATTCAGAACAGGCTTTAACAGTGAAAAAAGATTAACTTCCTGTTCGGAACAGTCACTTCTGAGTATCTATCGGCTATTAATGAGTCACTCTCCTAAACCTTGGTCTAAGTAACCAAAGTTTTAGAAGCACTGAGTACAGACAACACCGTTGAAATGAAGGGGAAAGTCACAAAACACATGACATCTTTCCAAACTAGGTCAGACACCAATTAGAGATTGAAAAGCCCAGTCTTGGGCACTTAGATTTTTTTTCCTAAGGCTTCTTTAAGCAAACCAACCTTTGCTTTTTTAACTTATCATTTGGTTTTGAAAAACTAAGACATTTTGAAAGGTACCCACATTTTTTTTTCCCATCACACTCCCATTAGAGTACTGAGTCACAAGGTAGTCTTTAACCCATTACAGGAAACAGTAATTAATATTTGACGAACATACGTAAAACTCAAAATTAACAGAAGATAACAGCCACTCAAAATTTCCTGCCACAAACAGAAACAGATGCAACAGATTCACATGAACACTAACATACCTACATGTGACATGTAGGTTTAAAAAAAACCAACCCATTTTCCTTGTTTTACATGTTGCTTCCATTTTATTTACCCCGCTCTGAATTTTGAAATGGATATAACTAGAAATTTCACCAGAAAAATTATTCTGAACTTACACAAGTTTAGTGAAAAACATAGATTTTAATCTTCTGTAATATTGTTTAAATGTGCAAAACTCTTACTACTCATGGCAAAAATATAAGTTATAGTTGGTGTGAGTCTACAAGACTTCAGGAACCCTGTACTTGTTCAACAACAATATATTTTTAAAATAAAATTAATTTTTACATGATTTCTATAGGTATATATTTACTTATGTTTTCTTGCAAATAGTTGACAGTATTTTCCTTGAAAAATCCACAAGAATAAGCTTACAGTGAAAAATTCATTTCCACAGCATGTATAGAAACACAAGTTTTAATTGAAAACTTATTTTTGAAGAATCATTAGTAAACCAAACATAATTGCAAGTCACAGTAATTATCAGAACTGAGTAAACTTCTCTCAAATTATTCTGATGCTCACTGTGCTCCAATACTTATATCATGCAAGATTAGACTTCCACAGAACAGTGACTTGTCTCATTGAACAAGTAATGCTAGGAACTAATTATCAGGTATACTGGCAAACAACTGAAAAATCTCTCATCCTGTAAAAAATGAGAACTAATGCAGTGAAGTTCAAAATCCAGTGAACCTAATTCTATGAAAATAAAAATTTCCTAGACATGCTATCTACATTTAAGGAACTGGACTGCCAGATAAGTAGTTCCAGAGTAGGTTATTTATGTAACTGCTTTGTTTATGCAATTTGTTTACAGTGACACTACTTGGTGATTTGGAAAAGTAAGTAAAAGATGACGGGCAATTAAGGTCACAATCTGTACATCAGAATTACATGCCTGTCTGAATATATTAATCTAACTCAATGTTTATTATCACAAAGTAATGTACCAAGGTACCCTTTAAGTTAGGTTTCACATTACACAAAAGATAACCTCAGTTTTGGAGCCTTCTGTGCTTTGACCTCTCTAGAAGATGCCTAGTTCGTCTACTAATGCATGCCAAATCACTTGTTTAAAAAATCCATATCTTTTCAAAATCAAGGAAAAGAACATGCAAAAGCACTCAAGTAGTAGAAGCTGGGGGAGGGAGGGAATCAAAGAATCAAACTTAAAATTGAGAAGTCATCTTTTAACATTGTATTAACAATAGAAATCATAACAATTTAATAGCTCCCTTTAATCACCCATTTTATATGAAGTGTTTATATGTTTACTTATGGTTTTATACATATAACTTCATACATATGTTTACACAAAAATTTTTCAGTATATTGTCATAGGCACTAGCATTTCTCCAAAGCAGGACAAGAGAAAAAGAAAAATCATGTTTCTTCATTTGTCAACACTTGCACAAGTGCTGTATTTGAATAAATACACACAAATATGTTTCCATAGTCAATATATGCTTTAGTCTTGCACTTCCATTTCAAAATCTTGTTTCCTGAATTCATAAGGGGTCAAAATAAACTCTTTTGACAACGCTATTCAACATTTTTCAAACAGAAGTTATAAAGTTATAAAGCAAATACACCCACTTGGTACCAAGGTGACTAACATATGCTTGACTCAATCGTTTGCAAATACATAAGACTTAATGTGGCTTGAAACAAAAGCAGCTTTGAACAAAAAGAATGTAGGTGGATTCTAAACCTCCAAAATTAGAAGAAAACTACAGAATAAAAGCTTTTAATTCCTTTAGAAAAATACTAACCTGTTTTCTGAACTAGATGTAGAAGTACTAGATGATGACAATGTATGAGAATTTGACATGCGTGAGACAAACTTCTGGATGGTGTTACGAGATGGAGCTTTGATCCTTGAGCTACGCCTACTGTGATATTTCTGGAACAAACTCTCAACCTAACATCAGAAAAAGATAGCAACAGTCGTATTTATGCTATGAATAGCTTGTAATTAAAAGTAATATTACTGAAGCTTAACTACTGCTAAAAAAATTCACCTATTCACCTTCACAAAAATGCATTAGCAGTAGCAGCAGGAATTTCAGAAGTCTTACTAATAAACAGATCACAAGAGACACTTCACAACAAAACCTTATTTGCTTATTAAAAATAAACAACAGTTTTAAGTATACACACAATTACTTCTGAAAACTCTTGTTCTGTTTACCTTCCAGCTAATCAGTGAGATATACACAAATTTGAGTAGAAAATCCAAGATTTGTGTTGCTGACTAAACTACAGGTCTCTACTATTGTTTTACTTATGGCTTTTATTTGTAGCTTTTTTTTTTTTCTACTTACAGAGCTCTTGAGACTGAATTAAAGATAATTAAAAACATATATTCTTGTTGCTTTTCAAAGCAATAGCTTCCAGCATTTTTAAGATAATGTCCTAAAGACTTTTGCCTGGAGAGTATTATAGATCTTCCATTGTATCTATTAGAAATTGATTACCTCAAAGTTCTTCAATGTCTTTCTCCATAGCATTGGGTCTGACGGTTCAAGCTGGAACACCCGCAGCATAACAAACAGCAGATGAATACAAAATGTCCCACGGCCACAGCTACAAGTCTGCAAAGAGCAGTATATACTAAGGCTCTACTGAATTGGTAACTACATAGATAATATTTCCACATTTAAGTGCATCACAGAACATATCACAATTACTTCCAAACTAGAATCTTTTTTTTTCTAAAGCAAAACTTCAGACAAAACTAATACACTTGCTACATATTTGATAAAAAAGCTGATTATATTCCATTAGCACAGATTACAACTTTCAAATGCCACTTTATAGAACCGTTATGATGAGTTGGCGACTAACTCGATGTAATTTGGTTTTGAACAGTTCTCCAAGGTTAACTACAAATCAATAAAAGCTACAGACAACACAAAAATGTTCTCTACCTGAGGCCCAATAAACACTCTGTATTTATTGTCAGGGCTGTCTCCTCCAATTAAGAAAGAGTTGGGTCCTATCTGCTGCAGCAAGTACAGCCTGGCTCGCATAACTTTGTTGACGCGACGATTTGTTTCCTCAGGGCTGTATGGAGAGAAGCCATCTGGAGATGGCGCTCGTCGAGGTGGTGTTATTCGTCCACTCTGAAACTGCATAAGTGGTTCCATCCATAAGCATTTCCAGACAACAGCACAATTAATTAAGTGTTGGTTTTCTGCCCTGCCAGGACCCTCCCCCCCCACCCAGGGACACAAAATAAGAGTCCTCAAAACCTGAAAACACTATGACCTGCTGAGGGTATATGATTTTAAAAGGATTACTTTCTTCCATGCCTAGAACTCAAGGGCAGAAGAAAAACTGAAATTTTGCCTGACATTACAATAGAAAAGGATCTCTTAAATTGCATCTATTTTCAAGTCTTCATTGATTGCCTTACCATATTACTACTGAATAATTCAATCAGAAGATAATCATAGACTTGTGGCTCAATATAGGAATTCTGTAAGATTGTAACGCTAATATATTTAATAAATTAAGAAGTCCTATGACTACAGTTTACAAAGGGGAACATACAATCAATGAAGAACAAAAGTTTAAAAATTCCAAAGAAGGAGAAAGGATACAGCTTCTTCTCCTTTGCACAGGTAAAGCAACTTTCAGCTCAGGATGGGTTTTGTTTTGTTTCCCCACAATCAAAAATTCAATGGCCCAAACCTTTTATTAAGATTTTCTTCACTTAAATGCATCACATTTCCAACATTATGAGATTCATTAATGGCTCTGTCCAATTTCAAATCTTCTGCTTTGATTTATATCCACTTTGAATTTTATGTTATGATGCAGGTTATAATTGACTCACTGTCCATCAGTTAAGCAAAAGATAGCCTGAACTTCTAAGGTTTCGAGTGAAAGGTTGATATAAAACAAATAAAAACAATCAAATAGAAAAGGATCAAAGGCTAAATAGGATAGTTTTGTGGGTTGTTGTGGTTTGGAGTTGTTTGTTTTCGGGGTTTTTTTTGTTTGGTGGTTTAACCTTCCAATTTCTCCTGTCAAGAGGAAAGGAGCTGTGCTGCAGTGCTGTAACCTGTGATATTCATCCCTAGTTCAGAGGAATGGCAGTACAGATTTTAATTGATTTTGGAAATTTTGTTTAGAGCAATGGGACCATAAAAGCAATTAAAATTTATTCTTACTCTTACTTGTTCTTACAGTTGTAGAAAACTGAAGCTTAAATGTGGATGAGCATTTTTATAATAAGCAAGCCTGTTAGATACAATTGCTCAAAACATTAAACTCTGAACTTTAATGAAGCTAGTTACTATTGCTCAAAATGTTCTATTCCAGATCTTCTCAAATGTAAATGGTAGAGATTTTAATCTTCTAACTATGCACATAACTAAATCTTCCCTAAGCTGGACATAAAGATAATTTCTGAAACAGAGGATCACAAATAGCAGACAGTAACACTTTTCTGTAGGAATCTTAACCCAGTCAACAATCCTATCCCCGCCAAAATATACCTGCCTGGACAACTGACATGCAAAACTACAAGAAAAAAACCCAAACTACTAGCTTGATTTGCACAAAGAGGTGCTAAGAGAACATACACGTGTTCATGACTGAGTATTTATATTTCTTCATTTATTTCCTAGAAATAAAAATCGAAAGCGGAACAGAATTAAAAAGAAAACATGCACCTAAGAGTAGAGAATACAATTCCACATATAAGAAACATAATGAGATGCAGTCTGTGTTTCTCTCTAAAATGATACCCTGTCATAATCCTTTTGTATCAGCATATTGTCCTACAGAGGGAAGATTAATTGCCTCCAAGCAAAAGATTCAAGAATATAGCCAAATTAAAAATTACATCACAGCTTGCAACTTACAGGCACTGGAGATACCCTTTTCCTTCTAACACCAGGTGATTCAGATTTAACCGTCCTAGAAGATGATGATGAGGAGCTACTAGGAGAAGGACTACGTCTTCCTTTCTGCGCAGGTGAAGAAACAGTGCTTTGTCCTTCAGCTTGAGGTTCTAGAGAGAGTTTGTTAATTTCCAGTCCGTCTCCTTTTCCAGGGATAGGCTTCACCACCTTGAAGAAATTAAACCATGTGTTAGAATTACAAATTGATCATTTTACACCAAAGCAAAACGAATTCATCAAAACTTTTTTTGCTAGCATTATGTAATTAAGCCATTATCCAGACACCTGAAGTTTGCATATTCCCTAGGTTCTAATATTAACATCTAATAGGGGGTCTTTTGTTAATCTATATGCAACACAAAAGCATCTGTCCATTTGTGCCACTCATGTTAGTTGTGGCAGCAGCTTATTTAATTCTCAAATTACTTCTGTAATTGTAATTCATAATATCTCAAAGGACAACAGTTCCCCCATTTGAACAGTAGGAGCCGAAAGAATCTTCTTCTACAGGCATGGTCTGCTTATTAAGAGCTACAACATTGGATCCATCTGTTACATACAAGTATCAGTTGAGAAACACTAAGGTTGCTATTTCTACAGCACACCACTTGTTGCAAAGTAAAAATTACTTTAAACCTGGAGGCAATGCAGCAGAATTAAGGTGTGCTGCACCCTGCAAGAACCACACCTGCGTTTTCCGCCTGCCATGTAAGAACAGCTACACCACAACTGGTATCTGAGCTAATACAGTGCTGCTCTACATGAGGAGGCACATGTGCTCAAGTACAGTGAGTAAATACACTTCTAATACAGTGCCTTGTTGCATGAACACTAAGTTTTTACACTGAGGTATGGAATATTTCAAGAAAACTTTCAGCTGCCTGCCTCTCAGACCCACATAATGCATGAGAAGAGTAGGGCCCCAGGGAATCACATTAAAAGCAGTCACAGCAGTCAGATTCAGTTTTAGTCCTACATTTCTCCCTGCCTTAGAAGCTTGACTCAAAGCTGTAAAGACACTCCAAGTAACAAATTAACAGAGCAGAACTCTCCTAGAAAGTTCCAGAGGTGTCTCTGATTTAGGCAAAAAATGGAACAGGCTTTCCCTGCTTCGGGTCCAGGGAGGAAGAGACTCAGTGCCTTTCTACCTGATGAACAGGACTGCGCCCACAAGATCAAATGCTGTTTTTAAATTGAAGCATTTGACTCATCCAACTGAAGTTATTCCACTATCCAGAAATGCATTTCAGTTTCAGCTGACTACAGGGAGAAGAGGACAATGAGGAGGTTGTGGTCTAGCAGTTAGGCACTGCCTAAAAGAAGAAAAAATTGCATTTACAGACTTGATCCAAGCACTGCTTATTTTCCTTTAAGAAGTCATCATATTTAATGTATTGCAAATGTGAACTTTCCAGAAACCTTTGTTGCTACTGTTTTTAAATATACTGCTATCTGATTATGAAAGTGAACTATCAGATAAAGGAGAAGTATAAAAAGCAGTGCAGCCTTTTTTAAATCTCCTACCTGTTACTGTAATGCTTTTTCTTTCCTGGGAGGTTAGAATGCAAATTCATATGCCTATGGACAATTACAATTACCAGCTGCTAGTGCTTGAAAACATTTAAAATATAAAATGGTAGTAATTGAGAATCTGGAGTATTGAAAGTTGTATTAAAAAACCCAGAAACCTCAAGGTAAGTGGACTGAACAAGGAAGCAATTTCAAGCTATGCAGGAGCCAAGACCTATTAAAAAATTTTCAAATTGAGAACTGTTTTGTGTTATTTGACCCAGTGAGGTATTGCTTTCTTGGTGTACTTTTAAGTATTTTCAACATTTTTTTCTCATGACAGAAAGTGACGAGCAGAACTCTCATCTGTTCTAGAAAAGCTGCTCCCAAACACTTGTTTACTGCATCAAATGATCTTAGCTTTAAATTAGCACTCCCATGAAGTGGTACATCGGAGTCACACTGACCAATGCAACTACACTTACAGGTAACTAATGGCTATTAAACACCAGCATTATACTGAATAGAATTGTAACTATGCTCAATAAATTTCAGGTTTGATCTGCTCACAACTTCCTAAAACTGCTTCCAGGCCGTTTATACTAAAGAATTACGCAAAAGGCTAACAGAATACTCTGGCATCCAAAGGTTAGCAGAGTTAAGACTTGTGCAAAGGAGATACTCATCTTTGGTTTCTTCTGGGGCTAATAAGATTGCAGGTTTTTTTTCATCCAGCAAAAATTCCATACGCTTCCATTACAACACGTAGAAAACTAACATTTTCAACTAAGGAGAACTTAAATCACAAAACACCTAAGAAGCATGGGAGTACAAAGCACTATAGTACAGTTTTGCACACAAACTTATGTTATTACCTAATGAACAGGAGCTGCTTTTGTTGTTGACATTAGAGGGCAATGTTGTCACAGTATTATTTTATGCTACACAAAGCAGCACAGCTATATGCCTTTTTCGTTAAAGCTTAATAAATGTGTATATTTCTAAAAGTCAGCCACAGTTTCTTGTTAAATGGCTCATAAAAAATGAACAGGAGGACAATAATTAGCAGTATGCAAATTGTTAAGAAAAAGAGGTTTCTAATAGAAAGAAATTTAAGGGATTTTTCTTTGTAATAGCTGTTACAGGTATCGCCCTTCTATCAGTGCCACTTACCACAGGGCCCCTCCGGCTTCTTCTTTCCAGCCATTCGTGCTTCCAGGCTGGCATACATGTTGCCTTGAGTTTCTCCCTGATCATGCGCTCTTCTGGGCGGTCATCCATCTTCTGCAACCCCCTGAGGGTTTCTTTATTCTCCATGTCACGACTACAGCAAAGAAAAAAGATATAGTCATAAACACAATTAATTTTACTTAAAGTATAATACCACAGAATTCTTAAACTTTGTGCCATCCTATTCTCCCTCTCCTTAGTACGCAGCTGCTAACACAGCAAGCCTTTTAAAAGCTACGACTAATTTGCTAGTCTGCTGTTTGCAGCGTTGTTTTTTTACAGTGTGTGTACTGCTTGTAACATTGGACACCCAGTAAAAAGGAAGGTCTTGGCAAATATTAAACCAATACAAAAGTTACCCTATATTTCATGTCATTCACCAAAAGGTTTCACAAGTGTGATGGTTCATGCATTCCTTGGCAATTCAAAGCTTGCAATCTTTATTTTCAAACAATTTACAAAATTAAGATAAATTAATGGTGAAAATTTTCCATCTTACATAGTTTAATGCTCGCGCATCCTACAATGTAGTGCATTTTCCTATTTGTAACTCTTCCTCAAAAAAGAGAGCATACACAGTAAGTATGTTTAAACTAGACACAGAAGTCTTGAAACTAAGGCTAGTGGCCTTGCGTATTGCTTTCTGAGTGACTGATGACTCACAAGCTCTACAAGTCAGCTATAATTATAGCAAAATTCACAGCAAGTTTGTATCTGTAAAATGAAAGTGTAATCCATCTGGGCTTGTACTACTTTGACCTACAGCAAAGTAGTTGCCTGTGATTGCTGGCAGCAACAAAAAAGCAAAAAATACTGTCTGACACTAAAAAACAAATAAGAACAGTCTGGAAGATTTCCTGGTTCTGTTGAGCTATCTGCTAAATCACCAAGAAAACCACATTCTTAACCAGCAGCAAATGATCCCCACCCATCTTCTTGAAGTTAGCCATCTTTAAAAATAAGCAAGCTTGATTAAGCCAAGTATCAGAATGAAATTTTATTTAAAAAAAAAATAAATCACATCTTACAGTGGAAGATAAGGCTATATAAATTTAGTTACAACTACTGCTTTCAAGCATGTGGTCTTCAGCTTCTAAAACATTTAGCTATGCAGTTAAAACTACATTTATGTACTGAATGATGACCTACAACATATTCCCTGTAACATTCATTGCAATAAGATGATGTTAAAATTACAATTCTTGTCTTCATTAATAACACATTACTAAGCTTCATTTATCGGAAATCCCTACTTAGAAAAATGAGAAGTTTTCACGCATCAGGAGTGCTCCTGTTATTTTTTTTTTTTCTCTCATTGTAGAGACAAAGGAAATAAAGAATACTGAGGCAGGAAATAACTCTTCCTGTTCAGTGCTGAAAAGTAACTAGCAGATGGAAACTGTAAACAAAATATATTTTCTTTCAAGCAACATCTAAACCTGCTGTTAGTAAGCAATTTTAGACACCCAGAACTGTGTCTAGTGATTAATGACTTAAAAATATTTATAAACACAATCCACCTAAGAATGATTTTTCAGAGATTAAGCATTAATGATTGCTTAATGTCAAAACTAATGCAAATGACAAAAATCATTGTTGTCCCAGCACTGAATTCCATACTATGGCTTTCTAGAAACAGAGACAAAAATAACTATTGATAATTAATGGAAAATGAAGATATTATAGCAGCAGGTAGAGTCCAAATGAAGAAAGTCCCTAAAAGTTTAAAACAGGAAAAAAACTTGTGTAAAAAGGGTCAACTTTACATTTTTTCCTCAGTCAAAAAAATCAGTTAAAAGACAAAAATCCTTGCATAAGAACAGTATAGCTCCAAAATAATATAGGTGCCAGTTAAAAATATAGTTATTCGAGTTTTTATATTAATTATTCCATAGCATGAACCATCTCAGTTGTATAAAAGTATTCATGCAAGGCAGAAAACACTATCCCAGCAGTGAAAGAACGACACAATATTTCATTTGTTCATATAACCATGATTAACTTCCCAACTGATATAAAAAAAGTCTTTTAAAGGCCTTTGGACTTGAATTCATGAACAATGTAATACAACAGTGGAGGCTTCATAATCTGTGCTTGTTCTCTAAAAAGCAGAAGCAACTATCTTCCTCTCATGTGACAGCTAAACCGATCTACTCTCGTCTGCACAAAGAACTCTTGTGCTTTTCCTCCATGCAGGTGGGAAAGACCAACTGAGCCTGAAAGCTTTTGCTTAGCAAACCATGGTTATCTTTTTCAAGAATTTAAGTATTATGTGTATTTTTAAAGAACACTTTCTGAAGTGCTTAAGAAAACTCCATATTTTAACTCAAGCTTAAGCTTGCTAAAGTATTTATTATATGTTCTTATACTATTAGGTCTGTGAAAAAAACTGTCTTCATGTGACTGCATAAAGCTCCTGCATACTGCAGGACATTCTCATTCTGTGGCTCTGAACCTGCAGTGTGTTTATTATTATTATTTTAATCTAAAATAAACCCTCTCATCTATGCCAGGCAAGCTGAAGTTCTCCTACATGACAATGGCTAGGTGGCTAGCCTCCATCTTACTGTATCTCAGCACAAAACAAAAATAATAAATCCAGAGCATATTCCACCAGAGCATGTGCCCTGCTTGATCCTGCAGGGAACAGATCATTCTGAACTTCATACAGCAAAACCTATTTATGAGTCAAGGTAACAACATGCTTAAGTGACTGCCAGGTGGTGCTTTATTTGAACAGCAGTGGCAAAACTAAGGAGCAGGCCAAAAAAAAAAAAATCTCAGAGAACACACTAGCTTGGACCAGGGAGTCTGACATTTTTCGATAGCCCACCCCTCTGCTTTATCAGGAAGCAAGGCTTTTGCTCATTAATAGTTCAGCTTTTCATTAATCAAGCAAAAAAGATACAATGCTTTTTTTGCCAGATAAATTTTAAGTTTTAAACCTTGCCCCCACCTAAAGGCAGCATTAAGGATCTTTAAAATTATTTTTATTAGTAGTTTTAAACCAACAGACATCAGCTTCTGTATTATTACTTAAGAAATTCCAAATAAATTACCTAAATTGTAATTCTAAATACTAAGCAAGCTCAACAGTGTGATCACTACCATTTTTTAATGCATAAGCTCAGTGGTCTGCACATCAATAACTGCATTACTCACTTTGTATTTACTCTTACAGTTAATAAAGCAAATAATCCAATAAGATTATGTACTGCATGGAAACAGTCTACTGCAATATCTTGTGCAACAGCAAAGGCAGAACATTGTCCTTTGTTTCTGTGTCTTAATTCTGAAGACTTGCAAACAGTAATTGAATAGTTAGATGGTTAACGACTTGTTCTCTATGGATCAAAAATTCAATATTTTAAAACAAGGTATGCAATACAGGTGTTATTTAAGCAAGCTATTGTGAAGTACACAAGCAAGATTTACTTCTGAATGGCTCAGTGAATTTGCTACCAATTCTCAGCAAGTTTTTTTTTGTTTATTTGTTTTTGGTTTGTGGTTTTGTTCGGTTTTTTTTCAAAGGACATATAATGCTATACAAAAGCTGAATCATAGCTCCAATTCATTTTCTTGTGCTTCTTGGTGTTTAGAAAGGGTTAAACATCTTGGCTTCTCTGCTATCTTATTTGGGCAAGTGGCTTTATCCAAAAGCAACTGTGGACCAGATTTTATTAGCAGCAGGAAAACAGGAAAAAGGCAAGTTCTGGAATATGAGTCAATTCACCAAGAAAAGGGAAGCTCTGTCCTATATCCACAAGTACCCAATCATAGGGAGGAAAAGAGTTATTTGCAGCTGAGTATATTTTAAAAAAAAAAACAAAACACATTTGTCTGAAGCAAGTTAGCAAAGGTAACTTGCATACCACCAGCGGTCAAACCATGGGTGACTACAGAAAACATTCACAACCAGAAGCGGTCATACAGCAGCCCCATCAGAACAATCAATGCATTTAACAACAACAGGTTGTGAGGCAAGGAGCACAGGGTTTGATGGAAAAGCACTGACTAAGAAGGAATGATGAATATGGGAGAAGTTTTACGTTCTGCTCAGTGCAAATGCTACATAAGTGACAATCAATACTGAGGACAAGCTTAGATGGGATGTACAGAGCTCATTTTGGGGACCTTCAGCAAGAATTAAGATAAGGGCACCCAGCTACCTGCAACCCAAACCTCAACAGGTCTTGTGAACACGGGGCTAGTCAGCTGGCCTGGAGGCATGCTAGGAGCAGCACTCAGTGTTGGGAGTGGGGACAAAAGACTTAACCATTCCCCAAACTGAGGAGGATAGCTATTAGCATTTTAGATTTTTTGCCACTAACAGTTCCAGTAGTGCTCACAGTTTCCCTTTTGACATTAGGTGTTTTTAATTATATTCTTCACTGTGAAGGTGGTGAGGCACTGGAACAGGTTGCCCAGAGAAGCTGCAGATGCCCCATCCCTGGAAGTGTTCAAGGCCAGGTTGGATGGGGCTTTGAGCAACCCGGTCTAGTGGAAGGTGTCCCTGCCCATGGCAGGGGGTTGGAAGTAGGTGATCTTTAAGGTCCTTTCCAACCCAAACCATTCTATACTTCTATGAAGATCAGTAAAAAAGTCAGATCAAGATGGGCAGATCAAGACTGTCTTCCTGCCAGTCTCCCATTCATTATCTTCCTGATGCCACAACTGCTGTTGTCTATCATCTAACCATTTGTGTCCATCCTAACAAAGCAAAAGATCAGGTATGGCACATTCTATTAAAATGAAAAACTTCACAGGAAAAACTTTCTCAACCTGGAACTAAATGACAGCAACTGCCACTTAAAGACAGTATTGAACACACCACTTCATAGAGACTAATGAATCTGGCGTCCTGAAATAGTTACAGGGATTTCAGCTAAATGATATAAGCGTGAAATTAAGTTCTATTTTTCCTGTTAGAGTACCTGACAAACACAAAAGGGAAAGCAAAAAATAATCATATTTCTTTTTTTCTAGCTGCCTTAGCTTCTCCAATACCACTTCATCACCTCTCCTTCAGAATAATGTAGGCTTTCTTCATTTGGCCAAGACATCATCCACTGAAGCTCACACACAGTATGTATTTAGTGGTACTCTACATCCACTGTTTGCCTTTCACTCATATTAAAAAATTGCCACTTTCTTATGTTATGTAGATGAATCACTAACAAGCATTCTACATTAGAAACCCCCTTTTATTTTCCTCAAACAAGCTTGTATCTTCTACATATATTTTGAAACTTACTTATAAACTATAAATACATTTATATGTTACAAAAATACAAAAAAAAAAAAAAGGATAAACAGTGCCCAGATACACTTAAACAGAGAAACATAACACCCAGCAGGTTCCTGTGGAACCTCTGCTGCCCTGGGGATCCCCAGCTGCAGTACAAGAGCCCCTGTTGGAAAACACCATCAAGTAACCGCCATTACATCTTTACATCAAAGCAGTTTTAGAAGCCAAACCATACCCTACTTCTTCCAGTGTTCTTCTGTAAAAGGGAAACAAACCTGTACAGAATGTGAAAACATGAAAGAAAAACCATTCTGTTATTTGGCTCTAAAATGAGAACTACTGAGCTACACCTCTACTAGTTTGGTAATAATTATTTAGACCTGGTTTGATGCACCCTTTACCTTCTCTCCCCATGAAGTAATTTTATCAAGCATCTCTTGAAGACTGGTATGTTAAAAGGTACCTTTAGCAGTGAAGTATTTTCTTTGACAATAGGACAATATTCACAACCAAAGCTTTAAGACCACAGACTGAGCCAGTGCCTTCAGTGAAACCTCACAGGCCCTGGTCAAGAAAGATCATCCCCTTAGTGATGAAGGCTCAAATCTCCAAAGATGGATGTCTAAAGATACAGAGGTAAATTACCTGCCTGGATTTTCTAGCTCCTAGGAAGTCAAATCCAACTACTTGAAATATGTAAAACATTGGTTGGATTGCTTGCTTTGAAGCCACTAAGACATACTTTCAGATTTTAGCACTATTCAGTAGTCACTGAAAATGCTTCCCTACAAAACAAGCCAATACCAGCCTCTGTTTGTAACAGATGCTTGCTACAAAGTTAATAGAATCTGCTTCTCTCTTCTGTACGTTTCCTAAGCAGGCCATCAGACATCTGAAAAAAAGTATTGCAAAAGCTCCTAGGGCTCTCTAATTCTTCCTGCTGTTATTTAGTTTTCCAGTACCAACTCGAATGCATCAAGGTATATACGTACTGTGGTATTTTTGAGATGGAAAAATAGCAGTACCTTACATGATCTCTCACGCTCTTCACTTTCATGCTACAAGGTTTGTGGAAGGAATCTGGTATTTTATCTCTATAAAACGAGAAGTTTATGCCATTACTGAGCAGGATTTCTAGAAATTATAAGAACTAGATAATTTATATCAATACACGAGCATCAGAGCAGCTTTATATTTATATAATTGTGCAGCTTTATTATTTTCATTAGATACATTGGTCCAAATGCATAAAGTGTGATAATATAACTTATCCAAACATTCATAGGTTTATTACTGTATGACAAACTTCAGTACGCTAACAGAGGACAAAATCCAGTACGCCCAGTTCACCTTACAGCAACTGAAGAGAATACACAAGTCCTGCCCCTGTCCCACTGCAACTTACTACTGGGCCCTACTCCAACAGCAGCAGTAATGTAATGAAAAAGACTGGAATATGAGTGCTTACTGACTACATGATTAGTTCATCTGCACCAGGTCACAGGATCTCAAGTGTAGGTGTTACGGATTTTTTTTCCCCCCGGTTAGCCCACCAGAGCCCTCTTCTATCTCTTGCTGAAGCGTAAGACCAAGTTTTTACATGTATCACCTAAGTCAACTCTCCTTTCAACAGAGTCCAATTCTTCACTTGTAGTATGCAGTTTAATCTCGTAGGCACGAAACTGAAGTTTGGATTCAGATTCTTTAAGCCTGTCATACCTCAAAACAGGAGCATTAGGTGAAATGCAGTTGGCTAAGATGTAGAAAGTGTCAGGTCAGAACAGATAATGGTCCTTGCTGATGTAAAAGTCTGAAGCCATTAACAGAAAGATGGGATTAAAAAGTATGATAAATGCCAAAATAGAAGTTCTAAAACAAAGTTCTCATTGCAGATTATTTTTATATGTCCATATATTTGGTATATGAGAATATTCATACTGTTTTGAGGTGTCTGTCTCTGTCCTACTTCTAAAGATGAAAGTGCTTATTGCATATTGAATGACAGTCAAAGCAGAGTAAATGTCTCCACACATAATGTATGGGATAGAATGTTTCTTAGACAATTTAGCTCCAATATACCCAACAAAGAGCAGATACTTTATACAAAAAAGTATACTTTGAATCAGCTTAAAATAATAGGAATAAGCAGATAAAACTGCATACTACATTCTCCACCTCCAATTAGAATGGTGGAAATAAGACAGCATAAAAACAAGTAACTAAGAATGAGGAATGCAGAATTTCAAAAGCTACAACCTATTAAATAATTTCTGGAGGATTTATAAACAAGAAAGGGAATTTAGACTATTCTGGCACTGTTCAAAACAGCAGAATTATCAGTAGATATCATATGTTCCAAGACTGCTGATGGAAAGAGAATTTTGAAGTTCTCGCAGCAAAAGATGATCATAAAAATAAATGACATTAAAAAGCAAGTAAAAATATAAAGGCTCATAAACATTATTTCTAGGAAAGAAACATACTCTAAAATTTAAGTCTTAATGACTCATTAGGCAGTAAGTGGTAAGGCAAATGGAGAATCAAACTTACTCTTCAAAACAAGTAAATCTTTAAATGATTTAAAGCTAAATTCAAAAAATTATAAAACCCAACAATCTCTGGTCTCACAGAAGGAGACCAGAGACCCAGAAAGATGTTTAACAGGTTTGCTTTTGTTCTTTCCTGCAGAATTATTTGACTACTATGCTTCTGTGATAAAAATCGTTACTTCTCACAGGGGTTACATTTGTTTCTTAGTGTACACTGCTGACAATCATAGTCATCTGCTAGGTGTACTGAAGTAGCATTTAGGAGTCATGAAGGAGGACCCTACTGTGCTAGTCATCCCAATTTGTTGTTTTTTGGTTTTGTTATTTCTCTACCTTGTCTGTGTCTGGCTTTGTTATTTGTACTAATCTTTTTAATGCTTATGCTTTACTTTGATAAATATATGGACAACAAATACGAAAAGATAAGAAAAAAGCAGTCTGAGTTACTGTGAATTAATAACATTAATACAATTTCTTATGATAAAGGAATAATGAACTGTATTAAATAAGCACTAAACTTTGCTAAAGGGATATCTGTCTTGCTCAGTGACACTCAGACTCATTCAAAACATCACTGTCCTATGAAGATGCATGCATATACTGAATTTTGCTCCAAAAGTCAAAGAGGACTAAACATTTCCACATATATTCCTGGCCCTGGCATAAAAAGCTTTCCTGGGGTGCAGAAATAAAATAAAAAGTTTCTTGCAAACATATTTTGAGTAATCGCTAGGTGAAGAAATACAACTCTACAGCAATATACTAGAACCCTTCACCCACTTACGGTGGATCCACAGTGGACAGCATATTTTCCATCAGCAGAAAGTCACAGGTATAACAGGCTCTCACCATGAAGACCCAGACTTAGGCTCTTCAGTTCCTTAATTCTCACAAATATAATGCCTTTGCATGTATACAGTGCTCTGTACTGTATGCGGAGAGCGCTGTCTCCCTGTGCAACAAGGAGACCTTCTGGTGATATCTGTCAACTAATCTAGCCACAGGCCAAGCATACAGTAACCACACCCACTTTAACAATGGCAGCTACTATTACAAATGTTTATTTTTGTAAGATAACAAGCTAGCATGGCAAAAAAAGACAGGAAAAGGCATTCAAAACTTCTGCAAGCATATGGCTAAAAATGTATTTCAGCTTCTTTAAAATCCATAGTATAAAAAGGGAATAAATGCAGGAATCTTATCTGATATGGGGAGTATTTAGTGAAGCAACATTAAAAAAAAAAATCACTGTAGTTAGCAAGCAATTAAAAAATCCATAATAACCAAATAGGTCTGTAATAACAAAGCAAGAAAGCCAGTTACAGGACAGCAGGTATATGGACTACTCCTTAACAGAAATACACCATTTTTTTCTTATTATCCTCAGTGTATTCCTGCCTGAGATTTTATTTTAAAACTTTGTTGCACTCGTATTTCACTTATAACAACATACTTAAATTTTTAATTTATAGTAATTCATACTTTAAAAATTTAATTCTTGATACTAATTACAAATTACATACTGTCAGAGTAAAAAAAAAAATGCAGTGAGCTCAAATCCCTTTGATGTGGCCCTGGATAAAAGGGGTATCTTCAGTACTTGCTTAAAAATTGCAGAAACATTCACATAGCAGTGTGAAAGCATAACACTAGAGAGGCATCACTTCACAAGAGCTCCAGCTTGTCACTACTGATTTGAGATAAACCCACAATGTTCCATGTTAACAGAATTTGATCAGAAAGGCTTTGCACATTCCAGTTTCAGTTTAGTCATTCCCTCAGAGGCTCCTAGACACAACATTTTCTCCTGTACGTGAGCACCTGGGAGAAACAGTTTCACAAACCATGGGCACCCCACCATAAAAAGATAAAAATATCACATATATCTAGAAAGATGCATGAGCATGAAATTACATATACAGATATTACTTACGCAAAACATTAACATATGAAAAGGAATAGTCTAATTTCATTAAGACACACTGTGTAACAGCAGCTATAATTAATATTAAGCATTTATACACTATTTGAGGGAGGATATAAGCAGTAAGAGGTATTGGGTCAGCTAGGTGTCAAATCTTTACACAATCTTGATGGAAGGAAAAGTGATTGTTTTGTAAAAATTTTTAAAATATCGTCACTGTACTGATTATGCCACTGTGGCCCTTTGAACACTGAAAGCAATTCTGTATCTGACGAAGTACAGAAAGATTAAAAGACATGACCAACAGGACAAAATAAACCACACTGTGGAACAACCCCAGATCTACATTGATAATCACCCATCTCCCACCGTTGCATTATTCAAACATTCTGATATATGTACTTATATGGTAGTTGGAACAAGTCTGTCTCTAACATCATATGGGACTTTGATGACACAAAATGTATTGAAAATAAGTAGTAGTATTATTTTAATAAGTAATGAACTCTAGATCATGCCAACTGTATCCACACTTGGCACAATGAAGAACAATTCCTTACTGCTGTTAAAAACCTCTTTGAAGAGGAAGGGAGTAAAGTTTTCCAGAACTTGAGAGTTGATCTTTCACTGTGCTTTCTAATCAGCAACACAACTGAACAAGAAAGTAATTCCAGTTCATATCTTCATTCTGAGATCTCCTCCCCAAGGTAACTGTATGGGTTTTGGCTGGGAAGGAGTTACAACAGTAACTCAAACTTCCATATACTACTTTTAAACAAAATCAGAGTAGTTAAATTCACCAATGTAATCTTTTATTGATCCAAAAGAATCAGGGAAGGAGGAAAAATGTTGTGAAAACCATGAAGTTTATAAACTGGAATAAGCACAGACAATCATGGTACACAAGTTTTATGGACATACAAGGGAGTTCAAAACAACTATAAGTAGTCAAACAATTAAAACTGTCAATAATCTCAAAACCACTTATTTCAAAAACATCAAAAACAGCACTCAAGTAGTTTTCTTTATTGCCATGGATAGGTATCACACTAAAGTGACTTGTAAGAAAGCTTTTTCATTTACCTTAACCCAGAGGCACAAAAAAGAAATTACCATTGTCTTCAACGAGGAAGTAGTCTTACGTTGCTGAAGCTACAAAATAACTATGATTACAAAAAAAAAAAAAGAGCATTTGCTTGCTTATTGAGTGAACTGTACTCAACAGAACTGGTTATAAGTTAACCACCAAAGGTATTTTCAGCATGCCAAGTATATCTGTAAGATAATTATCTGGAGCAGAGGAAGGGAGAGATATATGTATACTTTAGGCAGAGAAGACATGTTTTCAACATCAGAGACTTCTCTCTCACACATATTAGATTCCCTTAAAAGGGGAACTTAAAGAGCATTACAATGATGCACTTAAATTTTGAGTTTGCCTTTATTTGGGACTTGTTTTAAATATTTAATATTGACAATCATCAGAGATGGAATAGAGTATTTAGTAGTCCACAAGTGCACAATGTCAGATCCTTCTTTTAACCTATCTGCCCATTTAAACCTCTTACTTCATCAGAAATTGATTGTCAGCTTTCAAGCTAATAGGTTCTGATTTCCTGTACATTGTTGACCAGTTAAGATATCACTGGTCTTAAATGGTAACTGATATAAATTTTTTCTTCAACCACATATAACCTACAACTACTCAGACCATCTTCCAGGTAGCTAACAAAATAAGCCTGGGGCCGGCTCAACCTTTGTTAAGATAGTCAAAGCAGAACTGCAAGAAAGTCTCCAAGCCATGAACCAGCAACCAAAGAAAATTTGGTTAAGAGTTGTCATGCAGTTCATAGATAGGAAGCAGTTATTAACCACTTGTGCCATACCCTCAGCATTGCTTCAGCTGAGATATTGACACTTAGTGAAGTCCATGGCTTCAAAGAAAAAAAACATTAACACACAAGCATACTTTCAGATTTTTAAATTGGTCTCCCACATAGCTCAAAAGACAATGATTATGTTTGTTCTGCCATACTATACTCTAGGCCTTTGTGGACTACTCAAGTAAGCTCATCAATGCAATCCTCAGACATCCCTCTTCTGTCCACAATTATGTTCACTGTCTACAGATCAAGTCTGAAGTTTAGTGGAATTCTGACACAATCAATAAGCTTACATTAAGACATCTGATGGGGAATAGACAGGGATCAGTGACCGGAAGATCACGGGATGTGATGGAAAGATAGACTCCTCCCCATAGGAGTGGCAGGAACAGGAAGCGCAAGAGCTATATAAGCGTGTGACTCAGCGAAATAAACGGACATTTTGTATCCATCATATTGATGTCTGTGCATCACTGTCCCCAGGGTGGGTAGAGCCCTGTGTCCCAGAGATATGCGGCCCAAGATAAGTTCTCCCGTAGAAGCGTACAGCTACAGACATCTAAAATAATAATAGCAAGGCCCTTTCCTGAATATTTCCAATATAAGGAAGAATGCTGGGATGCTCCCACATGAAGTTCAAAATGCCTAAGTATTAAGGTACAGCAATGACAAGGTTTCCTTGCTTCATCCCTACCTCCCCACCCAAAGGAACTAATTTAAAAAAAAAACTGATATAAAACATACAATCAGGCTATCATGAAGTATTAATGCTTACCCAAGCTTTACAATGAAGTGAAAGCAGTGTACTGCTTCCCTGAGACCAGAAAACCAGAATGTACTAATGCCTTTGTAACAGTAACTTTACTAATAAAAATTTGGGTATACATAAAAGTAAGCTTTATTCAATGTGCCAAAATTAAAATAATGAAAAACATTTTTGACTGGTTGAACATCACTAAGTTAGACAGACATGCAAAGAAGTTCCACAGTTTTCTCAAACTTCTCACAACACATGTTTCATGAGTTGTATAAACAAGAGAGAAACCTCCTGCCATCCACCTGGAAGATGACATTTCAGTATTACACAGGAGAAGCAACTCCATACTGAAATTAAAGTTACAAGGAATTAAGTTTTCTTTAGAAGGCTTTTTTTACCAAGCCCAAATTTACAGCATGGTTTTCAAATGTCTTGATTTGCCGACTTCAATTTTCATTTTAAAATTATATCTTCATACAGAAAGCCTTGCTTTTCTTATTTTTATGGAATTTGTGAAATATAATTAAGCTATAAACCCTGGAGAAATATGTAGGCCCCTGGATCAGGAGTACTTGTTCTAGAACATAAAAACAATAGAATCAAATATCAACATCCACCTAGGGTTTTTTTTAAGGCATCTTCCATCATTAAGCAGATATGGAGACTAACAGTATAATTTATATGGCTGTGTTTGATTCATTTATATTTGACCCTTGAAATCCTTAGCACAGAAGTCCACTGCCAACAACATGCTCAACTGAAAGCACTACCTTGTCCCAACTATTATTTTTCTACATTTCCCAGCACATCTCCCTAAAAAACTAATATGCCCAAGTGCTACCATCCTGAAGCCATTTGAAATAAGGGAAATCAAGATTACAAGTATCTTGCTTATATTCCCCTGATTCCTAGTTATCACTACGATCACCACCTGATGAACAAGATCAGTCAATCAATATTCAACAATCAATGTTAAGAATCATAGGATTATGATGCAGGCAGCAGTGGGATTGAAAATAATTTTGCATTTCATTTAAAACACCTCAAGAGACACTTCAGTCCTGAATAGCAGAGATTTTATTCAAGTTATCCCTGCATGCTTTTGTTTTTGTAACATGAAGAAGTATCAGAGCTCTGATTTTCAGTTTCACATGTATTTGCACTGTCCTTGGAACTTTTTTTTGGTTTTTCTTTTATTTTGGAAGAAAGGTCTTGCAGGGCAGGTTAAAGCTACATGGGAAAAGCACATAGACTGTATCAGTTCCTGCTGTGTCTCATTTATGAAGTACATTCATTTTATGATCCCTTCATCTTAAATTTTGTTGCCTCTAACATTAAACTTTTAAAAAAATCCATACATTAAGCAGAGAGCCTGCTAAGAAAGCCCTATATACAGCACAGTATTTCTGTAGCTCTGCCAAGTTTCAAAAGCAAGACAGAACAACTTTGGATGCTGCTGCAAGCATATCACATGTATCCCTCCCTGAAAAGAAACTTTTATATAAATTTGTCCTGTGCAGGGACAGGAGTTGGAGTTGATGATCCTTGTGGGTCCCTTCCAGCTCAGGACATTCTATGATACTGTTTAAATGCACAGATGTGTTTCACCTATTACCTGCATGTGCCTATGTATTAAGCTCCAATGCTGCCCCTCAACAATATTGGATTTCAGATAGTTTCAATACACTTAATTCACAATCAACACTGTAATGACAAAAGGTAGGAAAATGTGGTCTGGCTTACAGCCACACTTACCTGCTCTAGATGGATACAACAAAATTGCAGCCCTTGTCTCCTAGAGGAGACTGGTTTTTAACTTGCCACCTACCATGGTCAGTGCAACTGATGTAACAAAATTCAGCACGGGGTGGAACGTACAAACACTCAGACTAAGAGTCCATGCTACTGTAAAATGCCATCCTTACATTTTGTTTAAGTATTAATGAGAAAATGCAGTTACAGCAATGTGTGACAGACATTTAAACTCATGAAGACTGCTGTGCTCCCCTTTTCAGGGAAGTGGCACAGTTAGAGACAATATATTGTTGGCCTATAACTAGCTACTACATGAAAGCAGCAGACTTCAAATTGAAGCCTCAATGGAAAGCTTTGTTTTCTATGCAGTTCAGTCCAAAATAACTATTTCCTGATGGCAATTTTTGAATTCAACTTCCTCAAGTTCGTCATCTTAAGAAATATTGTTAGGCTACTAAGAAAAGACCTGTGTAATTCCTATTTTAAAACCTGTCATGCATAAACACAAGATGCAACGTTTTCTGTAGTTAGCTCATTAGAAAATACAAAATCGATTAAATAGAGATGTTGAACCTTAACTCAAAAAAACAAATAAAACTGACAATTTTATTATTAATATTTCAACTAAAGGATGCACTCATACAACAAAAGGGAAATTAGACACCTAATGTCTACTCAACAGGATACAGCTGAACTAGATCATGAAACAAGAATCAGAAGTACTGCATTTTTTTCTCAACATAAATCAGCTCACAGCAAGCTGCAACAAAGTTCTAAAACCTTCCAATCAACTAGCAGTATGTGACAGAGATATTAAAATATTTTAGCATTATAATGTCGTCTTAAAAACAGCTGAATTGAATCCCAAAGAACACCACCAAACTGAAGGTCATGCAGAACATTTGTAAAACTGGAGGTTCAGAGAGATTACTGAAAATTTATTCCATGGGAGAACACATAAAAAGCAAAAATGGCAAGTTTTGTTTCTTTACTAAGCAGCTTTCAAAAATTTATGAGGAATGAAAAATTGTTAACTCTTACTTTTCAGAGTATTAACTGGAAAGCAAACCCACTTCAGCAAGACATCCAAATTTCATTTCTTATCACTCCCCACCTGCCATTGCATATCCATTAAAGAAAAGCCAAGTTACTGCTGCTGTAGGTTCTTGAGGTTTTTCAGATTGGTTATGGATCTAAATCTCAGCCTTCTTTTGGCTTTTATAAAAATCAGTTTTATAGATTAAGATGCTTTTAAGCATGAAAAAAAAATACAGAGTATTTAAAAAATAATAATCAAACAGCAATTAGTCTATAAAATATTTACATGCAAGTGGGATCTTGATTTTGCTGCTAGAATAATCTTAGATCACGTACTAACATTAGAACTAGAGTGATAACAAGCCTAGAAACACATTAGGTAATTTAAATACCTATGCTCTGAATAAACAGCTATATATGCCACTACAGAGGAAGAAGGGGCCAGAAGCTGTCATAACTTGGGTAGGAAGCCTGTTGAAACAGTTCCATATACCATCTTCCCAGCAGCAATGTCAGTTTGAAGAGTTCCTACTCCCCCACCTCAATTATCCTTTACTATTCCTCCCTACTGATGTGGATCTGACTTAAACCAAAAAACAAAACACAAAAACCAACCAAACAAAAAAAACCAACACAAAAAACCAAAAAAACACCATCACACATTTTGAAACTTGAAGTTGGAAAGGAAAAAATAGAAAACTGTTGAACTGGATTTGATGTCCAAACCAATTTATAACATGGTCCTGCAACAATTTCACAGGAAAACAGACAGGATGACTTTTCTGATGAACAAACTTCAGTCTTTTAAGATGTAATAGTAAGGTCTTCCATTTTCACAGTACACATGCACCATGATACAGGTTTATTCCAGTAGGGAAGATGCCCCATATGCAGCAATGTAATTTACCACACTGGAGACTACAGTTTCATAGAATGAAGAAAGTTTTATTATTAAAATGAAGTTACAGAAGTAGGAACTACAGCCCCCAAAATGTGAAGTTTGTTCTCCTTCAACCTGAATTTACTCAGCAAGATAGTGGGGGTTATGACCTGCAGCTATGAGATTAGATGTATTGGGAAGCTTAACACAGAAGTAGTTATTTTTGGGGATTAACACTGAATTTTTAAAACTACAGGAACAACGTCTGAGCAACTCCTCCCCACGTTCACCAGCAGTGGCTTCAGGGAAGAATCAGAGGAGGATGTCTCCACATGAATTTGCCCAACTGATTTTTGATCTGCTGCAAGGTTTCATCTGCTGGTTTGTATGTCTAGAAACTGAAGGCATGTCACGTGAAATCACCTGAGATATTTAAGAGTTGAGCTGACCTCAGGGAAAAAGAAAGTGACATTTACTCGGCACACCACAACACTAAAAAAGAAAAGGCAAGATGACAACTGAAATCAACTGTAGTACAGAAAGTTATGTTAGGTACATGTTAGAGGTAAGTGCACATTGTTTATTACAGTTTATATGCAACCTCTGTGTACAAATGCAAGTCAGGGAACAAACCCCATTATCAGAAAACAGGAAAACTGAAGGCCTGGGAGTAAAGTAACTTAAAAAACAATTCCCACAGAAACACACACACACCCCACTTGAGCTACCCATCTTAAAATTCTGAGGCAAGTTCAAAACAACTGTAATTATCAAATCTGCTCCTGTAGGTAAATCAAAAAGGAGGATAGCATTCAGGTTTCTTTCCAAGTGCTGAGAAAACTAACTGGTCCACAGAGGATAGGCTTTGCTTTCCTTACTTTTCCTTTTAGTAAGGTTATCTTAAGAAGGTCTTTGACTTCTCTAGGTAGAGGACATTGTATGTCCTTGATTACATGTCACACTACCAGCATTAATACACAAGAATACAAGAAATACCACTGTTTCATTGTTCAGAAAATTTTACACCAGAAATGCCATTATATACAACTGCATTTAAACTACAAAAAGCAATTCTCCCAATGCGGTGAACTACAGACTCCAATATATATTACCATGAGTTACACAGGTAGCATTTCCTAGCAATGTATGTAATCTACTGCCTTAGCTTTCTTAAAACTTCCTTCCCCCTTAGGAAGGGAGATAGATGAGGAGGCAGAGAAATGATACTTAAGGTTAGGACCTCTGATATTGCCATAAAGTATATTTAATGACTAAGTTTCCCTGAAATTAAACTGGCAGATGGAAAATCCCAAATGACCTACTTGACCTTTGGGGAAGGCAAAAGGAGAAACTATACAACTATGGTTTATGTTAAAACTCTCAAAGAAGCTGTCCATGCAAGCAGATGTTCAAACAGATCTGTCAGTGTTATTACATACATACAGCCCAAAAGAGGAGAAGGAAGGCAAGTTCCATTTTATGAAGGCTTTCCCATGGATACTAACAAGGAATTCTTCGAAATAAGGTCTAATTGCATTACGGCTTGTTAAAAAATGACATTTAAGTCATACCTAAACAAATGAGAACATCATAATCAATTAGTACAAACTATTTAAAAAAGAAACAGTGTTCAATTAAATCATTTTCCTCACAAACAGTGAGGCTAAAACAGAAACACTGTGTTTGTTCTTAGGGATCTCAGCAGTTCTTCCTGCTCCGGGCATTGAAGTTTCTGACAAAGCGTAATAAGTCTGTAATTTCCTGCTTTGCGAAACTATCACAACAACTGTCACTTTTTCAACATTTAACAGGCAGACAGGAACAGATTACCATACCTAGATATTGATAGCATTCCATTAGCATGCTGAAAATGGCACCTCAGCTATGATGGAACACTGGCAGCAGAATTAAAGATAGACAAAAACAAAAAAAAACCCTCAAATTTCTGAAGGCATCAACAACAAAAAGGCAGTGTCTTCCCAAGGCCTAGACAGAGCACGACCAAACATTAGTCAAGAAAGATGCATTCTCATGCTCCCTCTGAAACACTAATACAAAAAGGACAGAAATGACAATACACACATTAAAGTTATATTTGCCATATCAAAGATGGCATGAGGACAGAGTTACTAATGGAAGTTAAAGAAGGCTCATAAGGACTCCTTCCATTGCAGAAGTAGGGAATGAAAAACATTTTGCAGAAATCAGCTACATGCTTTCAGTTTCCTTTATCTAGCTAAGAAAAACCCTTTCTCTTTCTTGTTTTAGCATGCAAAAATCTCTGTGAAATTCAGTTCATGGGAGGCGAAAATAACTTCTGTTTTCCAGATTTCTAAGTGCCGTGTTAATATCTATGTTTTATGAAGCAATTCCTTTTCTACAGAATGTTATATTCAAAAAACCAAAATGGTTGTACTATATAGAAATATAGCTGTTTGTTTCACCCATTATAAAAAGGGAAATATGTGAGTGACAACAATCTTTTGCACTGAATTGTTACGACTAGCGCAGTACACAGTTGACTCAATTTAACATACATAATAGTTAAATAAAAATAGATATGATCAGCACAGAAGTGAATTTTACTGTACTATCCAATCTGTCACAATTCAGTTTCTCCTTAGATGACTTAAGTAATAAACAATTTACTACAACAGAGCTGTTAAGAACACAATAGGAAGCGTTTTGCTGGAGATCAGGACTATTTCCTTGCACTGCAGAATACATTCACTGGGACCCTTCTTTGCAGTAAGCATTTTGTTACTTTGCATCAGTCCACAGCAAACTCATCATCTGCTAAAGATTGAGCTGCATGAGGTAAGCTAAGAGAAGGTACAAGGCACTTGTTACCTGCAGTTTCTCAGAAGACTTTTACAGTAGTATTCTTAAAAGTTCATCTAGAAGCAACAAACTTAGATCTGCCCTTTTATTAGCAAGAATTGTTTTACAATTCACAAAATGCAAATATTTCTCTTAGAAAATTTTTCTCTTTACAGCAAAAGAAACCTTGTGCCATTCACATATAATACATCTAAGTTGAAAGTGGTACAGTAAAGAAAATGCTAGCTAATTATGCTTACTATGTAAGCAGCAGCTGGCTGTTCCATTTGCAACTCACCAGCTCGTTTCACAGTGCATTAGAGAGTAAACTACTTGCATATTCATATCCTATGGAAATCTCTTATCCATAGGACAGCATATCTGTCCAGGACCTCTTTAGTCCAGGACCCAATAAGCAAAGAGAGGTCTTCACATCTATCTAACAGCATTAATTTAAAAGCAATGTCTTTACTGAGGAGAAAGCAAAGCATGAAATCTAGCCCATGCATTAAAGTGTTGCCAACAAAAATTATGATCAAAGTGTGAAGCAGGTTAGTTACCTGGAATTTTTATTATACTCAAAATATCCATAGTTTTTCACCCTTATGAAGGGCTGTAGAATTCAATTATAAAAGAACATTAAGCAAAAATGTCTGTGTCTAATTTAACACAATGTACAAGTGCCATTAGTGGGGCGGGAGGGCAGGCAGTAATGTAGGGGAGGAACAGTTATCCTTGTCTGAATCTTCTTCTGGTTTCATATATTCACCAGCTAGTACAATTATAAGCAACTAAGATGATATTCCACTGTTTACCCCTTTAGTGCTTCACAAATTGATCATTAAAAGCAAGGCTTCTAGCATAAAACATACTGAAACATACTGTTAACTTGCCATCAGATCAAAAGACATTAGAGCTATGCTGGTATTAATGGCAGCCCCACAAATCAATCAAGCAATTCTATCTAAGCAAGCAAGTGATTAACACTAAATCTGGAAGAAAAACACACAAAAGTCTTGAAACACTATCAGAAAAAGTCAAAAGAAATCACTCCAATACCTGTATTCCCCTCACCTCAAAAAAACCCAAAACAACCCAAAACCAATGTATATCTTCTTTCCTTGCACTTTATTCCACGTATTCAAGTATCTCATAACTGTCACTTGTGCCACAGAGGTACATGCCCAAGATTGCTGGTAAACTCCTTGTCTATTAATAATCCATGAAATAGAGACAGGAGACTGAAGTACTGTTTTTCCAGAAAGTGCTGAAAATCAGACATGACAAAGATCCTGCAACACTTTAGTAGGCATTTTTGGGAAGTAATTCCTGATATAGACAGTTATCCCATACTACCATAATTATTACACTATTCTCCTGAGCTGGAATTGTACTACTCAACAATATTTCACTTGTTCAAATCAACCTATAATGGCAGGCCTGAAAGGCATCCTTACTTCTGCTGGGTCCAAAATTTTTCCCAACTGACATTGACTATGTTGCTGCCTGTGAGCAGAAGAGATTGGCTTTAATTTTTTCTCCCTTTTATGTGGAATAAAGCATGTAAAAGTTTTTTTTAAAAAAAGAGTAAATACTAGACGGAATCTGTGTATCAAGTTTAAATTATAACTTCCATATTTGTCTCCCATTTTTTTTAACCACTTCTCTTTAAAAGTGGCTTCTAGATTGCTCACTTCATAGCAAATCCTCTGTGGTGTTTTTATGCCAGTGTGTCTAGGATACCTTTCTAATTAACTTATGAAACCCAATGTAAATTGTCAATCTGCAGGTTAAGATTTATGAATCTGCAATGAAAGCAAACTGCATAATGCTACAATTTATCTTATTTTAAAACCTTAACGAAATATCCCAGAAAATAATAAAACTAGCTACTTTGCAGGATCTCCTTGGTAGCTGACGCTATTAAAAAATATTCCATAAATTTAAGGGGTTTTAAACAACAGTATTAGACCTAGACATGGATGTTATTATGTTTGAAAGCCATCCATATAATATTGCAACTGCAAGAAAAACTTTATTTAAATTAGCATTTTTTGGCTTTTTTCCTGAAAACACAGACACCAAAATCAGAAATCCACCTCCCAAAAATCTCATATAGAACCTAATTACAGAAATATTTTTTCCTTAACTTTCACCCTACTGTTTATTGCAGTGAAGAACAACAAATGGAAAACACTTGAAACATACACGTACAACAAAGGTGAACCCAGAAGAGGCCATAAATGACAATGCTGAACCAGCTCCAGAGTCTCAGTAAAGCCAAGACCTGTCACTTTTCCTGTCTACATCCCACTGTCAGACACCTTATTGGTTTTCAAATTGATGGATAAAAGCCAGCTATGTCTCCCTTCAAAAACACTTAACAAAAAGTACCTCAAGCAAATTTCATATTTTGAGAAAATTATTTTTTGGCATTATTCTCAGAAGATTCTTAACCACTTCCAACTTCAAATTAATCATGCAAATAACATTTAATTTTGTGCACTCAATTCTAAAAAAGTCAGAATAAAGCACACCAGTTTGAACAAACTGGCTGATAAAAATACTCCTCCGTTAAATTTCTTCCCACTGACAGCTTCAGAAAAAAGGGCATTACATTTCTGAATAAGGTGAAAGACTACCAGCAAATGCTGTTCTCGATTGTTGCCCTCCCTGCCTTCACATTACAAAAGCTTCCCAACGCGTAAGTATCCATAGGAGCAATTTGGTTTTCTAAAAAAATGCCAAGCCTCTGAAAGCTGTTATCAAATTTAGGCTTCACATTTAAGTAAACTAATTCTATATTTCAGCTGTATTTAAAATCCAGCCTTCTTTTTCTGCATAAGTAATTCTAATTAAAGGGGGCACAGTAAAGAAAAAAGAACAGAAGATGCATTCATCTCCAGAAGACAGATAAATCAAATACCAACAAGAGAAATTCAGAACGATTAACTGTAATTTTAAAGAAATTTGAGTAACTTGAGTGGGGTTTTTTGTATGAACATTCAGACAGAAGTATATCAAGCTAGAAAGCAGCAATAGAAGACAATGTGTTTAAAAACTCAAAATATTAAAAAACCACTGAATAAGGGATATGATAGTTACTTTGAAAAAAGCCTAATTACAAGGAAAATGAGACTTTAATGAATGAGAATCAAACTGGATATGAAAAAAAAAATCAAGAAGTTACTAGCTATACATTTTGGTGTGGTTCGTATCCCTATTCATGTACCAGCATGTACTTAAGGCACAGGTGGGGCCCAACTTACCTAATTCTTCTTTGATTTTTGGATTTGAAGAAGCACAGCTCATTTCTGTTTGAACTGATTTCTGTAATTCTCTCTACACTCAATTTGGTTAAAGTATCTTCACACTGTAAAAATCTAATCTTGCATAGTCTATTTTTTCTTCATTCTGAAGCAAGTTATTATTTGCTCACTCTTGTACTAGACTCATTAGACCAATCCACAATTTTTAGATAGACTTCATTTATTTTCAAGCAGCCATAACTACTTTACTCAAAATTCAGTGAAATGAAAATTAAGAGGTAATTCTGTTCAAGAACATTCACTCTTATTTGGAAAGATCAAACTGTTAAATCTGCCTTATAAAACTTTCCTCCAGAAGTTTCACAGGTGTTTTTTGCAGAAACAGTCATAAGTGAAATCTCCTAAGTTGCATGTTGTCCACACTTCCACAATATATTTTAAGTTTTAAAATCAGAGCCCATATGAAAAACAGTAGCAACCTAAAGCAGAGTTTTTTTAAGCAATACATTTAAAGATCAGAAAAACAAAATACAAACTAGGACTCTGACCTGAAGCAGTAATACCTGCTGTAGTAACAAAATAATCGTAAAAATGTGGGAAATAGAGTGCAAGGTTTCACTGAATCAACTTAAGAAAGGGGAAATTACCTTTGGGTGAAAGATACTTCCTCTGTAACAAGGGGGATAATCAGTAACAACAACTGAATATGAAGAAATACCCTGAGGTGCTACCAAGAATGCTTTTCTCACCAGCTGTGCTTCAGCATATGGAAGGATAAAGCAGCACCATATTAAACAGGTGATTGCTGAGCAGTTTGACCAGGGTGGCAGCTGTACTAGTTTACAGCCCCATTTGTGACTACCCTGCTGTGTTATGGCTCCTCTGAATGGACTTTCAACCTTAGTTAAAAACAACTGTGCTAACATGACATTGTAGGAAACTATCCCAGAATTTTTCTGATTGCTACAAATTCATAAGCCAATTCCATTTTCTTTACTTTGCTACACAATATAAATTTTACTGTGAAAGAATGAAAAAAGTAGGGAAAAAATCCACACTTACAACTCCAGAAGGTGCTCTAGTTTAATGGCATTGCCACATATTAAGACATTACAAAAAGAATCTTATGTCAAATCAATGTGTGATCAAATGTCTTACAAAGTTAACTACCATCACTGAAACACACTTGCAATATGCTAATTTTTAAGGCCAATGAAAAGCATACTATTCCTAAAGACCTTTGCAAGACAAATGTTTAAGACAAGAGGATATCTGTGTGTTAAAGCAAATGCTTTAACATGCAGATCAGTTCCTTATTAAATTTTAACAGAATATTCAAAGACTAAGCAAATATTTCTGATCATTGAAGACATCAGCTCATTTTACTTCTTACCATGAGGTCTTGTCTTACAGTAGTAGCCCCTCAAAAATGGGACAGTAATTGAGAAAGCAGTCTTATTTCTTTGAACAGGTGTGTGATTTTCTAGTCACTATGAAACTACATCACATACATAAAATACCAGAAATAAAAACTAGTTTCCAGGAAACACTGGTGGAACTATAGTTGGGGGAAGTCTGTGTGTGGAACAGGTCATGTCCCTGTGTCTTACTAATGGACTGTATATGGAAATATTTTCTCAATAAGTTAATCTTACACTAGGTACTGCAAGTGACCTGGTTGTGAACTAGAAGCTGAAGACTGGTATCACCCATTGAATTAATTGCTACACGAAACTGACAGGCAGTCTGTGGCTAGGGTGACAGAGCCCAAAGTCCACGTGGAAGTCCAAAGGAAGATGCAACTTTGGAACACAGTTGGAAAAAGGCTGACTTCAGCCCGGACTGCACAGGACCAGTGAAGGATACACTGTCACATAATCGTACCCTGGGAAACTGAAGGCATCTGCACAGTCAGCTTCACTCACATTTCTAACAAATACTACACGAATGTTCAGATACAGGACCCCACTGTATCTCTCTGAGCACTGGAGACAGGGAATGTCAACACATGCAGAAGATAGGCTTCCCACGTACTTGGTTAACCGTGTCTGGGCTAAGCATTAGCCAGCCAGCTGCACATCTACACAATGTTAGAAGCAAGCTGTTGTACAAATACGGAACAGCACAGTTCTCAGTTCTTATACCCTGACCGACCATTTGCAGCTTCTGAAGGACTACTGTAGTTAAACTGAAAGAGTTAATAATTTTAAATCCTGTAACTATAGATTATTTTAGTGACTGCAAGTAAGTATACAGTAACCCAACAAATCCTTATCAAAAGTCACTATGGTAAGAACCAGCTACACTAACTACTTCCCTTGTGAAAGCCAGCTTTATCCCCTCCCAGTTATAAAAACATGCCATTTATTTTAACATGGAAAGGGAGTAACAGTGCTAGACCCATATTGACTCATTTCCCATTTCCTTTTAGGTACCAAAATGCAGACCTTGTCACAATAAGGCTCAAAATGCAATGAGGCAGACATTGGGCCATCCGGAGCGAAAGTGAGATGTTGGATCTCTGAAGTGAACTGGGAGGGGTTGAGGGGAAGGCAAGTTCTACACAGTATTTTTTTCTCCAAAAGTGATTGTAAAGAAACCTGAGAAAAGATTGGACAGACTGTTACTGACAAATGCCAAAACCTTCCCCGGTTATAACTACAGTGAAAACTTTGACTACATTTATGCTATTATTTGTGACTTCAAGTAAAACAACAGTTTAAAAATTTTCTTTAGGGCAAAATCCATAGGCCTGATTTGTGCCTCCTCCAAATCATACGTTTGTCATCACGTTTACTGCACAAAAAAAAAAGTGTTTTGAAATCCAGAGGCAACGGTGTCTTTTCCCCCAGAGCTTAACTGAAAATACCTAATGGAAAAAAGAGCCTATCCTTAAGGTACCAGCTCCTGTAACACAAGCTGTGTTCTCCCCACAGAGGGGAGACAGAGCACAGCTGGTCCCAACTAATACAACCAGTAGAGCTCTTCTGCACAGAGGAGTGTTTCACAGATGTGGAAACACTGCAATAGCATAAATCAGTCCTCCATTTGTTTTTCACTTTGTTCCAAGCCAGTTTACCTACTTACTCGTGTGCAAATCACAGATATGTCTAGCCCTTTTAGCTCTAAGATCAAAGAAACTTAACATACACTTTCTACCAATGGTAACCAGAGATGGTATAAATTTGTTCAGTAGTCTTTCCTTTACAAACATGAATTGGAACAGAGCTGAATTATTTCCCATTAAGCTGGAAGAAGCAAACTTTGAGTATTTTTTCAAAATCTTATGGCTCCTTAAGTATAGCTATTTATAGTTTCAAAGTTCCTGGGTATATTAAAGAAAAAAAACGGAAAGAAGGAGAACCAGTCATATTCTTACTTTTGATAGCTTTCACTGTTATAGCCTTTGAATCTGGGGTTTACTCATGACAGAAACTCACCATTTTCAGGTATTTCACAAATCAGCAAGTACCAAAACACTCTCAGCACAGCTAGGCAGAAGCAAGCTAAGAGTGCTTAACATACCTAAATTGAAACACACATTTATATGTGGATGTTCTGTTAGAACCAAGAGGTCTTGCACTTTGTAACACATACTACACTACTGGATCTTGCATCCTTGCTTTTTCCCCAAGCTCTATCAGCACCTGCTGCCTGAAGCATCAGAGACTGTCCACCTCGGTATGGTATTCATAAGGTTAGCAAGTTTTACACAGCTGAGCGCCACAAGATGCACAGCACCTACCTAGTCATTGTGAGTAAAATAGGTTTGATGCTAGCATCGTCCTACTGCCAGTCGCTGGACAGAGCTGAAGAGCAGACAAGGTTCACTCAGAACCCTGCCAGAGTCACACAACTCCAAAGTGGGCATAGCAGTAATTCAGGTCCTGATTTTCCTCTGAATTAGGATTCATGTTTTGAACAAAATCTGGATTAGAGAAGCTTCACCTACTTCGTGGTAAACCTTACTTTATTTCAGCCTAAGGCACCAATACCACAAATGGGACAGACACACAAGTGAAGACTCACTCACAAAGGATACCCATAAAGCCTGTAAAGCTCCACCATTGCGTAAGGTTTTTACTAGAGGCTCACTCGCAAGATTAAAGCCTGTATTTTTGTTTGAGTCCCAATTATTTAGGTTTCAACTACTTACGTGCATAAGAGTACTTTAAACACAGTGGAAATACTTATGCATACAGCTAAGCTGCTGCCTGGAAAAAATACTTTGAAAAGAAATTATTTAGCAATTCAGAAAAAGTCAGAGACCAATTTTGATGAAGCTCCTATGGACTTTGTCTACATGGTAGGAGCTCGCAGATTCCCTACTAGTTCCCCTTACTAGCTCCTTGGTGGTCTACCCCGTGGGCTGAAAGGAAGCCAAAAGCCTGAAAGTTCTGACTGTGCTCTCCTCTGCAGCCTTGATTCCCAAGGTCTACAAGTGGCCTTCCCTGGCAGCAGACCTGTATTCCCATTTACAGCCAATTTTAGAATTCAGGAATGTAACTCATACATAGCCGATTTCAAAATGCTGAAGCAATTGTCCTTCCCCACTTGGCTTTGCTAGGCATCCTCACTAGTGGCAGAACTGTAAAATACTGCCACAAACACGTGGCTCAGCACAAGTCAGAACAAGCAAACAGTAGAGCATACTAATTTTCTGCTGAGGTACTAAGGGGAATTGTACACTTTAGCATATTTACCAGGAGAAGAGGGTTTACTATTGTACCTGAACATGCTGGAACTTAACCACATGCTTAAAAGACAAAACTAAAGATACAATAGCACTACTCCTTGCATCATAGGTACACATAGCTACCTAAAGAGCTCATCTATACTTAAAAAATTTAAATGTAAATAATGTAATTTCAAGACAAAGTATAATTATACTCCAAATGAGTTTAGAAAGATGAACATTAAGCAGTTTCATTAGTTTAATATAATTAGTTAGAGAAAGTATAGGAAAGATTTGGTTAAAGGCAGTACCTTTCTGAGAAATGCCAGGGTTTTCAAAAAGGTCTGTGATGTCATTAGCAAACTTATACAGAGTATCCCAAAAGCAATATCCAAGGAAAGTTACTGAGCCTGATGTATTTGGGACAGACAGTAAACATTTGAATGATATGTCCATGAGAAAGGTCTTGATGACATCTCACAGGGCAATTCAGAAAGTCCAGCTTCCACTGTAGAAAAGAAACAGAACCTGTAGGAGAGTTTAGGATTGCAGTCTGCCAACCCAGATCTCTTTCATGGATAGAAAAAAAAGCTTCGCCTGAGAAATACTTTTGGGCTGAAATGGTAAGTACCCGAGGTACAAGGAAACACTTCACATTTGTTTATTTTACTGATCTGCTGCTTTCTAACTCTTTCCACCACGTTTTTCATTCCCAAGAGAGTCACTTAGACTCATCTGGCTTTGAAGTACCTATACAAGGAAAAAGCTTTCTTTTTAAGATCTGAATCCTCCCCTACCAACAATATAGCTGAAATGAGTGACAACAGTAACCATTTTGAATGGAGGCATGCTGACCTGCACCACAAGCCAAAAGCAATGGTCAGGCATTACACTACTGCAATCCACTGCAGCAGTTCTAAATTGCCCTATATCACCTAAGCCAAACACTTTGCCAATCATTAATATTTTCCTCACTGAGCTTGCTGAGGATATAAGTGTATGTTGGTTTACAATACTGAACACATCTTTACTTGAAAGCACCTTACAACTCTGCACAGATGGAAGACTCCAAAATATTTTACTACTCAGCTCCCTGATGAGGATTATCTGCCTTCTTCCCACAAAAAAGGCAGTACTGAGTGTCAGTCCGCACGTCAATCTTCAGTGAGAGAAACCAAATAGAACAGCCATCCAATCTTTTCTGTATCAGTTTGGAACAACACACTTCTAAAATGACAACCCTGAAGACTATCTGCATTGCTCTCTGACAGAGATCTGCATGGCTTAAGGAGTTTCATTTCATGCCTTCTTGTACACAAGGCCAGGGCAGGAGGCGGGGGTGGGGGGCAGCTCCATCTCCTCCCTCTTCCTGTAATACTGGCTTAAAACAAATACAGAGAACAATCCGCATGTTTTAGGACCTCTTCCCCACGTACACACCCCTGCTTTTCCTCCCAAGAGCCTAAGGGAGGGCTAAGAAACATGCAGTTGCAACTCAGAGTAAATTCTTGTCAAGGGAAGAAACTAGAGCTCTCAGTTAATTTTAGGAAAATGTTTGAAGAAGGTGTGAACAAGGTTGTGTGGAGTAGAACGTACCCATGCAGGAAATCCTGGCCCTAGCCTTGGAGGTTCAAAGACAAAGCTACTTCTGCTGGTTACAGTGACCTTGCCAGAAGCCAGCAGCCACCACTGTCGGGCAGGCAGTGAAGTGCCTGGCTGCATCTGTTGGGCAGCATAGAGCTCATTTCCACACGTACCATGGAAAAACCGAACAGAAGCCCCAGTGCCCCTGCACTTCCTACAGGCTGGGGCATCTGATGTGCCTGCAGAGATCAGGAAACCTACTGTATTGAGCTGTTAGTCACAAACAAATGCAGAACTTAGCAAACCAAAACATTAATATCTCTCCTATATTTACAGAAAAGCTCATTTTCTAGAACTATATGCAGGCATTATTGAAACATTTTTTAAAAATAAACTTATGCATATTAATATTGTTTTAAGAGAAACTCCATTCAGCTCCACTCCATTTAAGAACCAGCTGCTCATATTTCCTTTTAAAGTCTGAACTGGGTAAGAACTTTATGCAACTACAGGAGCCATCACTTATGTTTTATTTATATTAATAATTCAACAAAATTAATAAGCAATATGGATCCTTAATATGGCAGATCCTTTCCAAATTTTTAAGAACACAATAGCACCATTTCAGTGAGCTTCCATGCTAGTCACAACTGCAATATTTTCTTACATTAAGCAAACAAGTCTTTAGTCATAGGCTAAGCATCTGTAGAGGTATTTACTTTAGTGAAATAAGAAACATTTCAGATATATTTTATGCGAACATTTAAGATACTGATCACAAATCTGGTGGTAAAGCTAAAACTTCCAACAAAAGAAAAATTGAAAGGAATATTAGTATCATATTTGGCAACTCTGCAGTCTAAAAATGTGGAAGTAGTAAAAAAAAGTGTAAAGTACTGATAAACTGAGAAAGCTGTCACCGACTACACATGAATTTTCAAAGTGCATAATCAGCAACCAGAAATTAAGGTATGTCATAATTCAAAGCAATAATAATACTGTCTTAACAATTACAATAAACAAACACTTGCCTGCTAGAGTATATTAATCTGACAAACTCAATAAACCCTACATGAACTGAAAACTGGAGGTCACTGCAAGTTCCACCACACATTTCAGATATCTGCATTTTTTATGCTTTTCAGATGCAGAACAGTTAAATATTACCGGAAGGTAATGGGGAGGCCCTATTATCCACTGAGTTTTGAAGTTCCCCTTTTAAAAAATACAATTACAAAAATAAAATTCTGCAGGTATTTATTGGCAGAATGGGAGGTAACACTGACAATTTGTTTAAAAAACCAGAACTGCTTCTCAATTTGGTATTATCACAAATCAGATTTTTTTTCCTTCAACACTTAAAATATTTACAGCAAGCCCTTTCAGGGTCTGAAACAAACAATCCCAAAGATACAAGCATGATAGTCATACAGGACATACAGAAAATCCTCAGGCTGTAAGAGGGTACTTGAGAGAAATAACTAGTGAAATGAAACGCGTATCCGTGGGTCAAAACAAGGAGTATTAGTTGCATACCTTTGAGGTTTAACTACCAGCTCACAAAAGGCCCTGATCATCATTGCTGACAGCTGAGCAAAGATTCATTTGAGTTTGCTCAAAAGCAAGGTGACTGGATGCTCAAGAGGAGCATGGAAAAGAACTCACGAAACAAGATGTCAGATGTGGTCAGTCGTTAGTGTGGCCCAGCAGACACAACCCATTTTTCCCCGTACTCTGCTCCCACCCTCCACAGTGACCCTGGGTAAGTCACAAGGAGCTGCACTATCAACAGCAGTGTGAAAGCTATTGATAAGAAATACTAGGGAAGATTTGAAGTTACATAATAAGTGTATTAGCAGCATTCCATTAAAAATTACAATATTAGGACAAGCGAGATGAGAATGGTATGATGCTATATTACCATGAATGATGTGAATAGTTTACACATCAGGGACACAAAAGAAATATATGGAGACAGTGTAAAGCAATGGTAGACTGACCTGAATTCCGGTTTAATCTCATAGAATGTCATTGAGTATTCCTGTTTCACTTCTGTGTTTAAAAGAAAGAGAAAAAACCCACCTTCTGCAAACATCTTAAAATCTTTAGTCATCAAATGCTGAGCAGTACCAAAAACTTGGATGTTTCTGAGCAAGACTGAGAGGGAATGATGCCTCTATCAGCTTTTATTAAGAAAATTTGAAAAGTATTTCATCAGTTTTCAGACAGAAGGTAAGCTTTGCATTTTCAAATTACTCTCAGATATCAAGTAAATAGAGCTGCTTTTTATTCAGGACATTTTTCAGCCAAGATCCAACAAAACTGATCTTCAAAAAAAAAAACCAAACCCACAACACAACAATAACCAAAACCAACAACCCCCCTCAAACAGACAACAAAAACCCAAAACAACCTAAACCCCCCCCCCCAAACCAAGAAACAAACAAAAAGCCCCAAAACACACAGAAAGAAAACCCAAACCCACAACATATCTGATAGGAAAGTAATAGTCAAGACTATTCACTGACGAGCAGGATTCTCCACTTCTGCAGTGTGGTAAGACAGGAAATTGGAACCATCCTGCAGGCAACACACTCAGCCTCCGGGTAAAGATAAAGTGGGAGGGAAGCAACAGAAAGCAACTTTCCACTTAACCACGCTCTCCTAGTCACTTAGAGACAAGTAATGAAGCCTTCTTAAAGGCTTTCTGTCCACTTTGCCTCAAGCAAACGAATGAGCTGTAATTCTAGAGTTTTAAGTGAGGCAGAGCAGATAAAAAGTAAAATAAGACGACCCTTGGCTCTTTGCAGAGAATCCTCCAAGAACTCAGAGATTAGCATTACAAACTCAGAACTCAAACTGGATCCCTTCTCTTATCACCACTGCTGCTGAAAACTAGCTTTACAAGTTTGTTTCAAGAACATTTACATGACAATGTATAATTTCTATTTTAAGGAAGCCGAAGCCAAGTTTCACCAATACTGGAAGCCAGCAAAAGCCACCCGAAGCATTCCCACAGTCACCCCACCCCCAGTCTCTTGTTTCCACTCCCACCTCATCCTCTCTTTTGCATAGCTGTACCATTACCTTTGCTCCAACTTCAAACGAGAACAAATACATTAGCACACTAAAAGATCTCGTCAAGTTCAAATCCATCATATAGAAGGAAAAACTGACCCTCAAATCTTGTTATCTACAGGTTCAACCTTTGGATAAGGCACAATCACACATGTCTAAACGCAGGTATTGCACCTAGTGGTACTTGGACTCCACTGAGTGCCAGTGGAGACTCAACCTTTAGTATCACTAAATCCAATGAGACAGAAAGCTCGAGGTTAGCTACAATCTATTGACTTTGCATAGGAACAAAGAAACTGCCATACCAGATCAGACATTTATGCAGAGCCCTACCACTTGCAATTAACTGAGAGTGATATAAATCAGACATGGTAGAGGGTGACCCTCTTCCGAAAGAGCTCTCATGCCACAGAGCACAGAAAAGGTAGGAGGTGGATTTTCTCTCACAGTAGTATCCAGTTCAAACTGGAAGCAGAAAATTTGATGGCTTAAGCAGCCAGTTAAAAACATACAGCATTGTGGACTTGGTTAAAACATAAAAAATTACATCTTACCTTAACTAAGAATAGCCAAGGTCAATAATAAGCTGTAATTTTTACCTTAGCTACATTTTGACAAGACGAAGAGAAAGTTATCATCATTGCAGTTAAAAGAAAAGACAAAAAAGAGCAAGTCAAACCTTGGCCATGCTGTGCTTTCACTGTACGTGCTCTCCTGCTGCTCCCAACCCACTGCCCAGTCCAGTGCTCTGTTAAAGCATTCATGTCCTCCTTTGAAAGTCAAAGGTGCTGCAAATAAGCAGAGCTAAAACTAACAAGCTTTTGCTAGTACACTTGTACGTATAGTCAACTCTCGGTTTCAGTGTGTCTTTAGTGTCTCTAGCAGGGATCAAACAGCAACGGCAGAAAATACAGTATAAATATCTACAAAGGCTGTCTTGGAGCTCAACTATCTGACAAGTCTGCCATATCTAGCATATAATTTTCAAATTCAAACACTTAGTTTTCACCCAGGTCAGAGAGTACATGGCTACTGTATGCAGAAGAGATGAATTGCAGCACTTCCTTTAATTTATATAAAAACATGGTGATGACAGTATAACTAAACCTGTACTTGCAGATGTAATAAGTCACCTACACCAATTTCAGATACAAATAAACATCACTTAAAGGGTCTCAATGTTTTAAAAGAACACTGTTAAGGTCACAGAGAAGGAGGTACATTTTGCCTTCACGGATTTCCCTCAAGTTACAAGAAACATCACACTTATCACTGAAATAATTATTTGGATCTTTTTATATAAACCATATCAATATACTGTCAATACAGATATGGGATAAGAGGTCTGAAGTGCTTTATGTTGAAGCTGCATTTCCTACTAAAACAACTCCGTCCTCCTCTTACAGTGATATAAAAAGATAGCTCAGAGCATTCACAGCTTTTAGTGAAAATATTTGCTCTACTGCTGTGACAAGCAGAATGCTTGAGATTAAAGCAAAAGGGTAATATTTGCATTTAGGACTTGACAGGAGAGTCAGTTGCCCTTCTCAGCTTTGTTCTGAGGCTCATGCAGGTCTTCCAGCATAAACAGAAACAGAAAATCTATTTAAAAAGAAAGTAACTGTAATACAAAAGGGAGTGATAGGGGGACTGTGGAGCAAGCACAGTATCTTTTAACTAACAGTAGATCCTTACACTAGTACAACTACTGTATTTAAGAAGAGCATAGAAAACCTCCACATAATACATTACTTTGATTATATCCTTCAGTTTGCCTCTTAATAAATGTCTGGGCAACAGCTGCACACACAAATGTAATGTGTAATATGCTGTTACTCACATACAAATTAACTTCCCTCCTTTGGCTAGGACAAGTCAATTAATATAACAATAAGGGCAGAGAGATGTTTTAAATGCTTGATATGGCCTGACAAAGTAGTACTTTGTCTAACATCTGTTTACTGGTAACACATCATACAGAATTACCAAGATATCCTATAAATGCTAATGTAGAGTATTTCTGAAGAACAATCACTATTAATGTCGCCATGTATTTTCAGCTGTACTTATGATAATCTACTTTGAATTTATCTCACTAAAATACTAAAGGGAAAAGCACTCAGCATTTAGTATTTTCTATGATTTGTCAACATTCCTAGTCGAATGTCAGAGAGCATTTAGGAGAAGAGTTTTAACTTGTAGCCACACTCAAAACACTGACTTGTCCAAGTGCAGGTACCTCAAAGCAAGCAAAACTGTCCATGTGAAAGGAAAAAATTCCACAGCTGCTCTGTCATTGCTGCTGTGGGACTGACTAGCAAGGATGGACTCAGTGGTTCAGCATCAATGCTACATATATTGACCTTCCTGAACCTCTATCATCAAGCCTAATTCCAGCTTGCTATCACCATGAGACCAAGTTGTTTTAAACGTGCTCTGACACTGATTCTTTGTTTTCCCTGAAAGCCATGAAACTGATTACATTCATAGTATAATTTACAGTACCTTATAATCTCATTACTTGATAAAGACAAAGACAGTGCTAAGAGTCATAAAAAGACAAGTTACTTACTAAAGCTCATACATCACCCCCCCCAAAACGCTTAAGATTTCCCACTAATTCTTCTGTAAATACACAAGCATTTGTCTCTTACGACCACAACATATCAAGTATTTTTACAGCGTCCTTGAAATAGACGAAAGTTCATCTGAATTGCTGAGAATTCATATAAACAGGACATTGGTCTAGAAAACAGTTCTTATTACGGTAGTCCTAAGATAAGTCAACTTTTAAAAAAATATCCCTGAGGTTTAACTGACATAAGACACAATTGAAAAGAACATACAAGTCGTGTGTCCAAACTGGAACTAGATTTCTTATGAGATTTAAATCATTAGCCAGACAAACTTTAAGGCAGCATTAAAATAGGTCCTCAGGTGTTACTACTAAGTCCTTAAACTACACAGTCCACATCATGTATAACCTTACAAGTAACCCATATGGAATTGTATGTTTCACATCAAAAATCACACTGTCACTACTGCAGTGTCTTCCCACGCTCTACTAGTTACACCGAGCAAGTGCACACTGAGGCTGAAATGTGCTCTGAAGTACTTAAACTGCTTCATCACGGAAATGAGCTTGCTTTCATCCCGAATACTTCCACACGTGTCAAATAGGCAGAATATGGTCAGTTCTATAAAAACCTCAAGAAAACGGACTGATCAAATAACACATACAGAGACAAATATGGGCTACAAGGACCAGGGCACTAAATGAAACCACCTAGACGAAACCAGCATAAAATCACCTTCCCTTGTAAAAAGCAGAGAGGGCATTTATGTTTGAAAGCCTTTTCTCCTTACTGAGAGCTAAAGAAATCAGTTCTGCAATACCAAGACTCGGCAAACTGGAATTAAGACTTCGGAAAAACAGTTTTTAAAAAAAAAAGATTACTCGGTGTGGCGCAGCGAACTGCTAGTGCCGCGCAGGATAGGGCCAGGTGCCCGGTGAGCCCCCGCGGCAGGAGCCCGGCCCCGGCCCGCAGCTCTGCCGGCAGAGCCAGCGGCTCCGCCGGGGCCCGGACCCACCGCCGGACACATCCGGCCCCCGCCGCCGCCGCCCCGAGCTCGCACTTCAAAGTCTTTCGGGGCTCCGGCAGAGGTTAAACACAAAAGCCCCCCCTCCGCACACACACACGCAGACACTCAAACACCAGCCGCCCCCCGCGGCCGGGCCCCGCGCAGCCCGACCCGCTCCATCGATCGCCGGGCCCCGCGCAGCCCCGAGCCGCTGACAGCTGCGGTCGGCCCGGCCCGGCCGGGCCGCCCCTCCCTCACCCACGCACCAGGTGCCCCCGCGCCCCGGGGGAAGGCGGCGGACGAGGGCTGCCCGCCGCGCCCCAGCCCTGCCGCTCCTGCCGCCCCCGCATCCGCTGCCGGGCGGCCGCGGCGGGGGAACGGGCGCCGGAGCCCACCCAAAGCCCTCCTCACGGCAACAGCCCCGCCGCTGTCACCCGCCACCGCCCCCCCCCCGCCCCGGCGCCCCCCTCACCTCCCGGCGGGGGACGGCTCCATCCTCCGCTCCGCGGCGGGGTCGGTCCCCGCCGGGCTCCCCACCGGCAGCGGCTCCAGGAGCTCGGCGCAGCGGCTGGGGGAGGCAGCCGGGCTGGCGGGGCTGGAGCGCGGCGGCCCGGGCAGGTAATGGAGCAGCAGCGTCTCGGGGGGCTCTGGCGAGGAGGAGGTGGCGGCGGCGGCGGCGGCGGCGGCGGCAGCCGGGAGGAAGAGGGGCGCCTCGGGCAGCCGGTCCAGCTCCACGCTCCGCACTTTGCGCAGCTGCTTCCGTCTCCAGTCAGAGCGCTGCTCCCGGCAGCCGCCGCCCGCCTCCCGCAGGAGCCCCCCGACGCTCCCAGCGACGCTCCCCGCCGCCGCGCCGCCCTTCAGGCTCCCGCAGGCGGCGGCGGCGGCCGCCTCCGCGCCGCTGCCCGAGGGTAATCCCGACGACGAGGAGCGATCCCCCGCCGCCGCCGCCATTTTCTCTGGCGGGTCACATCGGGCTCCTGAGGACCGGGGGAAGCCAGCGCTCTGACCCGCTGCGGAAACAGCGCTGCCTGCGCAAACGGCGTACAGAAGGAGGCGGAGGGGGGAGCAAGAGGCGGGTGTGGATTGGTGGCGGCAGGCGGCGCGGGGCGGGGCGGCCGCCCGTAGGTACGGTGGGGCGGGACCGCGTGGAGACCCGGCCCGCCCACTCCCGCGCAGGTGTTGGCGGCTGGGGGGAGCTGCGCCCGCCCCCGCCGCGCGCCGCGCCCACTCGTCAGGGGCAGGCCCGGTCCGTGCCTGGCCGCCCGCCGACGGACGGACGGACGGACGGACGGACGGACGGACGGGCGGGAGGGCGGGTCGGCTGGCCGCGCCGCGCCGCGCCCGGGAACCGGCGGAGGCGCCCGTGTGGGCGAGCCGGCGGGGCGCTCCGGCGGCCCTGGGGCGGGGAGCCGCGGCGCAGGGCCAGCTGCCGCCCTGTCAGGAGCTGAGGCGCGGGGAAGCCCTTCCCGAAACTCGGGCAGCGCCGCGCCCCAGCTCGCAGCACGGCGTCTGCCCGTCCCCTCTCCCCAGCACCCTCAAAACTGCCCCGGGCGCCGTCCTCTCCGGGAGCCGGCCGCAGGGCGAGGAGGGAGCAAAACGCCTGCGGTGCCATGCTGCGCTACAGCGAGCCGCCGGGAAATCGCCGCCGTGCCCGCGCTTACCTGCTCGTTGCTGTCTGGGAGTAGGACGAAATTCAACGCATATCCGTGCTTGCAGCCGTCACGCGTCCTTCTCCGGGCTGCCTTCACTTGGCAGGCGCCGCTCCACCCGTCCTTAGATGCTTTTCCATGTCTGTAACTACTTAGAAGCGTTAACGTCTCGTCGGAGCGCGCCCGTTTCCATATGTGCATGCGTACGCACATCCAGTTTAGGTTATAGCCTGCCGCATATACCTACGGGAGAGAGGAGAAAGGCAGGAGACATCACATGACCACGACCTTGGGAAGGTCCAAGTCAAATTTGCTCTTGGTCTAGATTTCCACTCGACCACAATTGGGTGGTTTTGCTTTCAACCTCCGAGCTGCAGAGAAGAGACTTAAAATTTTGCAAGAACAGAAGGGCATACATTGCTGTCAGAAAGGTGCCGTTTTGCTGCCGTTAAACAAGCCTACCTACTTGAATGCTGATTGAATCTGAGACGAGGAAAGAAAAGCTACATGTTGCTATGCATGCCTGGTTGTTTTCAGGATGGAGTGATTTTGGATACAGAAGGCACACAGTTCAAAGCACTTTTCTTTAGCTGAGTATCTTAGGCTCATTTCTCAGAATTTTCTATGTGTGCCTCAAGCGTAACATTAAGTGTAACATCTCGACAATGATTATGGTCACTTTGCTGGGATCACTGCTTTGACCTGAAGCGTTAGCTGAGTGAGAAGTAGCTCCTAAGAGAAGCAGATTCTGTCTTGCCTTACAGATGTGATCAGAAGCTGACCTAAATGTAGAATCTTTGCTGAAGGATATGACAAGCAGATTAGAAGAGGTCTTTCCCTCCAGACTTCGTAGGAGTGGCATGAGACTAGTTGCATACAAATTCCAAAGCAGATGGTTGAAATGAACTCAAATTATTACCAGTTGTTGGCAGCATAACCTGCATGTACACAGGATCCTCTAGGCTTCAACAGGAAAACAAACCAACAAACAGTGCACTATTATGTATTTTCAAATATTCCTTTCTGCCATAAAATAACATTTGCAGAAAAAAAAACCCAACCCAAAACTAAAACAAAACCCCTATGCTTTTAAAGCATTCTAAACAGAAAAGAAAACAGTTTTAAGAAATTGCTAAACACTTTTCACATGGAGGAGGAATACAGCTTTGAATAGCAATTGGTTAGACAAGGGTACAGAGAAGAAAAAGGAAATAACTAATAAAAGTAAATCTAGGAGACCTTTTGGTCTGAGAGAGTCCTCGGGGAGACATCTCCCAGAGTGCCAAGGCTCCAACAACGCTTAAAGGAGAAGGAAACTTGGGAAATTCAAGGCAAAATGTCAGAGTGGCAATGGGGTACTGCGGCATGTGCATGTGCACTGAGGTGAAAAGCCCTCTGGAAAGTGGCTAAGAACAGGGCAAAACATGAAATCCAGGAACACTGGGAGGCACCAGTGTAAGAATTAACTGCGGACAAGTGCTCTCACCATCCCTCTTAAGGCACAACTTTGTCTTTTGAGAAAGTCCAGCACTAGCAAGGTTTTGAGTTACTTTTGAACAAGATGCAAAGTGGAAAACCTCACTATTTAGTCATTAAAGAATACATGGCATGCCTTGTAAGGGCTGTTTATCCCCTGATTATTGGCTGAAATCCAACTCTAATAAATGACATTTTGCCTATGATCCTTATATTCACCATAGTGTCTCAAATGGATGCTTCTCCACTCTGCCTTGACCAGGGAAGCACAGTAGGAGACAAGAAAACTTCTCACTCCAGAATGCTAGGTAATGCAATGCCCGTGTGCAACATAGATTTATGCACAACAGAGGTTCTACTAGCAGTACTAAATTCTGAAATCAGTAATTGAACATGCTGAATGACATCTGTGTTGTCTTGTGATCTGCTCTTAAAAATCCTTTTGCACTTAATCAGTGTGAGTTGACCTGATCGTAAAAAGCATAAAACTTGCTGAAAAGCTCAGAAGACTCTCTGTTACCTCTTGCACAGATTGTTTTTCAGTCTCTCTAAAATACAGCTCTGGAGGGTAACATGAGACTTTTAGCAGTTTTCAGTGGGCCTGTTTCCCCTAAGTCATAAGTGGCGGCACCCAGGGTTTGTTATGAAACAGAAGCCTTTGGCCTCAAATTAGCATCGTGCAACATTTGGAACATCAACTGTTGTACACAAAGAAACTTCTGTTTGGGAAGACACTTAAGTTTTTGCAAGCCAAGGACTTTCCTCGTTGCACAAAACCTGTAACAGTGTCATGAATAACCAACAATTTTCAACACGCTAGAGATAGGAATCTGCCATGCCCCTGAATACATAATCTAGGCATCATCATCCACAAACAGAATAAATATGACAGATAACACAGTCCATAGCTTCTGGTCTTGACTAAACATGCAAAAAGTACTTTAATACTGTATACAAACTAGATTCTCTCCATCTTGTTCTTTTGTACAGAAAGACTTATCCCCACATTGATCTTCCATTCATTCTTTCCATTGCGAGAGAGGGAAAACAAACCTGCTTCTAAGCCATAATTCTTCCCTGTTTACTCCTCTGTAATGGAGATATCAAGCAACTGAATGAGGACAGAGTCTGAGGTCCTTTTCATTCTTGTTTCCTTGGACCTGCTGAAAATCTGCTTGTATCTCTGTTGCCTGTAGAAATGCTTCGCTGGCTTGCTGAGGCTCAGTTCTTAGTTCATAGTGTAACAGGTGCACCTTTTAGAAGAAATTCCATCTCAGGAAGTCAGGATGCCATATCACTTTTCAGGATAGAGAAAGCCAGGTAAAACCAGAACCTGTTACAGGGAATTCCATGTGTTTAGTTCACTGGGAATATCTGGTCTTACTGTAATTTAAGTATTTTTCTACTGGTTTACCTATTAATTTCAGCATTGATTTCCATGGAAAATGCGTTTAAAACTTTCTTCTCTCACATTTCAGTTCACAGAGGACTGAACTTCTGTTAAAAATGTATTTTGGATCTGCAAAACTTAAAGATTACATCTTAAGTTAGGTGTCAGACACATTATATAAAAGCTGTACTCAATCCTCCTTTTTCTGCCAAAGCACGTAATAACAGTTCTCTGTTTCTTCTTAATAACTAACAATACTGATGTTTCTTCTAACCGCCCTGCACTGCCTGGTCACATTCGTTACAGTTATCAATTTTCTTCCTGTAGCATCTACTCATCAACTGGGGAACCATTTGGTCTATCCACCGTATGATCCAAAGCAAAAAGGTGATCTGTTCCCAAAGAGTTTGCAAGTATGAAAGACAGACAAGGAACAGACCAATCAGCAAGCTAGACTCCAGTTCTTGTACAGTGGAAGTCTATCTGCTGCCTTGATCTTTTTGTCACTAGTTTGTACATCTTGCATTAGCTACCAAAATCAGTTGAATTTGTGACCTCAGGTAGTCTTTAAAATATTGATACTTTGATGTCTAATTTGGATATTATTCCTGGCTGTGCTACCGAGGATTTTTCTGACCTCGAATAAGTCACCATCCTTTCATCACTCAATTACTCACGACTGTAACTGGGTAACAAATATATTTACCTACCTCAGGCCAGACATAAGGCTGAGGGATTTAATATTATTGAGTTTCCACGTGTACTGTTGCTCAGAGTAAGTATAGTAATGAAGTGACCAAGGCCTGTTAAATGACTTCTTGTACATCACTTATGAAAAGCTACCAGAATTATTGCAGCCATCAGCTCTTTTTTCCTATATTCCTCCAGACTACTAAATAGACAACATAGCTCTCACCTGGATCAGCAGTTAGGTCTATTGTAAGCACCACTGTCCGTTCCTTCTGCAGGGGAAAGCAACTGCACAATTTCAGACTCAGGAGACCAGCAATAGCTAGCTTTCCTTTACCCTACTGCTACCAGTGGCTGTTACATCTCTTTCAACCTAGGCGCTTATTATTATTTCTGTTCTGTGAGACAAAGGCATGGGGCATAAGCACAGATTTTAATAAACTGTGGAAGCATTTCTCCACTGGAAGCTATAGATTTCTAAATTACAAGGGAGCAAGAGTTTCATTCTCATTTTTGTCTCTAAGGACAATATAGCAACCTACTGAAAGGGAGCATGAAGGGTCAGGATGGAAGAAGGACCACTTCCTCACTCCCGCCAAAGAGGACCCCGCAGTTATTAATTTCCCTTGCCTGCTGCTCTGTCATCCTTCTTCTGCCAGCAGCAGAATCATACAGTACCAACAATAAACTGCAGTTACTGTAGGACAGTAACATGACGACAGCATAAACATTCAGCCATCAACAAACATAAAAACAAGGCCAATTTTGTTGGTGTGTCTCAGCATGGCTGTGGGCTGTGAACCAGGAGTCTCGCATGATAGGTAGATCCAGCACAGATCACACAAGCCTTATGAGGATCCTGTAGGAAAGGAGCAGACAAGAGCAGCACAATTTGACAGCTACCTCGGTAACTGCCTTCCTAATTAATCACCAGATGGGTAAGGCACTGGCAAGAACACCCTCTGCAGAGTACCCTACTTGCTCTTTCCAAAGCCAGTTTATCTGAATAAACCTTTCTGGGTGCAGTAATGGCATCCAGCCTGACACATTCCCTCCCTCCTTTTTACCACTGTTCATCCCATCCTGCCCCTCTAGTAATACTGTCTGTATGCTTTCATCCATGATGGCTAGCAGTGGTGGCAGCACTGTTCCTCTTTCTAAATCCAGCAGGCAGACCTGCCAAGGGCCTCACAGCTGTCAGAGGGAATAAGAAAACGCAGCAGTGTCATTAGTGCCTAGGTCATCATATGATCCCTTTATGCCAAGCCTCTCAATTTTCTGGCACCATGTCAGAAGTGAACTAAATAGCTTTTTGCTGTAATGATGGCAGGGAGTCCACAGATCTTAAAAATACTTATGGGATCTTTTATGTCCAAACAATCAGGTCTTTATCATACCCACCATTTTACAAAAGGCCACATCATTTTTTTTCCTAAGCTCTTAAATATAAGTTATTCCCTCCAGCAATTATAGTAGGTGCAATACGACTTTATTGCTTGTGTGCCAGTGACAGTCCCTGAAAATGGTGTTTCCAAAGCCACTTAATCCAGTGTCCCAAGTGATCATCTAAAGGAAACAATAATCTAAACTAAACATCCTCCAAAGCCAGATGATCTGGACATGAGTAGTAGGCATTTGCCTATCCTGAGACGAAATATTTTCAACATTGTGTTGCTTCAACAGTTTTGTCTTCTGTGCATGCATAAGTAAATAAAAGCCCAGGAGTCATAAAAACATTTCCCAGTTTCTGGAAAAAGGAAGATTGCACTGGGGAATTCTGAGGAAAGTATTTTTTCAGTCTTAGTATTTGGTTGGTATTAAACCCAAACATCTTGCCTTTATATTCCATGAGCAGCTGGCTCCAGAAGAAATATAATTAACTAAAATATATAATTACAAAACAGATTTCTTCCCTTTCTTGAGACCTGATTTACTGATTAAAGATATTTCAAAAAATATTCTATCTATTCCACAGTATAAACTTACTTCTTGAATTTGGTTGCTGTTCCTGGGGTTTATAATTCATAGGGCTCTTGCTGCCCTATATTACAGATTTCTATGCTCTAAATCATATCTTTCTTTGCTACATCCAGTTCATATACATTTTTATGATATTTGTAGAGACTAATGAATCTCACCTATCAATAAATCATCAGTAGATAAATCCTCTGCTTTCTGCACACTTACCTTCCTTGTCTTAGATACTGAAATCACAGAAAATAGATGTATTAGTTGATCATCTTTGACGTTTGCAAAGTTAATTTGCATGTAATATAAATACATGCATATACTATAAATATATGTGTGACATATATATGCTGCGTCTTTAATAGATTGGTTTTATATTTTGCAATTTTAATTTTGATTATTTCATTTCATCCTGCTGATGTAACCTAAAAATATTGTCAGGGTACAAAACCGAGCTGACTTCACATGCTTTACATGTTTTCACTGTGAAAGGCCTTGAGAAGGAAAGAATGACCTTGACAGATGATGTTTGTGTGGATTTGGGGGAGGGCATTGATTTAATGCTTGCCAAGGTAGGATACATAATTTATTTTGTCAGATTGCCTATCTTCCTTTTCCTTTGTAGTTTAAGCCGAAAGTTTTCAGATTTTGAATGAAGGCTTGCAAGCCTCAAAAGCATAACTGACCACTTACTGTTGAAGCTATTAGCCATGCAAACCCCTTCCAGTGAGTTGCGTAGCTGCTTTCCAAGGATGGTGCCTTAATCAAGTTTAATGTGCATGATACTAACAGCACAAGCCAGATCAGTTCAAAAACACATGTCACTATTTTCTTGAATTTCATTAACAAATGGACACTACTGAGCTGCTGCTCTTAGTTTCTTGTCCCCTAGACTCAAGCCTGGGAGGTGATTTTATTTACAAATGTTACCATCAATTTTATTATATTAGCTTCATTAGGTAGTCTCTACCATTTTAATCATGAAGCTGCATGAACTGTCTGCTTTATGTTGAAAAGAACAATCTTCCTTTTAATTTCTATGCAAGATAAGAATGTGTATTAACACATTCACATATTATTCACAGAAGTCTTGAGATTATAACATTTGTTTGTTCTGTTTAACCAGAACAAAAGATCCTTCCCAGGGCGGTAACATACCTTTCAGTCTACAGTAAGAACTAGTACAGGCCCCTTTCTAATAAATTCTTTCACCCTTTGGATCATACCCATGTATATTTTGAGCATGGAGAGACAACAAATGTAAAAGTAAAATTCAAGGTGAAGAAGCTAAATAAAGAAAAGAGCACCTCCTATTATCTTTAAGTTCCTAAACCCAAAGCTTTCTGAGTTATTCCTGAATTCCTTTGCATATTCTAACTCCCCATTTTTACTATAAATTCTGATAATTGATATTCCTTCTTTTTCACAGACAACTCAGATTTATTTGGGTTTATTTTACTGGAAGCGCTTATCATAATTGCAGCAACATTTTCTTTTACGTATGAGGATAGCCCAGCTCTCCATGTCAGTTAACCCACAGGCAGACATTAAACTCATTAAGCCCTAAGAAGAGGTACATTTCTCTTCATATGTTAAAACAATCTCATAGTTCAGGTTAATCCTTTATTCTTTTATCCCGCCAATTAGATTTTAGTAGAGTAGATCACCATTCACTGCATCATTAATCAGTACATAGCTGTCTTCTCCCCCTGACTAACAGAGTCCCTGTTCTTTTCCATGTTTCCAAAAATCCCCTCAATTTTTAAAACTCAATTTTGTTTTTGTGAATCTTCAGTCTCAACACAATAGTCAGATATGTACTTCTGTAGAGCACTATACATGTCCACCAGAAGCTTCTCTTTCAAATTTTGAAGGATTTGGGGTAGTATATACACTTCTATATGAGAGTCTAGATATCAAAGAACATCACAGCTCATCTTTTCGCCATTCTAAATTACCCAATGTTTGAAAGAAGCTGAAGGGCATCAGAAAAGTATAACTTGAGAAAATTATGAAAGCGTAATGTGGCCAATTGGAAATGCCTGCAGAAAGACAAAAATCCTATTTTTTTAAACCCAGGACTTCCCCTCATATGAGTGGTATAAAGCAACTTATTTATGTCTAAAATAAAACAGGACTGTTAGTCAATAAATGCAAAATTCTTTATGTGTGTTTTTTTTCTGTTAAAATTATCTTTGGTTCTTATCTTTCATTCTAAAACTATTAGTAATGACAGCATATTAGAGAGGCATGTAACATAAAATCCTGTATCCTTCCTCTTTCCCTCTTTTTTTAAAGTACTGAAAGAAGAGAAGCTAAATTCCGATGCATTTTGATGATGTAATGAAAGCCGAAGTTGTAGCTATAAAAAGAAAATGCTTCTGTTTCCCCTGCCCCCAACAAAGCATGAGATAAATAGCTACCATTTGGAATAATAAAGATTCATATTTGAGACTTAGGCTAACTTTATAAGCCTGTCAATTGATTTGCTTAAATGCATAACCAAAGTAGATGTGATGTCAGATAGACGTTACAGAACTGTGTGAGGGTTTTCGTAGTCTGTGTTCAATGTGGAAAGGCATTCCAACCATCTTATTTTAGTAATTATACCACACCAAAGACAACAAAAGCTGTCCTGAAATTGAAGTGTATGATGCTTTCAGAGCAGGTTCATTGTGAATATTTGGAAGGTCGTAGGTCTGAATTCCACTGATGTCTTGCATTCTAGTCTTGCTGCAAAAAATGGGAAAGTATGAATGAAAATTTTGCTAGTAAGTCTAAGCTTACCATATGATTTTCTGACTATTTTGGCATTCATTGGTCTAGACGAGGATATACGGAGGCTCCAAAATTACATAGAAGCGGCAAGATCTGTCCGCTTCTCCTTTGCAACCTCATGTAAGTTTTTTAGAGCACCAGTCATGGTCCAAATGGTTCAGCTGCAGTGACGGGAGAAGGTGCTGTAACCAAAGTCCCTGGGCCCAGCGAAGACAACATCTGCCTAAAGTCCTCTCTTGCCCAGATCCCAACTTTAAGGGTTCTGGATCTTGTCCCTATAAGAAGTTCAAGTTTAGAAGAACCTCTTAAAAAATAAAAAGTATTTTTTTCTAAATGAGAAAAAGATAAATCAAGATACTGTGTCTCATCCTCCCATGTGTCTAATGAAAGGCATGTGGCATTTTGTATTAATACTGATATGAAGATCTCCTTAAGCAAAGCATTCATTGCAGTGTAAAGTGTTAAGGTTGCTCCACACCTCTAACCCTGTAATCATCTGAATATCCAGTCTTCTTTTGAATAACTGCAATTCCAGAAGCACAGACAAGTGAAAGAATTTACCATCACACAGAAAACTCAAGGCCTAAGCTGGAAGTGAAACCAGATGAGACCATCTACTCTGGTCACTAGGCACAGGCACATCACCTTGTGGAGAGATACAGGACTTATGGGATTCCATGTCATGGCTTGGGCTGCCTCTTTGCTTCAGCAACAAATGGTCTGAAGAGAGAGATCTAGTGCTCTGCTCAGTGCGTCTTAGTCTCAATGCATTGATTGCAGTTAAGATAGTAGGTTGGCTAGATACTGTTTCTTTTGCATTCAAGCATCAAAATACTCTTGCCAGAATCTTTACAGACTCATCTAAAGCAGAGTATGTTTAAGTCTTTTTGCTGCAAACACATGTACTTCTCCCACAAATTAACAGAAAGTCATACAGAATTGAGTTAATTAATCTGGGCCATTACATTTGACATCACTTATTCCCTCTTCTTGTTACAATCAAAAATCCCCATATTAATATTTTTAAACTCTAATAATTTTTTGATAACATGAGTCAGATAAGGGGGTTTGTGGCTGCATCATAGTGAAGCCCACAGCTTTTTTGCACTTCAAGAACATGCACAAAAATTTGCACTAGGTCCAGGTAGAAGAAACCGTGACAAAGGAGCTATGAAGTCTCCAGAATAAAGAGGTTGTCACCTCCTCCTCTTTGCCTGCACTGGGCTCAGCAAAAAGCAAACTGAGCTGGCCAAGAATGAGTTGATTCAGCATGCTCTGCTGAAAAGGCTCTTAAGCTGTTCCAGACAAAACTATGAGGAAGGATGAGAGTGACAACACCATCTATCCTTCAGGCTAAGTCACCCCTGCCAGGCTTTGGATTGCTGCCAAAATGAATCATCTCTACTTTAAAATATACTAGGAAGTCCATGTCTGGCACAGGTTGTTCCTTAGTTCTTTTAAATTGTCCTCCGTGGCTGCATGATCTACTGAAAGTTGCAAGTATGGTTTATATTGCAGCACAGAATAATGTGCTGTTAAACTTTAGGTAAAAGGCTGGATCTTCTTTGCTATTGCATTCATTTGTATAGTGTGATGCAAAGTTAAAACAGGAGGACGTGAAAGCTAGTGAGAACTGGTTGCAATTGAAGTGGTTGCTTGAGAATTTTGCTCTGCACTGCTTGACCTGTAAATACATTCCCTTTCCCCTGTACTTATTGCTTCAGGCTTTTTCTTTGGTCTTGTCTGTACTGCAGAAGATTCAATGATTTAACTAAACCAGTTTCTAAAAGAACATATTTAAATCATAGCAATCCTCTTGTATGAAGAATCAGAGTGCCCCTGAGTAATTCCCGGAGATAAGACCTTTTATTTAGTATCAGCAAAGTCTCTCATTTAGTCTTTTTTTGTCAGTAGATCTCAAAACACTTTATAAAGTAGGTCACTGCCATTTACTCTGTTTTGCAGTTGGGGAACAGATGAAATTATTTGCCTACTGTGGGCAAGTAGAAAGTTGGGACTAAAAACCTGTGTCTGCCCAGTTCAGTGTGTCAGCCACAAAGCTGCATGGGGTTTCCAAGTCTTCCTGCCATGAATGTGCTTTGAGGATCACACTTCTGCTAACTTTGTAATGATGTACCAGGGATTTCACAGTAAACATAATCAACTTGAAAAAATACAAAATAATAGGTCTTATTTGGTGTACTATAAAGTGGTTTTATACAATGTTAGCTCCTAATAGAGCCTCCATCTCTTAGAATTTGCTTTTTGCCATGCAAGTAGTGTTGGAAACACCTTTAATATGCCTAAAGCCTCTCTTCCTCCCTCAAAGTCAGGCCACAGAAAATTCAACCCAAAGTTATGTTCATATGATAAATAAACCATCTAACACCCAAAAAATGCTGCTATAGCAGAACATAAATCAGCCAAAGTGTGAGCATAAAACTACTTTAACAAGGATCAAGAAGCAATAAAAACTATTGTATTGAAACACCACCTAATTTTCCATCCAGCCTGCAGGATGCAGAGATAAGCTTAGCTTATGTTTTCAGTAAGGCTGTCATAACACTGAACTATCAGGTAGTGGGCTCCTGGTGGATATTTTTTCTATTAAACATCCTTCCTCTGTCACTGGAACCTGAGGGATGTAGTGACATATCCATCCTTGGGGGTTTCCAAGGCTCAGTTAGACAACACGACAACTGATCTGATTTAATGAAAACAAATAGTCTTGCTTTGAGCAGGAGGTTGGACTAGATAATCTCAAGACAGCCTTTCCAAACAACATTTCAACAGTCCTGCAATTTTAAACTTGGTGTGAATGCAATGGATCTTACATTTGGATTGATCTGTAATATCTGAAAAGAAGCATGAGAATGGATGAGCTGTTGCTGAATTGCCAAGTTAGTAAAATTCTTCATCTCAGAAAAATGGAAACACTTAATTTGCTATGGCATGCTGTCCGTTACAGTAGGAGAGGAATTAATCAGGTTTTTACATTAGCTAAGTCTTGTGTTATGTATAAGGAGATGCCGAAGCATTTCATTAAAATGTTGCAGTCATTAACCCAGTTTTACAGATGAATAAGAAGGTGAGTTCCTGTTATGAATGATACTTTGCTCTTTTCTGGATGCAGGTATTAGTCTTTCCCTTTGCAATAAAAGAGAGAAAATTGCAGATTGGCATAAGTATTGTGATCTGTAACCTTTTCTTGTCTTACCTTTTTGCCCAGTACTTCTAAAGGCTACTAACTTGTAAGATGGATCCAATTATGGGAAAGATACCACAACCTCATTTGATTATCAATGCCGTATTAGAACTAGGAAGACACTTACCTCTTTCATCACAGGGAAAAAGCCAAAGCAAGAGAAGCACAAACATCCATGTTATATGCTAGGTAGGGCATAGCTAATCTGAAGCGAACATTTTTGCATATATGCCATGCATTACTGCTAATCAGACACAGGCAAAAAGAGTTAAGGCAACCATTTTCTACCTAGAATTGTAATCACATCTCAAACAGTGTTTGGCATATAGTTATGTGGCTAAATTTTGTTTGGGTGAAGAAGACCTTTAAAGATTCTGGTACGGTCTAAATGTCCTGTTCTGCTGTTTTCTGGTTATTTTTTCTGTGCATTTTAAGTTATTTATTTCATATTATAGCATATAAATTGATCATATAGCAGTTAGACCTGAAATGAAATGTCTTATCAGAACCAAATGTTTACACTGATTTCAGCTGAATTTTTTCTTGAGACTTTTCACTTGGAGTGTTAATTTTAAATACAAAAGTAAGCCAGATTTTGAAATGAACTTGTGCTGATGGAGTCCTGTGGTCAGCTCTGTTACTAGTCACATTTGCAATATTCTGGAGAGCTCTTACAGACAAGTGAAATCTTGGCTTCCTTTAAGTCATTGGGAGTTTTTACTCTGACCGCAGTGGTAACCTTTGGGTAGAAGTATTATTTCTTAAATAAATGAAGTGCTTATGTTCAAGGCCTTTCTTTGGGGACACCTAAAATATATTGGCTTTCAAACATTTCTAAATATTGCTGTACAACTATGAAAAATCTTTGTACACTGCTGAGTTTTCCCAGAGCAGTTGATGAGGAGCAGTTGCTGGAGCAACAGTAAAACAAATTAGGATGGATATTTATCAAAGCTATCAAAGTTATTTTGCTTAGAGTGAAAGTGAATGGTATTTTTTCAATGTCTCCTGATAAGCTCATTCAAAGAACAGTATCTTACTAGAAGAAATATGCATAAATCAAGACAAAATCAGAAGCAGACAGTATTAATATGGGTACATTGGAGTTCTTGTTAAGCATAGATTCCTTCTAGTTATTGTACAACTCTAGAAATCATCACCTCAAACATAGAGGGGTAGCAAGATGCTAAGAAGATATATTCAAAGTCCTGCCAATGTTTTTTTTGTGCTGAAAAATAAAATTATGTACACAGCAACAGATACATATTAGGCATATTTTAAGATGCTAAGTCAAAGGTCCTGCTGACTTTTGTGGCTACAAAAATCATATGTCAACATTTTACATAGCTGTTCACAGCACCATCAAGTGAAGAACGGTTGACAAACTGTCAGCTCATGCATCAAACATAACGTGATACATCAAGTTTAATAATCTTATTTTTGTTGGAAATTCTGAAAGATACTTTAAAATACTTTCAGAACAGAAGAGGCTGTGCAGGCTTTGTGACAACATATACTTAAAGAAGAACGCAGTACAGGAAATTAAGATATACGTGTGGAAGAACTTGCTGGAAATAAAAGTTTGCAGAAATAGGCCATGGTTTTCTAACTGTTCATGTTTAAAATTTCCTAATGTGTTGGTGTATGAAGAAATCTCTTTTGTGGGTTTATTTTAAATTAAATAAACTTATGTTTCCTATTAGTCTCATTTACTTTAAGTTGGTGGGTTTTTTCAATGCACAGTGATTTTTTTTACCACATAAAACCCAGAAGGTTTGGGGAGAATAAACCTCCAAACACTGGAGAATACATGTATTCTCCTTTTATAGTCTTCTGAGTCACAAGCTGTGTCATACTCAAATTCTGCACTCTGATCTGGGTTATCTCTGCATCCAAACTGGATTCCCATTACACATGACTAATCTGTTGGGAACAGATCTGTTCAAGACATTACCAAACTTCTGAGCCCAGCAGATTGGTCTCAGCATCCCAGAAGTTTCTGTCCCCACAGTTGTGTCTATTCTCTTTCTTATATGGCTTGTCTAAACCACAGTTGTGCAATGACCCTGCTTAAAAACCCCAAAAAATGCCAATAGTGCTGACTCCTGAGCAGACGCGGCATGGCTGCAGCTGGCAACTCAGGACGCTGCTCTCCGTCCATGGACAGCTGAGCTGCTCACACCTCAGCTGCCAAAATACTGCAGATTACAACATGGTTTTTGCCTTCAAATTTTGCTGTACACTGCACTGGTTCAGCAGCTTATTTAAATACATCTCAGCCATCCATGCAACTGGGGAGGGGCAAACTAAATTGTCAATAGCAACCTTGTCAGCTATCCTGAGGTATGCTTCCCGTCCCAACACAAACCTCATGGGTGCCCACAGCACATGTGCGTGAAGAGTGACAACTGTGGGAGATCCTGGCATGAGAGAGTCTCAGCGGAGTTCATTAGAGAAATTGGTGGGATGGGGTTCGGGGGATCTGTGATTTTTCTGGACTTCTGCACAGACTTACCCACCCCACCTTGACTTGCTTCCCAGGAAGGGACTGTCCCCCAGTGTGTTCATACCCAGCTCTGTCTGCCGTGGCTGGCTGTGGCTGCCATGCTAGGGAAATTTTCATGGGCAGGGTTTGAAAGCAACTGAAAGCAGGGTGTGCAGACATGGAGCATGTTAAGTAGCCAGGTCCCATCCCTCTGAAGAGAAATTAGCCAACAGAGACTGGCAAAAGGGCTGGACACAGCCCATCCTGCCCAGCAACAGAGCAGTGGGACACTAAGACATCACCCTCATTTCTGTCCAAACCACTTCTAAATCTCCTTCTACCCAACCACAATAGCCAGTAAACAGAGGTAAGAAACAGAGTCTGCGTGCATTTTATGAGCCAGTCACATAAGAACCATATGTGCAGAGTTTTAATAGTCCAGTGGCAGAGCCTTCAAGATTGGAAGCATCATTTCTTCTGTAACATCTGAACTATGTAAATAATGGCGATGACTACATGCATTTAAACGTAGATCAAAGTCTTATTGACTTGAAGACATGATGCACAAAAGAATTCATTTTTCTGGGACTGGAACATCAAACACCTTGAAGAAGGCAATACAGATGACTGTCATCACAACACTGTTCATATTTGTGACTTCCAATGTTTCCCTCTGTAAATAAAAAACAACAAGAAAATGGTCCAGTTTAATGTCTGCAGACAAAGAAATCACCATACTTGCGTGATTTGGAGTGACAGGAAATCCTCTGCCCATCGCAGTGGCAGGATGCTATGGGCCAGCTCAGCTCACTGCAAGGATGGACAGGTCCTTTTTATAAATGTACTGATAGCTACAAACGTGCCCCACTGCGTGCCTATGACATGGGCATTGGCAGCAAAGCACACATGCTTCCTTTGGCTCTGGGAAACCATGAAACAAAGGCAGCTGCTTGGCAGGCCAGTTACAACTGCCAGAGAATATGTATTTTCCAGCAGCACCTCCCCTTCTTTAGGGTTTAGACATAGTAATATGGTGCCTGTCACCTACGCCCATGTTCATCACCTGAGCTATCCCATCTGCCTCCTGTGAAGTGTGAAAACCCGAGAAATCTCATGTACTTGCTGAGAAAAACTTGAGACATTTGAAGTTACGTGAAGATTTATCAATTACGCCTCATATCGAGTTCTTGCAATTATAGTCAAAGATAAGGATTAGTTTCATATCTAACTGGATGGCAATGATATTAAAATGCATTTTTGCAGCAACTCTCCTCCTCCCTAATTTTCCAGCCATATTCAAATGAAATGCAAATGGATAACAATGCCTGTCGCCAAGGCAGACTAGTTTGTCTGTTGCCTTAGCATTGTGAAACTGATGTTGTGAAACAGCAACTGAAAGAAGCCTAGCCCAAAACACAAAAGGGGTGATTTGTGCTACTAACTTGAGAAAGAAAACTGTCCAAACACTTTAAAAATAAATAATGCATTGTGATCTTTTAACTTATTTCTGTAATTATTGCCAATCTCATACTGATTTCAAATCTTTATACTATACAAAACTGCCAGCAGTGAAACTTGGCAGGGAATTAACAGCTGAGAAAGACAGAGAAGATGAATCATGATCATATGGATACAACGCTGCACATACTTAGCGCTGAAAGTTGTATATTTCGTAAACGCACAATAGCCATGCAATATTTCAGTATTCTTTCTATTACATTGCATTCATATATTTTAACAACTCATAACATAAGAACAGTTCTACCAAAGCCATTTTTTAGCTCAAAATTCAAAGATCTGAAAGGGAATATAAGTTATAGAGTACCTCAGAGCAATAGCTATCTGGTAAGTAATGTGCAAAGGAAGCATCCTGTGTTTAGACAAGCTGAACTGATTTCAAAAAGGATTAAACTGGTTTAAAGGTATGCTGCTCTAGGTCTACACTACTTAAGATTAAGACGATTTTAAGGCCTACTAAGATCTATATGATCTGTACAAACACTCATCAGCTGGGCTGTCTCTCTCCCAGAAGTGTAAAATGAAGGCAAAACATGCTTTTAAAAACACACAAGAATGAAGCTGTATATGATACTTTCTTCACTGTGTGTAAGAAATTATCAAGGGGGTTGATAATGTATCCTTTACCTACATGGATAACTCAAGACTATCTACTTAGAAAAACCAAGTTCAAAAGATGTCTCTAGCATCGTATTCCTCTAAAAGAAAATGTGAAATTATTGACACTAGAGCTGTAAGTTTTCTTTTGTTTTGACTTACTTTTTATCACTTAAAGCTCTGTAATTATTATTAAATATTCAGAAAGTCCTCTAACACTTATAATAAGAAGAAGAGAGAAAAAAAATCCAAAACATTCCATGCAAGGATTTGAATTACTATTTGTTTTCTTCTTTTCTAGCTTCATACCCAGGTGGTCAATTAAGTAAACTGTTAGACAAAAGTCAGTGGTGGCTGACCATGTCTGAAAGAAAAAATTAAAAGGTATTGGTCATTTTGCAGATGAGTAGACTGGGTTAGAATAATTAGATTGGCTAGAATAATTTCTAGTTCAGCTCTGGGGTAGATCATGGTAGTAATTAAAAAAGATTACTGCCCCATTTCCAAATGCAAGTCTTTCTCCATTTCTTAAGTGCTACATATCCTCAACTCTACTGCTATTTAGCTAACAGCCTGAGTCTAAGGAATGATCATGAGAAGAGAGCATCTTTCTAAATGAGAGGTCAAGAGACTTCAAGGGCAGGGACAGAATGCAGCAACACTGTATTCAGAAATAGGTACTATTATCATGTAACTTGTCATGTCCTACTTAGATAAGGGAGCTTCATAGTTGCCCCAGTCACAATAACACAGTACTTTTATTAAACCATGAAATGGTTTTATCAAAAAGGTATTTGGAGCCTAATTTAAGTAATTTATTTTCTGCCAAACCATATATGCCTTTTAGCTTAGCAGGGAAAATGTCAGGCTTAATGCTTCTCTTCTCAACTTGTTTTTCATTGTACTAATTACCCCAAAAGAAAAATTGGGGGAATAATTATCTTCATGTCTAGAAAAACAAAATAATCAAAGAAAGGCTTTGCCCCCCCCCCCCCCCCCCCCAGGAAAACACTTGAAAAAAACATTCTTTTTGAGGCAGTTTGATGCACAAGAAAGCATTATGTTCAGGGAAAGGAGTTTACAATTTATATGAGACTGTTCTTACAGCATGTTGCTGCTACACAGCACGTGGTGCCTTGCCTGAACTCTATTCTTAGACCATACTGGCTTCAGCTCTGCTCCTCTATAACATACCAGGTACTGTTAGGGGCAGAGAGACAGCCTAGGGAATATATGTATTTATGACAAAGTTTGGGATAAAATTTGTGTTGGAATAAATGTGAAAAACATATTCCTATGGCACTTATATTAAAGGCAGAGGAAGGTTAATTTTCTTTTAAAAACATAAAGTAACACATGGAGATAGACATGGGAGAAGGCAGCAGTGTTTAATTTGAATAGGAGTCTTTTTTATATTAATCTATTGTTCAAGATGAAACATAATTTCCTGGACTCAGAAAGAGAATACAGAGTTCAGAATCTTCCATTTGGCCAAGATATATTTCACAAAATACTGAAGATGGCTTACAAAATGTTTTATCACTGCCTTATGTTGTTGGAATGAACTAAATTAGCTGGCATTCATGGTAATCTCTGTGATGGAATGCCTCTTTGTTGCTTGCCCACTGCTTGGGGAAGGTTGGATAGGTTACTTGACTGGTCATGAAAGTTGTCATGTTGTAGTTACTTAGGAAGTACTAATTTTGTAAGCACGTGCAGAGTTTAACGTGACCCTGAAAAATCTTTAAGAATGTCTATGAAAGAGTTATTCGACTTAGATCAACAGGTCCTGAAAGATTACAGAGCACGTTATGTCTGGATTTCTTTAATGTGATTTGAAGGCTCCCAGGTTAGCTAGAATTTCAGTCCAACAGACTCTTTTATCTTTCAGGAAACTCATGGCTCTCATCAGGTTGAACCTGCTCTGCTGAAAGTACTGAAGGCTTCAGATGCACCTGTGCATAGCATGCACCTAGCAGCTGTAGGTCAAGGGGAATAAAGTTGCTCTCCTGGACTTTAACTTACCTGAAGTACATGCACGATTAAGCATCATTAATCCTTTAGCTGACTTGAAGTAAAACCCTATGCATTTGTGTTTCAATATATTCAACAAACAGTACCTGGTAGCACATTTGAATATATCTATTACAAAGTTACACTTCAGATTGTATTCTTGCAGGCTTGTGGACACAAACACTGGAAAATTTGATTCAAGACGTGCATGGTTATACACCTGTGAGCTACTGTAGATGCAAGGCTGTAGCAAGGGCATCATGCACAATAACTAGGATGTTGTGCACTGATCACAGAGAAGATGGGATAGCCCTAAAAGATTACACTGAGATGTAGGATTGCATGCCTATGCTGTGTTCTGCAGTTCATCTTATTCTGTCCTTAGACAGGAAGTTACCCCAGGGCCTTCAATGCCCTAAGCCACCCAGGACCAAATCAATAATTAGGGGAGAAAGAAAAGGAGGAGAAAAAACAGCATAGATAAAGGCAACTTTGAGACAATAAAATGCCAAGACAGAAAAGCAAAAATACACAACTGGAGACAGAAATGGGCAGACCAAAGGTCTGAGTCTTATCTTTTATAAGTGAACATGTATTATTTCTGCCTGGTTTGAACCCATGTGCTGTGCTTACAAACATATGTTTACAAAATTCAGGGTGTTGTTTGCCTACATTTTGGGGAGTAAATGTGTACACTAATAAAAGGGAAAAGTGATGAAGAAGATATAAAAACGTACCTTATTCACACTTACTGTATATTTACTAATTTTGTTTGATTGATCAGAGGACGCAGTTAAAAATATTAAACAGTCTCTCTTCCAGAATTTAGCGGAAGGATTGATCATCATATATTATTTTTAAATTGTGCCAAGAACTCACAGAAAGCCTTTTAAAAATATAAGTATTGTCAGAAATTTTTGTTAGATGAGCGCCAGCAGTAAAAGCCATAAGCACTACAAAACATGCCATGAACAATCCTTATGATTAATTATAAATGTTTTATTTTATGAGAAAACAACATAATCTACTGAGGATGTCAAAACATTAAAGACTGATATGTTTGTGCTTTCCACTTAATGTCAGCTTCTTTGACAAGAATGATCTACTTAGCTCTTACAGTGGGTAATTTTATAGTCTCAGTATCTCAGGCAAGAATTTCCTTCAATCTCAGTGACCGGCTGTGGAAATGTTAGCCACACACTTGGGTTTCTTCAGACCAGTCCTCTACATCTTTACATTAATTTAGAGACCACTAATGTTATGAAGAACCACAGTAGTAATTCTATATTAATAGAATTATAACTTGCAGTCTTTTTTAAAGATCTGCAAGCTAACCAGCCCCACAAAATGGAGACTGCCTTGCGTTTCTCTAATTTGAGGTTATTTTTATGTTATCAAACATGAAACAGAGTTCACACTCATCCTGGGCTAACTCTTAAATCAAGTACCTCAAAAGCAATTGGGATAAAATAATGCTGTGTGACCAGTAATAGAAATTACATGTTGCTAACATGTCACCATATCTTACGATTTTGTATACTTCAAAAAGCTACATTCCAGTCTTTGCAGGATGAAAAATAGAGACATTTGTTTGACTTTCAAAATGCCATTTTCAATTCCCCACCCATTAAAAAAGTTGAAAGTTTTAAATTAGTTCAGAAAAGCATAATGTTTGCTTTTTAGTTAACAGCTCTGCGTCAGACAACAGCTAGAAAATGTTCTGACGACTGGAAATCGTCAATGAGAAGAACCCAACACCCTGACATCTATTTCTATCTCCTGGATTTATGATTTGAGAAGAATTGCCTTTGCAACTCTGATTACAGACCACTGGCTCCTGGAGTGCTCATTCCCTGCTACGTTCTGAGGAATGAGGGATGCATGGAATCGAATCACACCGAAACTGCAAACCTGTAATTTCTTTAAAAAATCCCCAAATGTCTCTTATTTTACCTAATATTAAAGATTAAGCCAGACCTTTTAGGGGGGCACCCCTGGTACTGATAGGGACCCCTGGCCTCAAGGCAATGATTAGGTCACTGGCAAAGTGACCCAGGGCCGCATCTTGAAAAAGAAATGAAATGAGGAGTTTATCCAGCATCAGTACAGCTCAGATCTTCTAGGAAGTGGACAAATCCTGATAATAAAATTATTTATGAGTCATTCTTGTAATTAGGTAAACATAATAGCCTGTAGTCCCCTTAAAAATTATTTGGGCGAGGCCTGGTTTTGTACATATGTGGAATAATTGCCAGGCACGCGTAATAGGATTGAAAGACTTTGTACTCTATGGAAATATAGGTAAATCCCAGGTGAGAGCCTGCTGTTTACTCTCTGGTGCTCAGTGAGAGACATTCAGCAATATTTTTCAGCCATAACAATATTTTTGACTATCTGGCTCCACAGATGGTTTCCAGCACATCCAGGCATTAAACTTTTGGAAACTTTACAACCAGATCAGACCCAGGGAATGAGATTACAAGGCAAGGCATGAAGGCCTATGCAGTACCTGTCGTCCCTCACCATGCATATACTGGACTGATTGAGCCCTTCTTTAGTATCAAATGTGCTGCTGCAGCCTTTCCTGAAGGCAATTGAGGCATATGACTACCTGACCACAATTTGATCCATATCTGAAAAGGCCACATGACTTAGGATTTTCAAATATGTGTTTACATTCATGCACCTAAATCCATCTGTAGCAATTAAATAAGTAGCCTGATTTTTAGAAATGAATTAATTTGATCTTTGTATTACTCACAGTAAGCAGCCCTTAAGATGCATACGTTAGAGGAGAAGAGCCTGTATTTTAAAATAACTCTGTAAAGTCTCTGTAGGTTATTTTTCAAGTGTTTTGCTCATTATTAAAGAGCTAGATAGGATTATGTATGACAGTAAAATCTGTGACAAGCTTTGGTTAGATTAAACTTATAATACCACTTTGATTCAAATCTCTTAAAATGTTAATATGGGCTAGTCTGTTCAGTTCCAGTCCTCACTCAGGCATGTACAGCTAGACTGACATTTGCATTTCTCTGTCCTACAGACAGAAACTGCAAGGTTACATTATTTACAGCTTCCCCTTCTGACCAAGTACATTTAAAATTAGGTAGGGGCAGAATTAGCTGACGCACTTCATTCTGTGTATTTACTTGCGTAAAAGCTATCCATTAAAATGTAGATTATTTTCATTGACTGAAAAAAATAAGCTTAAAAAAATTAGAAAGCAAAATAACTGATGAGCATTTATAACCATTACCCAGCAAGGAACTAATAATCCTGGTGCTTTCCTTGAAATAGACTCAGGAGTTCAGTAGGTTTATGGGAGATGACTGTCATTATTTACTTTATTGTGGTGCTCAAGGACTCCAGCTGAGACGTGAATCCCACTGCGCTACCAGAAACACTGAGGCAATCCCTGCTTCAAAGCGTTTTCAATCTCAGCTGCAAAGGTACAAGGACTGGAGTGGTCTGTGCTTCTCCTGCTAAACCCACTCAGCTTCCCTGAGTGTCCTTTGCTGTGCAGCTGATTATCTGTGGTCTGGGTGCCCACACTAATGCTTCATGTCTGCAGCCCAGGCTTTCTAGGAGTCTGACCAAGTGAGTTCACTGCTTTTTCTCTCCAGGCAAACAATAGCTAACTCACATAGCACATTAAGCAACTCAAGAAATATGTAAATCAAACAATTTCTTTCACATTTTTATAAATTTGGGTTCAGCACTCTGAGATCAGGCTCTCTACTGACCAAAGAGTTTGGGATCCTTTCTCTCTCACTGATTTTCTGAACACAATTTATCTCCTAAAATATATGATGTCTCTAATCTTTTCTTCCTCTGAGAAATTACCTACCTTTCATTCTCTTAAATCTTCAGATGACTCATTAATTTCATCAGCTGTTTTGTTGGTTAGTTACTTCTCCAGAGAATTTCAGATTTCAACTTCATTTGTCTTGAGCCACCTCTTTAAATGAGGTTGTTTCCACATGAAGAAAGATCTCAGAACTTTGCACATATCCTAGATGATTTCCGTGAGTCACTGAAGCCTTTACATCAGGAATCAAGAGAAGCCTTCTAGCAGTTTTTTGTCAGAACAAAACCCATCCTGTCACAAGCTAGGCTCACACAAGAACACCTTATTTTACCATAAATAATCTAGCCCATTGCCCTTTTACCTTGGAGGTCTCTATTGCACATTAACATCCTACTAAAATTATGCTAGAAACCCAAACTCCACACTGACTGCAGGTGACAATGCATCTTTCTGTTATAAATTTAAAGCTATCAAGCTATACATTTATGTGTGTGCTCAAAAGCAGAAAAAGGCTTGGTGATCCCTTCCTACAGTTCTCATGAGGGTTTGAGCTGTAGGGAGAAATTCTGGGACAGTTTTTGTGACAGCTTGGTTCCAACATAAAGCTGGATGGCCCGTGTAGTCCCATTTAAACCTGGGACTATGTTATGGGGTATAAAAATGTTTCTATGTTGCAACATTTCCTTTATAAATTGCCAATCTGTAATGCCAGTTTGTTTTCTCTCTTCCCATTTCTTCACACAAATCTCCAATTTCCATGAACAGTGTTGTGTTGCAAGGAAATACTTTTAAGGATGAGGGTTTCTTATATATCTTGCAAACAGAAAGAATCATATCACAATTTTAAGGCTGTCTAAAGAAGCTAAATTGGAAATAATCTTTTCTATTGAAAATGACAGCAAATAACCAAATTCTATTTCCAAATAGAGCCCAATGGGTGCTTAATGAATGCAGATTTTGGACCATCAGAAATTATTCATGTGTCTCTTGTCCATACCAAATGTTTAAAATGTTTTTAATGATCCATATAAGAATCTTTATACAATGAAGTGACTATTTGCTAAAAGCCTTCCTTCTTGATTCCTTTCAATTTTTCTAAGCCATGTTGACACAACTGCTCATGGAAAATACTAGGAACAAGGGGAAAGGGAAAAACTACATTTAAGTGTAACTTCAAAAGTTCTCATTATCCAAAAGCAACCAAATATTTTAGTAACCAAGCTCGATCACTAATGAGGAAGGCTAGAGGCTCTTCTGTGGAAATTCAGCTTAGCAAGAATAGGGTTTTTTGTGTGATTCACCCTGGGAAGGAACCACAATTTCTCAAACCTCAGAGGAGCAGGGCATCTGTATGCAAGAAATAAATCTTTACTGAATATTTATGAATGAAAGAATGCCTACAATGTAGATGCTTCCTGTTCTTGAATAAGGAATAGTATTGGAGTTAAAATCCCTCCAAAATATGAGCTAATGGTCCTGGAAGTCTAGTCCTCTAAATACAAAGAAGCAGAGATACAAACTGATCGGGGCTGTTCCTTGAATAGGGAATGATTATACATAGCTGATACTCTGATAATCATCTATGTCATATATCTCTGAGAGAACTTATGTTTTTGTTTTCAGATATGCAGAGGGATGAAATATAGATAGGACATTTACAAGATAAAGTGGGAGGGAAGAAAAGGAGATAGAATCTGACAGTATTTCTCCTTATATTTTAAAAAATAAAAATAAATATTCTAAGACATAAATTGTTCAGTAAGTATGGTCAAATTATACAACACAACTCAGCAAGGTCATAGCTATGTAATCACTGAACATCAGAATTTATGCTAGCTAATACTGAGAATTAAGAACGATTTAGTCGGAAATACATCATCTCAGCCCATGATCACAGGAAATACCAAATTAATTATTATTAAAGCTGTATAGTGATTAGCCAAGAAAAATCCAAACAACTGTCAGAAGATACCAATATGGCTTTTCTTTGCTATTGCTGAAAGAAATATCTTTTCGGTGGTTAAAATCCAAGACATCATGAAGACCCATGGCATTTCCCAGCTTCTGAAGAACGAACTTCTATACCTCTATACCAACGTCATAACTTAGCAGTTACTTTTCTAAAGGGTTTTTAAAAGACAACCCAAACACAAGAATATTAGCAAGTAACCTTTTTTGGTTTTTTTTTCTGAAAAGTTGTTTGCACCCACTTGCAGTTTTTCAGGGCCTTCCAAATAGAGTTTGAAAATTCTTGACTTTTCTGAGATCTTTCTTTTTTTTTTTTTGAGAAATTTTCAATTTCTGAAAACTGAAAATTGTTCCAGCTAATTTCCTGCTACATAATTAACATTCTTCTGACTAACCACCCCAAATTTCCATAGTGTTTCCTGCTCCCTGTCACAACGAACTGTGTTTTGTTGCAGGGGAATACTTTTAAGGATGAGAGTTTCTTATATACCTTCCATGTGGAAAGAATCAATTCACATTTGAAACAATATTAATCCTGTCCTGTTTCAAAAGAATGCACAGATCAGAGCCTCACACAAATCTCATAAAAGATACTGAAATTAAATGCTAATAGCACAGCCTATCACCGTACCAAACTGCTGTGGTTACCAGAGATGTCAGAATGTGCAACCTTCACCATAAGCACAGATTTTTAAAACAGCGCTTAAGAGCCATGTGGGTTCATATAGAGCACCCAGGATGACTGATACTGAAAATCAAATGAGAAGGAATGTTCTCAGGATGTTAAAGGAGCAGTGTCCCATAACTGTAAGCTAAGGGCCTGGGTCAGTTAACAGTACATAAGAACCACAATTTTTTTTTTCCTAGTGAATGGCTAAAAAGAATCAATATCAGTCTTTCTGATAAACAATGCTTAATATTCTGAGCAGGATGAGACCACTCAGCATCTCATAAGATTTGGCTCTCAGACCCCACATGTCTATATGTACTCCTGTTAACCTTATTAGTCTTGATATAAAGACATGCCAAGTATTTTTTTAGAACAGAGTGTAATTTCTATTTGATCTATTTAATGACCCTAATAGTATACAACATTGCCTCAAATGCCTCATTACTATAAGCATTCTCCTTTCATCACCATACGAAGAAAGGAGTAGCATGCTACACAGCCTCCTTTTCATGGATGATGGCAGTGGCTCTTGGACTCCAGGTGAGATACGTGGCATTTCATTTGGGCAGGAATTATACACCAGCTGAAGAAAACACTACACACTGGTGCTTTCCATGGGAATTTGGACTCCATTAATTTTTTGGCAGTGGTATGAGACTATTTTTGGTAGCTTTATTTAAAAGAATCCAGGAAATCTCTTTCATTTTAGAAACAACATCTATTAATAAAATACAAGGGATTTCACTGGCTATCTTGTACGTGAATACTAAATGGGAATGCTCTTCGGGAGTTGGACAGTTAACATCAAGCCTAGCTAGCAGAGTTAGCTTCCCACAGGCAGGCAATCTGTCTGTCTCCATGTAATTAAGGTATTTCTCCTTCAAAAACTGCCAGGATCTATTCGCTTTTTCTGTTTTCATTGTGACCTTAAACAAAAATATCTTCTTGGGCCTGGGGGTCAGGATGCAGGAGTTGCTGTTTATATAAAACAGAGTAATGACCCTACAGGGTCTGCTTTCTCTCATAGGTTTGACCTCAGTCAGACTACAGGTCTGTCACACCCCTGCCTACTGTTAGACAAGTTACAAGTGGGCTTTGCCTCACTCCCTCATTTTTTCATATTTTCTAGTCTTTTATGGTAGATCTTTTTATAAGGCAGCTTGCTATGCCCTGTGCTTGCACATCTGAGATCTGTCTGCAAGGATGAGCATAAAACAGAGCAGTACTATTGAGAATATCCACAACTGTAATCATAATAATATTACCTTTGGTATTTACTTCAGGACTAGACAAATTACTTCTTTCTCTGCCATGTGTTTTTCCTCATTTGTGAGGGTGGAGAAAGTCAGTTTAGTCTGCTTATAATCTTTCATACTCTGGGAAAGACTCCCCTGTAATTTACAGTGAGCTGTGTTTAGCTTTGCCTGAGAGTTTGTTTGTCCTTACAGCATTAAAATAGTTTGCTTGAGGTTATGTTTCCTTCTAGGAGAGTTTCTACTAAACCTTTAATCAGAATTAAAAGCAGACCAGGAGGTATCTTGCATTTTAGTGTGTTTATTTCAGAGTATGCTTACAGTTGCTAATACTGATATGTTTAAACTACTGTCAAATGATGATTGAAATGCTGTATGAGAAAGAAAAATGTTGATTACTTACTGTAAGAGGAAACAATGCAACCAAATGCCAGTCATGTGTCTAGCCAGAATAAATAAATAAATATTCATAATTTTAAATTCTACCCCATCCCGAAGACTCACCCCCAGGAAGGCATCCTGGGAAACAAGTGTCCTCTATATATATAAAAGGAAGAAAAACACAACCATTTTTATTAAAAGAAAGATCAGAAAATGTTTTGGTGAATACCTTGAGGTTTTCATATAGCAATTTTTAGTATTTGCTTTTATAGTAGTCTACTCTAAAATGAAATATGTTTTGCTTACCATGCTGTGGGACATAACACTGTTTTCCTTTTCCCACAAGCAAGTAACTAGGACTCACTAAGAGCCATTTTATAGCTATAGTGTTTTTCAAGCTGTGTGGAGAACGTAACTATAGTACCTCACTCCTAGAAGATGGCCTTCTGACTACTTGTGAATAGCCACAAAACTGAAGAATTTGGAAAAAATGTTCTTTTTATCTCTTCCATTTTCATAGACTTCTGTTGAATATGTTGCTTAGGTGCACCAGGAAATCCAGGTAAGTACTATGCAAGGTCATGGTAAAATGTATCCAAGCTAACTAGAGGCTAGATTTGCAAGCAGCTCTCAGGTGTTGTAGAAAGTAGTTTCAGTGTATGAATAATGTTAGTGCACTCACTGCTCCAGAGTCAGCCCAGGCTCTTCCTCAGAGAGTTTAATATCCCATGACGGGCACTTCAGGGAAAGTATTAATCTTCTCTTTATTTGTGCAGAACTCCCACAAAGTTGTACATGTTTTTACCTAAATACTAGTAAAATACCTTTTCTCAGCTGCTGATCTTCAAGCACTCCAAGGAAACCAGTCATACACCTGAAATTGTGCAAAGCATTTGACACTGTCCTGCCTGACATCCTTGTCTCTAAATCGGAGAGACATGGATTTGACAGATGAACCACTTGGTGGATAAGGAATGGGCTTGATGTTCTCTCTCAAAGAGTTGCAGTCAACAGCTTGACATCCAAGTGGAGACCAGTGACGACTGGTGTACCTCAGGGGTTGGCATTACGAATGGCACTGTTTAACAACTTTGTCGGCAACAGTGGGATCAAGTGCACCCTCAGTGAGTTTGCTGACAACACCAAACTGTGTGCTGTGGTTGACATGCTGGAGGGAAGGGATGCCATCCGGGAAGACTTTGACAGGCTTGAGAGGTAGGCCCACGCAAAACTTATGTAGTTCAACAAGAACAAGTGTAAAGTCCTGCACATGGGTTGGGGCAATCCCAAGCACAATTATAAGGTGGGCAGAGAGTGGATTGAGAGCAGCCCTGGGGAGAAGGTCTTGGTGGTGTTGGTTGATGAGAAGCTCAACATGAGCTGGCAATGTGCGTTTGCAGCTCAGAAAGCCAACCATATCCTGGTCTGCATCAAAAGAAGCATGGCCAGCAAGCCAAGAGAGGTGATTCTGTCCCTCTACTCTGCTTTGGTGAGACCCCACGTGGAGTACTGCATCCAGCTCTGGATCCACAGGAAAGATGCTGACCTATTGGAGCAGGTCCACAGGAGGGCCGTGAAGATGATCAGAGGGACGGAGCACCTCTCCTGTGAAGACAGGCTGAGAGAGTTGGGGTTGTTTATCCTGGAGAAGAGAAGGCTCTATGGACACCTTATTTTGGCCTTCTAGTACCTGAAGGGGGCCTACAAGAAAGCTGTAGCTTTCTTTACAAGGGCATGTAGTGATAGGACAAGGGGTGATGGCTTTAAACTGAAAGAGGGTAGATTTAGGCTAGGTATAAGGAAGAAATTCTTCACTATGAGGGTGGTGAGACACTGAAGCAGGTAAGCTGTGGATGCCCCATCCCTGGAAATGTTCAAGGCCAGGTTGGATGTGGCTTTGAGCAACCTGGTCTAGTGGAAGGTGTCCCTGACCATGGCAGAGGGGTTGGAACTAGATGATCTTTAAGGTCCCTTCCGACCCAAACCATTCTATGAATTCTATGATTCTATGAAACATTGCTAAGCCCTATTTCAGAGATGGTGAAACTGAAGTCTGAGGAGGTAAAGGGCTTTGTGTGAGGTGACCCAGCCAGTCCTGGCCAAGTTAGCTGTGAAGAAAGCTTAGGTTTCTTGAGTTGCATCCCACCACTGGACTGTGTAGAAGGTGAATTAACATGGCAGGATTTAGCCTGTCACAGGAGACTTGATCTTACAAGCTAGCCTCTGATCTCAGACAGTGAGACAAGAGCTGGCTTTGTTGATGTTCTTGTGATGTTTCTTTCAGCTGAGCACTGCACTGAAGGGAACCTGCTGAAGACTTCTGTCTTGTACATGCACTGCAATGTTAATTCTCCTGTTTCTTAAAAAGATACATTTAGCTGCATGGGAACCATTTGTGCAGCTTTTTGAGGTGTGTTGCATAATGCTTATAGTTAACCGCTCATGTATTGGCTATCTCTGTTCCATATAGGCAACTTAGGCCTAATTCTTTCCCCATTGCTTTAACGTAAGGTTGAAGTTAAAGTTTAATATCATTAGAAGCAGTATTCCTATATAGACTAGAGGAGGAAATATCACATGGAACCAGGCTGTAGTAAGAGAAAAGGATGCGAAAGTTAGGCAATAAGGATATTAACTCTTGCTGATAAAAATGTGTCAGGCAAAATTTAGGAGAGATTTGAGGAGTGGGGCTACCTATTTCAAAGCATGGTCTGAAACACGCTTGGCAACAGAGTGTGACCAATTGCACAGAAACTTCTCTACTGAGTGAAGGTGCATATCAGGGGCCAGATATTCACCAGCAAACTCCTTCCACATGGCACTGAAGAAATATTAAAGGTCAGTGGAGCCACTGAAATCAGCATATGTAGGTGATATATGATGCCATCCACTGAGATGCACATATGAAAATACGGAACATGAAAATCAAATATGCAATTAACACTACTGTAATGTTTGTGAGAATAATTGGTGTTACGAAATACAGGAAAATATCTTCTGTGCAGTAACAACTCAATGACCCAAGGACTGGACTCTCAGTCAAGATCCTAGATCAAAGTAATGTGTCAAGATGCACATACTATTGATTGAGCCAAAAGCTGAAGCTTCATTTAAAGACTCATGCCTGCACAAGCTGTGTGGCACGAGTACAGATATCTGGCATGTCAATACAATGTGACAAGTACAACTGTGTCCTCTCAAATATCTAAACACCCTGGAAGAGTTTACCCTCAAAAATATGAATGTTCTCAAATCTGCAACAGTTATTTGTTCTCTGTCACTGGATGTCTGTTGGATATGATTCACTAATATCCAGGTAGATATATTTATTTCCTCAACGTATTTCCATTAAGAACCCATTTTGATATAATGGCTTCCAGAGCAGTGAATATTTATGGTACTCTACATAAAGATGTACTGCTTGATGCTTACATGCACTCTTTGACAGATGTCATATTTTCTGTTCTGCCTATGCAGTGGGCCAAATTTTTAAAGTAGGTCATGGTCTTCCAAAGTCAGCCCTCAGACACAACTGGAAAGTGCTTCCAGAAGAGCTCACTCAACACCTAACCACTCTCACAGTGGAGCTGATGGCCACATTCCCAAACACTCCTGACAAACAACTTTTTGAGATGCCCTGGAAATCTGGGAGCAGATGCTAATGTGCATTTCAGATCTAACCTAATATGAAAATAGGTTTAGCTGTGGTTTCTAAGCTCTTGTGAACATTTTTGACTGTATCAGTACACCTCAATGGGTATTTTCTGAACTACTTCGCTGATAACTAGGATTTAATACCTTTGTATGCCTATATTTAGTATTTCAGGATTTTATTGAGAATGGATTTTTAATTATTGGTGCTAAAACAAAAGAGACCAGTTCATCTGAAATGATCCACATGCATAAGAGTACTATAAGTAGGGTAATGAACCTGAGCATTGCTGATGAAGCGAAAACTTTCTGGCTTCCTATTTCAGCTTGATAGTCACCTAAAGCTGCAGGATGAGTATTGCTTCCTATCCATGTGACTCCTTCTCTTTACTGACAATTATCCTTAGCTGTTCTTGCACTTCAAAGCTTCCCTTTTTCTGTATTTGGTTGCAGAAGGAGAATTTAGGTCTGCATAATCTCTCTCGACTACTAGTCTATACTCAGAAGAAGAAGTGCATTTTTAGACCTCTCTAAGTGCTTAGCAATGGTTTTTGAAGGCTGAAAAGTAGATTTGTGGTGTAAAAGACTGGTCTGCCAGAAAGCTTGTATTCTTACAACACCTTGTATTGTATTCTTACAGGACCTTGGCCTGAAAACATAACAAAAAAGTGAGTAACATTAAAATTGGAGACTTTTCCAGATTAATTGGAACAAAATTAGACATGGGTCAATTTAGAGCATCAAAAGCCCAAGTGTATTTCGAGTCCTGAATTTATTTTTAGAACTCTTCTGTATAGTAAATATGGAGGAAAGAAGCACATTTCAAAACTGTGTGTTAAGGTCTGGGTCATATGCTTAAAACATTATTATTTCAGTGTTTTAAGTAATATATGGGAAACCTGGTAAATATTTTCTTTGCATATAGTCCCCATAATATGTAAAAGTTCATTTGATTTCAGAGGGGAAGAACAAGCTGGTAATAACACAGTCTAAATCAATGGATTTAAAATAATTTTTGCCATTGTTCTGGAAGGAATTCAAAGCCCCCTCTGAAGTATGTGCCTGAGCCTGGAGCTGCAGGCAAGGATCTGATGGTAGATGCGCACTGAGTCAGGAGGCAGATTCTGACTCCCTGCCCTCCCTTGCAAAGGGCCCAAGATGCTGCCACCGCTCCCTTGAGGTGCAAGCAGTCAGGACTGCTATGGCTGGTCACACTAGCCTACTGCATCCACACTGCACTGAGCCTTGTCCCACCAAACCTCTGCTTCCATGTTTTGCATGGCCAGCATCCTCTGGGACAATCAAGCAGTGGTGAGGACTCACTGTTTAGCTGCAGTGCTGTTCACTGCCCCTGTGTTTACCCCTCAGCAAGTCAAGAGACACCTGGGAGGTGTTTGGGAGTGGTCATATAGCAGTGGTGTCTCTCAGGTGGACTGTCTCTTTTACTAGATCTTGTCAAATGCTCCTGAGAAACTGTTCAAGCAGTGTTTTTCTGTCTTTTTTTCCCCATTAACTACAGGAACAGTTACATAGTGCTTTGTAACGTGAAGGTTTCTCTGCTGTCTTCTGTGAATGTCAAGTACAATTAGAATTCTGCAGGAGCAGTACAAAAGCCAATCCATTTGGGGTCCTCTTGAGCACTTGACCTCCTTTTATCTAGGGGCAGTGACCTTCACAGATTAATGAAGTGTTTCTAGGCTGTCAATCTTCAGCATCTCTGGGTGCCAGCTTCCCTGAAGTCAGACCACTAGGACCACCTTGTTCATGGCGTGCAGGCTTTTCTTGGGTAAGCATGGTCCAGCTGCAAGGCTGGTCACAGGGCTTGTAGACCACAGTCACTGGTGGGTTGTGCAATCAGCCTGACCTTGGTGAAAGGCTACTATTGTTGGAGAATTTTTATTCAGTAGCATTTTGTTCCAACTTTGTACTGAAGCAAATGAGATGAACAGTCCAGAAAGAATAAAAAATCTATAACATTCAAGGCATTCAAGGCCACATTTCATTCACATCTGTATGAATTCTGACTTGGCTACATGAGGAAAGCCCATGTCATACTCTGACAGCCTCAGTTATTCCAGTTATGCCCCATAAAATGCAAGAAATGCAGAAGCAAATCACTAACCCCAGTAAAAAGCTACGACCCCCCAAAAATCATCAATCTCTGAGCCCAGTCACCCCTTGTACATCTGAAACCTCCCCAAAAGCCCAAACTAATAAATGGGCTGATTATACTATGCCCAAAGGTCAAGAATTTGGAGTTATTTCTGGTCACAGAGGAGGAGGAGTGAATTCCAAAACCCAGGAGCCCTTGCAATGTGCAGCCTCCCAAAAATCCTCCTTTGGCTGAAGATGCACCAGCCCAATCTCCCCCATTGTCTGGTTATTAGCAATTCTGGGACCTCCGTCTTCACAGGCTGGCAGCTAAAGTTCTCTGCAGGGTTGCTTTGCTTTTGCAGCAGGAGCTGGGTTGTGCTCAGAGCCAGCCTGTGTTCTGGGCTATGCTTGAGCCAGCTGAGCAATGGGGCTGATATGTCCCTTTTGCACTTTTTGTTGCATGTAGCCAAGCGTTTTCTTCTCACCGTTTGAGTACCTTCAGGGTGAGGGAGGTTGGTTAAAGGAAGAGGTGAACGAGTTTGAACAAATCCAGGCATCTGATATTTTCCACCTGGGAGTTATTAATGAATAATCATCATACTCCAGTAATATCAAAATCACAAATCAGTTGAACTAAACAGTAGAATATTAAGTGGGATTTTTTAAAGATTATTTTGATTTTTCTGATTTACCAGTCTGAATTCATCTTTAAGTGCTGTGTAAAGGGTAAAAGTACTACACTTAAAGAGGGTGGTATGTTCAAGGCCCAGTGGATCTGCTGTTTTATTCTGAAAGGGTATACTGTACGTCTTAGGTCTACCCAAAAGCAATTCTAAAGGCTTGTCCAGTTTGTTCACCACAGCCTAAACTTGTCCTCAGAAATCCTGGGAAGCTGCTTTAACTGAAGAGTTGAGCATAGTGAGCTAAAGCACGGAATGGCTGCTTTTGAGATACATTCAAAGCACTTGGCAGCTTGAGGTGTCCATAGCAGGTGCTGGATTTGCTATAAGTGGACAATTTATAAACGGAGCTGACAACTGGGAAAACAGAGCAGTGGGAATTTGGCATTCCTGAGCTGGTAGTGTCTTGCCCATCGGATGCTCCCTGGCATACAGTTCAGGAGAACGACCCTGCTCAAAGCGGGCTAGCTGGCTTACGAGCAAAGCACTGCTACCCCAGGGTGTCTGGCAGTACTGCTAGGTATTTTCAACAGGCCAGTGCAAATCAGTTTTTTACTTTTGTCCTTCATTAATCAACAGTATATATTGATTAATTCTTTCATTAACTGCTCTTTGCTGTCTGCGTTTTGTATAGAGAGAAATGCCCAAGTGGTTTTACTCAGGCTTGTTTTTAGAAATTATTTAGGGTTTGCTATTTTCTGCATAAGCAGCTAAGCTCACTATATGTTTGAACCTTGGTTTTCAAGCTAATTAATTGTCTTCACTGAAGACACTCAAATTAGACTGAAGTCTTGAGTGATTTAAAAATATAGAGCACCCTCCAAAGAGGCAGGGCTTGGAGAGCTTATTACAGAAGATCTAGCTCTAAGGGAGATACCAGTGCTGCATGACGGCTAGCTGGGAGGTCAGCCCCAGCCCCTCATTCCATTAAACTTCACGCTTCATGATTTAGAAGATCCATGTTTTCATTCTGCTTTCTGAGCCCAAGCAGGTCCAGCAGGAACAGAAGCATCTCACCACTCTTTCCACAGGTTTTGATTTATTTTTGTCAATCTAAAACAAGCCAAGGAACAGAAGAGAAAAGGAAAAATACTCCTAACTCTTTTTTCCCCCCTCTTGCTTTGAGCAAGGAGCCGATTCCTCTGGAGAAGGAGCTCTGGGGTTTCAGCCCCTCAGACCCTTCCCTCAAAGCTTAGGTAGCACATGCTCTCACTTCTCATGGTGTGGTTGCAAACTTACAGTTTCATTATTTTGGTCAGGGCTACATCTGCTTCTGCTTTGCAAGCAGCTCTTCTCTATTCTGCTCTTTACTTCCACATATAGATATGAGGCTATTTTTGTTTTTCTTTTTTTCAGTCCTGCCCTATAATGCTGAAACAGAGGGGCTGCAGCATATACCTTTTTTGACTCTGACATGTTAATCTTAACACTCCTTTTAATATTTTTCCTTCCTTAGCCAGAAATAGGAGGCAAAATCTATCTCTGATCCCTACTGACACCAGTATAGGAACTCACTTCCTCATCAAGGCACCTTTTTAGGGCACTGGAGAGAGGTTTGAATCCTTGCTCCATCTGACTGATACTGGGATTTGTTTAGAAGACATTTTCTACTGCTGCCATTTATTCACACTGTGTAAGTAATTAAATATTCATTGGACTAGAAAGATGAAGTTTTGCCCTGGGCACTAAATCACTCACAGCAGGAGGCTTTTCCCTCTCCAGGTGAAGTGAAGCTCTGAACATCATCCCACCTGCCATTCTGCGGCAGGGCTTGTACGTGTGCTCTCTCTGCCATTCTCCTTCTCCAGAAATTCATTCCAGGAGCCAAGAAGCATTGATTGATGCAGCTGATGCTGCATCAGACCTGCTGCTATTTTTTACTTCAGCAAAGGCACATTTTCAGTGAATAACAGTTTCAATACAAGACTGCTAAGCAGTTGTAGCTCTGCTAGCCAGGACACTGATGAGCTCTGACAGGCGCTGTTTCAAAAAGAGTGATGGCAGGTTTTAATGACGGAAATTTGGATGGCTAGTACTAGTAGGGTTACTCTGCTATTTATAACCCTACACCAGTAAAGCCTTTAAACATAGCAACAGCCCTATGATTGAGTTGGATCGTTTACTTGCTGACATTTCTGAACATCTCCAAGTACTTTGTTAGATCAAGGCTGTGGAGAGCAGACCACGAGCATTTCATCTGCAAGCTCACAGACGTGAACCCTGCAAGATACAGATATATTTGACCTCTTAATTACCCATGGATGTTACACTGTGGTGTATAACAAGTTATAGTCTGAACACCCCTGCCTGCAGGGTAGCAGTGATGTTAAGCATATGCTTAATTTTAAACATTTGGATAATATTTGCTAACAGCAATTCTTCTTTCTGCTTTTTTGTGACTTTTTTTCAGATGGGTGCTAGAGATACCAGGGAATAATTTTAAAATGTGCCTAAATTCAGTCTCATTCTGTAAGGTTCTTTAGCATGGCCTAAACTTTAAATATATGCCTAACAGCTTTACCAGAGAGGATATTTCCCAGAATTGATCACATTCCACTAAAGAAAGAAAATGACAATGATAAATTTTTAATTCAGCCCGTGTCGTAGAGATCAGTGAACTCCTGTTGACTTTTTGGTGGTCTCATGCTCTAAGTGTTTCAGTGTCCTTGGAATTTTAAGAATGCCCCAAAACATGCTGTATCCACCCCAGGGAATTCTGCATCTTATATTAGCAGATAAATAAAAATTTCTTATAAAATTACAAGTTAATATTTGTTTAGAGAAAAGTGATCAGGACACACGATTTTGTCATTTTTTGTGTAAATGAAATGTATGTATTTGGTATGCTTTACATATATAGATAAATATATATATGGAGGACTTTTTCAAGGAACTATTTCTCAATCTTGAAATAACTTTAAGTCAAATAAACCAGAGGAAAAATATAAATAGGAAACTGGCTAACAACTAAGATTTATTTACAAATATATCTAGCTCAAAAACTGCAACACATAATCAGAACAGAAATTTACACTGATTTAAAAACAACTCTAGAAAAGTAAAGTGCATGACCAAAAAAAAAAAAAAAGAAGAAAATACAAAATAAAATGAAACAGGGAAGTTTGATAACAATTAATTTAAAGAGGAAGCCAGATGCTGTAGAAGACTAATAGGGGAAGGAAAAGAACACAGGAGATAATCCAATGCAGGTAGCAGCAGATATTCAGGAACAAAAGCAACTCATAAAACTGTGGATTGAAAGAGAGGAGCTTTCAGTTACAATGATGGAATGTCACAGCTGGTCAGTACATATTTTTCAAACAAGTTATTCATAACAATGAAGCAGTCTTCATTGCAAAGATGTTAAAGGATAATACAAAACTGAACCTATTAGCAAGTCATTAGTAAATCAGTAAATTGAGATCACTTATATCTGAACATTAAAAAAAAGCTTGTGGATCAACACTACTTATTTTCAATATTTTCTGGAGACCTAGAGAAGTTCCAGAGAACTGTGAGGCAGATATTTTTGAGCTACAACTTAGGAGAAAAAAACCTGAATAAGTCTAGGACTCATCCTGATCTTGATCTTAGGAAAAATTAAAAATAGAGAGATGGCAATATAATTTAAGCCAAGACACACAGAACTGTGGCAAATGAATCTTCCCAAGGTAGGCTTCTGGGATTTTTAAGATTGTACATTTATTTCTCTTAGTAGAAGTGTTGACATAAAATGACATTTGATTTGGTTCCATATGATATTTTTATTCAAGCGTCAATAGCACATCAATGCATTACACAGATGAAATACTCTACTTAATATGCCACAAATGTAATTCCATGTGAGCATTTACCAGTTAAATGTACTTCTACTGCAGCCCATGCCATTTTGTAATTTGATCAGTGGCTTGAAAAAAAAGCTATACCATTGCAAAGAGAATTTGCAATCAACTTGAAGACAGAGAAGAGGAAGAGGGGCAGGCTGCTGATACACAGCGCTCTGGAGGGCTCTGAGGGATTGGCAGTGGGCAAGCAATGTACATTTCAGAAAAGCCAGCTGTAAGATCATGCTCCTGGGCACAAATGCAAAACAAGTTTACAGTGCAGGAAAGCAGACCCGGGGAAAAGGAGCTGGAAAGTGTGGTAGATAATCAGGTACAAGGCAAGAGGACCCACAGGTTCTGTAGTCAAGGCCAAAGGCAGTAGGGGTACAGCAAAATCTGCAACATCTCTGGTAAGTGAGGTCTTGCCGTTCTCTTCCAACACATAGTTCCCTCTCAGCCATGTGGAGGGGAAGACCCTGTCAGGCCACTTGTGTTGATTAGAGGAGGTTGTGGGAGGAGGTGCCAAGCTGTCATCTGTTGTCACCAGGCAGACTGTCACTCTGTCCCTATTTGCTACACATGCATCTCTTCTTGGAGTATTTGGATAGCTGTACACCCAAAGTGATGCTGAATCAGTGAAGGTGGCTCAGAGAAGAGTGCTGAGAATGACTAAGGACCAGAGAGGATGCTATGCAGGGATAAAGCCAAGGTATTACTTCCATCCAGGTCACTGAAGAGGTGATTGAATCTTCTGTCTGTCTTTCTCCACCCTCCTTTGGGATGCAGATCCTCTGCCCTAACTAATTGCTATTTCAGAATGTTTCCTTGTTTTTCTAGGGCTTTCTACACTGCAAGCCTTGCTCCCACAGGCTGCTGCCATGGTCTTCCAACGGACCCAGAGTCCACTCCACCCCCATGCAACTCAGGCCCTTATTAAGCTTCTGCATTAACCATAGCACTCCTGCAGCATTCGGAGCTTCCCCCAGTGCTTTCCGTGCACTGGAATGCTCTCTGAGCTTTCTGTGTTCTTTTTTTTAGCCTGTACCTTTTTTATTTTTGAAGAGTTCTAAATTATGTAGTAAAAAGATATTAATAAAATCTTACAAGTGAACCCATTTAGGAAAGAAGCAGCTGCATGTGATAGTAATGGTAAGTGACTCTGCCATGAAGGAAGTCAAGCAAGCTTAAAATGAGCGTAGCTAGGTCACAAATTAAATTCAGTCAAGAAAATCTGTTGTCTTGTTTTCAAGTGGAGATAATATCAACCACAAATTGCAATAAGAAACTATGAGAATCAAGGCAATGATATGTCTTATGTGATTTTGTTTAAGATTCCTAACAGCAGTAGCAAATTACCACGTTGCTCCATGTTTGGAATTTGGATGAAATAAAAGATCAGTTCCTGCAGGTCAGAAAGTGCCCCAACTGGAGCAACAGAGCAATAACTATCCCACAACAACATTGAAGGACGAGGCACAGAAAGGATAGTAAGATACCTAAGTGAGTTTCTGGTAGTACTATGTAGTTACATCAAACACCGGGTTTTTGCCAGTACACTACATCTCTCAGCATTTTAATACGCATGTGTGAATTGCTTTGTTGGTATTCTGACTATCAGGACCAACTCTGATCCTACCAGCTTAATTGATTCTGTATCTATATTAACTCAGTCTGTAATCTCAGGATTGAAAATGAAATAGCTTTGTATCTTCTAAGATCGCAGTTTTTCAGCTGTTCACATTCTTTGCAGACCTGTTGATTTGTACAGGTAAACAAGGAGAACATATACTAGAGGCTGCAATTAGCCCACAGGCTGCTGGTTCCCAAACAGTTTGGAGAGTTAGCTCAGTGAGAAACATCACTCAGCGTGAGTCCTCCTGGCTCATCAGGACTAAGGATGAGACCAAGTGTGCAGGTAGGCAAGGGATGTTCAGTTCCAACATGCTCCTTCACCTTTCTAAGTGCATAAGAAATAAGATTAGAAGACCATACACTGTATGAGACCTCAAGGCAAGGACTGGGCAATGTCACACTTCAGGCCCCTGCTCCAGCAGCTGAGCATGTCATCAGCCAATTCTTTTTCCTTAATCTACCCACTGCAAGAGCATCCATCTCTTCAATATGTAGCCTTCCCCAGTGGAGCATCTAAGAAGGCGGCCACCCCTGCTCCAAGATGCTCCATGAGTGTATCTCATCTTAGGATATCTTTGTCTAAATATTCCTAGTGTGTTTATTGATGAGAACCACTGAATCCTCCTTTGCAGTTATGTGCATGCTAACTCCTCCTTCTATACCCTGTAGTTAGTCTGGCAATTCTCTCCTTGGCTTAGGAATATCTTTGACCAGATGATTCCAAAGTAATCTAGGCAACATCCCTAAGGCCCTGTGTGAGCCTTTTCATTTTGCCTTTATAATCGTCCCACGGGCACACGACAATTTCCTCCCTAGTATCCATCACATCTCCTTGTGTGGGAGGCAGAGGACTGGGACAGCAACTGCCCAGGATCTTCTGTGCTCTCTCAGTGATAACACTGAGCCTGCACTTGCAGATGTTTGCTGAAGGGACCTCTCTGATTCAGTCAATGTGCAGAACTGGGGATACTCAAGCAGGGACTCATCTTCCTATTTCTGTAAGCCAGATTCCTGCTATTAGCCTTCCTATGCCTGTTGCCATCTTCATTAAGCCCTGCACACAAGCTGCCAGTAGAAAGAGCATGCCTGATGTCTCATGTCGCTTCACTGACACACTAGCCTATGGCTAGGAAGGCTCAGGTACTCTGTGCAGAAAGAAAGCCCCAATAACTCTAAATCAACAGCTAGAAGTCATAAGGTTTCTTGGATCAGCAGGTGGGACTTCTGAGCATGGCCAATCCCTGTTGTCCAGTGGCAGACGGAGTGGATGGAACAGCTCAGAGCTTGTCTCACTTAAAGAGTTCCCACACTGGGAAGAAAAGAGGGATCCATGTCTTGGAAAGACCCTGGGAGAAGCTGAGATGAAAGCTGAAGTAGAATCGATTAAATAATGGTGCTGTACCCCAGACTTTGCCAAAGTGCGTTTGTATAGCTGCCTGGCTGGTGACAGTTATATGTGAAGGCTGCTGTTTGTACAAGGCTCTTTGGAAATACTGATATATTTGTGAGCAGGCATTCCCTATCACAGGTCTGAACAAGCCCAAGGAGTATACTCACCTAACAGTTTGAAACCATCATGCGTCATGTCAGGAGTAAAGTTGGCCATGGTTTCAGAGAGTAGGTGCCATGCCTGTCTCTTGTTCGGTACATCTTGTCCCCCTGCTTCTCAAACCTCCAAGCACACCCTTTCTTTCTATGAGTTTGAAGAAGTGATGTGTTTACTGGCAGGGCTTTAACTGCATGCACTAAACTCTGCTTAAAATCTGACCCTGCACATGCAAATAAGACACAGCCATTGGGCTCTTGGCGATATGCCACCGAGGTCCTCCAGCTGTGCAGCTGATGCCCCAGCACACTAAACCATGCTGCATCCTACTGGGCCACCAGGACTTAAAGGACAGGCTTTGTTTTAGGGTTTTGCCTTGTGAATAGTAATTCATCCTGTGGTGACTTCCCAGCTGTTTTCCAACAGGCCGGCATGTGACAACACGGTGTCTCCAGTCAGTCTGAGGCCTCCCAAACCTCCTGCCATGACAAGAGAATATTTATATCTCACATGTACAGCAGGCCAACATTTTCTAAGTTATCTTGGCTCTTTTTCCCACTCAAAAGTGCTCTGTATCTACTGGGTCTTTACAGGGGGGAGGACAATAGGAACTGACACAGAGTCAGTCGGATGTCCTTTCACGTCCAGCATCCTGCCTCTGAGAGAGGCAAGGGGTAAGTACTGCAGAGGAAGGAGCAAGACACCTTGCAATTGAGAAATACGTCTACAAACTATCTATCTCTTGTATTCTTAGATGATAATTTGTAACATGAAGCTCGGTTGTTTGCCTCTCTTCATATGTTTTTTGCTACATAAATAGGAAATGTTAAATTCTTGTTAGCTCTTGACTGCAATACTGCCTTCCAGCTGTGAGTTTCGCAGGATAACACTAAGGAAAAAGACAATTTCCCGTTTCTACATTTAAAATTGGTTGCCCTTCCATTTCTTAGGTATGACTTCCATTATTAGAAATGTCAACAAGCAGCTATTTATATACATTTCCAGTTCCTCACCTTTAAATTGTCTGTAATCTTTCAGACATGTCTCACATGCCTTAAACTCCACTTTTTTTTTAATATTTCTTTTGTTTTCTTTATGCTACCTCTGCTCTCTCTGACTAATATTTCTGATTAATTAGATATTAATTTAAATTCAGTTTCAGTGTACCTATTACTGTATTATCTACAATGCCCCATGATTACACTATCTACCTTATAACAAAAATTAAAGGGAGTGTGAACCTATCTAAGATCAAGTACTCCCTCCTGCTATCAATTTTTAAATGAGTTTGTTGGTCCCAAATATTCTCTATTGCAAAATAGGAGTTAATAAATAAAACATATTTTAATAGGTCCTTACTGTGCAGCTACAGAAGTATCATTGCAGAAGGAGATCTTTCAGCAAAATTCTCCCAGTGCGTTCAGCAGCATAAAAATGTGCTATTTTTTTCATTCCTGAAATTCACCACTGAAACCAATCTTAACCAAAGCCTTAGTTCACTGAAGGAAGAATAAGATACTTCTGTACAGACTCACAAGACAGTTTCTGTGGAGGCAGGAAACACCCTTCCTTCAAGTGATTCTTTTAAAGCTTATTAAACAGTGAGCAGTACAATGGTACTTATTGTGAAGAAGCTAAAGCAAATGCTGGAGCACCTACTCCTTGGTCTTTCTAGCCAATGTATTATGGACTGTTTTAAGGGGGGAGCTGTTACTGTGCCTAAACTACCTTTGTAGCATGGTCACAAATTACACGGTCCGAATTACATGTGTCGTGTTCCTGTATTCCACCGGGAGTATACCAGTATACCTTTCACAAATGGTGTAAAAGGATGAAGAATAGGATTTTTTCAGTTTGTGTTTTTAATGCAACACGTGAGAAATGACGTGCTGAAAGATTGTAAGCGTTGCTCATGTTCTCAAAGTGTTACAAAATTAAGCTGTATTTCAAGTTTGTTTAAAAAAACGAACGAGAGAAACGTTTTTTAAAACATTAGTGTTATGGGAATCTTTCCCCTACCCTACTATTGGACTCAAATCTTAGCAATTAGTTTTGATTATCAAATAATTGGCCAAGCTGCCTTCTCTGTGTTTTCAATAATGTTATTGGCACAGCAACGTGCACCAGAGCAGCCAAGGATAATAAGGTATGCTAAATACCTTGGTACTGAGCAGTCTTCATAGTAGTAATGGGATTTCACAAGACAGATCCCTTTTTTATATAGGCTATTCCTGAGAAGGAGTTGGAGCTCACTATAACTCATTAGAGCTACATGTATTATGAGTTTTGCCTTGACAAACATACTGATAAATGGAGAGGAATAGATGTAAGCCAGGTCAACCTGAAACTGAATTTTTAATTTTTTCTGAAAAAGTAATTTCCACAAAATGCTTTCTTCTCACCCAAAATGTTTCTTTTTTTTTTTTTTTTCAAGATACTGATTTCTTCCTTGATCTTTCCCTCAGTGCTTAGGTCTATTTAAAAGGGCCTTTACCAAATAAAAATTGGAAAAACAAAGCTTCCATGATTTGAAAAAGCAGCGCTTGACTTTTTCAGAATGAACCAGGGGAGTTCAAAATCTTCAAAACACTTTAACTTTTTATATAATCACCTTCTGTTTTCTAAATTAAATTGGTGAATCCAGCCAAAATTTACGAATTATTTCTTCCTGCTACTACAACTTTCAGTGAATTTGCTGTTAACTGGAACAGTTTCACCCCTTTCATTCTCCAACATTTGAAGGAATTTTTGAAGTGTTTAATCTTTCACCCAGTTACATGCTTGTGTATTCTTTCCCTCCTAGCCTCCTAAGTTCCCAAAGTATTCCTTACATAGCCTGCAAAGTATTAATTTTCTTTTGAGAACATGGAAGCCTTAATCACTGTGGGTTGTGCAATAAAGACCTCCAGGAAAAGCCTTAGCTCACCAGAAGAACCTACAGCTCTTAGGCATCGCGGATAGATATCCTGCCTCTGTGAGGCTCCCAGAATGCTGGGGCAGCACTGCCTCCCTGAAACGCAGTGTGGAGAGCTGCACTCTCCGGAGCCACGGGTACCTCAACTGACCTGTGTTCGCACTGATATATGTGACCAAATTAGAGTGCGTGGATGTGGTGAGGACAAAGGGAAAAGAGGCTCAGCAGCACATGGTGCAGAGGACTTGGTGACTGGTAAACAGGGCTAATCTGATTGTAACAGTGAAATGTCCCAAAGGAAAGAAGAAAAAAAGATCACTCCCATTAACCCTCTTAAATACATTCAATTTTAATATATAATGTGACACATCAATAAAGAGTAGAGCTGGCTGACAAAGCAGAGTCATTTTTAGACTAGCTCAAATTGTATGTCTGATGACTGTGTGCACCAAGGGCCATCTCAGAGCAGAGTCTATATTGCTACCTATATATCTGGGTCTATTCATTTGAGGATATGTAAGCCCTCAGAAGTAAGGCACTCACGATGCAAGTGAATGGAGACAGGCTATTCTAGAAATGCCAGACAACTCCATGGCCTAATTCACCTAAAATTTTGGGGCCCTCTTTTGTACTCTAGGGGTCTGTATAACAAAAGGGTGACTCGTGAATACTCTTAATGGCTCCACATTGCTCAGTGGCCATACAGGCACACAGCTCTTGGAAGAGTGCCAATTTTCCCTATCAAAATATCTGGCTCCAGCCCTGGTGAGGCCAGTCCCCAGCAGCGACCTGATGCTATGGAAGACACAGTACCTGCTGGAGCTGCTAGTCACAGAATGAGAGTGCTTATAATCTTTCAAGTTCAGGCCCATGTAGCACACATCTCCTCAAAACCCTGAAAGGAAAATATGTGAGTTAATGGCAGCTATGCACACATGTGCTCCAAGCAATGTGGTCCAAACAGCATCTTGTTAATGAAAGACATTTGTTTAAGAAGTGGTGACAATTTTTTTTCCCTAACAATTTCAGCATTCCGTTCGGCAACCTACCGTCCTTTCAATTTTGGTCTCTGACTCAGCAGTCTTTCCTTCCTTAACTGCTAAGCTCAGGGAGAAGCAGTAGCCACCCTTGTGCCATGCCCGCTGCTGTGGGCAGCCCCATCACCCCGGCTGCCAGTGCCAGCTCCTTTCCAGGCCCTTATACGGAGATCAGCCCACGCCGAACTTGCGCAACTTGCTTTATCTCAAAAAAAAGAATAAATGGTGCTGGCACAGAGAGGTGGCTGCCAGAGCTTGAGCCTAATGCGCAGACACGCACACACAAGTACGTTTTGCCTCTGCACCCGTCAGTGAAGTTTTCTTCTGCGTATGAGGATGCTGGCCTCTCTTCTGTCCGCAGGTCCTCCAAACCGAGCCATTTTGCTGTGCTTACATGTCAGTGCTTCACCCCTTCATCCTCAGCCCCATCCCCTCTTGCTGACGGTCTCACTCTGCTCAGCACCTGGCAGAAGTGCTACGAATTTCACAAGTGCATCACTCACATTTGTCCCCTCTCCTGTTTCTAGCTCCTCTCTTCACTGCTGCCTCTTCTGCTTTTTGCCTTTGGCAGGGCCTTTTTTTTCACCTCAAGTATTCTCAAACACTTTACATCTGCCTTTTGACCTTGTCTCCTCGCCATGACATTAAAGCACAGACACATAAGCTTTGGTTCATGTCTGCCATTTTTCTGATGACTTCCCTTTCTCATTCTGTCCTTCTGAGAACATACGTTTTTCTTCTGTCTCTCTCCCTCTCTTTCAGCCAGGTGATTAAGGGCATCCTTTAGGAAGGGCTAGGTTACCTCTCTACTTTTGCTGCAAGCCAGGAGTGAGACTTCATCAGCAAAAGGCAAAGGGTGGCCTGCTCTAGCTGCAGAGCATTCCATTACATAGTAAAGTAATATTTGCATAAAGAAGATTTTCCTTCATAAATGTGCAAGTCCGCTTGGGTCTGGCTTCTTTCTTTCTTTCCTTGCTCTTGCGTGTCCTGCTCCCACAGAAGAAAGCCATCTTCAAGCCCACTTCTCATCTCAACACCTATCATTCCTAATCACAAGGAAGTTATTTTCCCTCCTTCTTTTTCCCAAGCTCTTGTTTTCTTATTTATCCTTGCACCTCCTCCTTAACCCTCCCTAGCTGAAATATTGCTCTTGTTGCTCCTCAACTCAAATGGCTGAGAGCAGAGCTCACAAGGCTGGATTTCCATATCTCTGCCCAGGCTGTTATTCATTAATCCAGACTGCTGTTGAAGGACCTCTGGGAAGTTTTCTCTGTCATAACTGCTATGCAGAACAGTGTGAAACACCATAGCACCAAAAGGAGTTATTATGGACCCCTTCCCATCCCTCAGGGTGGACCCTCGATTGGTTTGTTATTTGAGCAGTCTGGGGAGCAGCCGATCTCTGCAGGGTTCACAGTACCCTGTGGGCCTTCCCAGACATGATGTAAAAGGCAAGAACTTCCAGAGCAGGTCCTCTGTCCTCAGAATAGATCAGGAAATAAAAATCCTTTGTAGACAGGATCCCATTTTACACTTCTTTTTCCTGAGTTTAGGAAACAGAGGTGCCTTCTGGAGGCTGAGTTGGTAGCTTGCAATAGCTTTGAGAAGAAGGACTCTTACTCCGTCCTGTGGGGAATGAGCACGGCCCATTTCAGCATATTCCCATAGTTCTAATCTGTCTGTGAATGGAAAAAAACAAAAATAAAACAAAATTTAACAGATTAAATTGCTGGCAGCAGTGGTAGGCAGTCTTGGCAGGAGGCAATGGGAAGATGAGCAGGGAATTGTGGGGACAGTTTACCTGTCATAAGTGCAGTCTTCCATGCATTTCCATTTGCACTGCAAAAAGCAAAATGTGAATTTCCAGTTTCTACTTGAAATGTGACCATTTATTTTTTATGTTTATATTTGAGATCACAGAAACAAGATCTGAAATGAAATCATGTTTCTCCACACCCCTGTAGGGTGCTCCCAGGCAAATACCCTAACCCACAGTCTGGAGTGAAGCCAGGAGCATCCTAATGTATGAGTTGTTTGGGACAGGGGGTCTGTACTAATAAACTAAATAGGGCCAGACACAAACCTGAGCAGCAGCTTGCAACTGTCCATAATATTTAGCCATTAGCAGAACCCTGGTAGTATTTTGGCCCTTGAGAGCCCAGGCTGCAGCAGACAAGGGGCAGGAGCAGTTCAGGGTTAGCCTGTGCGAGCCACTTTCTTAGGAAACACCTTGAACATGGCCACTTACCTATGGAGGCAAGCGGGGTGAAGTTGTATTAGTGCATGTTGTGCCATGCTAGCTGCCCTCAGGGCTACAGAAACCATCTTCACTGAATAAATATAGCCTCGTGGTTTGTCTTAGGTGTGTTCTGGTATGCATAAAAAATCATGCTCTTCAGGGGATTTAGGCACAGGGGCATTTAATTTCTGAAACCTAAAGAGCCATAGGCAAGGAGATAGGTACCTAGATAGTCACACCAGCCAAGAGAGCGGTGCTATTGGGCATGCAAGATAGCACAGTTACTGTTGCCTAAGGATGTTTTTGCCAGAAAATATAAGTGCTTTTGGTATTTCAAGTGCCTCTGCAGGTTAGACAGGTTTTTTTGAAAATTGTTCTCTTGCAGATAGGCACCTGAAACTGGTGTATGCAGCACTGAACCCCCTCAGCACTATTTTGGGTCTGCTTTGGGTATATTTGGTGAGTGGACTGATCAGTTCACATTTAGATCTAGCTGGAAATTCTGCTTGCAGTATATTTCCTGCACAGTGCACGTCTGGGATGATGGCAGCTTGTCTCTCATGGTAGCATTAAACTGGGGCCTGTTTTGACCCTTGCAAGACCCTTGTAGAGTGGCTCTGCATGCTGCAGAAATGGGCAGTAATTGGGATTTCCCAAAACGTCCAAAGCAAGTTTTGCAACAGCCTCTGGTCCTGATCTGTCCCCTCTCTGCACTAATGTGGCCATATTTGCAGGACAGAGCTCACTGGGCATCCCCACATGCAGATTCATAAAGCAATTTCTCTGTTGCAGTTTTAAAGACAAGATTATATGCTGTGGAGGATTTTGTTCAGATAATTTTTTCCCCCAGTTTTCTTGGGGGAATTTGAAACCAATAGTCATGTCTCATTTAGGAGAGATGTTTAAAATCTCACAGGCTGAAACTCAGAAGAACCCCTCATTATCTTACACAGACTTCATGAGAAAAGGGAAGCCCTGCCATACAGACAGAAACTGGAGACGGAGAAAAGCCAGCATTTCTGCCAAAAGTGTTGATTCTGCCCCACTTAGGCTAACAGAAGTTTTTCCACTGCCTGAAGGGGGATTGAGATCAGCTCCTAGATGAGAGATAGTACGTTTTTTATGTTTAGGTTTTCTAATAGCACTTTTCAAATAACAGCATGTTATTTAAAGTGTACTTTATCTTCATGTTGAGCAACATTGGTGAAAACCAAACAGGAGACCTTTCTTTGTTGATAATGCCCTTGTGGGTAAGTGCGCAGAATACAGACCTTCTCTATGTATTTAGGCTGCAGACAATTAGTCAGGGGGAAAAGGAGGAGACACACTGGATTATCCTGGGAAAGCAGAGAGAATTGGAATTGGTATTTGTGAACAACCCATAAATTAAATATTTAGATAATTTAAATATTTATCTAGTTCGGTTGTAAGCCTGTCGCAGACAGCATCTCACACATATGTGAAAATGGTTTATGAAAAATGCCCTGATAGAGTCTGACACCATGGCAGAGCATATTGGTGGTTTAAAGAAATACTCTTTTTTCAGGGAAGCAAATTATCAGGTTCCTACTCCAGACATGTCTACCCTACCCATGTCAGGTAAGTGTCATAAGGTAAAAGTTGCCACTGTTTTTTCCATGGTAACATAGTGGTCTTGCATTCCCAGATAGCCAAATCTGAATGAGATTGCGCTGTACAGGATAGGGCAAATTATTATCTGAACATATTCATATACCTCTGCCTTTCTCACCTCAAATCAAAAAGGTCTGTGCAGGGTTAAAGCAGAGGAGAATTTAGCTTTCTGAATTTCCTATTTTTATCTTACCTCATCTTTGTATGCTACCACCTTTTTAAGTGCGAGCAGCTGAAGAGGACAATGGCTCTTGTTTACCTCCCTAAACATTGCTAATTCTCTTATGGGAGAGAGGAAACAGTGCAGTGTGTTACTACAAAGCAATTTAAGCTATGCATTTCAGTGTGGACATCTAACAAGCATTCAGGAGCATGATGAATGATCTGTGGAATTGTGTTGCCCAAGTTCAGCCTTTCGTTTGGATATTGGATAATGTATCAGGTGCAATATAAATATTCTCCCCTTGCAAAAAGAAGTGCTATAACAGTCAAGGGAAAAGACATTTTCTTTGTTTTTATGGAGGAGGCAAGGGGAGGTAAGTAATCCTCTCCAAACCACAACAATTATACAGCAGGTGAAAGATGAGGAGCAGAGCTGGTTAAATGAGATCTTCGGTGGTGTAATATTATAGAAATAACAGAGTAATATGTTATTTATTAAGGGAAGCAGAATTCTGCACCCCACAGACCTCTGCAGAGTTGTTAGTAATAAGTACAATATTTTCTCCTTAGCAGTGTTCTGCTTTATTATTAATAGACAATCTCATGAATAAACCATATCTGTAAGTGCATGCAACACAACTGCCTTTAGGATGTTACTTCTTTATTCACAGAATTGGAGAGCCGTGAGGCTGGAAGGACCATGGGAGGTCATCTGCTCTCTCTGTCTGCTACAGACATGTCAACGTTTTCAAAGGGTCACACTTTACCACCAATGGCAAAAAAAAAAAAAAAAAAAAATTGACTTAAAATGGCTGTGATACACCAGCTATGACTGATGGCAAAGTGTTTTTATTTTCCTCTACCTCGGTTATACAGCTATAATAACTAAAACATCTGAAAAGGAGTGCAGGTTTGCAAGAAACATAAGCAGCAAAACCAAAAGCTTGTTAACCTTACCATAAACTATATCCAGGGCATATTGAGCTGCCAGCTCTTGTTGGTGCCTCTTTGTGGGTGAAATTAATTGCCCATACATGCTTAACTACCACGTGGAGGTTGTCTGAAAGCTAGGGAAATGCAACAATAGGGCTAGAGGAGAAAACACGTTCAAGAGAGGTTTTTTGAGCAACCTAATGGTGAGTTCACATAGGGCAAAATGTTTGCACCTACCGCCTGGCACTTCCCTAGCCAGCCGGCTGGCTTGAACGTGGGATATGCTTGTACTAAAGGCAAATTTTACACACCCACAACTAGTGAACCACTTGAAAACACTGTTTTGCTGTTCCCTGGTTCTTGTGAGATCTTTGATTTGCAGCAGCATCTGAGGTGAAGCACCCGCACAGCAGATGGGGGCGGTCTTTGAGACTAGACTTTGCATACCGTGCAAGCATAGGAGACCCCTGCGGTACAGGGAGGCTCAGGCTCCAGCCCACAAGGATTTCAGCAGTTCCACATCGCAACTTTGAAAAGCAGCCACTCCTCTGTCCAGAAGTTGTCTTTCCAAGGCAACTCTCTAGCACGTCTGCTGCAGGGTGCTCACTTTTTATGCAGACACAGAGCCAGCTGCGATTTGCCTTGTGGCTAAGAGCAAGCAGCCTGCAGAAACCAGGTTCCATGGGCTGGACAACTGCCTGCAAAAGAATAAACCAAATTGAAAAGACATTATTGACTCAGCTGCAATGTTCAGGTCTTCAGCAGAGGCAGGGCGGCGTTTAGCCTTAATGTGGTATCCAAAAACAGCTTGCTCCATTGTTTTCTCTAGGTGTGTCTTTCTCCTTTGTTAGCAGGGATGGACTGGGGGAGCTGGATTTGTCTAGCACTAGCAGCCAAACATGGAAATGTGATAACTGCATTTTGCATGTCATAAGCTGCTCTGTACCTACCAGATTAAGGCTGTAACATCAGCACTGTTGTCAGATGGTAGATTTTTGGAGGAGACCCTGATCCACCAGTGCCTCCACCAGTTGTTAAATCAGTGCAAAACAGGAGTCAGATTCTGCCACCCAGACATTTTACACTTACTTTCAAAAGGAGAAAGGCAAGAGGATAGTTTTAGCTGGATTTTAGGGCATCTGGATGCAGGCACAAACCACACGAGCACTACAAGCGGGAAAGGACTCTACTGACATACCGCCTTTCTCTGCATGTGCCTCTGTCACCAGTGGAAGTTCCTCTGTCTGTACACATGTATAATTCCTGCACTTGTGAAGATGGACTAGTTAGTTGGTAGAGCATGTGCCCTGGTGCCAGCAGTGGACTCCAGTTCCAACATTTCTATGATTTATGACCATGTCTCTGTGATGCAAAGTGCAGCCAGTGGGAGCAATAAGGCACACACAGCTTTCAGAAATGGGACTGGACTGGGAAGATTAACTTGGGCTCCTGTTTTCGATAATGTGAAGCTTCACCTGCTGCTGCTAAAGATGCCAGGGTTATTGTGCTGTTTGCACTCACATAGGGCTGGATAAGCCTAAGCCTCAGCATTGAAGTGGGGCATGGACATGGACAACATTTTGCTCCCTGTCCAGCCCTGGCACCCAGCCCCTGGGTGAATGGGGCACCCAACAACCCCCACTCCCTGCCCTGGGATGCAGAACTGGAGGATTCTTCCTCCCTCTGGGAGTGTGGGCTGTTTCCTGCAGTAACCTCTATAGAAATTAATGATGCTATTATGACAAGTCTGTTTTGGGACCAATCCAGTCATAGCTCCCAAAAGGGCACCTTGCAGAGCAGCTGTGCCAGGCTGAGCCCATAATGCAAATGCATTGGCATGAGAGAGGCTGCTGCCCTGAGAGTGAGGGATGAGCCACAAGGTTTTGTTGTAAGGGGGTGGAGACGGGAGTCTCGTCACCTAAACACCATGTGGGAGTCTGAAAGGGGTTAAAGACACAGCTAGCCCTGGAAGGGGGCCAGTCTGAATCTAGGGGCATGTTATATTTAAAATTCATTGGAACACCCTCACATTCACAAAAACGAACTTAAATATTATGGGACTGTGGAAGTAACAGCCACCACAGTACAAGAGCATTGCAATTAAGTACACAAACAGTAATGAATTACTTCAACTGTTTATTTGTACCTTTCTTTAAGGGTAAAATATGATGAAAATACAACGAAAGTAGTCCTTGTTTTCAACATGGCAATAGGTGTTACTTTAAAGAAGTATTATTGTGTGTTCTTCGTCCCATGCCAATATAACTTTCTTTGCCATGATGAACAAATTAAGGACATACGATGTGTATTAAGTTTGATTCCTAATTAGTGAAAAAAGTTGTATTCAGAAAGGTGACATCAATAATTTGATGTTCTGTTGATGCCTACAATGGTCTGTGCTTGTGTACTCTCTATGTTCAGTATTTTCAGTTATAATTTTGATGAGGGAATAAAGGGTGTACCTACAAAATTGGCTGAAGAAGATTGCCTGGATTTTGGAGGACAGGATAGGAAAAAAGGAAGGCCTTTCTAGATGGGGAAAAGGACTAAAAATGATCAAGTGACATTTAATAAAGACAGATGATATCCTATAGTTAGGTAAAAGAGGTCAGTGTAAAATGCAATATGCGAGGGCAGCGGTCCTGCTACAGGGTGTCAGACGTGCAGTGGAGTGAACAGGGCAAGGCTGTTGCAAAAATTGCAAATGTTATGCCGTTGAATATTAGCAGCACCATCATGTGAAAGTCATGGGAGGTAACCCTGCTGTATTTGCTTGGGTGAGGCCTCTCAGCTGGAGTGAATTTTCTGTACTTGGACTCAGCACTTAAAGTTGTGAACAAATAAGAGAAAGTCCAAAGAAACTCAGAGATAACAATGAGAGAAAATGCAGCTTGTGAGGAGCTGGATTTACCCTGACTCGCAAAAGAGGACTGATAATGGACATACGAGCTGTGCCTAGAACAAACAACAAGAATACATTGCTTGCCAAATTCAGAAAAAGTGCGATAAGATGTAATTAAGTTAATTAAAGGTCAGCACACTTAGATAGGAGGAAAATTTTCCTAACTGCGGAGGTAGTTAGTGTCTTAATATTGCTTAGGATCATGTGGCAACTCTGTCTTCCCTATCCCTATGTCCCTGTTCCCACACAAATACTGTCTGGGATGCCCTGATTATGCTTTATATGGCTTTATAGCAGGGGAGTGTAACTGAAGTCCTTTCCAGCTCTACTTCTCTATGATTTTATGTCAATTGAAGTGTTACTGTGCAAAACCTCCTCTGTCATGTGATCCAGAACACTTCATCCACTAAAGCTTTTATTCAGAAAATTTCCTTCCCACATATATTGCAACTGGTTTTGGTTTTTTGTTTTTTCTTTTTAGTAATAACAATGGTAATCTATAGGATGAAGATAACACCTTTTACCCATCAATCTCCAAACTCCTTACAAAACTGAAGTTATTACTGGCCTTATTCATAAATCAGAAGACAGAGGCACAGGAATGTTATGGGATTGCTGTGTTCATAAAGTACACTGGTAGCAAAAATGGGCATGTAAACCAGGAGACATGTCTCCCAGGCCTTTCCTTAGCTGCCAGACCATATTATTTATTCAACAAATTATGCTGATGAAGTTGGAGTACCAAATTCACAGCTCTAACACAGCTTGTTTTCTTTTGTAACATGAAGAAACCATAATTCTCTGAATGCAGAGGAAGTCGTGGCTGGTGGAGGTCCAAGGTAAGATCCATTCCATGAATCTCTCACAGAACACAGGTTGATAAAACCTGAGAACTGGGGTCACAATGTTAAAATATAATTACCTATTTTTTCCTCTGGTGAAAAACATGTTGTTCAGATTGTGAAACTGTCTATGGTTTGATTTGGTAAAGTAAGAATACTTGATGTCATTAGAAACTAATATTCTTTAATTAATTAAACCACCTCATCTTGCAATATGTAATAGAATATGTTTTCTCACAGTGTTATGTTTTCACAGGGCTCTCACTCACTGTAAAGGTTACTATCTTTCTTTTCTTTTCAGTACAAAAGCTAACTGTAAAATTTGAAACATTTCTGGGAAATTGCTTGAATACACAAAGAACGTATGAGTCTGTTTTTCAATTTTCAGTGCTTTCTGAACTTCATGTAAAGAGGTTTTTTGTCAGCTCCCTTCAGCTAGATGTGCAGCACCAGGTCCTCCAGGGCTGCAGTTTATTTTGCAGCTTTCTCACAGCCTTTATAATTGTAGATGAACATTAAGATAAAGTGTCAGTTATTTTGCAAGAGTCTGTTACAATTTGTAGATTCCTGTGGTGCTCACTTTGCTGTTTTATAAAGAATGCTGTATGTTCAAGAGCAAACCAGGTGAATGCCATGAAAGTGTTGCCTTTCAATGTGTTCTTGCTGTGTTTTTTACAAAGTGCTGTGTAAACAGCTATCTCTCACTTTCTAAATGAGTAAGCTTGGCTACCTTGATTAATTATTTTTGGTTTGTTTTGTCTATCAGTGTTTGTACTGGAAGAACACCTGAAATTCACACGAAGAGATGAATGCCTCATCATGCTGTATATTCTTTCACATATCCAAAAGCTCATTTGGTGCCCCAGTGACCTTACCATGCTGTTTTTCCTTCCTTCTATCTGCTTCTTTTTCTTCCTTTCTTTCTGTATCAATTGCAAGCAGACTGTACTTGGCAATATTAAAAAATAATAATACACGACAGTCCAGACAAAACAATTGCAGAGACTTCAAAGAATAATTTCTTCAGTCTTCAATTCAATCTGCAACTGCAGCCTTCAGCCTGCAATTAGATGCCCAACGCTTCAGGGAAAACATCTGTAAGAGAAGATAGTAATCCAGTATGCTATTGAGCAATCTGGTAGTATCGCCTGCACCTGGGACACTGCCTTCCCAGAAGTGTTAGAGCAGACAGTGACAGCTAAACCCAAATGCCTCATTCAGGATAAACAGACTCTGGAATGGCCACACAGCTGTGTTCACACCTCTTACTAGTGTCAACCAACTAATAGCAAGATTAGCATAAACATGGATCAGTATAATATGGAGGGAAAGAGAAGCATAAGCATCAGCACCGTTTAGACTGAGTCGACAGCTTTCAGTGTGTTTATGGCAGCAGGAGACGATGTGCCATGCAGGATGTGCAGGGCAGTCATGCGTGTTTGACAGCCATGAACATACCCAGAGCAGAAGAGCTTCAGTGCTAGGCACAAATATGTTTAAGAAACAGGTGACACATTTGTGTACTGTTTAACTGTGGTCAAATAATATCCATAATTTGTCACTCAAATTGTTTGCGTAATAATGTTTCATGTTATAGATCCACCTCTATGAATTAGTCAAGGAGTATTTGTTTAATAATTTAAATGCCTCAATGTTTCAGGGAATCGCCAGTTAAATTTTTGATGGTTGTTTCTGCATTATTCACTCAGCTTTAATAAAGCACCTGAGGTGTTGGTCTGACTAACTTTGCTCCAACTGGTACTGTAGCAGTGTACTTACTCATGCCTCAGTCCTGTTCGATGCACCTTTCTGACAGTATTTGATTCACAACATACCCAACGATGGCCTTGTCACCAAGTGCGCTTCTTCTTAGACTTCCCCTTCCCTGCTTTGTAATTAGTGCCTTGTGAGCAACTGTTGTTTTCTGCACTCATTAATGAAGTTTTACACATGATCTAAATATTAGCAAGAACTAAATGTGATACAAGTGTGAAATCACCCACAGTACATATAAAGCTTGATCACGAGACAGTCTAATCAGAGGCCAGTTCAAAGTGTGAAACTGCCTGCCACTGCTTAAATCAGCTTGATTATTTAGTGAAGGGAAATGTCCCTGTGTTTTGATAGGCTTCTGTCTGCATTTATCCATTAGGCATCCTCCTGCAGGTCACCCCATTGCTTCCTAAACACTACAGCCCGTGACTTGGGAGAAGCTGGGGGATGTCAGGAAGCAGAAGAGGGTTCGGGGCTGGGGCAGGTAGTCCTATGGAAGGTGCTGCTGGGTCAGGACACAGTGAGGGCACAGCTGGGTCCAAAGCACAGGAGGACATTCCAGGTCCAGCTGTGCCTGGGCACACATGTCCTGGCAGACACAGTCCCGCCAGCCCTGCTGCTGGATCTGGGAGGGTGGATCTGCTTGGAGACAGTGTGCAGGGTAGGGACCCTGAGGGTAAGTGAGATGTTTTTATCGAAGTCTCACACAGACAGGTCTCACTCACTCCTCCATGTAGGCCAGGCTCTCATACAGGACTAAGCAGAGGTACTGGGCAGACAGTGGTTTTACCATCTGTGCCTCTTCTCAGCGTCCGTAGCCAGCTGCATCTGTTTTTCTGCTGCTAGGCAGCTGCAGGAGGACGTGGTCACAATTTGCATTGCTGTCTGATCTCTTGCAGTTTCTGTAAGCCACCGGGAAAGGAACCAGAACAGGAAATATTTTCTTGAGTGCAAGGTGCGTTTTAGCAGCAGAACTGAAACCACCAATGTCAAGTCTGAAAAACAGATGGCTGATAAAAGTAAAATATAGTTCATTCAGGAAGCACATAAATTGATGCAGCATGTTAATATTTCAGAGGCTCAGGCGGCTGCACTATTTCTGATACAGTAAGACCACCCCTTTCCTCCAGTGCACAAGCTAAGCTGCAGCTCCTGTGAGCCTGGAGAGGGTAGGATTATTCCTCTCAGCCTCTTTGTCTGTAATCTGTAGGTACCTTGGGAGGCTGTGGGCTGGCCAGCACTGGGAAAGGAAGCAACGAATATTGTAAGGAAAACTGGTTTTGACACAGGGATCTTTATATAGCCAGCAGTACGAATGGGACCTATTTGGCCTCAACCTGATAACATCACTTATGTGAGCAATTGCATTAAAATCAGTGACACTCTGTCTACTTGCATGGGCCTGGTAAAGGGTGGCTCCAGGGTGCCCTGGAGCAAGATGCCTTCTTGGTCTTCTTGCTGTGGTGCAGGGGCTGTCTCAGCCACTCTGGGTAAGCTGGCCCTGTGGTACACCTTGGGGGAGGCTGCAAACCCATGCACCCTAGAGGGCATCATCCAGCCTCACCAGCAGGCTCACAGCGCTGAAGAAGCAAGATGAATGTAATCTCAAAGTCTGTCTTGAATTTGCCCTTTCTGCAGAATAGCTACCTAAACTGTGACTCCCTCACCTCTAAGCTTTATGCAGAGACTTGCTCTTCAGCTTTTTCCAGCAAAAACCTGACCAATTTCTGACAAAACAGTTCTTTAAAAAGTCATTTGTTCTTCAGTTAGAGGAAATTTTCTCTTAAGGAAAATATCAATTCCTGATTTGTTCTGCTAAGCAGCAGAGATATGCAGAGCACAGCAGAGATCTGCAGAGCAGGAGTGTGGTCAGCAGCTTCCTGCAGTGAAGTCAAAGCACCAATAGTTCAAATGTGGGAACTAGACTAGGAAGCCAAAAGTATATTCCCGTATCTGTGTGAAAAATCCTCCTATCACATAACAGGACCTATTAAAAAACATCTACAGGGAATCACAAATTTAATGCGGCTTCTGTAATTAGGAGTTGCATGGGTATAAAACATCTCAGATTTAAAGGATGAGTAATATTCCAAATTCTTGCAAGTAACTGCAAGTCCAAATTCCTCAGCAATCTCTGAGCAGTTGCAGCCTGCTTTGAACGTGCCTTGCTTAGGATGATGAAACCAAAGAGGGTTACAGCATATTTGACTCAAAAAAAAAAAAAAAAGTACTTTTCTTCAAAACAGTAAATGTGAGCAAACACCACAGTTGTTTGGATCTGCTTTTAGACACGAGGGTTTCAGAATTTGAGGAAGAACGTGGCCCGTTGGGGTTCACTGCTGACAAATGCTCTCCAAGGCCTGCACCGAGGTTTGGCTCCCAGGCACCCAGGAGCAGGCAGTGCACAGAGGCAGGGGCTGGTGCTCTGCGCTGCACCTCTCTGCGGGGTGACTGCTTCAGCCCCCCCGCCTGCTTCTCGAGGCTTGTTTGGTTTGGTTTTGCTAAGCACTGCTGCTTTCGGTTCCTCTACAATAGCGGAGCTTGTGTACAGAAGGGTCAACCTCAGGTCAAGCCAAGATCTTTTATCCTTTTTTAAACCTGGTATGCAGACAAGTGTTATCCTGTAGAGATAGAGCAAATTTAGGCATTTTGAAAAAGATGCTGGAAAATGTTAGAAATAATTATTGGGTCATAGCATTTGGATCCCTTCTTTTCATGTGAGCATCATTATCGTGTTGTAAATGCAGACTAAATGCCCAGCATCCCCGAAAAGAACACAATAACATACCACATCTGGATCAGAGTGGGTTTATAAAAAGCATTATTAAAATGAGCTGACAGGATTAACCACTGTAACTGAAGAAAATAAAATCCACATTTTCCCACTGAATGTGAGCTGCACTTTTACCATATAGGGCAGTATGTGTCTCTCTTCAGTTGCTAGCAAGAATCGATCCAAACATTTTTTTTCCTGATTTTAACTTCAAGGCTAATCAGTGCAATCATCTCCTGTGATGATCCACAGAGCTCTGTGGTGGTGATGGTTGTTGTTTTGTTGAACACTTCCCTGAGAAATAGATTTCAGCTGGGGGCAATGTCATGTGTTGTCCCCCCTCCTGTGTCTCGTTGTTGTGTATCTAAAGTCTGTGCCCAAGGGCAACTTCTTTCTCCCTGGGTATATGGGTATTTCTCTGTGTCTTTCATGCTGGGCAAAAGGTATTAAATAATTCTGACTTTGCTGCTGCTATGCCCTGATTAGGCAGCTAAAAAGGGGGGGTAGCAATGACATGGAGGATTTGCTTCAGCTGCCTGCATGCTTGCTGGGAAGCTCTCTTGGTCAGTCTGCTCAAGTGCATTCAGGAAACCTCTGTAGATTCATTCCCATCGTAGTGGGCACCATGCAAACACGCAACAAGAAAGGGTGCTTGTTCTGAAGATCTTTGGTTCTGCAGAGAAAAAAACAGATATGGACTGAAGTGTGCTCAAATACATGCTGCTTTAAGTGAATTCACCCCAATAGTGGGTCTCAGAATGGCAGTCCCAGATGGCATTGGGTTTGCCAGGCCATGTTGGGCTGCTCTAAGGAGACCGCCCACTGGGGCGGGAGGTTAAGACAAAGACCCCAGATACAGAAATGGTGGTTCCAGCAGGGTACACAGTTTGATATCCAGCTTACTGTGCTCAAGCTCATCAGCTGAGAGGAGGTTCTCCATGAGCAAGGGACATATATGAGAGGTGATTTGTGACAATAGCCCAAGCCCACAAGCCCCTCTCCGGCTTCGCCCCAGCCCCCTGGTCACACTGTCCCAGTGATGCCTCTATCTCCTGGTAGGGTTTAGTGACAGAGGGGGAAATCTTGTGGAAAGCCCCACTGCCTGCCCCACTCCTCCCGGCATCCAGCTTGGAGATGGCAAAGCAACCACACTGCAACCCAGGTCCACCATGGCAAAACAAAGGGACACTCTCTCAGCTGTAGGAGGAGATGGTGTGGTGCTCCAGGAATGCAGCCACCAGATAACCTGCAGGGACTCTTGGTTCAGCAGCGTAAAAAAGGTAAATTATTTCACTGGTTTACCACCACACTTTATTTTTTCCCAGTAATCATTGGTTTAAAAAATGTCCTAGCTTGCTGAGGTTAAACTTTTGTGGCAGGTATCTTTTGTTGTGAGAAATGGAAGCAGCCTGCACTGGTACCCAGTGAAAAGATGGAAGTCTGTTGTGGACTTCCATGCAAGCTGGGATGAACCTTAAGGCTGCAGCCCATCTGTCCATTTTGTCTTCATTTACCCAAAACTGGGGGTAGTATGACCAGTCCTGGGGTGGCCTGCTGAATGCAAAGGCATTTTGAGGGCCATAGAGGACCTCAGATATGACAGGATCAGGCCTTACAGCTGCAATAGCTGATGACCAAGTATAGAGAAATTTGCATGGCTCAAATAGGTGAGAAAGGGGACTCTAGCAACATGATGCCAGGAGCTGTGTAATTTGAGTGAAGGTAGAGAGAGAGGGAAGGTGGCTCACTGGCTATGACGACTGAGTAACTCCTCTCTTTCTGCAGCTGAACTCATAGGGGACAAGGCACCCATAGCTCATCATCTTTTGAAGATGGCAGTGAAGCATCCTCTGCTGACCAGAAAAAATAGCAACTTGCATGTCAGATCTGACTTACGTGCTGGGGAGGATCAATGGGATACTGTCAGAGGGAGGAGGTAAGTACTGATTGTGAATATCATACAACCACCCTTGCCATGCAGTCTCCCCAACCAGCCCCACAACAGTGGACAATTTCTGAGTTGTGGTCAGAGCCTGGCAGGCCCCAGCATTTAACTGCAAGGTAGAAAAGGCAGCTGGTTGCACTGCCAGGCAGAATAGGGCACCTTTGTTCCCTACCCATGATGTCCTCAGCCTCAAAATATGGATGGTTTTCTGGGGAAGGAAAATGGCAGGGTGCTACACATTTACCCCGGCCAACTCCCCCACTGCCTTTGCTCTGCCCAGATCCTGTGCGCTCTTTCAATGGGGCAGTATTTGTCTCCTGCAGTAAGCATGAGCACACCCATGGAAGTGCAGTGAGTCAAAACCACTATCCACCTTTTTTTGTAATTACCTTGATTTTCTGGATCTCCAGCATGCCTGAGCACCTGCTTATACACTGCCAGAATTTGTCATGGGAGTGTAAAATGATGGATCCCTTCTATTTCTCTGGGCTTCTTTACAAAGTGCAGGGAATCTCTGCAAAATGAGATCATTCAGCCAGAGACAGTGTGAGAGACAGCTGAAGTAAAGGATGTACACCTGCACTAGGCAGTTCAGCAGCAAATAATGAATAATTAGCTCTCTGCCTGCTGATTATCTGCCTCTGGCATGATGCCCAAGAGGGACAAGGGGAATATTTCCTTCTGCAGGTTGTTGGTAGCCTCTGAAGACTGCGGATAAGGTAAGAAGCAAAGAAAATTTTGCTTTCCTAGACATCAGAAACGTTTCCCTTGGATCAGCCTTCTTTGTAAAAACACTGTGGTGCCTTTGATTTGCTAAATTGCAGACACCAACAAACCTGTATAGTAGGTTTGCAATGTAAAACATTGAAAAAAAATTCTGTGAGCCAAAAGTCTAGCTGTCTCTGGTGTAACTCAGCTGAATTAAGTGGAGTTACATGGGCAGAGGGTGGAGGCTGTGAATTTCATCAGTCTGAGAGATCTCTTTGAATCTCTCACATTTTCATAATAGAAAAAAGGAACATCTGGACATATTGTGCAAGGGCCACATTCTGCTTTCAGTTGTGTTGAGGCAAACCCAGAGTTATCCCAATGGGACTAATCAAGATTTACCCCAGGATAAACAAGAGCAGGAACTGCCACCATAGATTTGGCTTTGCTGCTTTGTTGTCTAACCTTAACCTGTTTGTGTCCAGCTTACACTAATTTTCTGTATTTTCCTCTTCCTGAATGAGGCACAGGAGGAGGGAAGGCAGAACTTAAGAAACCTCCAGTTTTTCCTTTGAGTGAGTTTTTAATCGTTCTTAACATTCTCCAAAAACCTCTGTCCTGTGTCACTCTTTCAAAACATCTTTTCTCCCTCTGGCAACCTGTAAATTACTCCTGCTACCTTCCTCCCCCTCAACATTGCTTATTCTTCTTTACTTTTCACTTCCAGTAAAGAAGAGTGAGCAACTGAGAGTTTTGTTGTTGTTTTTCTTTTCCCACTGTCTCCAAAGGTCTCAGCTAAGAAAACAAAACAAGGCAGCTCACTCAGGGTCGTGCTGGGAATTGTACTTTTCAACTGTCTCCACTGTATGCCTCTGACACTCTTCAGACTATGAAGAGTTTAGGGAACAGGAAGAGGCTGTCAAATGCAGCAGTCTTGCACTTGTTTGATTTATCTCTTATTCCTTTCCTTACTCTGTAACTACACCTTCAATTCTGTCTTCTTCTGGTCAGAGCCAAATCCAAAGCTGTGATTTTTTGAGAGTAACGAGTGAATTCAGGTGCCCAAGCGAGACTCGCAGGCAGGGCATGATTTTTGGAGATGTGCTCTGAAGACATAAGCTCAAACTCCTTCAGCAGGGCAGCTCAAACACTTTGTGAAAGCAGGGCCTCAGTGTAAGCATCCCAAAAGGAAGGCACCAAAAAGCCCTGTGGTACAGCTTTGCATCTGGAGATGCTTGGCAGTCAGAGCCAGCCTCACTCTTTGCTGGGTGCTGCACACGGGTGCTGCCTTCTACATTTTGCTGTGACACACGAGGGCTCAGATTGTGCCTGCTCTGCTTTTCCTTCTGGAACGACTATCACAAGTCCCCTGACACCTTTTTGCTGCTGCTTATATTTATAATGGGGAAAAGTGGGTATTTGCTGCTGAAGTCCCTAGAAAAGTGTCTGCAAAGAATACAGGCAGCAGCCTTTCCTACTTGCTCTTGCCTTTCCTCCAGCTCCCTGTGCTGCTTTCCCCGGAGCCACCTGGGAGCTTGTGACATGTTGTGCTTGATGCCACTGCAATTTTAAAATAATTGTATTTGTTCCTGAGAAAGAAATGTTCTTGCCCTGGTAGACATGAAAAAGCATCTCCACACAGACATTTCTTGATACTTTTTGCCAAAACTAGACTAGTGAAGCAGGAGTTGATGCTCGAATAGCCTTGGCATAAGGACAGGCTGATGCATGTAATGCATATCATTAAAAATAGTTAGCACAAAGAAATGGTTGTTATTTCGCTCAGATTGAGCTGGACTCAGTAGCTAATTAAGTACAGACTTTTTCCATGGTTATATGCAGTTTTCAAATTCCTATAACACAAACTGTTTTAGAGGATAAGTTAAATACAGAATGCATTGAGTTTGGTAGAGAAAGTTTAAAGGTCTGCATTTTCCCACCAAAGCTATTTGATATCAGCTACATAGTGGGTGTGTGTGTGTGTGGAGGGGTCGTGACCTCTTTTATTTTTACAACCATTGCCATGATTTCATAATACTGGCAACGGTCACTTCAAGTGAGGGACTAGACTTTATTACTATAATTATATGCTAGTATGTGGGCATAAAACAGAAACTTTTCTGTAGATAAATGCCAGTAGCAAAATCCTTTTGTCCAACAAATATTCCTTTAGTAGTGTTATGAATATTATATTAACCTCAATAAAAGCTATGCCAGAAACATCTAGTGTACATGGCACAAATTCTGTGTTCTTTTCAGCAGCTGTGTTCTAAGAAATGAATATACTCAGTGCTGAGAGCATGCAGCACCTTTCCTTCACAAAGCATGTCAGTAATGTTCAATCATTACTTATAATGGCCTATTGTGGGAGGTAGTAACACCATTTTAAATGGGGGAAACTGAGGCAGGGAGGGTAGAGGTGCATGTAGTGAATGAAATTTTGGGTGCCCCCACTGCAATGTTGTGGGTATGTCTGGATAGTGTGGTGCAGGTGCAGGGTGACACAGGGCGAATCACAGGGATCCAGCCAGACCAACGCTGTTTGAGTTTCTGGGGAGGTGCAAAAGGGAAGGATGAATCCTGCAGAAGACATGTGGCGCTGAGGTCCATCCCCACTGCCCCCAGACAAACCCCTTCTGCTGCAGGGCAGGTCATTGCCCTTGGATCCCATCCATGTGGGAGCTCCATCAGCAAAGATGAAGGAGGGGATGAGAAATCAAAGAAGACAGGAGAGTTTTGTTGAGATCCATCACTCTTCAAATCTACTTGTAAGGCCTTTTGCCCAGCTATGAAAGCTGCAAAGCCACTAGCCTGCTAGTCAGCTAAGCCTGACTTGCCTGAAGCCTGGTCTTTGGGTGATGCATGAGAATAAAATGCAGACTGGGAAGTTAACAGTCTGAGTTGAGAGATCAGCACCCAGGTAGAATGGCTTCTGCATCACAAAGAGAGCTGGAAGTGGTGGGGGCAGCTGATCTCCAAATTTGAGAAGACTATGGGGTGGGGTGGTGGGGGGGGGTGGAGAGAAGTTTTGCATTTTCAGCCTAAGCAAGAGGTGGCTTTGCCATCAGAAGTTATTTCACTTGACTTTTCTCCCCTCCTGAACCCGCACCAATCTCAGGCAGAGTGGGGGCTGACAGCCGGTGAGGCAGGGGCCTCAGCATGGGACTGCTCCTCTCAGCAATGGCTGAGCAAGACTATACTTCTCTTGGCAGAGTTAGTTTTCTCCATAGTAGCTAGTATGGGGTTATGTTCTGGATTTGTGCTGGAAACAGTGTAGATAATTCAGGGACATTTTAGTTACTGCTGAGCAGGGCTTACAGAGTCAAGGCCCTTTCTGCTTTCTGCACCAGACCACCAGTGAGCAGGCTAGGGGTGCACAAGAAGTTGGGAGGGGGCACAGCCGGGACAGCTGACCCCAGCTGGCCAAAGGGGCATTCTATACCATATGGCATCATGCTCAGCATATAAAGCTGGGGGAAGAAGGAGGGAAGGAGTGATGTTCAGAGTGATGGCATTGGTCTTCCTTACTGACCATTATGCATGATGGAGCCCTGCTTTCCTGGAGATGGCTGAACACCTGCCTGCCCATGGGAAATAGTGAAGGAATTCTTTGTTTGCTTTGCTTGTGTGTGTGGCTTTTGCTTTACCTATTAAACTGTCTTTATCTCAACCCACAAGTTTTCTCACTTTTACCCTTCCAATTCTCTCCCCCATCCCACCGGGGCAGAGTGAGTGAGCAGCTGTGTGGGGCTTCATTGCTGGCTGGGGTTAAACCATGACAACTCACTAGCAATTTAGCTAATAGAATTATATGTCTAATAAAAGGGGTATAAAAACCAATGAACTATTGATCTTGATTTTTTTTAACATTTATTTCCCTGTCCCTGTTTTCAAATAAGGTGATGGAGTAATACAGAGTAGTATACTCATCTCTGCAGACTTTCAGTGTTTTTCTCCGCTGTCTTTTATTCCAATTGTATTAAATTTTCCATCAGGAAAGAAAAATGTCCAATTATATAAATAGCATACTACGCTGGAAAAGGAAATTGATTCAACTTTGTCTCAGTTAACATGTTAGCATGGAATCAGTAAAATTACTTTTTGTGAATATTTCACAATGTCATTTTGAGTACTTTTCCCTATTTGTTAGTGATCTTATTTTGACAGGTAAAATTAGTTCTAGTTAATTGCCTGATAGCATATGGAAGCAATGTTGACATACGGCTGAATAACAAGCTATTATTATTAACCATTTGCTATCAGCCCTATAAGCCATGCAGTATCCAGTGTGTTCTGTGTTTCTGCTTGACTGAAACTTTTATAAAGAAAGAATGTTATATAATCAATAAGGTGCTTTTTGATATGTTTTCAGTATAACTCTTTGTTTTGCTACAAGCTAAGAAACAGAGTTCTGTTCACAGATTTAAAAAATGTGAAATGACCACTAATAATGAATTACATGATTTTGCTACCCCAGACTGCACTCATTATTTATAGCCATGTAAATATTCACAGAACAAATCTAAATAAATGAGGATATTGCATATTTCTAATGACAAATGCTTGCAACAACTCATATTTCAAAAAAATTCATACATGTAAACATGCAGCAGTGGTCAGGCCTGCCATAACATAACTTTTTCAATATTTGAAGAGCAGGAACCACTAATAATTCCAACCAGCATGAACATACATTTTAGCTGGCTGTACTTAAAATGAAAGGTCAGGAGGAAAACAAGCACAGCTACAGGAAATAGGGATGGTTGAAATGGCAAAAGATATCTGAGATTAAAACCAGAGACTCATCCAAAGCAAGGGATGCCATCTTTTGACTGTTGACGAAGAATGTCCTGTAGGCAATTCAGACATGAAGTCTCAGTTCTTTGTATTTTATTTACTGTACTCTGAGTAATAGCGCAAGGCCCTTGTACTTCTGAAATAAACCCACATCTTTGACAGGAAACTTACACAGAAAGGCTGCAGCCTGTGTGGGCGTTCGATCAGGATGCAGCAGAAAGAGGCCTTGCGGGCTCCTCTGTCCCCTCTGCAGAGCACCTGTCAGAGGGGGAAAGCCAGGAAGGTGCCTGTCCCCTGCAATATGTGCAGATGTTGCTGCTCCTCAGCTGCCTTTGGACATACTGGTAGGATGGAGGTTAGAAGCTGTGGCTGGCTTGTGGCTGCCATGACAGGGATGTTTTATATCAACATTTATTTATGTCAGAATTTTATGGTGATGACAACAAACTGGGTGGTGCACCACTGCCAGTGAACTCCATTGCCTCTTCTCACTGAGAGCGCAAATTATTTTGGTTATAGGATTCCTTTCCTTATTATTATTTCCATGGTACAAATAGAGTGACGTGCAAGACAAGGTGATAGACTGGAAGAATTTACACCCGAAGGCCTGATTCTGCCATGCTAATTTTCAGAGCCGTACTTGCTCTGTTTTCAGTACGGTTGTTCTGGTATTGACAGGTATTTACAACCCTATAACAATTTTGAAATTTGAATCAAAAGGAAAACTACTACATGCAAAAGTCAGCCTGATGCTTGAATGAGTAAGGATGACCAAAGCTCATCTGTCTCACTCCTGGCACCAGGTACAGTTTTAAGAAGTAGGTGGAGTGTGTAGCATGTTCATGATTGAAAACAAGGAGGCAGCTATTAAGAGTACCAAAAGTGATGGCTGAATACAATGTTGTTCAATCCAGTGCTCAGGCAAGGGCACTGAATTCCCCTTCTACTCACCTAACAAATATTTTTGTCACCGTTTCCCTCAGCTGACACAGTCTTTTCCAGGCACAGTGTTCATCCTCGCAAAAAACAATGTCAAGCTTTACTCAATGACTGTAACAGATCTTCACTTCTTATTCAGCAAGATTAATGGGCAAAGACTGCCAATAGTCTGGGAGATCACATCTGGAATGTTAGTTGGAAATACTCAACATGAAACTTCAAAGTTCACTAAGGATAAAAGGTATAAGATAATATTGTATTCATGTTTTAATAATTATTATTCTCAAACTCCCACCCAACTTCTCTGTCTCATGGCATACAGATAAAAGAACAGAAACCAGTTTGGTCTCTCTTTTGGTACTTGGGACCACAACAAGATGGAGAGAACACTACCAAGGCAGGATAGGGCTGATCTGAGGATCTGTATAGCCATCCCATACTGTCTAGCCCCTGGCTAGAAAATGAAAACATATTTGTGAGAAGACGAGACCTCAGAGTAAGTCCCTGAATAAGCAAACATTAAGACATTTGCTGTGTAATCTTGAGATTATGAAACTACATTGCTCATTTTGTTCTGTTGAAAGAATAGGAAAGAATAACCCAAGTCAGAGACCTTGTTCAGTAACTAAAACATCTGAGTTGGCTGAGCAAAAAGGATATCTGCCTCTAAATTTATTTCACAGTGTGTGCAGAGCAGCAAAGAGCATGCCTGGGAAGGAGCAGCCTGCTGTATCAGCAAGGGGAATAAAAGTGCTTTCCCCTTCCCAATGGCGGTATAGTGACTGAAGAATGGACGCAAGCTTCTTGTCTCAGTTTTCTTGGCTTGGTTTTGGTGTAGCACTCAACTGATGTGTGTGAAACCTTGGCAGGCCACGAACCATGTACTGACACGGGCAGGAGCCAAACTTGCACTGGTCCTTGTGTGCCAGGTGGGTGCTAGGGCTGCAGGAGGAGTTGGGTGCTGAGGCCAGCCACAGGCAGGGGAGCAGGAAAGCAAGCAGGGAAAACAAACTATATATGTCAAATGTATCAAAATATATCAAAATCCCAGTGATATATCCATTTCCCCAGACAGTTCAGTGGTTTTCCTAAAAACTGTCTTAAACATGGCAGACCAGTACTTGCTGATATAAATTTAATATTTTCCATCAGTTTATTACTATCTCTACCAGCCTTTTCTGGATCATACCTTTTTTCCTCCTAGATGGTTCATTTCCTTTCCCCAGAAACAAACACACCATTATGTGAAAATACCACTCATTGTGGGAAGTCTGCTTTTCTGCCCATTTCTGTGCTTCCAGTAAACTTCAGTCTCCAGGTCTAATGTTGCAGCTAAGGGACAAAGTCCTTTGTTTTCCAATTCTGCAAGGAAATATTTGTGTGTGAACTTTACAACTAGTGTCCAGAATTTATCAGAAAAATACATAAAATTGTGCAATACAGTTTGTTATAATATCATACTTTGCAGAAACTGTTTATTACTTGTCTATTTTTAAAGTTATGCAGAGAGGGGGAACCCAGCATACCTCACATGGGCCACTTCTCTGCTCAGGCACACTGGATACCAAATGGGACCATTTACATTTGCAGCTGCTGGTACATATGCTAAAATTAGACTAAATAAAAAATAGCAGCTGCATGGGTAGAAACAAACCAAAGCTGATTCACAGATGAAAGGCAGCTTAGGAAACTCAGGCATTGCAGCTAGATTTGACACAAAGGCTGGTCTGGTGTAAAAGCCCCGTGCTTACGAAGATACAATAGCCCATAATGGTAAGCCAAAACTACGTTCTGCTCAAGCCCCTTGCTGGGGAAATCCTTTCAACGTCCTGGCCTTTTTCTTTTACTTTTTCTTTTTTTTTTTTTAACATATGTTACAATGTCTTATTATGTAGGAACACACTTCCCTTTAACATGTCTGTCTTCTTCTATCCCCTCAGCCACCCCCACAAACTTTCCTTGGACAACCACACTCATTGTGGCCAATGCCAAGAAAAGCCCACTCTCTGCTTGTGTCCAGTCCCATAATGCCTGCTAACTCCATGCCAAGACATTGACAGAGTGCAGGATCTTTCTTTGCGACCGTGTCATGGGCTATGTTTTTTTATAGGATTCCCTCTCAGAATGCTAGTGCAGTGGAACTTCATGACCTCTTCCACCAGCATCTCCATCTCATGTTGCTGCATGCATTATATTCAGATAAAAGGATATATTGTGGATTTTAAGGCGCAGTCTGTGTTACAGAGAAGAGGGTGTTGAAGGGGCAGACCAACACAGTCCACACTCTCTAAACAGTCAAACTGGACTCTCCTGGGGCAGAAAGTACAAAAAATTCCAACTGGTTTTCATATGAAGTCTCTGCAAAATTCCTTCCAGCAGCATTTCATTTAAAATATGCACTTTTGTTACAAAGGCTCGTGGCTGGGACCCTCCTGGTCATAGCAATGCAAGATAATATGGGACGTGCAGGATTTCTGGGTGGTGTGTTGCAGAGATCCCTGTGACTTAGCACAGAGTCAGTGAATGTTTGTTGCCCTTGCATCAGGCTCTGCAGTCCCCATTACCCTTGTTTCCAGGCAGGTTTCTTGGCTCAGACTCCTCGCAAGTGCAGTGCTTTAGGTCCTGGGAGCAGTCAGCACTCCCGAAGTGCAAAGCAGATCTTTTATCCCCAGGTACCAGAGAGAACATGGCACACAGTCTGGTGTCAAGTTTCCAGGCAGCTTTACTTCCACACCTGCGCAAAGTGGAGGAGAGGCTTCACCACCTTGCAAGGGTTCAGATACCTTCTTCTCTCTAGCTCTTCCCTGTCTCCAGTCCCAGGCCCTACCAGGATACTGCCTGGCAGCAACATCACCTCTGCTAGGCTGCTTCAGCAGCAGTCTCTTATCACTTGCCTGTGCAGGACTGTGCCAGTTATAGACAAACATGGATCCAAGTGCTTCAGCCCCAATTCCTCCTTGGAACATATGGATGAAAAAGTGAGGCAAAGGTTTTGCTCTGGCACAGGTTACCAACAAGTTAACTTGCACTCAACCTCAAGTGGCTTCTCTGAGCATGTCCATCCATTGCTGGGGAAGCAGAGGTGTCGGGGTGCCTCCATGGCACATTCCCGCACACCGGCTCCCTGTCCCAGGGGTAAATTCCAGCAGAGCCTTGTGGCTGCCTGGCAGGCACTCTGCATCTGCAGCACTGCCAGGGCTCTAGCATAAGCACAAGCCTTAGAGGACAAATTGAGGACTTTTCCTGGTAAATGGCCTGCCTCCATCGCTGAGGTAGCAGCACTCAGACCCAGGCTGAATTCCTTCTTCCCTCTGTAAAGCCTTATTTAAGCCTTTTCTCCTAAGCCTACAGACCCACCCTCTCCCTTCTATAAAATTCTTGGACTTACTTTTATTTTCAGGACTTGGATGCAGATTCAGCCAGGAGGTGGGACAATGTCTTCCTATCCTCCATGCTCTGGTGCTTGGAGCACTCCGTGGGAAAATATGAAACAGACAGTAAGCCTCTTCGGACTGAAGATGGAACTGAACCTGTTTCTTCTATTTTGAGAGCTATTAAATTAGAGAAGGGACTGCTCAGTAAGCATCAGATCTGGACACCTGAATGAGCAGAATTTGATATACCTTGGGAAGGCTCAGCCAAACAACAGGAGCAGCTGTATTCAAGAACAGGAACTTTTTGGATTGCAGTTTTTTTTCCAAGGCATCGCAATTCTGCTTAAGCCTTCCTATAGGTGATTCCTCCCCTTACTAGGCTTAAGCACACTCCTTAATGGTAGATGACCTTGGATGCCATAGCAGCAGACAGTGGGTGGGTCTGAAAGCTCTCATCCTGGGCCAGTTGTGAACCATGCCACAAACCCTATTGGTAGCCCTCGTGTGAATTGGGCCTTTGTTAGCGACTGATGAGTAGGATGTTCAGAGAACTTGGGAAAGTATGCTTGGCAAGTAAACTCACCTAACTAATAATAAAAATGGTCTTCAAATTTGCCAGGCTTCTTTGCCTGAGGCGAGCACAATTAAAGTCAATGAATTGTTTAATGTGAGGAAATAACAAGGGAGGGGAAAAAAAAAGCACACTGTTCCCTGATGCTGTTTTGGAATTTTTCTTATGTAGATCCTCCTTTGGATTGTCCATAAAAGCCTTTGGCATGCACCCTGCAGAGAAATCAAGAAGCGTAACAGAGATATGTGAGTCTGCTGAGAGCTATATCCTACCTTAGCATGGGGATGGAATCTCTCATCTAAGGCACGTTTCATCTCTATCTGGCAGGGACATATTTGATTATGGGTGTTTTAACAAGCCAGAATGCTTTCAGGGGAGCACTCCGAATAACATGGAGAGCTGTTTCAAATACACTGGCAAACTGCAATCCTCCTCCACAAAAGGCCCAGAGCAGGTGCTAATTATGGGATGGGTGTAGCACATACCTGCCTCCGGTGGGGAAGAACCAAGCCTGAGAACTGCATCTCCACAGATCCAACCAATGCAATCTCCTGTGTTAAAGCAGGAGGCAGAAAATACTTTTAATACTCAAGAAGAGACACACTCCCTGCAGATAAGGCAGGAACTAGATTTAGAAACTGTCCTCCTTCTGACCTGGACCTTTCCACCATTTTTCCAACACTTTTCACTGTCACCTCTCATTTTAAGGTGTAGCAGCCCTGCCTGAGCATTTTTAAGAGGCAGACACGTACAGAGAGCTTGCAGGTTAAATCAAGCACTAAATTTGTAAAATAAGTATGGTGCTAATCCCGGGCTTTGTGAAGACTTATTTAATTCTTTGAGTTCTGCATCTTAATTGACTCCTTACATAACTTACTGTGGATTTTGTGTCCTTTCCTAGATAATGTATTGGTTATCTTGGCTTGAATGAGAAGAACAAATTTCTAGGTGCTAGTTTCTGTTACTCTGCAGTTCCTAGTTCACTACCAATGGATTTTTGTTTTTTTCTAATAGCAAAGAAATAGATGAAGGAGAGAGTTTGCTAGCTATGCCTAACCTGTACCTTTGTATTGTGATAGAAGAATCACAAAGGTGAAATTTCCTTATTCTTTTCTTATACTATAAGCTGTTCATTGGGATTCAGGAAGAATTCTCCAAAGTATAAGGGTGCGCTATGATGTCAAACCATTACAATGTAGAGTAAGGACACATTGCTTCATGCTGGAACATGCCAGGGACAGAGTTATGCCCTGGTCTTTCCTTTGCTGCTGGTTATTTCTGAGACCAAAGATCTCAGTAACACTTTGGTCTGGACAGTGCTAAAGGTGCAAGAGCACAAGATGAGATGCAACATTGTATTGGCTGGAGCCTTGAGGTATGGCTGTCACACAGCTGAGCATGCCGGAACCTACCACAGGTTTCCAGTCTCTTGGATTAGTTTTATCAGAACATCACATTTTAATCCAAAGGAAGATGGTCTTTAAATGGGAAGACTCAGACCTGCTGTGTGAGATAGATTAAAACACATCTCCACTCTTTGCGGAGTCAAGCCCCACTTCAGGTGCAGCACTTTTCAGTGGCTTCCTGGGCTGCAGCAAAGTCCACGCTGTCCTCTCCCCATCCTTAGAAAAGGCAGGTTTTCTCCACCATCTTAAAGGCTCAAGTGTGGGTCCACTGAAGCAAGGCCTCTGCTCTCCAGGTCCCTCCATAACTGTTGTTCAAGGTTTCTCTGCTCTGTCCTATCATGCCTCCCAGGGCCACCCTGGCTACATGTGCTCAGAAGCTGGGCCAGATGGCAGCATCCCACACGAGGCCCACTGCCAGCTCCCCCTTCCTCCCAGATAGCCTTTCCACCATGTGGGATGACATTGCGCGCTGCAGGTGGTAGCTTTACTCACCCCTGGGGTTGCCAAGAGGGCAGCTGAAGCCTGAGCGTTGAAGCCCCTGGGAAGTCTGGGGCTGTGGTTTGCAATCCCAAGGGAGAATTAGCTGTAAGAGCAATGTGGTGGCAAGCTTGGTCCAAAAGTCCCTCCTCCCTCTCCGCTGCCACTACACTGGGAGGATGGCTGGTGCAAGCAGTAATGTCCCAGTAAAGCTGCAGCTGGTACCTCCATGTATGAGGCAGGCTGCAAGTTCCTTGGCTCCATGATCGCCATCAATAAAGCATTCACAAGAGAGATGGAAGAGCTGGGCAGCTAACAGTGCTCTCAGGACTGCTCAATGGCACCACTGTCTCTCTGCTTGCTGATGATGCCTCTGTGTGTGCGGAGGGTCGTACATTCCCAGTGAAGACATGCCAGTAGAGCTGGCAGGCTATGTCCTAAGCACAAGGCAGACTCAGCCCAGATTGTCAGAGCTGCTGAGAACAAAAAAAATCACATTTCTTCCTGCCTTGCCCCTCCTGCCCCTTACTTAAATAGCCTCCTCTATAGCTTAAGGAAGAGGCCCAGATGGCAAACAAACTGTAGCTGTGCTGCCTGGGGAGGAGTGTGAGGAAATGCCAAGTCTGCACAGCAGGAGTAACTCATGGACCTGTCGGAACTTGCGGAGAGTAGGACTCCTTTAATCACCCTTTCTCAAGGTAAACTGCCTACTGTGCTCTGGTTTCACTGTTTGTGTCCCCCTTTTTTCCCTCCCATTTGATATCACTAGTGCAGCTCTGGTCTTAGGTCCTATGTAACGCTTCCCATTCTCAGAGACTCCATTTGCACAGGGAAGATATTATCAGGCATTTTCCCTTCCCTACAATGTCTTCAGACACTCTTTCTAGGCCAGGTACTACCTGACCATCAGTTTGAGTCTAAGTATTTAGCCCTCAAAATCTGTTGAAACCCCATTTCACGTGGATATCCCTTAACTCAGATATTGACTTCGCCCCACTTCATGGGGACTATTCACATGAGTGAAGATGTGGGAGATCCACCCTGATCTCTCTCCACCCCTTTTCTGCTTCTGACATATGTGTACCTAATTATAATGTCCAGTTCATAGTCTAAAGCTAGTCCCTCTTTCTTTTTAGTGTTCTCAGTCTTCTAAAAGCTTTCTTTAGAAGCAGAGCAGGAAAGAAGAAAAGGACTTTCAGAGTAAGTGGTGATGGTGTGTTGGGGGTGCCCTGAGCATCAGCCATGGAACCAAATCTTCCTCCAGACATCCACCATGGGTTAATTAAAGGGAAAAGATGAAAGTAAAACAACATAATTTTACCATTTTGTGATGTACAGAAGTCTTCTTGCCATGGAGACAATCAGGAACAAGGTGGGATATGACAGAAATATGTGAATTAAAGCCATATAACTGGGAGTATGGTTTTGGACAGCTTTTTGTTTTGTTTTCATAAGGAGAGATGGGTTTTGAAATGCAATAGGTTTGATGTTGTTTCAGGGAAGCAGGTTCAGTGCTTGAGGACAGGACAGGTGTGGGTGCAGTTCTCCTCTCTTTGCCTCCCATGTTCATGGGCCAGGACCTCGGCAATGGTGCAAAGGCAGGATGTGTGCAATGAGCAAGTTGGGGCATTTCTCAAAGGCGATAGAGCTAAGCTGCTCAGCACATGTCCTGGTTTTCAGAAATTTTAGGTTTTGCTGAGCTCAGTACTCTAAAGTGCACAATCTTGGCACTGCATTAATGCATACCTTTGCCAGTAAATTTCTTAGCAATTAAAAGAAACAATTTTCTCCTTAATATGCATTTAGGCAGCTGCCATTACTCCCAGGCTGTGCAGGTGGCATGTTTTTGTGCCTAGTTGTAGGTAAAGGATCTGCTGAAATTCTGTGGAGATCTTCCAGTTTTGCTTTCTACTTCCCAGGACTGAAAAAAATGATACTTACAGGGCACAGCTGCTGGCAGAGAAACAGCTGGAAGTAGGGTTTCTAACCATAAACCCTTGACAGCTCCATTCTTGCTTGTCACAGTGTCTCTCATATAATGGTAAGACACAGCCCTCTCTCCCTCTCCCTTTCCCTCTCCCTCCCTCATCAGTCCTGCCCACAGCACACCTCAATATATATCCACTACCATACTTTTCATTTTAACTCCTCCGTAAGCCATTAACTCTTTAGAAGCCACAGTATATACAAGTCTGCTTGCGTGCTTTTACTTATATGTGTACAAGTGGTAGTTGGAGGGAAACTTCTTTTTTTTCCTTGGCTGAAGTGTGCACTGAGTCAAATATGCTCCTCTTGCATCTCCAGCCAAGTTTTTCCAGCCATATCCATGGTCCACCTACTCTCCCTTCACCACAGGCCAGCATGTTCTGCATGCCAGTGCAGCCATCCCCTGGTTCCCCACCACTTGGAGGTGCTGTATGTCCTACCTTCATATTTCCTGCTTACCCAGAATTGAAATTTGTGTTATCTTAATTCATCACTTCCAGATTTTTGGAGATTTAGGACTGTATTTTCATCACCTCTCCTCCAAGATTCTGCCTTTCCTCATGAATATCAGGAAGAGGGACTTCCACCCCAGCCACAGTCACAGCTCTTCTCCCAGTCCCAGCACAGACATATCTGCGCAAGGGTAAGGGCTTTAGCCTGCTGGCATTTCCCCTGCCAGAGTGCAGCCCCCAGAAGGCTCATGTGGGTTCAGGAGGGGACATGCAGGGCTGGCTCCTTGCTATGACAGAGTTCCCACCAGTGGTCTACAAGCGTTGACAACTTGGTAATTCTGTGAGCTGTAAAACTTGCTGGTCCTGTTTGACTCTAAAACCTTGATCAAGAAATTCCTGTTGGGACCTATGAAAACATAACAAACTCTACATTTAAATGGAAGCTTGGCAGCCAAAAATATGGATAGTCTAAGGCTTATTAAATTAACAAACGCAATGACGCAGCTCTGTTTTGTAAACACAGTGGATGCAGCTAAGCTCCCATGAAAAGCCACAAGGCTGTGAAAACTGAAATGTTTATTCTTCCATTACATTCAAGGACACTCATCAAAATAAAATAAAGTAAATAGATGCTGAGACTAGAGGATTCCCAAATATCAAGTAAGGGAGCAAGTCTACAGTGGGAAAGAGAAAGAAATAGGGGTTGGTGATCGGAGCTGTTTTTATTTGTAATACATATTTCCCCTCCTGCTATTTGTCAGGACATCAAAACTGCACATTTCAAGGAAGATTTTTGCGCTGGAAAACCTCAAGTGGAGTGTCGAAAGAAAAAACCTGTTGCCAATGGCAATGCACATTTTCCTTAGTCGTGTTGGCTGCAGAAGAGATGCAGTGTGTTTTGAGGGAGGACTTTTTCCCTTGCAGGCTGCCCTAATGACTACTTGCTTCATGTTTACTAGACGAATTGTGCACAGAGCACTAAGGGGACCAAGGAGCTTCCCTTGCAGATATGCAGCCACCTCTGCATATGTTCCTCAGTTGGCTAAACACGGCCAGGTATGAGTCTATAAACAGGCATATTCAGGCATCCCTCCAGGCCATACATGATGCAGGAGTACCCAGCACCTTCACACTCCATCTTCCATTTTGAGAAGTAAGGGGAAAGAGGAGTGCAGATGCAAGGTTACAAGCAGGCTGAGCAGTGGCTCTGATGGCTTCACAACCTCCTTTGCTTTTCAGCTTCTTGCAGACTCATGCTCTCAAATTTTCAAGCATCTTCCAAGTCTTGTGCAAACCTTCTCCCACCAAATCTTGTCTTCCGTACTTTTTTCTCAAAACCTTCCTACTCCCTTTCTTGACCCTCATTCTGCTTTCTTGTTTTTAAAGGACAGCAGTTAAGGCTTTCTGTGTAATGGTGGGGAATGTGCCCCTTCAAAAACCTCCCTTCTCCTGGCAAACCCTCCTGCCTTCTCATCCTCCATAATCCCTACTTTTCTCATGAACCTGGATTATTATCCTTATAATTTGTCTTGGTTTTGTTTGACTTGTCTACCTTTGTGGCAAGCAGTTTAGAGCAGGAAATGGGTCTTGCTCTGTCTCTGGAAGTTTGCTACTATCTGTGTCCTCTTTAAACAGCAATAAATCTTGAATGTGCCTCTGAGACTGCTTCAAACTTTTTTCAGTGTGGTTCTGATGGAAAAACCCTCTGGAACATTTGGATTGCAGAACAGGTCTCCCAGAAGCCCCAAAGGACTTGTGCTGGACTTTCCCTGGCTGTACAGCTCTTCCAGCCTGCACCAAGGCCCAGGAACATGAAGGGTGCTCAACGAACCCCAAGGGAGGGTCATTTTCCCTGCTCAAAACTGGAACGAAAGAAAGGAGAAAAATTGGGGAAAAATATTACTATAAATGGAGAGAATCCCATTCCCTGCTGGCAGGGGTATTTTGTGAGTCATGGTTATTTTCTTTTGAATACAGATCTTCTCTGAGCTGATTAAGTGGAATTAACAACACGGTCAGGAATCCTCACAGTTCCCTGTTGCTCTGATCCCTGTGGCTCTTGTTTTACCTCTCCTGCCTTTGGGAACACTTGAGGAATTTATTAATGAGGCCCAATTACAGAAAATTGTGGGTTTATAATCAACATTCTGACTAATGCTGGAATGGCTTTTTTAACTCATTGGGAAGTTTAAACAAACACCAGAAGCCATCTTCCCATGCATTTTTGTTCCCCAAACACCCAGAATGAAATTTGCCCTCAGAGCTTGCCTGTTATCCCCACCAGGGCACTGCAGCTGCATCGCCAGTTCAGTGGAGGCTCCTGGGCAGCAGTGTGTTGCAGGCTCCAAATACCTCTCAACAGGTTCTAGATGTTGGGGAGGGCATGGGCAGGAAAGAGTTTCAATTAACTGTCCAGTTATTGTCCAACATTGCATTTATTTGATCAAATGATTTGTACTGTGTGCAAGGCAGGGACTCCTGGGAATACTTGATGCTAATTCTAAATTAGGGGTTGAGCTGAAAGGCACTCAGCAGATCTTGGCGTGTCTTCTTGGGTTCGGAGGGGCTCCTTCAACATTGACTTAATTTCAGCATTCGGGTTGAAGATTCTAGCTCTTTCCACAGACAGTAAACCTTGAAAATGGCCAGCAGCTGCTAACAATGCTGAGGGTCCAAGATTGTCAAGAGGTTTCTCTACCATTAAAGTGAACTTCCTCAGGGTAACGTGAAGGTCTTCTGAAAAAACAAAACCAATGACTCCCATGAGCAGCAGAGTTAATGGGGCTGGGTTTTGGTTTATATATACTGTTAAATAAAGGGAGCCAGTGACTAATTCTTAGTCCTGAGGGCAAGTAAAGCAAAGTGACTCGCTCTATACCACCAGCTGCTTCTGGACCAGAATTGTCATGCCAGCATAGCATGGGGTCCCTAAGAAATAATTACCATTCTTAGTGTGTTGTGGTTTTTTTCTTTAAAGTGTTTGAAAGTAAAGGCCAGACTTTGCTGCAGCCCACATAAATGGGATTTTTATAGTATAAAACTGAGTATATCTGTTGCATGCCCTAGGGTAGAGCATGTAGCCAGTGACAGTTCAACGGCTTTGGGATAGTGTTGGAGACCTCGTAGGCTGGGAGGAACCATGACTAGTGAGAAAAGCTCATTCATGCCAGCTCCTGGGAACAGGCCCTGGCCAAACTATTTCCCAAGTCAAGGCTGGGTGTTGTATTGGAGAAAGCTGGCTGGGGCCATGTAAAGCAAAGCTAAGGGGTGAACAAAGAAATAAGCTGTGTGGATGGACAGGTATACAGAGGCTAAGCTCCCTTCATGGATATCTTTTAGCAATATGGATGCAGTGAGCATGTGTCTCTCATGAAGCTTTCTAGATATCTCATAAAAGCTCAGTGAGGGTACTAATAAGCCTTTCCCCCCTCTACCCAAAGACAATTTCACAAAACTTGCAGGGCTTTTTGGATACATTCACTGTTTTATCAAGATTGGTTCAAAAGTTACTGAGGTAGACTGAGAAGCAGCTCCAGAGAAGTGTGAATATGGGGGTGCTATGAACACATATGCCTCCTTTTGCTGGGAAATGTGGCTAAAATCAGATCACACCAACTCCACTTTCTGTTTTTCACAAGAGTGCTATAATTTCTCAGCACTTCCAGGCAGAATAAAATTATATCAATGTATCCTACAGCTCAAGGAGAGTGCAAATCTCAAAACTGTAGGATTTCCTTGATTCCAACCTATCAGCTGAGGCTGCACACTGGCTTGTAGTTTTCTACCACTCCAGAATTGGGGCTGTAGCTATTCTGTATTTCAAAAGGGAAAATATTCCCCTTTCTAGAAGTCATTGCCCACCTTATGGCATGTACCACAAATTGGCCTTCTTCCAAGAACCCAGCCCAGTTTCACGTAGGTCCATCAGTAACTTGCTGATGTTTGGTGCTTGCTAGTACATACATATAATTCTGCTTTCCTCACTGAGAAGCTTCAGTCAAAGATATAGCTCCAGCAAAATCTGAAGAGGCCGGTATAGTCCCAGAATATCACTCCTTATTATCCAGCATCATCCACAATGACAATGACAAACACACTCCTGCCCGTATTTGACAAGGAGCTGGAAGCATTCCATGCCATGCAGACCAGATTTCTCAAGCAGACAGATCATCTTCAAACTGGCTTTGTAGTCAGTGTCCCAGCTGCTGTCACAGCCTTAAGGAGAATTATGGAGTTGGAGTATGGGAACCAGTGACATCAAGCCCCTGTACAGTCATACGAAGGAAGCTCCAGCACAGGTTGTGGTCTTGGGCAGCTCTGCAACTACTTGCCAGTAAACCACTGGTCACCTAGGGGAAGTAGGGATGGGGAGGGTTGGGCTGGGCTGGGCTGGCAATGAGGAGCTGACATATGTTGCCCTGCACAGTCTGCACAGCTCACAAGGCTGCAGTTACTTTCAGCTACATGAGGCCCTTTGGGATTTATGGGATTATTAGCATTATTGAGAGTTATGTCTGTTCACAGGGGAGAATATACCCTTTAGACTACATTACTCACTGTGTGAGTCACCATGTTGAATAACATATGTTCCCTATATTTGGTAGATGACCTCATACACTGAACTTCATCTAGAATTATATTCCATATTGACACCACCATCTTTATTTTTTCTACTATAAAAGCCCAAAAACATAAACCTAGGTGTACTGCAAATTGATTGAACATGTTTGCATTTTTATTTTTTGCATACTCAGTTACAGGACTTGTAGTATTAAGCCAGATTAACCATATGCTTGCTGACAGTATCTAGATTATACCAAGTTTGTATGTATTCTAATGGAAGACATGTTCACTTGACAGAGGAGAATTCCAGGGGTTGGCTAGATTAAAACAAACAAAAAGAGCATTTAACTTCAAGAGTTTATATAATTCCACTGGAACCAATAAGACTATTCAGGTGCTTACAGATAAGGACATGCATATTTGTTGGCATGGTTGCTAAATTATTGTTCTTGCAAGGAAGGAATAGTGATCCATCATCATCAGATGTAATGCAATGCTAGGGGCTACTTTCATTAGAGACAATGGCAAAACTCCCATTGATTTGAATGGAAGCAGGAGCAGGCTCTGACACTGAAGTAGTAAGTTTGCGTAAACAGAAGATACAGTGAAAGCTCCCCATTACAAGTATTTATGATGATTGTGGAGCCTGGGAGTCTTCTGGGTGTGGAGCCTCGAGGCAAAGTGGTATGGTGTGCCGGGATTTCTAAAGTTAACTAATTTAGTGCATGCCACAGGAGTTAGACTTGTGGGTGGCTAGAAAGATTCTCTGTGGTCTCCTTAAGCACAGAAATTGTGCAGAGAATATGTTATGTTTTAAACCATAGTGCTAGCTGTTGATGGCGAACTTTGTGTAGTCTTATGGATCTTTCTGAGTAATGATGAAGAATTACTATCTCTAATCTTCGAATTTTGGCATAGCCCATATACATGGGTGTTTCAAGCCATCTTGCCTTGGCAACCTGTGAAACTCCACTGGTATGACAGCGTTTTGGATTGGACTCAGATCAGGAGCAGCAGGAAAGGGATGGCTTGGTTCTGCAGAACACTGGCCTTCTGGGCTTGGGTCAGCCCAGGGCTTGTCAATGGGCTTGGTAAGATGCAAATGAGCAGCCAATTTCATAGCCAGCCTCTCCTCTCTACCTCTTTCCTCACTAGCACAAAGAGGGAGGAAAACATTTCAACCCTAAATTAACTTATGAAAGACCAGTCTTTTGAATTCAGCTTTGCTACAGTAGAAGACAATGGTTTAGCTCTTATTAGTTCAGTTTTCTCTAGTGGAATTAAGACCATCAGAATCACTGAGGCTGAGTAAGGTCCATCAATATCAACACACTAATTTTGAATATTAGGGTATTGACTGCTAAAAATGAAATTACCTCACGTGAGCGGTTTCTGAGAAAACATAAACTGCATTAAACCACATTTCCATCTCTACAGTACTGTTAAATTCTTGACTTTCTGCTACAGTGAAATTGGTTTTATTTTGTTTTAGTTTTGCTACCCTGGTGTTTCTAGAACAGTGGGTAACATCTTCCTCAAGGTGGGAAACTTCAGTTTTTTCTGACACAGTCCTGAACCCCATTACAAATGTCACATAGACCATCGCTGTCAAACAGTTAAGCGAATTTGCCTTTTCTGTCCCTTTTCTCATGGACCTTCAAGCAGTCAGCAGACCCCTTACCACAGACAGGCTTCCAGTTGAAAATTACTCTCATAGTCAATTCTGGGGTTTTGTGCCATGAAGAAATACTAGTTTACAAAGAAATGTTCAGATCTAAACTATGCCCCCTACTTTTATTGAAAAGTAAATAACTGATGTTCTGTGATGCTACATCAAGACACAAAAAGCAGCACAACCAAATAAGGGACAAATTAACCAAAAATCATTTGAGAATATGTGAATTTCAGACAGGTTTCAACTGAGGAACCAAATCCCAAAAAGTATCAGGGTTGCCTCCCGTCTGCAGAGGTTAAATTAATGAAGTTATTGATATGCATCATAAATATGTTGCAATTATAAATTTCTACATCTTTTTCACTATTAGATCATAAATACGAAATTGATATAAGACTTATTTCTCAATTTGGAACATAACAATTATTGCCTTGGATCCCAGCTATGCCTTTAATCCAGATCTAGTAGAGATCAACAGTAGAGAAATCAAAAGGTACAAGAAACACAATGGAAGAATGTTATCTAACGATCTGCCACAGCTATATTTCCATTCCAAGTGTTCCCTCATTCACTTTTGACTCAAAGTATAAATGCTTACACTGCTAATGTGTTTACTCAGTATGTTTTATGACATATAATGGAACTGAGGGTATTCATGCTATACAGAGGAGTGCATTTAATGCTTTTGAATCCTTTAAGCTTTTGACTTCTAGGTTATAGTATAGAAGCAACTTCTATTATGTAAACAAATAACTTGTTTTACATTTGTATCCCTATACTTGAACTAAGTTTTTCATTATTCCCAGCATCCCTTTTTTTTTTCATTACAGCATTTTGTATGCCTTTCCTCTGATGTGACAAAAAGACCAGAATACCAGCATTTTCTTTAATGTCATAGATTTATACCTGCTCTTATTGCGGTGCCTTTTTTTGTGTGTGTTTTACAGTATCTCTCAACCTTTAAAACTGAGATGTAGGTGTGGGAGAAGTAAGAATTCTGCCAGCCAAGGATTAAAGATTTTAATTCCCCAAGTCTTGATACGAAGCTTTTTTTTTTTTTACTAAATTTCTTATAATTCTGAAGTGTGATTTCTCAATGCTAGTTTTGATCTGATCCTCCCTGGGTGTTGTGAAATTTATTTATATTTTGGTCAATATTATCTCAGTAAGAGATATAGCTGCTGCTTGAACTAATTGCTATATGTTGCTCAGGCTCGAAAAGCTGATCACACAATAAAAGAAAGCCATGCACTCAGTGTAATGGAAAGTTGCCAGCTGTTTTAGTAGTAGTTTATTTGTAGATATTTTCTAACCTAGCACTTGGCCATTTAATAACTATGTTAGCAGTGAAGAAATCTGAAATTTGTGGAGATTAATGGTTTTTCATAAGAAGACCATCATGTCTCAGCTGTCCAGTCATAAAGGCTTAGGTTTTTTTTCACCTTTCTCACTTCAGAACAATTCTTTCCTTGAATATTGTTGAATCAGGTTGAATCAGGTTGTGTGATCTGTTAATCTTCTACAACACAATTTTGGCGATGTGGAAGGCAGGCTCAAATTTCCTGAAAATAAGGGATCTCTTCCTGGAGGGAAATAAAAATAAGACAAATACAAACAATAAAAATTTCTGCATTTTCTTCGCGCAGGGTTCTGCCATGTGAGAAAGGCAGATTCTGTATGCGTCTGCTTGAGATGTTACACTGCAATGTACGTACCTGAAAGACATGATCAGACTCGAAGAGAAGCCACTAAATCTAAAAACCTTTTGTGTAGATCCTGCCTCAAACATCATAATCTGTTTGTTCATCTGATAATGGGAGAGACTACACCATTAAGAGAAAAGAGGTTTTTTACATACAAGCCTTGACTTGAATCCTGACAGCTTTTTACAAACTTAGTGAAATATAAAACTTACTGCTATCTTTCATGAACATGAGATATTCTCGAGTTTGCAGAAGACATAGCATGTCAAGCATGTCTTTCTCCTCCTTTCCTTTCAGGCTTTTTTATCTGCAGCGAGGATGGGCTTTTGATGAATGTTGTGAAAAGTTCCTTGGATGACCTTCAACAAGTCACTGGGAAGGATTGTCTTTGAGTCAATGATCTCTGGGTTAGAAGCCAAATCTCCCAGTCGCTGCTTGCAAAATGGAAGATAAAATAATCCTTCCCCTCTCCCATTTTATTTTAAATTTATTTCCAGAGAAGGGACTGATTCCAAAGCAGATATGTCGACAGTGAAATTATGGTGTGTTTTTATATTTTTTGGTAGGGCATAATAGGCCAACTGAGTGACATAATATTACAGATGATTATGATACCTAAGTACTTAAACTTCTGAGACACTAAATATGGCTGTGGCATCATAGAGATGAAGAAACCCTATGTTTTCGTACAGTTTCACAGACTTTATTTTCAAGCAAACTGATCCTCCTGTAATGTAAGTTTTAGGAGTAATACACAATAACAGTGTCTTTCTCTTTTAAGAGAAATGTTTCATTTTATAAAACACTGAAAACCAGATGAAATTATATGCAGAATAAATATATGTGATATCTTTGTGTGCGTGCTTTGAGTGGCTCTTATTGAGGTGGTACTTGGCAGTACTGAAAGTTTATTATGACTTGTTTTTGTGACAGCAATCATACACCAGGTAAAAATGCTCACTAAAAGCAACTCACCAAAAGGAGAGATCTTTGCATTCCTATAGTTTCATAAGCTGCCTATTAATTGGAGCTGTGCATAAATACCCCTGTGCTAACTCTCTTTCACTGCAAATCAGAGGTTCCAGATGGTGCAAGTTCCTCCTGGTTTTGCCATTTGCTTGCATGGCCTGTCAGAGTTTAGATGTGCAAAGCATTTTTTTAATGTTATCCTATCTTCTTGCCAAGCTACTCAGAGGACTTCAGTTATAAAATTATAATGTAGAGATAAATGTTATCCCCATTTTACAAATCAGGTAAAAAAATTGAGCAACAGAGTATAAAAATGTAGAATTTTTATGAAAGCAGGTAACACAACTTTAGTTTCTGTGACCGCTTCTCATTATGTGTAGCTATGTCTGAACTCTTCAGAGCCAGTGTGTCATCTTGTGTCTATCTTTACACTGAAATGCCCCTTTTTAGGTGTTTGATTAAGCAGTCCAGCAAACAGACTTCATATTTGCAGCATTCCTGTGATACATAGTTTAATTGAGCAGTTTGAACTGTTTTTCATTTCCAGTTGATCATTGTCTGTAGATGATGTTAGGATCCTACATCTGGCTTGGGACTCTGGACTCAGAATAATTTCAAGGCTTAGATCCAGTTCTGATGGCACCAAAATATTAGAGAAATCCCTATGACAGTTCAGCTCCAATAATTGAGAAGATGGTGGGTTGTCCTTCTCTCCTGAGACTGCTATGGTCTCAGTCACACCAAACCCAGCTCAGGAAGGAAAAGCCACTCCAGCCTCGACCCAAAGCAGCACTGGGAAGGAAGGGGATGGAGGCTCTCAAGTGCGAAGGGAAGGGTGGGGGACTGACAGGGGTTTCTGGTTCAGATCTGCGGCAAATAATAATTCACCATGACTACACTGGCCCAATAACTATTATACAGTTTTTCTTGCCTACTGTTACATGTCTATATTTGTATTTTGACACTTCTAAGTACACCTTGAATTTTGGATATACTGGGAAGCTAGAGCTCTGAGTGACTTTTCTGAGACTTCAAGTGCACCCTTGAGAAATCTGGAGCATTTTTATTTGCTGTTTGTATTTTTGTTTTTTAAGTCAACTGTGACTGAAAAATGTTCTTCTTTGAGTACTCAAAGCACAACAGTGCTTAGATAAATTGGCCTCAGTATCTGTTTCATCATAATGAAAGCATTCACATCTCTGCAGAGGATTATTTGCCTGCATTGGCCGTGTTCTCCAAGTGTGTTGGCCTTTCTAGGTTATTTTAATTTATGATTTTCTACGTAGCTACAAGCGTTCTGCTGCTGGAACAGAGGGTGGTTTTGCAAAGAAAACATCTGTGGGGGTTTCCAGATGTAGGAAGAATATGGAAATGGGTGTTATCTCTCAATGGGAAGGGAGGAATGTGGATAGCAGAAGCAAATACTTGGATATAACAACGCTGTGAGCAATATGTATCTATACTGTGCCCTTTAGAACAAAATTAAAAGAGGAAGGTAAAGTAAAAATACCAAACATTGAGGCTCTATTTCTGTAATATACAGTAGGATTTGCTATAACTGATCATACTAACAATATACCTACTCTGTTCTGCCTTGGGTGTTTGTCTGCACCAGATGCATCTTTGTGTATGCTCATGTCCTACAGAAGTCAATGAACCTAAAGCCTGTGACTTCAGGTGAAATTAAATATGTGTTGAAAGTTTTTCTTTATTAAATCCCACATGAACGGTGAACCTAAGGAAGAAAGTATTAGAAAAATTTAAATCTGCGTGAAAGGGAAAATTTTCTGTTTTTATTTTTACATGCCAGTTGTCTACAACCTGGGACTGTTCAAAGCACAAGCACAAGAACAGACTTTTCCCAGAAACTTCCCACATCAATACAGCTGGAAATGTCAGAGGCAGACAAGACTCATAGATGCCACAGAGATATTGCAGGAATCAGTCCTTGTTAGCAAAGGGAATTAGAAATTTGTCCATCTAGGACTAACTAAAAGAAATTCTGCTTCCCTTCTAGCTTCCCTTGACTAACAGAGTTAATGTTTTGCTGCTGCATCTTAGGCCACATGGAGCATCATCTGCCAATTTCAGCTACCGACAAGAACCTCCCTCCTACTCATCACGTAGTGGGTGTCAAAGGGAGTCTGGCTAAAAGCCTTTTTACAAATAATTAATCTTAATATGTATTTTCTCTCAGGTTGCACTTGATGTGAAACTGCCTGAGAGATGTGTTTATATATTACAGCACACATGAGAAGAGAATCAAAACAGCAGAAATGGGTAGCTGGGATGAAACATGTGCGAGGAACTTCTCGAAGCTGGGCTGAAGATCAGACAAGCTTATAAAAAGTGCAAGGAATGCTCATTATAGACTGAGTCAGCCCAGCAGCTGTGAGGCTCCTCCTTCCCTGCTTCAGTGGTTTTATTGTTGTCCAGAGCTGCTGGCAGGCACTGGGGAGAATTCGTCTTGGCCCTGCGTCTGCCTCTCTGCTGGATGTAATCAAGCCTGGGCACTTTGTGCTTCTGTTGTCCTTGTGAGGTCTTGCTTGATGTGACCTCTCCTGACGGGGTGCGAAGTGGAAGGGAAGCCACAAGCTCAGTGCAGGCCTGACACATGCACCATCCTGGGAAGATCAAGGCTGAGCTAAAGTGAAAGAAATAACAAATGCTACCAGAGTACTAGATGAAAACTGACTTGAACTGCAAACTTCAGATGCTTAGATTAGATCCCCCTTTGGTTGCACGTGTAGACTTCCCCCATACAGCTAATATTAGTTCAGACTGGTATGTTTTTCAGATGTTACCTCTCAGGTCCACTTTGGGTTGGGCATCCACCATAATTCTGCCACTCACTGCTTTCTCAACTGCTGGATGCATAAATGTATTTCCACCAGCATGAAATCTGCTCATTTTGAATTGCAATTTTTCTCCCTTGTTGCTTCTTTTAAAGGTCATTTTGAGGAAAGAAGACCTGGAATGTCAGGAAAAAGGCAATAGCTTTCTTTTCTTTCTCTTTTCTTTGTCACTTTGGAGAGAAGATTGGTTGGTCAGAGATGAGCATCATGTCCCGATCTCCAAGGACAGCCCTAGTCCTCTCTGAAGCAACCGTTTTTCCCTACATGTTCTACATGTTCTAGTCCAAGCCATAACAGCACTGAAAAGAATAACAGTTGCTGGGATCCGTGTTAAAAAAAAAAAAAAGAAGGAATTCTAGGCATCAAAAAGCCTTACAACCCAAAAGATGATCAAAGAAGAGTTCTGCTCTGATCTTCCCTCACTGCTATGAAAGAAACTGAACCTTGGCTGGCGGGAACATAGAGGGTTCACCTGTCTGGCACCAGAACCAGCCAGGAGGATGCAGCCACTGATAGGCTACATGCTTTACCTATGAAAATCCAAGCCTTGGGTGTATACATTCATCTGCCCATAATCTGCTGAAGCACAGTTTCCGGTCATTGGAGCACTGGCTGGTCACAATTGTGCAAGGAGATCACTTCTTAAGGTATTGTTTGTCTGCCCACAGGTAGCTGTCCTCTATGCCACAGCATCTGACTGCCTTGCAATATTTTGCCTTTTATCTGCTGTGAAGCACTGAGGTGCTGCCACACCATTTTATTTGCTACCTGCTTTGCCAATAACTTTGCTTTCATTTTCGTAGCATTTTAGTAATATTTTGTTCTTCCCAAGGTGCTGGAAGCTGAGACCCTCATGGTGCAAAGAAAGAAACTAAGTTATAAGAGTCCTAAAACTCTCACCCAAGTGGCAGGAAAAGATCATCTGAGACAGGGGTGCAACTTATAAATCCCTAGCTGGTCGCTTTGGTCTCAGAAAGCCAGACATTGGTTCCATCAGAGCAAAGAATCATAACATACTTACTGGTTAATATGTCCTTCCCCTAACAAGCTTCACAGTGTAGACAGTTCATTAGAAACAGAGATCAGCTATCCAGCACATGTGTGTTAATAAGCTGCCTCTTCCCTAGGTATCCACTGTGTTTACTGGGTTGCTAAAAGGATACAGCTCTCTTCCTCATGCTCCAATGACTTGCCTCGTGTCATACATATGCACAAAACTGTTACAGAAAAGCAGTAACAAAGCACATTTCTGTTTTGTTAGGAATCAAATCCTGTCTCCTTCATTTTGAGTTGAAATCTGTTGTATTAAGTCAGTGTGTGTTTATGGTCATCCTTAAGGGTGAGACACCACTGCTCTCACTATGAAGTGTAGTTCTGCTAAAGGTTGTGAGCACTGACTAATTGCACTGCAGAGGGGAGATGACAAGTATGCTAGCAATAATCTGTTGCAGATTTCCCCCCCACCCCCAAAACGAAACTACATCCATGGTACAGTACAACTGACTTTTGCATCCAGACAGGAGAAACAGGAAACATCAGGAAATGACCAGACAAACCCACCAAAAGGGACATCCAGAGGGGATTTACAACAGTAGATAGAAATTCCAAACCTGAAAGACAATGATAACACGGCTTATGCCAGAGAATCTTGAGTCTGCAATTTTGTGTGACTGTGTGATGTGATTGCATGTACATCTTGTGTATATACTGCAACGGTACAGCCATAGGAAAGCCTCAGTTCACCTTTCCAAACAGCCCAGCAGAACACAATAGCACCATTTTAATCTGCACCAAGATTAAATCTGAGCACTCCAAATCAGACTTTTCCTTTCATTGAATGTAAACAATCAAATCTCACTGTGAAGCCCTTTCCTGCTTTACTCAGCAATGGGGTCTTATATTTCGCCTTTCTTTTATTTACTGAACATGCTCTAATTTAAAAGATGCTTTAAATAAAAACGTGGTTTCATATTTAACAGGATGTATCTGAAAATCTGTTTTATCCTGGCAGTGTAGAGCTGGAGGAAATCTGACCTGAACAACCCTCAGAAAAAGCTTTTTAAGCACCAGGGTCAGATTGTTATCTCCTTTACTCCTGTCTAAATCCAGAATGTATCTACTGATTTCTGCAGAGCTGGTCCAGAGTTACATAACAGAAAATAAGATAAAATTGGATATTTTGCTTTTGCAAGACTCTCATCACAAATCTCACCCTTGCAGTGCTCTGCTCCAAGTATCTTGCTCTACCTCCTGCTACCTCCAAGTGCCCTTCCGCAAAAACCCTCTTGCCCACTTGGAATTAGGATTTGAAAGTGCAGCAAGAGCCTCTGCAGTGTGAGGCTGGCTCCCTGGCCTCTGCCTTCAACAGGCACTGCCTGTGAAAGCCTCCAACCCACTTCTGCAGGAAGCAGCCCTTCCCTGCACACTTGCAGGGTGAGGCAAGAACACCCAAGTGCCAAAAGGCAGCTTTAACCCTCTGCAGCCAAATAGGGAGGTCAGTGGGAGGCCGCTTGTAACGTGACATCCCATGTGCACTGCCTAGCTCTGTTGTTTGGCAAGCGTCTTTCTTTCTGTAAGGAACTTTAGATAGTGTTAGTCATCTGAGAAATCCCAGTTCACTTTCTAATCACACCATGGAGAGGGAGGGGAGACCAAGAAAAAGAGGAGAAACTGGCAGGGAAGGCAATCACTCTGATCTGTAAATAATGAAATGCTGAGCAGTGCTCAAATGTATATGTTGAGAAAGCTTCATTAGCCCTCCCCCGCCTTGGAGTCCAATTTAGAACATATCACAGTTTTTGCAAAGGCATTCCTGATACTATTGTGCTGCAAATCCTGTCTGATCCAACCTCCAAATATTTATGTAAACTGAAATATGTCTGGAAAGAAATCAAAACAAAACAAATATGCCACACAATCTCATTCCCACATATCCCTCCCTCTTCAGTTACATTCATGATAAAACCTTTCTAACTGGTTGCCAACTGCTAGGTGGTGGTTAATGAGTGATAATTGCAGAGCCCATTTCTTTGAGTGTACTGATGGCCTTATGTCTTGCCAAACAATTTAGTCTGGAGTTTTCAGTAGTTGCAAAATGCTTTTGCAGCAAATTTTATTTTGTCTCTACAAATAAGTACAGTAGTTTGGAGATTTTTATTATTTTGTTATTGCTAATGTTTAGAAAGAGGTAGCTGTTTTAAAAAAAATTGAAGTGGAAGTCTTTGTACTCTAGGGTCCAGTTTATGCTTACATACCATATCCTTCGTAGTTGACAGATGCCAGTAGACTCTGGGTAGATATGTTTAAAATGCAGCTACTTGTAAAACTCTTCTGTATCATTTGCAAATTACAGCTGTCTCTCTGTTTGCAGAGATATGGTTGACACACGCTGCCGGTTTGCTTCCCAGAGGATCAGCAACGCTGAGCAGTGCTAAGGATGTGTGTGAAACGTGCCACAATCTCAGCTGACTCCTATATGTGACCATCCCCCTGGAGGTGATCAAAGCCTGCAATTTTATTGACCAGCAGTGGAGAATGCTGCCAGGGCTGGAGGGCTTGGGGTGAGAAAAGCAGCTTTTGCCAAGGGACAAGGTAGGATGACAGGTTGCATCTCTAGTGTGCAATGTCAAGGCAGCTAGGGACCCCTGCTCAGGAAGTACCTGAAATTATTTGTCCCTGAACATTCAGTGTCTTGTGGAACAGGTCCTTGTGGGGAAGATGGTGTTACTCCCTTCAATCCAGCACCTCTGCTTCATATGGAGCATTTTAAAGTGTGCTTTTGCCCATATACAGCTATTTCAAACCCTTCATTTGGAAAGCAGATAGCATCTGCTGCTGCTGTGGAAGGTCTAGATGACCCTGCCATGCTGAGCAGCCTCAGGTCAGCCATAAATCTGAAGAAGCAGAAAATCCCAAAGCCACAGAGATGGCCACATCCTCCTGCTCTTCAGTAGCAGGAGGAAAACTCAGAGCAGAAAACAGAGCCACTCCCATGATGTTGTAATTATGATGGAGTGGTAGTGGTGACTTCAGAAGCATGAGGAAAAAATACCTTTCCAAGGGGATTATTTTTAAGGGTCAGATGTGCTGATCTGCTGTTATGGGAATATTTGCAAGCAAGAATGAGATGAACTAAATCTGGAATCTATATAGCTTTGGGACATATTTGGGAGGGGGAAAGTAAGTATGTTACCAAGTTGATAGCACAATATTGAGAAGAAAAGGTTGTGTCTCACTCTGTTTTATGTTTTCATTTTTGTAAGGGTTTGAATATGCAACATAGATCCTGGCGGGACTAAAAGGTGTGACACCAGACACGGGCCCCCTAACCCCCTTTCTTTTACTTTTTTTCTCTTTTCTTTCTGTCTTTAAAAGCAAAGCTTTGGCTGTATTCAGTTTTTCTGAGTTTTCCCTCCTGACAGTTTGCATCAGTTATCAGTTCCCCTTCCAGCTATCTGAGGGATGGGATATTCATGTAGTCATGTTCTCCATTTTTTTTCTGAGACTGCCAAGACAAGCACCTCGCCAGTCCTTTCCTGCTGCTTGGTGGCCTTGTGAGTGGGAATCTCACCTGGGAGAGCATCCAGACCCTCCAGAAACAGACATCAGGGAAACATGCCGTGTCCAAGCTGGTCCCATAATTGCAAGTCAGTCCTGCCAAACCAGAGAAATTTTGGGTTTGGGTTAAATGTTGTTCTTTCCTACAAATGTCCCCCAGTGAGTGTGATTCACCTGATTTCTTCTCCTGCTTTTGACAGAACATTTTGCAAATCTTTTTCACCTCTGAAATCTCTCTTGTCCTGTCTTTGTGATCTGTTAAATGAGCACTGCACAGGGATTCTAGTTATTTTTCTCCAGAGATTGCATTATGAAGGAACACCTTTAATCTCTCATGAAAAACAAGGGTTTATGTAAGAATGTGTTTCTGTTAATTAGTAGCCCAAAATTACTAGTATCAAAACTTAAACCCCTGTCTTTCATGATGGTAGTTATTTTCAATTACACTTGTTCTGCAGTTTCTCTAAGATAATATAGCAATAGGAAACTGCAGCTAGGCTTAGTGGAAGCCAATCAGCTCCAACCTGATGAAATACTGGAAATGGCTGGATTTGTCTAGGGAAAAATTCTGCACCCTGAATATGGTTAGTCAGAACAAATTAGGAAAAAAGAGGGAAAAAAGGATTTCTACATTAACTATGCGTCGATTATTTGTCAAAGCAAGACCCAAAGTGGGAATCTGAGTCTGTGTAAGGTAAAGGAATATGTGTGCATTATTCCTTTTACATGTGATTATTAAATCATGTCTTTTTTAGACATCTAACTTTTTAGTCCTTCCCTTTTGGCACTAAAACTGCATTACTGAAGGGGGAGTAGGCAGATTTTAAAATAACAGCTTGTAATTTTAACCTTCTTTTAAATATAGAAAGTTTTGTTGCCAGGTGTGTCTTCTCACTCTGGAATTATTCTGATATTTATCAACTGACTTAATAGAAATCTTTTGGTGGAGACTAGGCAGCTGGGAAACTAGTTCATGAAATGCAAAATCTTCTGTATTTTCTTGTATAGGTATTACCCTGATATAACTTCATGACCTGCAGAAAGGCTTATTTTTCAAAAAAAAAAAAAAAAAAAAAAAAAAGGACTTCTAGAAACTACAGACAGATCATAGGTAATGCATATAGGTTTCATTCTGTGTTGGAAGATAACATTTAAAGCATTCATAAGGTCTAATGTTTCTAAAGCTGGAAATGGTTTATGCCTCTAAACAAAGGGTCATAGTGAGAAGTCCTAGCCATCTGCTCTGAGAGAGCTCCACTGTTCCAAAGCACCAAATTGACACACCTTTTAAAATTAAGATAATCTACTTAGTTCTGTCATGTGCAGTCTGCCCTAATAATAGAATCAAAGTACTTCTGTTACAGAGGTCACCAGATTATAGGACCAGAAATATTAAGAATCTCATTCTATTTTGGACTGAAGAAAATCTTCTGTTCTTTGAAGAAGTCTGGGGCTCTGAATTTGAAGAAGTACAATAGACCAAAGAAAGACTAAATGAACAAAACTTGCCCTCAGCCACTGACAGTAAATATTGATAACTCCCTTAAATATTCCTGAGGGACCCCACAAACACACCCTCTGGGATCAAGATGACTTGCATCCAGTTCAAGAAATAATCTTTTAATCTCTTTCTTTCAACAGTGAAAGATGCAAAGGAGCTAAGCAATTTTAACAGGAAGCAGAATCTGTCAATAGTCAAGGGTCATTTGTACAGATTTCAGCTCATTTTATAGAGCCATAGAATGGCTGAAGGTGCCTCTGGAGATCATCTAGTCCAATGCCCCACTCAAACAAGAGGGCAGTCTTGTTTGGTCAATACAGGACCATGGCCAGCCAGGTTTTAATACCTTCAAGGATAAAGACAGCCTCTTTGGGCAACCTCTTCCAATGCTTGATCGCCCTTAGATAAAAACAAGTTTTTTCTTATGTTTAGCTGGAAGGTCTTATATTTTAGTTTGTGCCCATTGCCTCTCATTCTTTCACTGGATACCAGTGATAACAGCCTGGGCCTCTGTTCTTTACTCCCTGCTTTTAAGTATTTATACACACTGATAAGTTTCTCTGAGGCTTCTCTTCCTCCAGCTGACCAGTCCCAGCTCTCTCAGCTTCTTGTATGTCAGATGCTCCAATTTCAGGCATCTTCGTGGCCCTTTACTGGACACACTCCAGTATGTCCACATGTGTCTTGTAGTAGACTGGGCACAGGACTCCATATGTGTCTCACCAGTGTTCAGTAGATGGGAGGTATCACCTCCCTTGATGGGCTGGCAAGGCTCTTTCTAATGCAGCTAAGGATGCTGTTTGCTCTCTTTGCCACAAAGGCTCATTGCTGGTTCGTGTTCTGCTTGTTATTCACCAGGATTCCCAGGTTCTTTTCTGCCAACTTCTTTCCAGAAAGTTGACCCCCAGTCTGTACTGGAGCACAGGGGTTTTTCCTCTCTAGGTGCAGGACTTGGCATTTCACTTGTCAAATTTCGTGAGGTTGCCTTCTGTTCATTTCTCCAGTCTGCCGAGGCCCACTCAATGGCAGCAAAACCATGTGGTGTATCAATCACTTCTCCCAGTTTTGTACCTTCTGCAAACTTGCTGAGGGTGCATTCTGCCCAATTGTCCAGGTCATTGATGGAGATGTTAAAGAGTATTAGCCCAAGTATTGATTGCTGGGGTCCCCCACCACTGACTGGCCCTCAGCTACATTTTGTACTGCTGAGTACAATCCTTTGAACCTGGCAGTTCAGCCAGATTTTGGTCCACTTCACAGTCCACTTACTCATCCTGTGCTTTCTCAGTTTCTTTATGAGGATGTTATAGGAGAAGGTATCAAAGGCCTTACTAAAGTCGAGGTAAACAACATCTGCTGTTCTTCCCTCATCCACCAAGCTAGATACCTCATTGTAGAAGGATGTCATGTTGGCCAGGCAAGTTTTCCACTTCATAAGTCCATGGTGACTACTCACAATCACCTTCTTGTCCTTCATATGTCTGGAAATGGTTTATAGGTTTATTTGCTCCATCAGTTTCACAGTGATGGAAGTGAGGCTGACTGGCCTGTATTTCTCCAGATCTTCCTTCCTGCCCTTCCTGAAGACAGGAGTGATATTTGCTTTCTCTCAGCCCAGAGGAACTTCTCCCAGTCATCATGACCTTTCTGGGATAAGCAAGAGAGGCCTTGCAATTACATCGGCCCTCAGCAGTTCTGAGTGCATCCCACCAGGCACCATGGACTTGTATATGTCCAGTTTGCATAACAGTTCCCTAACCTGACCCTCCTCCACCAAGAGTATGTCTTTCTTGCTCTGGACTTCCCCACTGGTCACAGGGACCTGCAATTGATGAAGGCAGGTTTAACCAATGAAGACCAAGGTGAAGAAGGCCTTGAACACCTTGGCCTTTTCTGTGTTCATTCTCCCCAGGTCCCCCGCCTCATTCTGAAGTGGGCTTATATTTTCCCTAGACTTTCTTTTGCTACTGAATCTGCAGAATCCTTTCATGTTACCCTTCACCTCACTCATAAGTTTCAAATCCAGGTGGGTTTTGTCTTTCTTAACTCCACCTCTGCAACTTCAGACAGTGGGTCTATATTTCTCCTGGGTCAGTTTACAGATTTTCTCCTAACTACCCATTCCATGGAATGGTCTGCAATGTGGTACAGTCCCAGAAGCACCAGGCTACTTTAGCTGTTATGCTTTTTACTATAGAAAAGGGACAGCTGAAGTGGGGCCTCGATACCTTCTGCTGAATCCTGTGAAAAAGAGCCTGTCTTGGCCTGCACATCATCCAGAGATCAAAGGGAAGAGGAGAGCAGAACATGCAGGTGACTTTTCATTTAAACTCTCCCTTGTTTTTCATTTGGCTCAGACAAGCTATTCATTATATGCTCCTGGCTCTCTGACCACCTGGATGCAAACTGTTCTTGCATTCATAGTGTTTTGGCTGCTCCTGGCACAGGGATTATGGGCAGCAAGGCTGGCTTGAAGAGAACTCAATTTCATCAAGGATTTCAAAATTTCTTCATACAGTTTTTCATTCTGTTTTGGGATAAAACCGAGACCTCATGCATTAAAGGCTCAAAGTTGCCTTAAAATACCATTTTCCCTTCCAACACAATGTGTTATGATTTTCTTTACCTTATCTACCATGTGAAGAGAAAATAGTAGAAACATAACACATGACATCAGTGAGGTGACAGTTTGCTCTGTCACTGAGCCTGTATTTCCTATGTATTTTTACAGTACTTATTAGCTGGAAATCCTTTTAGTCCTTCCCGTTTATTCATTTCTTATTCTCAGGAAGGTAATTTTTGAGGAATTTCCCTGAACTCTGTCCATTGCTGCACTTCTTGTGATGAACATTCAAAAGGTGGTGCTGCCAATGCACTCAAGATCCTGTAACATCTGTAGCGTATATCCTACTGGTAGTACATCCTTAATATTGCCTTACTTCTTAGGCAGGTACTTCACACTGATGCTTTGGCTTCACTGATCTGACCATGCTAAGAAGTAAATCTTGTTCATATGACGAGTTATAGGAGATAACAGTGCAATCCCAAGCTTTGTATGCTTCATGAGCTCCCTCCCACCTGTTTGAAGTGTGACAGTAACACGCCTTTTGGATCAGAATGCGTAGCAGTTCAAATGCAATACCCATGCTCTGCTAAAAGCACAGGGCTTGCTTCCCCTTAAGGCCTCGACCACTGCTGCAACTTTTACTCCTTTAGATGATGGGAAGGAGATTACATTCCCCAAACCTCTTCTCATTCCAGGCCCCCACATGAAATGTCAGTCACAGAAGAATGTGCAGATACTCACAATGAGATCACTTCCCATAGAAGTTTTAATCAAATTAGTAAATGGCACTGACATTTAAATAATCATTGTTAGGGCATTGTTATAAACTTTCTTTTGACATGAATAAAGGCAATTCACTCATTTCTACATCACTGTTTCTGGTTATCTGCAAAGTCCATAAATACAACTTTCTGTTGTTTTAACCTTTAACATTTGAAGACTTACTTTGGAATTGGATTTATGAATGGTTATTTTGCTGCTCACCTCAAATACCCTTAGTAGGAACATACACTTTGGGATCTCCAAGATACCTTTCAACCAGCTTTCAATGTGTAATTCATTCCATGGCAAGCTTCAGCTGACAAGTTGTAGGTGTGTGAAGTATATTTGAAACTGAGATGACATTAAAACTGTTTTCTTGTCTTGTAGCAGCAAAATCATTAGTCTCCATTAGTCATCAAGTAATTGCTCCCTGTATTTCGTGTTTCCACTTCTAATTTGAAGGTGTGCACAGCAGTAGATGAATCATTATGCATTTAAGCTTTGGTTTTGCATATATATATAACCTAACAATTCTTTTATGGACTTAAATTTAGTAGAAAGTTTTACCATTCATGTTAGAAAATCCTTTGAAGAAATGTCATGGTTTTAGCTGGGATACAGTTAATTTTCTTCACGGTAGCTGGCATAGTGCTGTGTTTTGGACTTAGTATGAGAATAATGTTGATAACACACAGGCGTTTTGGTTGTTGCTGGGCAGTGCTTGTACTAGTCAAGGACTTTTCTAGCTTCCCATGCTCTGCCGGGTGCACATGAAGCAGGAGGGGAGGGGTCACAGCTAAGAGACTGGATCCAAATTGGCCAGAGGGATATTCCGTATCATATGACATCATGCCCTGTATATTAATTGGAGGAAGCTGGGCGGGGAGAGGCAGCAATCATGGCTTGGGGACCAGCAGTGTTGATCAGTGGGTGGTGAGTGGTTGCATTGCCTGTGGGTTGTTTTTGTTGTTTTGCTTTTTTTTTTTCCCAGGCTTTATTTCTCTCTCTTGTTATTTTCAATTTATTTTTCTTATTTATAAATTAATTATTATTAATAGTAATGTATATTCTTTTTTATTATTATCACCATTACTATTTTATTTTAATTATGAAACTGTTCTTATCTCAACCCACGAGTTTTCTTGCTTTTGCTCTTCTGATTCACTCCCCCATCCCACAGGGGTGGGGGGGGTTAGTGAGCAGCTGTGTGGTGTTTAGTTGCTGACTGGGGCTAAACCATGACAAGAAAAAACTGCACTTTGACAAGAGTAATAGCACATGGAGACTAAAGTGGATAGAAAGGGCAAAGGAGAAGTCAGAACACTGTGAACAAATAGAAAATAGAAAGTTATCCTCTAGACTTCATAAGAAAATAATCTATCTCATCCTGTCTCCTGAGCAGGTGAGATTTTGGAAGGTAGGCAGATTCCCTACCAGGACAGGACACAACTTCATCAGATTAGGATACATGGTAACCTATCAAATTTCCAAGCATTTACAGCCTGTGTATTTCCTAAGGACTTACTTGGTCCAGTGCTGGGATGTATGTCCTCACCCAAAACAAGTGAAGAAAGTTCTCCTGGTAGAGGACTTGTGGTTGTCTGGTCCTGTAGAGACACACCAGCACTTTATTCTTTCCCTCAAGAATTGTCCTCATCTGAGCTCAAACTGCTGGTTTGGGGTATGACACTCCCCACTGACACTGAAGTTCAGTCAGCAGTGGCAGCAACAACTTTCATCTCCATGTTTGTTTCTCTGGGTTTAAGAACTCCCAGCAGCACTCAGGGCCATAACGTACACAGCCAAATGAGTAACGTGAAACTGTCCCAGACTTGGGAAGCTCGCAATCTAAGACCATGGGAACACACGCCAGGTAAGCAGCTTGATAAGTAAACTTGGAAAAATTGTATTTGCATGTTGCGTTCAGGCAGTACCTGCTTACCCTACATGTTGATATTAGCATACACCAGAATACACAAGAAGTTCTACATGTAGGACCATCATTTAGAAGGAAATGGTGTCCATCCCGAATATGTGGAATGTTATTGATAGGGATATTTAGATAGAAATGTTATGCATGTCTGAAACATATTATAAGAGTGGTGATCTTTTCTTTCAAGGAAGTGGGAAGCAGAAAGTAAATTAATTTTCTTGTAACATTTTTGCCAAGAGAAAGGACTATACCATATTTGTTGATAAGCCACAGTTTCCAGAATTATAGCAAAATACTGCTTTAATATAGTATGGCTAAAGCTATCTCCCTGAGCCCTTTATGGTTGTGCATGTGGGTTTTTTTCTTTTTTAGTCAGCCTTTTTGCTAGCAGTGGATCAAATCACTTCTGCATCTTGTTTGTAATCAGATGGAAGTGCTTTGGAGCACAGAAGATGAGCAATGAGCACATCCAACTCCCACATTGGGGCACCTCTATTCACTACCATAATACAAACATATAATGCCCACAATATCCTTTATGGTCACAGAAGTTGTTGGAGGCATAGATTCCTTTATGAAAAAATACCATTTAGACTGTGTCAAAGTAAATAGTCTCCTCTGCTCCCCACCTCAGCCTTGTGAAGGGCTGTTTACATGGTACATCAGTAAAAAATAGTTCATGTAGTGCTGTTCTTATATCAATAGGTTCACTTTTGGCATAATAGGAAATGATAGGAAGTACTGCCCTGTTCTGACATGCCTGGATGGTATTGTAAAACATGAGTCCAAAAGCTGACTACAAAAAATAATCCTCTCAAAATATATTGTCTGCTGTGCACTGCTGATCTTATAACAGGGAATTTATAAACAGAGCTTAGAAAGTGGCTGGGCCAGTACATTAACTAGGATCCAACAAGAGAGCTCCAGTGAGGTCTGGAGCTCTGCAATTCTTTCATAGCTGAGGGGGCAGCATTACTGGAAATATCTTCAGTTTACAACCCTGTAAACAGCTTTCTGTGCTAAGTGTAAACAAACTGGGAGCCACACTTTCCCCCATGGCTCTTTGGCCAATATAAATCCATTTCTTCTTCTGTGGGGCATTTGTGAAATAGGGACCACAGAAGCATTTCCGTGAAAGTCAGTGATTGCCTAATCCCTTGCAAGTGTACTGTTCAGAAGTTGCACTAATGTCAGCTTTTCTTTAGTTTGTGAACATTACAGCATATCTTCCTTTTTCATTTTGGTCTCCAGCCCAGTCTTATTGCAGTGACTCATATTGTGGAGAACACAGGTTATGTGACAGACTTGTTAACAGCTAATGTTGGTCTTACCAATTTAAAGACAAAAGGACACTTGAGTCTGCTTTGCATGATATACCTTGGAGACCCAAACTCCTGAGGTGTTTGTTGCATGAGGGCTGAATGAACACAGCCACAACATGAGTAGGCTGACATGGGAGCAGAGAGGATGCGCTTTTACATTGGCTTATATGACCAGGAGGAAGCACAGAAATAGGGCAAAGGGAAGAAGGGAAGGGGTGTGGGATCTGTTTAGGTTTCCCTCAGCTTCCCTTTGCTATTAAATCTACATATACGGTGAAATGATGACATGATTTAGAGACAGTGCATTTGCTAGGTGACAATGCAGGGCACCGACCATTTGATTCTGGAAGTGGTTTTAGTTGGATATTCATAGAAATGTGCCTCTTCCTCACTCATGAAGGTAGAACTATGATGAGCAAGGGTCTGTTCAAGAGACACTAACTACAGTAAATGGGATCTCAAGAAACCTATGAAGCTAGAAAGGTCAAACCATAACTGAAGACATGATACCAACTCCTCTCATTTCCCCCTCCCCATCTTTAATTTTTGTTTTTCCAAACAATCTGTAATAAAGGACAGTCCAAGGGGAGGACAGATCTGTTCTGAAGAAGAAAGCAATGAAGTGAATCTCACAAAATAAAAAATATCTAGAAATTAAAGAAGAGTTTAAAATACTTGCTAAGCAAACAGAAAACCTGATTTGGAATACTGAAAGGTTTTTGTTTTAATGCTATGCAATTTAGAAAAACTAATCTTCTTTTCAACCTATAAATCAGTCTCTCCATGACATGTGGAAAGAAGATTCCACCCAACTATGAAGAGATTGTATATGAGCACAGAAAAGGTTTGCACAGCTAACACAACATCCTGCTTGCTAAGATCATCTTGCTCTAAATCTCATCAGCAAAGTCACTTCATAGAACTATTAACTCACAATTTATTTACTTGATTTTTTTTTTTCTTCCTACCAATGTCATCATTTTAATATTCTTTGGGCTTTTTTCCGGTCGTAAAGCACTAAAATTCAGTTGAGAACACAATAAACCAAAACAAATCAATGCATGTGAATGGCCACAAATGTCACATTGCTTATATTGCTCTGTGAAACACTAAGCAGCTGCTGGCTTTTAAGGAGGAGGAAAAACAAAGCTCTGTTAGTATTCCTGTGCACGCATTGTTATTTCACTTAGCAGCTGATTTTGGGAAAAGAAAGAAACAGAACTGATCTGATGTCTTTACTCTCAAGATCAACCCACATCCTTCCTAGGGCAGGAAGAACAGGTGAATAGGACACACGATATTTGCCACTTCTATGGCTTCAGTTATCTAGTTTACTTCATGGCTTCCCCAAAACCAACAGTAACAGACTCCAGCAATGTATTTAGTTCAGCAGAGAAGTAAAGAGGAGAGAATCTGCTAAGGCATTTTGGCATAGGCACACCAAGTTTTGAAAAATCCCTTCTGCAAAGGACTGTTTTCCTGGCAGTGTGAGTAAATCTGTAGGGAGCAATTGTCTCCTCAGATGTGTGGTTTGTCCTCACATGGAGAACGGCAACTTGCATCTGGCTTGGTAAAAAATGCAAGACAGAGGGGAAGGGGTGCTGGAGAGAGCACTAGCAAAGCAGGGGAAGCACAGTCTGAAAAGGCAGGCATGCCACAGGCACTGGGAGCCAGAATCCTGTACATCAAAAGGGCACATCAGGGAAATGGTTTTTATGCCAGGCTGACATTGGAGCCCCTCCACTTGCCCCCCATTTTGCAATTCCCTCAGCAGCTGCATGGTAGTTCCGGAGAGGCTTCAATTTTCTATCCTGCAGTCCAATGCTGAATCATCTAAGCTGCTCTGTCCCACATACCTGGACCCAGCTCCCATATATCAACAGAGGAAGGGTCATATGGTGAGGACCTGGGAACCTGCCTCTGACCCCTCAAAAATGAGCACTGTGGTGCAGATTGTCTTAGGCACATTGCAGCCTCAGCCTTGAGGTGCACCTAGTTATGAGTGGGAGGAAGCAGCCGGTGTTTCTGTAAAAGGTTGCTGTAAACGTCATTCCATGTAATAAGCTGAGATAGGGTGCTATAAACCAGGGACAAGGAGTTGTTAAGCCATAGACAAACACCTTGGAAGTAAAGCACTGATATCTGACCATTGCCAGGCATATTTTGGAAGTTTGAATAAGAAAGGAAGGTTGTAGGTGACAACCATAAGTGCATACCTGAACTCTGCAGTCTTCTGCCACCAATATCTAACCCCCAGGTGAAGGAAATTATGTGGTTGAGTGGCCAACATGAAAGTGAGGGTTTACCAGAAATGTGGGCTCTCCAGACTCTGTTCCTCGCCCTGCCAACCCGGTCCAGTCTCTTTAGCTCCTTATGCCTGGATACATATGATGCTGCTGCATTCCTAAGACCTACTGATGAAAAGTTTTTTCATTATGATTATTATGAGGTGCAATGATGCTTGCCTATGGACAATGACATGCTGCCATGGCATTTGTGTCTCTAGGGACTCATCACATGGGGACACCCCTATTTCTCCCCATGGTGTAAAATTGCTTTGTTGAACTTGCATTTCAAGAGTGACATTCAACACAAGCTACTGCAGATGTCACCCACTTCTGCCCAGCTTTCAGCTCACTGGAGGTGCCTACAAACCCCACACCTGCAGCAGGGGTGGGTGTGCCCAAGCCATCTGCTTCAAGGGAAGGTGTGTTTGTAGGACTAGCTCATTAAATCACCTGAGACAAGCAACTAAGTTCAGATGCTTCTGTGTGATCTACATTAGTCACAGAACAATGTTTCTTATTGCCTGGTCAATTTTTTGTAGGTATCTTTCCCTTTAACCCCTTTTGTTCAGCAAAGAACAGTGGAACTGCAGTAACACAATATTAAGAAACTGACTATCCCTTTCATTCAGAATGCTCAGCTCTCACAGAAACTGCTTTCTGGAGGGGCTCCTAGAGTCAGGAAGCTTGTATTTACCTTCATATCAAATAAGTTATTAATATGGCACAGTGGCTACACTTAAATTTTTAGTAGATCAGAAGTTTCTATGGTGTGGACCTGTTAATTTGCCCCATACACAGAAGTCAGTCGAGTCAGCTTTCACCACTTCAAAACCTTACCAAGGCAGGGATGGAAGTGCTTGTTTTGGGCATTTCCCAAAATACAAAAATAGTAGTAATAAAAACATAGAAGGCATATGATGGGCTTGTGTCTGGGGATACAGCTGAGGCTGAGCAATAGGTACATATTTCATTTCTCTTTCAGAGGGAAATATGTTTATTCTATGAGGTTGTAAGAAAAGTAGTGGTTTCTTGCTCTGAGCCAGAGTTCAGGTAATTGTGTTGTAATGAAATATGTGTTATCCTGTATCTAATAAAAAGAATATCCTAGGCCACATAAGGTTTAGAAGGGAGTTAACTATTAATTCTTCTGCTTTAAAGTGCTTGGGGTTCGCAAACAACTGAGAAATAGTTACACTGTTGGCATTAGGAATCTTACCTGTGCCTGAAATGGAATTAGAATAAGTTAGAACCAAATCCCGAGGTACTAAAGAGGTTTAATTAGCATGCATTTGAAATGGTCATGAAGGGAGAAAGGGGGATACTAATTACACCACAACACCAGAGTTTTGAAGGTTAATTGCTTTTCCCATCCCCCATCAGACAGGTTTAGAACAAGATATTGCTCAGATATAATGAAAGAAGGAGGTAGTGGAATTTGAACAAAAGCAGCACGGCATTTGCTTGCAACTGTTCATATGCTTCTGCCATGGCTGCGTCAGATGAAGACAGCCAGCTGACATAGTGTCAACCAGAGTTTGTTTTCCCTGATGCACTGGAAAAATTGTTCAATACTGGTTCATCTCAGCAAAGCTATTACCCTTTGAATGCTAGAAAGGTCAGCTAGGGTTATCTGCTACATATAAGTACTGGCTGCACAAATTCCTGGGAGGGAGCTTAGGTTTTGCACTGTTCCTTCTGAAACAATGATATTAGGGTCTTTGTTTATGAATCTGCCTCCTATAAGTCAGTCCTTTTTCTCTGTCCTCCTTTCAGATGCCCTGTAAACAACTTTCCAGATGGGCTGACATCCCACTGTTGGTGGAGAGTTTGGGTGAATATCCTTTCGTGTTACTCCAATAGAAAAGGTGTGTTGTACAACTTCTCTACTTGCATAGCACTGGATAGGAAATTAAAGTTGTATCTGGACCAAGCTGATAACACTGACTGGAATCCAAATGGAAGTCAGCATACTCTACTTTTCTTTTTGTGTTGCTCTAATTGAATACTTCTGGAGGGCTGTAGGTGAGAAGGACAGATAAAGAATAATAAATACTGTTAGCAAGAAATATAAATCCACTTACCTTATCACTAGGCTGAAACAAGGGAACATTTCTGGATGGCATATCCTATATCTGACAGCGAATTGGTACAGTCATTTACATCATGCTTGAGTTTCCTCATTAATAAGATGTTTGTAACAATAATAAACTGCCCGTCTTGGCATTTTATATTCTGGAAGCTACTTTTTTATTTCTAAAGGTACCCTGTTTATGGATTGTTAGGGAAAATGGTGTTTGCGCAAGATACAGTGAGATATTACATCTGGCACCCTGTTAACAGCTTTTAAATCAGGTTCTATGTATGTGACAAAATGCTGCTGATCTGAACTTTTCACTGTTGGTCAAGTTTTGGAAATAAATATTTGTTAAATTAGTCCAGTTTACATCGGTAACATTGCCAGTATCCAGCCCTCATTGCATTTAACTGTAAACTGCAGCAGTAATTAATAATATGGATTGCTCCTTAATGTTGATAACTCATTCAGTGTGAACTGTTATAAGAGTGGCCTTGGCATTTTGATTCTTTTTTGATTTGTAAGAAGCCAGAGGGAGATGGTACTGATGATTAAAAATAGTGTATTACTAATTGCTGTAGACTAAACAAAAAATGGCATTTGATTGCTAGAAAATTAAGTCCTAGCTGGTTTATTCTGGTCCTCAAGTATCATTAAATGGGTGTAGTTGAAATCTGAGCTTTTCTGAAGGTTAAGTAACATACCTACCAGTAGACCTTATTGTTCTCCTTTTTGGGTGAGAACAGAGCAATACTGATGAAGAAATTTTTTGAAATGCAAACACAAGTGTTTCTTTTTAATTAGAATTCAGTCTTTCCAGCAATATTATTTTTTCTTGGCAAATATCTACCTTAATCATAGATCTCAAGGACCTTAGATGACATTTTTAAAAATCAGCTTTACTGTGATAAAATTTATTCTTTCCTTGTCAGGTCAAATATGTGTGTTCTGGTAGATAAATATCTATGTCCTGAACTTACAATCCCAATTGACATCGCTGTTGTCAGATACAGGAGAGATCTTAAGATATAAATGGATTCTGAATTGAAAGAATTTACCTATTTGGAGCTGGTCTGAGACATATAAAAATGCAGCATGATCAGTTTTCCTCTTTCTGTTTCTGCGTGAAGCCTCGCAGTGTCCAGCGCTGATATTCCGGTTTTCCACCTCAAGATGTGCTGGAGGAGTGGAAGTAAATAAAACAGAAGCATCTAGAAATATTTATTATAGTATACCAGTAAATTAATGCAACATGCTTTTTCTCACTTGAAACTGTAGGCTTTTTGACAGGGAGCAATCATCATCCAAAACATGTTCATCAAGGAAGCTGTTGTTCAGTGGAAAAACTGATTTTGGAAAAAAAGGTTTTGATGTTTGGATGAACTCTTCTTAATCAACACTGAGATTCAAAGAGGCATTCTTGAGCTGTGTGAGCTTATATTGAATTATTATCAGTTCAAGGTGTGCAGAAAGTGTCCATGCTATCAATAATAGCAGTATGTGAGCCAATTCCCTGTATGCCATTATTTGTGATCTGTACTACAGCATCTGAGCAGTCAACCTTTAATTGCTTGGGTGTATTTTAAATTTCAGTAAGAGTTCATAATTAGGCAGCTCCTGATCATTAATTGGTGCTCTTCAATTCTGTGTCACTGAAATAAGATGAGTGAAGAGCAATCTGTGAAATGATGTTTTAAAAAGAGGTAAATTTGGCTTAAACTTCTATTACTTGTCAGCTGAAATCAAAGCTGAGCTCCTCACCAGACTTTTGCGCCATTGCAGAGTTGCTGGAGCTCCAAATATAAAATCATGGGCAGCCTGTGAGAATTTTTTTTTGACTGGGTTTCACAGCATGCAGAACCTTTAATACACTGACATATGCACAGCTGTTACTTCATTGCACAGGGAGCTCAGAATAGACCTTTTGGGAGAACCTCAGCTGATGCCAGAAATCTGGATGCGCCTGACTCGCATTAAGAAACAGCACAGTGTTATTATACACTGCAAGCAGGATCACGTTTTCCCACAGCACTGGGATGGGCCTGCAGAATGCCACCATATCTTAACGTGAACTAGCTGTGGCTAAAAGCAAATTTGTGCTGTTGCTGGGGTTGCTGTCAACCACCTCTTCTTCTGACTGCAAGTCATTACTTCCTCCTGGAGCAGCTACTTTTCTCCATGTCAGCAGAACACTGACAGGTCATGGGTTGAAATTATTGCAAATTTTGCATCTATTTTTGCCACTTTCCAGCCTGAGTTGTTTCAACACCTTTGACTTGGTTTACAAGGCGTTGTGTGAAACAGTAGATGTGATGAGATCCTCAGGATAAAGGTCCCTGCAGCAATAAAAAGTTGAAATATACACCAGGTGTCAGTTTAAATAAACAGTGCACTTGCCTTCTTTTTCTCCTTAGTTACTTCTGCACAGCCTAAATGACTTCTGAGGATTCATTATGGATTTGCAACAGATTAATGATCATCCAAAATTTAAAAAGCTGAATACAATATGTTTTCTTTTTTGTGGACTCAGTGTAGCCACCTTGCTTGTCCTGAAGTGCAGAGCACCCACCGAAAGTCCCACCATTTTAAAGTATCTGATATTTGGTCTCCATCATCTTTGGTCTTTCCTGGAAATCCTGGCCTGGATGAGAAGCATCCGACTTCCTAACTGCTCACAGGCTCAAAGGTTAATAAGGAAAAAAAATTGTAGTCTTGAGGGAGAAGTAGTGATAGGGTGATTTGGTAGTACAGATTGCCTCTGAGCAACAAATCAAGGACTTAGGCTCTTCTGTGTACATTTGTGAAAGCGTATTAAGCCCAAAAAAGCCTTGGAGTCAGAGAGTCCTTAATCAACAGGAGATATCTATGATTAGCTACAGCTGAAAATTTTCTGAGAGTGATTTTCCATCTGTAAATGCTATTGAAGCAACACTGAACTGAGATGCTCAACAAGAATGTGTGACTGCTGACAGTCCCAGGAGACCACAGAAATGTTTTGGTTTGAAGATGCCAGGACATTTCATGCCAATGCTAGCATAACAACTTCAATTTTTCTGCAATATGTTGTGTAACAGATGCAAACAGTAAAGTCAAAGGTAGCCATTTCTATACCACTTTTAGAAACAAATATTCTCTTTCATGAGGAGGGTATCAGAGAATATAATTTTTTGTCCCAGTTTGGGGAAATAACGAAGTTTCCAAAACTCAGCACCTCTCACTTGGCAGTGTTTTCCTTTTTTGCTCAGCCCTATGAAATTATCACATTGACTTTCTGCTCCACTACCCCTGTATTGCAGTTTGCTGGAGATACCTCAAAGTTCTCAAGGAGGAATCTGAGGTCAATTAAAGGCACTACATTCAGATCAGCACACCAGCATACCAGCATATTTCCTGCTTAAAGGACAGGTCTGAGAAGACTTTAAAGGCAATGGCAATACAGTACTAAAAAATGGTGTTTCAGCAGGAACCACTTTAAGGGCAGGACTAACACTGCCTCAGGAAATGCCAAGAACATGACCATAAGAGCAATGTACCACAGGACTGGACAGCAGCCTTGCAGAAACCTGTGACATAAAAGGGCCCCTGAGGCTGTGCTCAGTACCAACATTAGTAGCTCAGTATGCATGAAAATGTAAGCGTACTGAAGACAGCCCAGGCCCCCACGGGCTCTTATGGGTGTTCCTTGCACCAGTGCAGCAATACAGAGGCAGAAGCATGTCAGGAAATATGCCTGTCCCCCCCCACATCATTCTGGAGCTTCTCCTGATTAAAGTTAAGCCGCAGCTTACACTACATACACTACAGATTAAGTGGCAGAAATAATTGAGGAGGCAGGCATATCTGTGTCCTGGATATAGTAATAGGGCTAGTTTAGATACTGCACTTTAACATCCCAAAGCACGGTCAGACACACCTCTGACCTCTGAAACTGGTAGTTTCTAGCCACACATTTTTGTGTGAGCTTTTAGCACAGTAATACACGTGTGGTAACAAGACATCTAGAATTGTACTTGTGAAGACAATATTTTTTCTTTCCTTCCTGTGAAAAAGACTGAGACAGGGGGAAACCTGCTTACTTACACATGTCCAGCTGATAAATTTTCCTTGCTTTTAATGGGAAGTAAGCACACAAGAAATTCCCTCTGAGGGAATGGGAATGGCAAGAAGGACAAATCTGATTATTTTAAAATATGTAGTACTAGTGCATTTGCAGCTCTGTTAAGACTGATTTTTGCCTGGATAATTGTGGGTTTCTGAAAGATTGCTGCCAGGCAAAGATACTATTCAGTGTGAGGACTATGGACATATTCTGTTTTCTTGCATTTTTGCTTTTGTTGTTGTTGTTGTTTCTTCTTTTTCCAGATGCTAAATACAAATACTAAGTGTCATTTTATCATTCTCCCAAGTCTGTTATTCTCTTTTTGAGTAAATGTGATCTTTTTCCTTTTCTTCACCTTTTTTCTGCCTCAGTTTCATGTAGAAATTGAAGGCAACATTTATCTGCACTATTGAAGCTGTTATGGGAAGGTAAGAATCTGTCTTCTTCCAAAAGACCTTGAATTCTTCCACATTTGCTAAATAGCAGCGTGAACTACTTGAACAGAACAGTTCACACCCAATAGTTCAATATCACCACACGCAAGCACTAATAAAGTCCTATCTCAGGCAGAGGAATGTATTATTTCTTGATTGTAACTTTACAGTAATATCCCTCCAGAAAACAATAATATGATTGAGAAACAAAAAAAGAACAGTAACGTCATGGCTTTGGGATATTATTTATCTTTTACACCTATATCATAAGTAGAGCTGGAAGAATAATTATAAATTATAATGAACATTTGAGAGATATCTTAATGGAAGTTTTTTCAGCTGTGTCCATATCTCTCTTTACCTTTTTACAGACATCACTTTGAGTGACCCTTGGTTCATTACTGAAAATCAAATTGCAGGCTCATTAGCAGGATAACCTTAACCACAAAACAAAATGACTGTGACAATGGAATAAAATTCATTTGGAGCAAAGAGAATCAAATAGTTCAATAAATCCTTCACATTTAGTGAATTAAAGCTACAACAAACTGCCTATTATTTTATCCCCCCTTTTTGTCTTTCTTTAGTATTTCTTTTTTCGCCAAGGTTCAGGAAATTGAAATTCCTGCTTTGCTTACTGCCACAGAAACTGTTATGGTGCTTGTCCCTTTTATGCAGTGTCCAAATGTCCCTCATAAAACGACTTCTCCAGAATTTCCAGAACAGTTTCTTGTAAAGACAGTATTTATAAATTATTTTAAAATTTATTTTTGGGACGAGGCCATATGGAGCAGTATTAATTTTCACCTCTCCAAATTACCAGGGACATTTGGGACTTTCTGTCAAAACATTGGAAAATGAAGCCAGTGCAGGTGTTCACCCAAACATCCCTGACACCTCATTCCACAGACCCTGTGCTCACCCAGGGATGGTGAGCACACACTTGGGCACAATCACGGCTCTCTGAAATGCCTGTTGTCATTGCTGATGCTAGGACTCACATAGAAGCTCACACCTGAATATTCATGTCACTTGAATAAGCCTGTAAAGGCATAAAATATTTTCATCAGCCTTGCTATTCTCTCATATATAAAGTTTTCAGAAAAGAAAAAGGTATCTGGAAATGGCTAATTACAATTGGAGGGCTAAACGTATTTTGGTATTAATCTCTTACTAACTATTCAAAGCCATGTGGATGAATGAATTTGTATCAACCTAAATATGATCAGTTAGACCAGTTGTTAGTACAAACAACTGAAACACTTTAGCTGAATTTCTAGATCTGTGTCCCACAAATCTGTCTAGACTCATCATTGCTTGGATGTTCTCTCTAGAAATTAAGTGTCTTGTCCTGAGGATAGCAGCTGCTTCAAAAAAAACAGATGAGGGATTCTGTTATCTAATGTGAATCTCTAAACTTGTTTTGGTCTCCTCTGTTGTTTGAAAATCAAAATTGCAATTTGGAATCCAGTTCGAGTCTCTGAAATGTAAATAACTGAGGCCTATGGGCAACACAGCAAATAGTCCTACATGATTAAAGATTATAGCAAAATCAGTCTGGCTGCAATATTGTAAATTATGCTACAGTGACATCAGAAAGTAGCTGGCTTGTGGTGCTTGATGCCATATATCTAAAATGTGTTAGGAAAAACAAGGATGCAAGTTCACTCTGTCTCTGAACAGGAACATTTTTTTCTTAGGCACGGTAATAGGCAAGACCACCCAGGCATTTAGAAAGTCAGATTAAAAGTCACTTTGCAACTGAACAGTAAAGCCTCTGCAGCCTCACTCATGTTGGCAGTTCTTCATCCTTGAGCACTTTCTTTAATATTCGCCCATGAGATGGAAAAGATGAATCCTGGTGGTTGCCTTGCTGCAGAGGAAGGTGAGGTACAAGGACATGCTGTAAAAGCAGTTAAGTCCTACACACTGAATTAACCAAAACAAGTCTTCAAAGTAACTACTTCATAACCTCTAGATCAAGTCTTTTAAATCTTGATACCTCTGAAAATTCTCAGCATCGTCTTCTTCCAGTTAAGAGGGTGGCAGCTGTTTAACCTTCTGGGTTACAGAGTGAGACCATTTCACACATTATTAAGAGCTAATAATGCATCATGTTTAATTCTGCAGTTAGAAGAAAAATCTGAGCCTAAGAGCTGAATGAAATATGATGTGCACAGAACTCAAATGTCTTCACAGCACAGCTCAGAAAAGTGGTTGCCCAGTGGTTGGTTGTTAACAGTAAATTCAGAGCCTCATCTGTATGCGTCACTAGGGATTTGATCAACCTCCAGTTTTGGCAGGCACACAACAGGTACCATTTTCGCTACAAAGATTCAATACCTAGAATCATAGAATCACAGAATACTTTGGGTTGGAAGGGAGCTTTAGAGGTCATCTAGTCCAATCCACTTGTCATGAGCAGGGACATCTTCAGCTAGATCAGGTGGCTCAGAGTCCTGTCTGGCCTGACCTTGAATCTTTCCAGGGATGGGGCATCTACCATCTTTCTGCGCAATCTGTCCCAGTGGTTCACCACCCTCATTGTGAAACATTTCTTCCTGATATCTAGCCTGAATCTACCCTCTTTTATTTTAAAACCATTACCCCTTGTCCCATCACTACAGGCCCTACTAAAAAGCCTGTCCCTATCTTTCTTATCAACCCCCTTTAAGTATGGAAAAGCCACAATAAGGTCTCTGCCGCAGCCTTCTCTTCTCCAGGCTGAACAACCCCAACTCACTCAGCCTGTCCTCATAGCAGAGGCGCTCCAGCCCTCTGATCATTTTTATGACTGTCCTTTGGACACGCTCCAACAGTTCCATGTCCTTCCTGTGCTGAGGGCTCCAGAGCTGGACGCAGCACTGCAGGTGGGGTCTCACCAGAGCAGAGTAGAGGGGCAGAATCACCTCCCTCAACCTGCTGGCCATGCTGCTTTTGATGCAGCCCAGGATACAACTGGCTTTCTGGGATGCGGGTGCATATTGCTGGTACATCTCCAGCTTTTCATCCACCAGCACCCCCAAGTCCTTCTTGGCAGGGCTGTTCTCAATCCCTTCATCCCCCAGCCTGTATTGAAAGTGGGGGCTGCCCTGACTCAGGTGCAGGACATTGCACTTGGCCTTGTTGAACCTCCTGAGGTTCATCTGGGCCCAATTCTTGAGCTTTTCCAGGTCCCTCTGATTGTCATCCCATCCCTCAGGTATGTCAACTGCACCACTCAGCTTGGTGCCATCTGCAAATTTGTTGAGGGTGCACTCAATCTCACTGTCTATGTCACTGATGAAGATATTGAACAGTACTGGTCCCGGTACGGATCGCTTGAGGGACACCACTTGTCACTGGTCTCCATCTGGACATTAAGCCATTGACCACTAGCCTCTGGATATGACCATCCAGCCAATTCCCCATACACCAAACACTCCACCCATCAAATCCATCTGTCTCCAATTTAGAGAGAAGGATGCTGTCGGGGACTATGTTAAAGGCCTTACAGAAGTCCAGATAGATGACATCTGTAGTTCTTCCATTGCCCACTGGTGTAGTCACTCCATCATAGAAGGCCACTAAGTTTGTCAGGCAAGACTTGCCCTTGGTGAAGCCTTGCTGGCTCTTGCAAATCACCTTCCCATCCTCCATGTGCCTCGATGTGCATAGCTTCTAGGGGAGTCTGGTCTTCCCAGGCACAAAAGTGAGTGATGGGTCAGTAGTTCCCAGGGTCTTCCTTTCTACCCTTCTTAAAAATGGGTGACATATTTCCCTTTTTTTCAGTCCCCAGGGACTTCACCTGATTGCCATGACTTTTCAGATATCATGGAGAGTGGCTTGGCAACTACATCAGTCAATTCCCTTAGGACTCCGGGATGGATCTTGTCAGGATTTACATATGTTCAGGTCCTTCAGGTGGTCATGAACCTGATCTTCTTGTACAGTAGGAGGGACTTTGCTCCCTCAGTCCCTGTGCTGAGGTCCATTGACTCTAGGGGTATGGGAAGAGAGGCTGCCAGTGAGGACTGAGGCAAAGAGGTTGTTGAGTACCTCAGCCTTCTCCTTGTCCGTTGTTACTAGTTTGCCAGTCTTGCTCATCGAGGGGGAACACTTTCTTTGACCTTATTATTCTGGCTGACATACCTGTAGAAGCCCTTCCTATTATTCTTTGCATCCCTTGCCAAGTTCAGCTCCACCTGTGATTTGGCCTTCCTGATCCCATCCCTATACAATCTGGCAGCATCCTTATACTCTTTCCCAGAACACCTGTCCCTGCTTCCACTGCCTGTGTATTTCTTTCTTGCCCTTTAGTTTGACCAGCAGGTCTCAACTCATCCATGCTGGTCTCTTGCCTTCCTTTACTGATTTCTTACACCTGGGGACTGAGAGCTGTTGTGCTCTATGGAAAGCATCCTTAAAGAACTGCCAGCTGTGTTCTACTCCCCCGTCCCTGAGGGCAGGTTCCCATGGGGTCCTATTGACTAAATCCTTGAACAGCTGGAAGTTTGATTTCCTAAAATTCAGGGTCCTGACTTTGCTCTTTGTATGACCCATATACCTCAGGACTGCAACCTCCACCACTGCATGATCACTGCAGCCCAGGCTGCCTCGAATCTTGATGTCATCAATTAGCTCACTTGTGTTGGTAACCAACAGGTCCAGTATCGCATCCCCTCTGGTAGGTCTGTCTACTACCTGTCTTAAGAAGTTATCCTTAATGCACTCCAGGAGTCTCCTGGATTGCCTACAGCTTGCTGTGCTACTTTTCCAGCAGATGTCAGGGTATTTGAAGATCCCCAGCAGGACAAAAGCCTGTGAGCACAATGCTTCCTGTAGCTGGAGTAAGAAGGCTTTGTCAACAGGTTCCCCTTGATCAGATGGCCTGTAGTAGACACCAACCAGAAGGTTCCCTTTGTTGCCTCAGTCTCTAATTCTTACCCATAAGCTTTCAACCTGCTCATAGCTATTCTTCAGAGACAGCTCTTCATACTCTACCCTTTTCTAGGTGTAGAGGGCAACCCCTCCACCCCTCCCGCCTCACCTGTCCCTTCTGAACAGCCTGTAGCCATCGATAGCCACACTCCCATCATGGGATTCATCCCACCAAGTTCAGTAATGGCAACTAGGTCCTAGCTTTCTGGCAGCATGGTGGCTTCCAATTCCTTCTGTTCGTTGCTCATGCTGAGGGCAGAGGCACTTCAGCTGGGCTATCGGCCATGTCACCTTCTTAGAGGAACACCCCATAATTCCTCTGAGGTGTTTCTGAGATATTTGACTGATGCTCTCCTGTTGGCTCCTAGTGTCTCAGGAGAACCTGGCTTATCTCCATAAAACTTCAAGTGTACTCCAGTGTACCCAACATGTCTCACAGCAACAGGCTGAGGGCCCTCACCAGCACCCTGTCCCTCTAACCTTGACATGTCATCCCACAGCTTGTCACTCTGCCCCTTCAAGTCTAGTTTAAAGCTCTGTCAATGAACCCCATTAGCTCATGAGCAAAGACCCCCTTCCCCCTTTAAGGAAGGTGTATCCCATCTGACGCCAGAAGGTCTGGTGCCGTGTAGGTCATCCCATTTGTGCAAAACCTCAAATTGTATCAGTGACGCCAATTAACAGACTGTCCATCTGTTCCTTCCAATGTCGTTGCCCACAACTGGAAGGATGAAGGGAAAAAAAATACCTGTGCTCTGGATTCCCTACACTTCTGATGTTGATAGACCATCATCCACATCATCCATTGACCAGCCTTTCACATCCAGAGCCTCATACCTGTTGTACAGAGGCACCTGGGAAGGTGAGGTGTGCAAGGAGGGGGTTTGCCTGCCACCCTGAGCATGGACTTGCCTCCATTCACTCCTTTCCTTTAAGCTACTGTCTTCAGCCTGGTAGGGGGAGGACACAGGATCCCCTTGATCTTGGGTTTTTTTTTTGGTAGTGGCTGTTCTTGTTTCTGTCTCAGGAGGGCAGAAAATGGTTCCACCAGCCTACCTCCTTCTCAGACTCTATGATGCTCCTTAACCTTTCTTCTACCTCTCCTAGCCCTGCCAGCGTGCTGAGCAGGTCGTCCACCTGGTCACACCTCACACAGCCACTCTCACTACTGCCATCCATTACCAGCAAAAGGCTCTGGCAATTCCGGCAGCCTGACACCTGGGGGCTGCACGTTTTCTATGGCAGCTCCATTTGCGTTGCCGCATCCATTCTCGTGCATGTAGAGGACGTAGCCTTCTGCTGTGTGAGTACCATAACCAAGTTCCTTCTGAGAGGGTCATGACCACCAATTGAACTCATCTCTTGGTCTGGCAGGGTGACTATGCCCTTTCTGCATGAACTGCCCAGAAATTGTCATGCCACACCCTGGCTGACGTGCCACCGCCTGTTAGCCTGCTCTGTTCTCAGCACTCCAAGATATATCCCAACGTCATGGCAGACACTGGATAGGTTACATAAAGGACAATGTTATGATATGTTGAGAGTCAACAAGGCCAAGTGCTGGATCCTGGACTTGGGTCACAACAACCCTATGCATCACTATAGGCTTGGGGAGGAGTGGCTGGAGAGCTGCCTGGCAGAAAAGGACCTGGGGATCTTGGTTGACAGCTGGCTGAATATGAGCCCAGGTGGCCAAGAAGGCCAACAGCATCCTGGCTTATATCAGAAATGGTGTGGCCAGCAGGAGTGGGGAAGGGATCATGCCCCTGGACTTGGCACTGGTGAGGCTGCACCTCAAATACTGTGTTCAGGTTTGGGCCCATCACTGCAATAAGGACATTGAGGTGCTGGAACACGTCCAGAGAAGGGCAATGAAGCTGGTGAAGGGTATGGAGAACAAGTCTTATGAGGAGCAGCTGAGGGAACTGGGGTTGTTTAGCCTGAAGAAAAGGGGGCTGAGGGGAGACCTTATCGCTCTCTGCAAGTACCTGAAAGGGTGTTGTAGTGAGGTGGGTGTCAGTCTCTTCTCCCAAGTAACAAGCAATAAGACAAGAGGAAATGGACCCAGGTTGTGCCAGGGGAGGTTTAGACTGGATATTAGGAGAATTGCGGACGACATCAGATTGAGTGGGGAAGTAGACACTCCAGAAGGGAGAGCCACTCTGCAGGAAGAGCTGGATAGGCTGGAGGAGTGGGCTAACAAGAACCTTATGAAATTCAATAAGGACAAGTGTAAGGTCTTGCACCTGGGAAAACATAATCCAGGAGTGCAGCACAGACTGGGATCCACCTGGCTGGAGAGCAGCTCTGTGGAAAGGGACCTGGGGGTCCTGGTGGACACGAAGCTTAACATGAGCGACCAGTGTGCTGCTGTGGTCCAGAAGGCCAAGAGGATGCTGGGCTGCACCAAAAAGGGCATCACCAGCAGAGAGAAAGAAGTCATTATCCCGATCTGCTCAGCCCTTGTCAGGCCACACCTGGAGTACTGTGTACAGTTCTGGCCCCCGCTATAAAAAAAGACGTGGACAGGCTGGAAGGGGTCCAGAGAAGGGCCACCAGGATGATCAAAGGACTGGGAAGCCTGCCATATGAGGATAGGCTGGGAGAACAGGGTTTGTTCAGCCTTGAGAAAAGGAGGCTCAGAGGGGATCTCATCCCCATGTACCAGTACTTAAGGGGCAGCTACAAAGAAGAGGGAGGCTCCCTTTGAACACGGAGTCACATGGGGATGACGAGGCGGGATGAACACAAGTTGCTCTTGGGGAGATTCCGACTGGACACGAGAGGGAAGTTTTTGACAGTGAGAACAGTCACCATTGGAATAATCTCCCCAGGGAAGTGGTTGCCTCGGCCACATTGGGCACCTTCAAGATTCGGCTGGACAGGGTGCTGGACCATCTTGTCTAGACTGTGTTCTTCCTAGAATGGTTGGACTAGATGATCCCTGAGGTCCCTTCCAACCTGGGATTCTGTCATTCTGTGAAATTTCTCCACCAAAAGGGTTGTCAAGCATTGGACCAGGCTGTCCAGGGAGGTGGTTGGGTCACCATCCCTGGAGATATTTAAAGACATTTGGACGCAGTGCTTAGGGGCATGCTTTAGTGGTGGACTGGCCTGTGCAACCTAAGTTAATGGTTGGACTCAATGATCTTGAGGGTCTTTTCCAACCTAAATGATTCTATAATTCTATTCTATGATTTTACTGATACGTTGGTGAAGTAACTTTCTTTCAAGCTTAGCCAGAAGGTAGGTAATTGACAATGAAACATACTGAACATCTGAATACACACACACACACACACACACACACACACACGTACACTGTATGATTTTCATCACATGGGAAGCCAACACAGAGCACTTACAGGTACTATCAAGGATGTCCACAAAGTGTTTTGTCCTTTACAACTCCACCACTTTTTCTGTTGAATGAGGGAGAAATTAAGCTATTGGGAACCTACTGAGCACCAGGGAGTATGGACAAGCCTGCCATTCCCAGGGCCCTTTTCCTCCCTCAGAATAAGCAGCTGTGGGGAGTGGGAAACAAAGAGCAGTCCCGCTGTACCCCTTTCCCAGTCTATGAGATTTTTTTCCCTGCTTCTTCCCTAGATGCAAGAGCTGTACCACCTGAGTACTGAGACAGTGACTTGCACAGATTTGTTCTGCTGATCCTCCAGCTGCCCAGCTCTGCTGTTCCCCTGCAGCAAGGACCCCAGCTGTCCCTTCAGTGCTCTTCTGACAAAGCTGGAGGAAAACCCTGTAATTAGTACTTTACATTACACATGAAGGGCTTGCAAAATAAAGCTGCTGGGGCTTAGGCATGACCTCCGTTTCAGACGCTGTGAATGTTCTCTGCCTGTGTGTGAGGGGAGAAGGGGCCTTAGGAGGAAGGGCAGCACTCTAGAGGGTTCTACAGGATGAGAGGCAGATTTGAACTTCTCACTGGAGTTGAAACTTTATATAGTATCACTTCTCTCTATCCACATCTAAATGTAGAATGGAGCCAGCATGAAACCATCTTTCCCACAACCACCTGGTTTAATCAGGGAACAAGGCCAAGGGAAAGTCATCAGAGGAGATGAGTGGAGGGTCGCAGAAGGGGTTCCAGCAGCCTTTTCACAGACTATTTAAAAAGTAAATTCCCAGGATGTTAGTTTTTCTGCTCATGCATCTCCACACAAATTCATAATGAAGTTTTCCATGTGACAGAGGAAGCAGGCAGGATGGGAACCCAACTTCTCTCTGAATTGCAGCCATACCATAAATAATTACTTGCTATCTTCATTTGTTAACAAAATTATTTGAATTGATTTAAATAGCTCCCAGATGGCTGGCTTGACATATAAACCTAATATGCACCCAAGATTCATCACCTCGCCGTTGATTTCTTGGTCTGTCATTTCCAAGTAGTTCCATGTCTCAGATCTATTGTGCACATTAGGTGAGTAACCACTTGAACTTTCATTGACCTGCTGTTCCTCAGGCCACGTCTTCCTGTTACGAAGGAGAAAACTAACTGTTCCTGTCCGTTAATAATAAAATGAAATAATAATGTTGCAATAGCTGCAGTGAAGAAAAATACCACTTCATGCCTTGACATTTCTGAAATACAGAGTTAATTGCCCTAGGAGAGCTGCCAGCCATTCACCCAGGACCTGGATTCTGGGATGAAACTCATGAAACTCGGCATCTCCCTGTACCATCCTATTCCTGCCTACTGAAAAAAAGAAATAAAAGACAACCAACCATGTGAGTTTTGACATAGGTCTGACCCACTCACTCTGTGTGCAACAGGCAGGATTGTACAGTGGAGCCTACAAGGTCACGTTTTCTGTTCATGTAGAAGAAGAAATAACTTGAAAATATGTCGTATTCAGCTACAAACACTGCTAATGCACAGTTTGGGAAGATATCAAGAGAGATGGAATTTAGTACATCCCGATTTTTCAATTCTTAAGCTATTTTATACTGGAGTAGCAAGTTCCAATGTGCATCAATAAACCAGCATTACTGCAACCTGCAAGCCTATTTAGAAATCACCTGTTAAAAGTTAACTTACTCTCAGCTCATCCGAATCTTCATCACATATATTATGCTTATGATATGAAGACACCAGTAGAATATACCACTTTCATCCATAAGGTTACATACATATAGAACAAAAGCAGCTTCAGGAAGCATGAAAACAGTTTCATTAATAGCAACAGAGCAACTACAATCCATTTCATTATGCAGCATGGAATCATTGGTCCAAAGACTAGAATTCCAGCATTCTTTAGATGAATTTTGGAAATTCAGCCCTTTGTTCCTTGAATTCTAATCTGTATCCAACATCAGTTCAATATCTATTCACTTTTTCAGCCTGTGCCCAAGATCTCCAGCTGCATCCACTCTGCAGCATCCTGAAATAACCTAGAGGTCAGGGACCAAAACCACCACATTATTCAGTAATAAGATTAGGGAACTATGAGGAAAGGCATTCAGGTTATGGGCATAATAACAAGGTACTGGAAGATAAGGAAAAATATTAATTTACAGCACACTACTTGCTTCATGTGCAGTAAAAGCCTGCAATAAAGGTGAAGCAGCTTTTCCTGCTCTGAGTGAGAAAGGAGTAAGATGCTCTATGCTCATGTGGGCTGATCACATGCCTGTGTGCACTGCTGTGAGTTTGTTTCACACCCCGCCTTACCTTGCAGTAACTGCAAACAGAGAATCTCTACCAGTATTTTGAAGTACATTTAGTCTAGGTGCAATTATCTGGCCCTGATTTGCCTTTGCAAAAGACAGAATTATTTTGTAAATGTTGCTAGACAAAAAAAGGGAATTTACCAATGGCCAGAGTTTACAGTTTTCTCTTGCTGGAGACTTCTTGGAAAAGACTCTCTTTTGTATTATTTGTTAGCATAATATAATTGGAAACCCAAATGCAGTCATGTGCAAGATAGTATGTGCTTTTGCCTTGTCAGTTTTAAGCACTACAGATTTTGCTGCAAGCTACCTGTACTGTAGTCCAAATCACTCATCTCGAGTTCCTCCCAGAGAAATCGTTCACTGATACTGGTAATTTATTCAGCATCTGTGATGATATCAGAACCAGAAATACTCGGTTGTATCCCTGGTTTAATTATAAAATTAAATAATTTAATTCTTCATAATACAACAATCACTAAGAGTTCATTTTCTTCTTGCTACGCTGTCGTAACAACTTCAGCAGAATTTAGACAAATCATAAGTGGAAAAAAAACCTGACAACTTATATTCATGAGGTGTGAGGTTTCACCAAGAGGAAATGGGACCAAACCCTGTTCGTCACATGTATTAAGTTTGTTCATCAAGGGCAGGATGCAGTCTTAAAATACTCTACCGCTATGGGATACACATCTCATTTCAGCACGCCAGTCAGTCATATCATGTAATCCCCATTTCTGAAAAACGGGCCCACGTTAAAATCAGCTTTCTCAGTTATTTGGAAAATGCAGCCACGGTACCTCTGACTGACTACAGGCAATTTAAAGAAGCCGTTTACCTCTCTCCAGGGAATGCCAGTGTTCACACTATATATGGGTCTTGTGTCTCACCCCCTTGTGCTAACTAACATAGCTCCACAGACTGATGTGACTGCGGGGAGAATCACCATCATGTGTGCTAACATAAACCCTTACATATGATCCTATGCACTTATTTAAAAGAGAGCTGCCTGGAATGATGAACTAGAACCACACCAACCTAATAAGAATGGCTGCATGGCACCTGAGTGCATAGATGGGCTGATGGGGCTTTCTGCTGATGACAAGCAGAGTGGGGAGAGCATCTGCTTGTGAGAAGACTTTGTTTTGTATCTTTCCTTTATGTAAAAGGGTTCTCCCATGGTTGACAGAGGTGCAATCTGTGTTTGAGAAACTTGTGGACAAGTTTTGAGCTGGGACAAAGGGGAGAATACCATTTGCAGTGGTTAAATTATCATGATATCTGGAGTGTTTAGGTCCACACAGATGCAGAGAATAAGAACAGCATGTCTAAGACTCATCTCACCTACCCCATATTTACACTAAATAACTTCAGTGGAACTCTTGCTGATTTACACCAGCTTCACAGAGGCCAGCGCCCAGACTGGGAATGTCACCCTACATCCCAATGTCACAATTATCAGGATCTCTAACAAAACACGGTGTATACTGATTGGGAAAGTTGCAAGGCAGTCTAAGAGAATGTATAAACGCATTAATGAAATCAGACATAATCAGGAAAACTATTTCTCATGAAATAATTAGAACCCTGAGGAAAAAACACAGCGTGCTTCATATTTTCCACCCAGTTTCTGTGTAGTTTGGAGCACCTTGTGTCCAAGAAAATTGTGCTCTAATCACCCAGCCTTGCATGGATGTCATGCCCTCTAACACATGCAAACACCTTATCAAGTTATCACAGCATATCCTTTCAAGGACTCTGAAGGCAGCTGCCACCCACGACGGCTCTCGCTGCCTGTAGCATTCCAGGCACTCGCACCTCACTTAATACAGTAACAAAGACAGCTTGGCTGCCATGCCGGCTACAGTGTGCTATTACAGCTGTGAAGGAGCTAACTTTGGCAGCCATATATCATTAAGCCTTTGTTTCAGAAACTCTCAGAATAGCATTTAGCCATGAAGCCACCAGTGTTATGCATGTAAACTGGCACAAGTGAGCAGAGTGTCCAGAGTATGGCTGAAAAAAAAGAACTGGGTTTTGGAGCTGATCAAAGTAAGATGGAAACCAAGCCACTGCCACATGGACACAACAACAGCAGTCATTTAATAGCAGCTCCTCCCTGGATGCCAAAGTTTTGCAGCTCTTGAATCAATAAATGTATTTGAGCTCTTGTCATTTTAAGATCTGAACAAGTGACTGGACAAACCCAGGCTAGCTGCTGCAAGTCACTAGGCTGAAGGCAGACTGTTCTGAAATGGGACAGAAGTGATGCATGTTGAAACCTGGGTCTATTTTCACAAAGCTGGGTTCTGCTGGTTATGCCTTCAGGATCTTACCAAGAAAAAAAAGGACTCCTTTTGTATGAGGGAGGTAGGTAGACATCAGAGAGAAAATGGGTCAGATATTACAAACTAGCACCAACAGATGAATTCCACCTGCACTGAGTACACTGAAGAGGACAAGGCTCAGAGTACAGGCTCACCCTCGCAGGCCAGGCTAGTATTTTCTATGAGTGCTTCTTCAGCAGTGATGGCAAAATGGTAAGTTTGTTCCCTCCCCAGGGGTGCATATCTCCCTGCAGAGGCAGCACTGTGGCTGAGGAACAAGCCTGCAAGGGAGCTTTTCCTCAAGACTTTTCTCTCCAAACAGGGGAGTCACAGAGCATCCCACTTATCTGGGCAGCTGTCAAGCTGCAAATAAGGGAAGGGAGTGGATAAGTTGTGATTTTTAGGAAAAATTCAGCTGACTAACTTTTTAAAAAATCTTAGCAATCTAGACCTTTACTGTGGCTTTAAGATATGACCTGGACCAGAGAGAGCATGTACTGAATGCATGTGTGTTTATTTTTGCACATCTGTGTGTGCGTGTGTGTGCACATGCACAAGACTGGACTCGTTGGGACAGTAGAGCTGAGCCATGCCACAGTTAGGCTGGGTAGGATGCACTCAGGTGGCAACCCACCATTTCCCTGCCCTGGCCCCGCTCTGGTCACAGTGCAAGGAGGTGGCTGGGGCAGTGGTCCCACCTTTCCTGCTCTCTCCAGACCATGACTCACTCCTCTGCAAGCAGGAGAAAGCTCACTTTCTCTTCTGGTCTTTTCTATATGTGTGTATACAAGGATACACACTTACATGCACATGTGAGTGCATTCTGGCTTTCATAATCCAGTCCAGACATTTTTAGCAATAAAACCAGCAACCAAAAGAACTGTCTCATACTGGAGAATCTCTATAATTGTAGGTGTCCCCTGACTCAGAAGATGATCTTGCTTTTGAAGGCCTCAGGAGGAGAGGACTTTCTTTCCTGCTTTTAGGTTAACATCCTTTCTTTTGCATTCACATTTCACATTCCCTGACACTGCATGTAGAAAGATTAAAGCACTAGGTGTTTCATGTGTACTTTCTCAACATATCTTTTCTTAAACAGACTTGTATGAAATACAGGTGAATGCTTGAAGAAATATAAACTTATAAAATACAACACCAATATTTTAGGAAATGCCAGAAATTCCATTACTTTTATGGTCTTAATTTGATCGTATTTGCTTCAGTCTTTAATCAGTGATGATACTTCTGTTACTTTCCACAGGATAATTTTCCTGCTAATCACTGGCTGTCACTGCACTTTAGGTTGACACTACAAAAGGGACTTGGAAGCACAGAAGGGATTAAGACTGAAAAAGGAAACTGAATTTGCGTCCCAACTCCTAATGTCTGTTGTCTGGCTTTTCTATTTTGTCATCACTGTGTTTTCTAGTAACTGGTTGTTTGCCTGAAAAATCAAGAGGAGAAACAACATCCCTAGTAGAGAACAGCAAATCTGGCAGCTGGCATCTGAAGTTGGTCAAAGCCTGGCAAAGACATATATGTCTGAGTGAGGTTTCTAGGCACAGAAGTGGGGGCAGAAATGGGGAGCTGGAGGAGGTATGGAGGTGGCACTGTCACTTTTAGCTTCAGCCTGCTCCAAAGCTGGTTTGTGGTGATAACAGGAACATGTGTGAGAATAATTATCAGAATACATTTCTGACAGTCCTGCATCCAGGGTCTGCCTCAAATCAGGCACCAGAGTGAGGGACACACAGCTAGAAACCATTGATAGAAGGGTTAGAATAAGCAACTTGACTGCATGATTTTTGCGGCCAAAAAAGGAGTCCTGTTGCTAAACAAAACATTTGGACACATCAGCCTCAAGACAACTCACTGCAGCTCCCTGCCACATTTATTTTTATGACAATAAATCAAGGAGGTTACTTGACACAAGGAGTCAAAGTTGTTTTGTGAGCCGCATGCATCTTGCACATCAGCTGAGTCAGAGGTACATCAAGGAGTCCTTCAGCACCCCTGCTGCCTTCACACATGTCACCACAAAAATGTCAACGCCTCTTTCTGATTCAGCACATCAGAGTAGATAAGACAGATTTTAAAACCCTTTGACTGCGTAATGAAAATACAAACACATGCAAATAGAGGAAGCAACTAGCAAATGTGTGTTTAAAAACATAAATTAAGAAAACATTATAGTTCTGCTACAATTATCTGCTGAATCCTTCATCTCCCAGACCAAATTGCCAGAGTGGTTTCACTGCTGAAGAAAAGAGGAGACATTGCTGCTGCAAGAGAAAGCAACATGGGGAACTCTTCTGCCTGCCAAGGCCACTGGGCCAGAGTCATAGGAAGTCTGAGTTTGGGATGGTCTCTGCAAGTTGGTGAAACCTAACAGCTTTACATGTCAAGGATTTTACCCATTGTCAGCATTGGGGTTGCTTTAGATTTGCATGTTGGATAGCTGGCAGTTGTGAGCAACACAGAGATGTCTCTAAAGGTATGTGTATTTTCATTAGGTTCCTGTTGATTTAGGAAATCATCTATGTACTTTCCCTTTGGGGACAGAGTAAGTGCAAAACAGTGAAATCAGCAAATTAACCTTTAGGGGGGAGGAGCTATGTGGAGGACTCAACAGAGGTTGAACCTTCCTCTGCAATGCTCTTCTCTTGAGACCTCTGCACCAGGAGCTTGCTCCTGCAGTATAAACTGAAGGCAGAAAATAAGGACAGTTGCCAGATAGTAATGGACCTGTATTCTGAGCCATTTACATGTCTGTTTTACCATTCAACAGACCCTGAGAGCAGGGCTAATTGGCAGAGGCGGAAATGGTGGCATCGTTGTGTATGTCTGAATATTAACCCATTAATATAATTCCCTACAGAATATTACCAGATAGTCTGATATGTGCTGCCTAGTCCAAATCCAAATAACAATTCCCTGTGGATGGCAAACTTTGAGAAAAAGACATGATTTTTGTCAGTTTTGTTCAAAGATTTGGGGCCAAATAAATTTGGGTCCAAATTAATTTTTCCAGAGCAACTGGTATCTGAAATAGCTCACAACTAAAAGAGAGATTTCGTTCCCCAAACTATCCTGAAAACATCCAAATCTCCTTTTCTTTAACAGAACATCATAACTTGTTTGCATCTGGTGCTGTACAGGTACACAGGGTCTCCTCCTGTAGAGAAGGCAAGACCCTCTCCATGTGATTAATTTATTTTCACTGGTAAAACATTTTCAAAATATTAAAATATGTTATAGTAATGTTTTACTTTCCAGTCGTGCTGCTGAAAGCCCTGTGGTTACATCAAGAGTGGACACAGGCAACCACTCTATGGTGACAGACCTGAGGCAGGGACACTCAGTCTGGAACTGTGATTCAATAGTACCTTCTTCCTTGGGCCTCTGCCCCCAAAGAGAGGCTGGAAGAAGTGGCAAATGAGCCTATACCAAGGATCCTCAAGGAAGGAGGAAGGTCTGTAAAAAAATTGACCCATACATTACAAGAAACCCTCCAGCTGGCATTGCAACTACTAAGTTAGTTTAAGCAGCCAGGTAATATTACACAGATAATTGTGTCTTTTGTCTGAGCATGCACTTCTGCTGTATTTACATTTACTGTGTTGGTTGTGGCTGAAGTTGGTTTCACTTTTGCTTAGCATTTTGACTTCACTTCTTTGTTTATCCCCCTCCCTTGATGCTGTACTGGCTGGGATACATACACAGTACCTGAAAATTTTACCTGCTTCGTCAAAGGAGGGATATTGCTACAGGCAAAATACAACTTCAGAAGCCATCTCCAAAGCGTTACAGCTAATAACATGCTGTTTGGTAACATCTCTTTTTGGATTCAGTATGCCTAGACAAATGGGGTCTCATTCTAAGGAGTAAAGCCTGGGTTTCTAGAAATAGCAATAGTATAAGGGCAAAGGGAGAGGCCACTGCTGCAAGTCTCTGCACCGTCAGGAGGTGGGTGTCTGTCTTACCTCCTTGCTGTAAAGCACTGAGGACTTGAATGTTGGTCCTTGGGCTTCATGAATGTAAAGGGTGATGGGCATTATTGTGTGCATTGATTGATACAGGGGGGATGTCTGCACTTGTAGGATGGCTGCTTGTTGGATTACCTCTAATTTCAGAAACTCTATAGTTATGTTTGTCCAAAATATTTAAAAAATGTGCTGAAGCAAATTATGGGCTGGATCCTGACTCTCAGATGTTGCAGCACTTGGCAGAAGAGCAACATTTGTGTTGTACTCAAAACTTTCTTCTTAAAGAAGCCAGATATCTGCAGTATGTCTCAAGGGTCCAGAGAGAGCACACCCAGCAGCGAAGGCTGCTCTATTAGCCAGGGGGTTACTGGAGAATAAACCTCTTGTTTGCTTCCTGGCACAAGCAGGTGCATGGGAAAGCAGAAGGGTGGATCCCAGTGACAAACTAAAACTTGAACTGATGTTTATGCTGTGTTATTCAGCAACTGCATTTCAGTGCTGCCTATATGTGTGCAGCTTAGAAAGAGTGGAGATGGACTCAGGGGGCCACGACAGGAAGGTTTACACATCAGAGCTCATCTGCCTCTGCAAAATGAAATCCCTTTTCCTCTGCTGTTTTGCAGCCAAGCAAAGGATGAGGAGGCTGGACAATGCCAAAGGGATTGGCTGTTTGTAGGTCTTTTATTATATAGCACATACAGTGGAGCACATCCTGACACAGATTTTCTTTTTCTGTTCCGCAGTCTGTTTTCCTTCCCTGAATGTTAAAGCTATGAAATCAATAACAGATGACAAGTGGGTTTAATTTGTGCAGTAAGAGGAATGTAAGCCTATCTGAGTAGTTAACAATTAACAGTTCCAGACGAAAGCAGGATTTTGTTTGTTTCAGAAACCACCTGGGGCCATTTGCTTTGCACTAATATGTACAGAGATCTGGAATGTACCACCTATTATCCTGGTGCTGACCAGTGCATGCACAAATGTTCAAATTTAAAGTAAATCCAGTTATGTCTGGATGTTTTCTCCTCTGCTTTATGCAATTATGCTGTTTAGTCATGTATCACAGGCCTTCTAATTAAGGCTCAAGGTCAGGAAAAGCAGGATGGAAGGTGACCAGACTTCTAGCTAAAGGCCTTTAAAGCCATCAGTTTTGTACGGGAATTGCTTGCACTTTCCTGAAAGAACTAGATTGACAGATCTAGCATTAACAGAACAAAGTTAATTCCTCTAATTTCTCCCACATTCTTGCAGGCAGCTTCCTCTAACTGAGGAATTAAAGGTCACGCACCGGCTACCTCCTGCACTACCCCAGCCATGCTTTACCAGCCGTCAGCCGTGGGCTCCTCAGTGGGGGAAGTGGCCAGCTGTAGCACAGTCAGTGAGTGGCTCTGAGAGCCAGCAGCTCTTCAGCACCTTGATATATCCTTCCAAGTGACACATTATGTTTTCCTTACTTCATGTGACAGTGCTGGTTTAGTACACACACTAAAAGGGGACATTGCTGGGAAATTCTGTTTCTTTATTCAGTTTCCCATCTGGAGCACAATAACTTTCACTATGAATTTCAATGATCTGCCACTGAGCTACACAATCTCTCATAACTGGTTGTCTCCTGTAATTACTGTACCTGTTCGGACTCTGCAATGGCAGACCTTTTAAGGAACCTTCTTGCCACAGTCCCTTGGTCCCATCTCCTCCTGTGTTTTAGCAGAGGCCAGGCACGGGAAGCCTTTGCCATGTTCTGCAGTCTTCAGGGGCAGAAACAGCCTCTTCCTTCCACAGGTCTTTGTGCAAACACCAGCTAAAGAGCCACCCTTGTTCTGGACATTGTGATGGCTGAGGATTTTACCCCATGAAAGACAGCAGCAGCCAGGCAACTAACTTAGTCCTGCACAGTGGTGGAGGGTCTAGGAAGAGAAAAGTAATACCCTGACAACAGTTAACAGATGGGGTTCCACATCTGCATTGCCCTAAGGGGCTTCAGCCTCTTCTTCCTAGATTGCATGCATCACCATGTCCTGCTTATTGGTGTGAGATAACCTTAGTTATTCAATAAACAGATCATGCAGAGGAGCACTTTGTTCCTACTCTGCCATCTAGCACTAAGCCTCTACTTTAAGGGATCTCGTAATAAGAAGTTAAGATAATTTCAGTGAGCAAGAAGGAAACGTGTTCCTTCCTAGGGTTTGGCTTGGAGTCATGTCCTGCTGGATGCACAGAGCTTGCCTCCCAGGGTCACTGGAGGAGGGGCACTCCCTGCTTTGCCCTTCCATCCAGTCAGAGATATAAACATGAGTCAAGGAGCAGAGAAACCTGAGCTGAAGTTTTCACCTCCATGTCCACTGGAACACAGGGAGTTTTGCACAAGTGTGTTTGGGACATGAGCTGACCAAAGGACTGGGCAGACCCCTCCTTTTTCTCCCCACCCAGTCCTTTTGAATAATACTGGTATAGGAAGGGAGAGAGGAATAACCCCAATTATTTTAACTGACTGTGAAATGTAGAGGAAAAAAGGATATAGGCAAAACCCAACTTTGGTTGTAGGGAGAAGATTCATGTGGAAAGGAAATAGCAAGAGAAGACTAGGTCTAGAAATGTTAAGCCTCCCCAGTCCAATGCCCTGTCAATTCTCTTTTTTTTTTTCTTTTTTTTTTTTCAGAAAAGATTTATATAATAACAAGAAAGGAGTAGAATTGGTCTCAGCTGTGTCCCATGTCTAGGCATATGCCTTTTCATGTCTAAATAAACTGGCAGCTGACATTTTAGCTGTTCTTAGCCATGGGGTTTCCAGAAAGCAAAACATTTTTTTTTCCCGCTTTGTCTGTGTCCGTGTGCTAAGGACATCTTCAGAAAAAACTGTGAACGGACAACAGAAACAAATAAAACTGAGCAAAACAAACTGAACTTGGGAATAACAGACCCATGACTGAGAGCAAACTATTTCTGAAGGGGAAGATGTGAGCTGGGGTTCGACGGTTTATTTGCTGAGAAAACAACCTTCTCAATGTCACTGCTATATCTGGGTTTCATTGTGGGCACATTGACTTTCATTATCCCAGCCTTCCCTTTGTGGCTTTGCTTGTGGTTTAGCTCAGACGAATTATTCTTTGGCAGGGAGGTGCCACGTTTCTTCTTTCAGGTGAGCTTAGCACAAGGAGAGGCTTGTCTGCTTAAGAAAAGGGCTGGAGCTCTCTTTGCCTTTCACCCATCTTCCTCTCTCTGGGGCCAGATCCTGCTCTCTGACAAGAGCAATACCATTGGCATGGCTGTACCCCAGCCAGATGAGAAGGAGGTTTCAGTCGGCACCTCAGCCAAACACGTTTTCATGCCCAGAACTGGATGTTTCTCACCCCCAGGGATGCCACAGAACAGCTCGCCCACCAACGAAGTGTCAGCTCCAGTGAGCTGCACAGGTTTCAGCTAAGCAGCCAGCTGTCCAGGCCCACTTGCACTAGAGTTTCCAAGGTGTCACAGCCTTTCTAGTAATTGCAGTGAGATTTGGAGTCAGGTCCGCACCAGATCAAGGTGACCTCTGGTGTCCTCCTGCCACTGAGCCGAGTAAAAGCTGTTACTCATACACCCCAAACACCAAAACTGCTTGCTCGTTGCAGAGTTTAGATGATACTCAAACATGAGATAATCTTTCTTTCCACAGGTTTTCTCAGGAATGTTAAGTCTGCATTTCCTTGGACACAAATAAATTTATCAGTCTGTCTGTGGGATTTCTTTTGCTAAGTGAATCTGCATGTGGGATTTTATATCTTTAAAATTAAGAAAATATTCTTGTTCATCAAAAAAGGAAAACATAAAAGCAAAGGCTGTTTAAAAAGTGGTTAACGGACTAGTCATTTGATGTAATGCCAAAATCTAGGCTGCTCAGAGCAAAATTTGGTGACAAAAATAAAACTTGAATTACTCGCTCTGTCCCTCCCTTGCCTGTGTCTACACTATACTGAAAACAAGTTGTAGATAACTCCAATCTGAATTTGTCCACTCTTTAAAACTGTCATAATTTTTTGTTTCTAATTGCTGGGGTCTTCAAAAAATATTAGATCTTGTCCTGATATAACTGTGGGACATGTTCTGCTTGGTAAAAGAAAGAAACTTATTCTAAATTTCATTACTATTGTTTGCTTTTCTTCTTGCATATTGATGTTTGAATTAACTTGCTTTAAAATAATTTTTTTTCCTCCTTTTTTTTCACAGATGAATTATAATAAGAGTGATCTCATGAAAAGCAGTAAAATGGAACAAGGAAAAAAGGTCTAGAGGGCATAGTGTATGGAAAATAAACCTGACCTCTTGCTTAGTGGGGCCAAAGTTAATGGTTATAGACAGTCTTTGTTCATGGAACATGTTCTCCTCATCTGAAGAAAGCAAGCAATTTTTCTGCTAAATTAAAACTTAATGTGAAATGAACAGCCTTTTTTACAGGAAGAGAATTCCCCATCCTGGAGAGTCTTCCCGGCCAGTTAGGAATCACTTCATGTAGAAGTCCTGACTTCTACAGCCCTTGTGTCCTGCTGGAGCATGTAATAAGGCTGTCCAGGACACCTGCTGCGGTAAGAGGTGCTCATGATACCTAGGCTAGAGTGAGGATTTTTTTTTTTTGAAAGGGGGAGAGGAATGAATCCCACAGAAAAGGGGTCAACACACACAGCACCCTCGTTCCCTACTGCTTTGTCCGTATTGTATGTCAAAACTCCAGTCACAGAGCGAAAATTCCTGGACACAATGACAGGACCTGTCACTTCATCCCTCATCTATGTTGGGACAATGTTGAAAATGCTAACACAAGCCACCAAGCACTCCAATTGATAAGGAAGACCTTTGATCTTTCTTTGGCATTTTCTGGGAATGTTCACTTCTAAACCACACTCAAAGTCGGGGCAGCACCCGGGCACCTCTCCTTGAAGCATAATAACATACTGACCTCGGCCTCTTTGTCCCAGAGTTAGGACTATGATATGGCTAATCAGTGGGATCAGCAATAAAAATACTGGACATGGACTGGAATAAAGGAGCAATGTAATATTGCCAGTTTGATATTCCATGATATTGACTCTGGCAGTGTGCTGCAGAGGACCATCTGTCATTTCAACGGCAAGGGATAGCATTTCTGAGCTGTCTGGTTTGGATTTCTACATTCTATGCACCATTTTCTCAGGAATTTCTGCGTGAAGATACACAGCTTCTTCAGGGGCTAAAAGATTTCATATGATCCTGCACTTTCCACACAGCTTAGTAGGTTAATCAGAAAAGATGGTAATTCTGCTATTAAAAATATGCTTTTTTTTCCCAGTATAAATCTGTCTAGCTTTAACACCTTCTTAAGATTCTGCCTGAGTAAGTACCTCCACGGTACCTGATACCCTCTCTCTGTACAGTGCCTTACAAACTGTGATCCTCACACTTAATAAAGTTCTCTTTCATAAACTAAAATAATTTTATTGGCTCTCCATAATTGTCTCTCAGAGAGGTTTTCTCAGTTATCTTGCTGCTTTTTCTGATTTTGTAAGTTGTCCTTAAGAAGCAGACACAGGAACTGGATACAACTCTGTAACTGGGTGGCCCTTTCTTGCACAAGGGGAACAACTTGGCTTAGTTGTACTCTCCTCAGGTACTAGAGTCCTGCACAAAAATACAGAGCTGCCTCGTGCTGGCAGATGAATCCTGTTGGGTCCAGCTAGGATGTGAGAAGAGTTTGTTTCTTTGAAAGAGAACAAACAAGGGGCTGGGACAGAGGAGATCTGTGCAGAGAAATCCTAGACAAGTTTGGAGAGAAAACTTTGGCTGAGGTTTGTTTTGTTATTGTTGTTGTTTGAATTGCAAATAAAGGCCAGGAAGGAGGCAAGTTTGGACTATGTACAGCATGTGAGTACTCTTTTAGAGCTGGTGGGAGCTTTGCCTGCTCACCCCCCCACACAAATGCATGCTCTCAAACCTCAGACTTCTCTACCCCTTCAAGGGATGAGTTTGAGGCACTTGCAAGGGAAAAGAGAAAAGTCCACCTGCAAATAAAGAAATGCTGGTGACTAGATTATAGTCTTTAAATCAAAGGCACTATCTGGGGATAAATATGAGTTGTACTTAAAGCAGAACCACATGAGGCGCCTGAAGTTGTCACTCTGGAATGTACAAATAACATACAATAAGCACTCCTTTTGCAAAACTTGAAGTAGAGGACAAGTATAATGCCTGAAATTGAGCTAGCCAGACAATGCAGTTTGCACATTGTGGGGATTGCCTTCTTCTAGTCATACATGGGGTAGTCATCTGTTGAGCTGAGTTGTCATAATCTTAATATCATAGAGCAGCTTCACTGTGTAAGTATGGGCAGATTGTCATAAAAATGCAACAAAAGCAGGATTAAGGACTAAAAAATCACATGTATTATCTTAATAAATGACTGCTCCCCACATGCAGGCACACATACACATACATGGAAACACACACACACATGTGTATACACACGCAAGTTTCTTAGTTTGCCAGTGCAGCCCCCTTCAGGACATTAACTGTTCAGGATCTGAACAGTCCTGTTCCACAGTAACCCCTACAGAAGGCAGCATATGATGCAATACCAAGAAAAAAATTTTCAAACCTGCTTCAAAAAAAGCAAGGATAAGTGAACATTGTGAAGGAAAGCTAGTACAGTACAAAACAGTCGGAAGAGTGGGGGGTGTTTAATTTCCCAGGGCTTTGATGAGTGAATTTTCCACTCATCACACCACAGGTCAGGAACCCATGTCCATTGCAAAGTTAATGCTATTGTTTTCTGATCTTTGAACCCTAACACCTGTCAGTGCCACATTCCCAGAGGACAAGACTGGGGCTGGCATTTCTTTTTAACAAAGAAAATATTTACAATCTTATCACTCCCTAAACAACATCCACCCGTTTGGACTACTAGAAAAGTAATTTAAATGCAGCTGAAAGTTATTAAGGAAATGCTGTGACTCTGAATGTCATCAGACACAACTCTTCCTGTCACACTAGAAGTATCTGGAATGCCTCCGCTTACACTGGGTAGTTATTCTGGATTTATGGGAGGCAAATAAGAGAATGATTTGACCCCAGTAATTGAAAATGTAATCCAGTTCTTATTCAAGTTTCCAGAATTCACCTTTCAAAAACAAGTTTCCACAACACCTTATATTTTCTGTCATAATTCTCTGGTTGTACAGAAGAAGGATGAAATAGGAGGCTTTTATAAACAAGGAAGTGGTCTAACTCACTGCCTTGTGCAAGAAAATCCAGAACAGGACAACTCTAAAGTCAGTTGTTCCCTGGACTGTGCCAAATATCCAACCCCTTTGGAAACCACAGCCAAGCCTTTGGCTCCCCTCTTCTGCAGATCTGCACGTAGCACGGAAGATCCCCCAGGAAGAGAGGGGAAAGCCCTGCACCCCAGCCCTGGTTCCTGGTCCCTCCCTGTTTCCCCCAGTGCCCGTTGGCACACTTCTGCTGGACTCTCATCCAACCCAAGCCCTGCTCCTTCACAGACCCTGCTCTGGATGTGTGTCACAAGGGAGAGTCCTCTGCAGTGCCTGGGGAGGATGATGCTGGACAAACCTGCAGTAGATGTGGAGCAGAGCTTCTTCTCCTTGCCAGGCTCTCACCTGCAATACTTGTTTTCGGGTTTTGACTCTGTGCAGGAAGTCTCTTTTCCACCTGCATGGGAACTTGGCTGTCCAAAGGTCTTCAGTGACCTGCAGACATACAGGTTAAGGGGCAGACTGTCACAGCTCCTAATGAATAACCCTTTCCCCAGGCAGCAGCTGATGCCACCAGATTAGTTAGTGGTCACAGAGAATAAAAGCTAAGGCTTTCTCTGATAACACTTAGGTAACACTTTCTGGCCACATCTGAGTGAGATTCAGGTTGCCTGTCTCTGAGTCATGGTATTAGGCACTCTCACTTGTTACTTTTACTTAAATAAAGGTCAAAATTCAGAGAAAAGAGGTCCTGAAGCTGAGTGAGGATTTTGGCTGGCTAATGGCTGAGTCAGGAGATTCACACTGCACTTCCACCGGCTAATGAAACACTACCTCCACGAGATAACTTCTAATGCTTTCTCATGTGCTGCCAAAATAGAAACTCAATCAATAAAGAGCAGTAGCTGTCTTCAACACAGAGGTGCTAGAGCTGACTTGCAGTCAGAACAGCAAGGCTAAGATGTGATAGCTGAGTAATAACCACAGCTGTTTTGCTGGTGATGCTCCACCCCAGGCACCTATATTAGCTTTTGTCATCAGCTTCTATACCTCAAGGTCAGCTTGCAGTTAGAGAGAAACTAGCCTGGAGGGAAAAGATAACTGCAGTGTTCCAATAAGAGACATTAGCATTGGCCAAATAATTTGTGTGAAATTATTAATCTTGCAAATGTTACCTTTCTGTACAGGTAATGATTTTCACTAATTCAATTGGTATTTAAATTACTTGCCAAGTAGTTTGTGGCAAATAGCTGTTAAGTCATAGCTATTTCTGTAGCTAGCTCTTTGGGAGTACTGAAAAGTGAGCTGTTCAGACTGCATGACCCTGCTGTATTTCCTGATTGGATAAACAGCAGTTGGATGATCAAGTTTCTGTAGTAAACTTTTGCAACTTTTAGTCTGAAATCTCATTTCTGCAAATTATCTGCAGTATCGTCGTAAAGTGGCTGTAGAGCAGAAATATTTAGAGGATGCATGTTTACAAGTAATAGGCTTTTGCCTAGCAGAGGCAGACATGGCATCCTTGTTGAATGCAGAAAGCAGCAGACATACAGGCTTCTCGTCAGAACACCTTTCTGCCTTCCCGGCTTTCGTGGGACCACCTTGATGACTAGAGACAGTTCACTCTCCAAGTCTGTTCAGTCTTTGGCTTCTTGACAAGGCTTGTCAGCAACATGGCTAATTGATGCAAATTGAGGTGTCTCTGCATATGGATTGGTATGAGGTTGACGGTATGCTCATCAGATGTTGTAGCCTCAGTGTAAGATTAACTGTGCTATCGACACCCAGATGTGGCCTGCTGGGCATGCTTTCTCATTCATATAGTCTCATTTCATTTTTATTTTTCACAAGCAATAACTCAGGCTGAAAGGCAAAGCAGAATTAAGTTATATTTCTGCAGGTTTTTTCTACACCCTCAAACTGATTGTTCTAGATGCCTCACTACGCATACAGATTTGAAGGTAGTGGTTTTTCTTCAGCAATCCTGATATGGGAGCATGAGAAATTTTGAGATCAGTAGTAGGTTTTGACATTTTTAACTGATCTTTCAAAATTATTTTTTGCACTTGAATCTGGACATGAAACTAAAGATTAGTAAAAAGGTAGAAAAGCAGGAAATTAAGTGAAATATATTTTTAGGGGGTAGGTAGGTTTAAAAAAAAAAAGAAATCTTACAGCATTTCTCTGTGCTAAAATCCTGGTGATTTTCTCTTTTCATGTTACATTATCTTAATATTTTTCCAGGCTTGCCAGCAAGTATATGGCTCTAGTAATTACCCTTCTCCTAAGCACTCATTAAGCAATACATATGATAGAAAAATGGACATTTTAGGGTTTCTAAGTATTCTGGATTTGCAAGAGGAGCTTACAAAAGATAGAAACATTTGAGGTAATACAGTTGGAAATACAGTTTAAGTTTCTTTTCTGTGGACTCGCAGTCTAGTATCAAGCTCAGCAATGTTGCAGCTGTCATGATGCTTGACAGAGAAACCAGTAGAAGATAAAAATCTGATATAAAGAGATTCTGATATTAATATCTGATGGACAAATTTGATGAACCCTTTTTTGTGGGGGAGGAAGACAAGACAGGACAGGAATGGGGGGAGAGATTCTTCTGGGTGTCTTGTTTTGTTTTGCAATGTGCAGTCCAGAGTAATCTGAACCGTTTAAGTTTGATGCATGTGTGACTGATTTAAACATTAAAATTCAACCATGTGAATTTGGAGACCTAAATGACTCTTTATAATGAGAAAAAGTACCCTTATGTGTGGAATATATAATGAAGCACAAACAGCTGCAGGAAACTGATTTAACCTTCAGGGAGCTGGAAGAGTTGGGGAAATGATCGTCCAGGCTCTCTGCAAACCACTATCTAACAAGTAGATGCCCTCACCTGGGGTAGCATGTTTTCTGACAGAAATATCCAAATAGGAGGAAACCACAAGAGCTAAAGGGACAGTTCTAGTAAGGGAAGAGTGTGGTTACCTTATGTAGGAGGACTACAAAAAGTAATAGAAGAGGGATGTATCTTTTTTCTTTGTGTACACGTCAAACATTATACATGCAAGATCTATTTACTTCCTATAGCATGTACAAAAAAGACTATGAAATTCTCCCCAAATTAGAAGGAAGGAACTGAAGACCCCCGAGTGTCCAGAGGGTGTTAGGTGCAGTCCTGAAGTGCATTCTTCCATTGGTTTTTCCTGAGGGCAACCCAGGTTGGGTGCTCCGACACTGCTCTGTGGGTTGTCAACCTAAATAAAGCAAGTAGGAACAACCAGGAAAGTTTTTTCAAAAACATCCTTTTAGCCCAAACCTGCGATGTTACCCTAAATGGACCTTCATTCCCTGATTGTCCCAATCTGATTTCCAGAGCTGGATGCCCAGCAGGGTCTGTTCAGTTAGGGAGAGGTGCTCAGCCATGGTGCCAACACCCAGGCTTCTTGCTATGGCTCCAGAACCAAAGCACAGGTACTAACAGCCAACATCTCAAGTCAAAAATCATTATGAGAGTTGAAACAGGTGGCTCTGCAGAGCTTAGAGCAAGTTACATTAATGTCTGTATTCTGAGATCATGAAGACTGTGACAGAGAGAGACATTATTTCTGGCAAACTGAATGACCCACAGGAGGTGTTCCAGAAGCGCAATCTAACAAGAGGTATTTACACATTGTGTCTTGCCTCAAGTCCCATCTACACTAGGTATAACATGTCTGTAGTCATTGATTGTAATGCTTTCCTCTGATGCATCATAACTTTGTAGCTGCACCATGTTCCTGCAGAGACTGGTTTCCCAGCATGCCCTACCCACTAGCTAACAGCATGACAACATCTGTACCCATGCATCCCTGTGGCTTTTCCCTGACACCTGAACAAGTGCCCTGGAACAAGTGTCTGCTAAAGCAGCACAGAGAGCTTTTAGGACACTGTTCTTGTGGAGGAAATATCCTCTGTTGCAGAAAGACCGTGGATGGAACAGGGAAGGACTACCACGCATCCCTTGTTTGCTGGATGGCAAAAGACATGGACTGCTGTTTTCTGTGGACACTACCTGTGTGACAAACTAAACTGGGTTGCAGACCTGCCCAGGAGCAGTGAGAGCAGGGTTGCTCCAGGACAAGGGATGAGCAAGGAGCTAAGGGTCACCCCAGTGTTAGCTATACCCTCCCTGGTGAGCACTGCCCCACAATGTCTGTACCCATGGGCGAGCCTGGTGATGGTCACAGGGTCCATCTACAGTCCTAGATGCTGCAATGGGATAAACCACGTCCAGCGTCTGATATTTGAAGTGTGGTTAATAACTTTTGCGTCTCCCCTGAAATGCTGTAACCTTAATTAATATTTCCATAATGCTTTGTGAAATGCTCTTAGGTAAAAGACACTGTGCAAGCATGAACTAATTGTATTCCCAAAGAGAGAGCCAAATGGTTAGCTGAACTTATTCTAAGAAGTTGAAGATTTCTTTGCAATTTTTCCAAATAAGTTAGCTAATTTTCCTTCCCATCAAAACAGTATAACGTCAGAGGGTTGGCATTTTTTAGCTGTTATAGACTAGCCAAGGTCACATTCCACTGCAAGATGATTGTCTTCCATTGCATAGCATTCCTTGGGATAGATAAATAATGAGTTAATGTTTACAGGGAATACTGTCCACAGAAAATATTCTAAAAATATCTCATGTTTGTATTGATTTCACTTACCTGGAATATAAAAAAGGCAGGGAAGACTGTAAATTTAATTTTGATTTTCATGTATAGGAGCATATAAATCATGACTCATTATCAATATAGTTATGGTAACATCACTGGCATTTTCTTTCAACATCAAGATGATTTTCCTTTAAAAGAAACTCACCCACAGAAGCATTATTTTACATCTTTAAAAGTAACAAAAGATGCCCTATTTCTTTAAAGTGCACGAGAATGCATGATCTTCTAAAATCAGTGCAAGACTTCTTACTTTGTTATGACTAATGTCACAACCTAATCTTTCATTAGTAACAGATGTTGCTTTCATCTCTGAACTATATAGCACCAATACGAAACAAGGATTAACAAAGGTTGCAGACTTCCCACAGGAATACGTGTACACCCCATGCAGCATTTCCCTTCTGTGTGGTGGATCATTAGACCTCACTGCAGTGTCGATCGTCTATGTGTTGACCTGGTAAAGTTTACGTGTCAGTCACCAGGGATGAATTTAGTCCATGGTCTGATCCAAAGATAGTCAATTCAATAACACCATACCTGTCTTTTGCAGAACTCTTTCCTCTAATTGCACTCTAAATAACATATTGTGCTTTCCAATTAGCAAGGATTACAATATAGAACCTAGCAGTTCACTCAAACATCTGCATGTTTACACATCCTTTTAATGGCATATTAATTGCTTTTCATGTTTCTGTATTTTTAAAGCTAGAGAGAAAGCTCTCTGCTTCAGAAGAAAAAGGTATAGTTTTCAGACTGCTTGGTCGGATTATTCAAACAGCACTCACAGCATGACTCAGGCCTTGACTTACCCAGAAACTACTGTTCAGGACTGGATTGGGAACGCACATTGCAATCCTTGCACTAACCATTGCTCCTGGTATGCGCACAGCAGTTAGTCTCTCCATGGAACCACTCCAGGAGGAAATATTTTCTGTATCAGCCATGTTCCCTTTGCTGGGAGCAAACCAAGCCCAATAGCCCAAACTGTGAGTCATTTACTGTTTTGATTTGATCCAAGACTGCTGTCTCTCCCTGCTAACGGACAAGACAGAGAATTTAACCAACATATCTTTCCCGAGCCTAAGAGTTAAAAGAAGCAGCCCACTGTGTTAAACTTTGCTGTGGAAAGCAGCTGTGTAATATAAACTGAGGAAATCTAAAGTGAAATCCATAAATTAAAAAATCCTCCTTTGGTTTTCTTTTCCTCTCTCTTCCTTTTTATATATTTATTCCCATTTTTTAAAACTCCTTTCACCCCATCTCTCAGTGGCTTCTTTTCTTTGCTGCCTTTATTTCTTCCCATTAATCTAATTTTGTCTAGGTGTGTCCCCCATTGCCTTCCTTCTT